>NC_138746.1:18293505-18918388 GCF_965113295.1 Leuciscus leuciscus | reverse complement strand
TTTGCGTTTGGTGCACTGTGGAGTGGGTAAAACGGTTTTTAATGGCTGGCTAACATATACCATTGACTCGCGCTAGCCTAGCATCGGCTAACTATCCAAATATAAGGACTGGATCATTTTGAAAAAAAAATGTCTCCACTGATGAATAACAACCAGGCTGACTTAAAAATGAGGTCCGATGTCAAAAATCCCGAACAACCCCTTTAAGTATATCAAGCGACGAGAATACTTTTTGTGCGCAAAAACAAACAAAAATAACGACTTTATTCCACTATTCATTTCCTTCTCTCTGGGCCTCGTAGTGTTTTTGCGCTGCGCGTCTGTGTTACACGTCACCACGTAGGCTCACTATTGGCCGACGCTGGTCATGTGTGTGATGCGTGATGACGTGTAACACAGACGCGCAGCGCAAAAACACTACGAGGCCCAGAGAGAAGGAAATGAATAGTGGAATAAAGTCGTTATTTTTGTTTGTTTTTGCGCACAAAAAGTATTCTCGTCGCTTGATATACTTAAGATTGAGCCACTGTAGTCACTTGGACTATATTAACGATCTCTTTAATAACTTTTCTGGGCAAGCAAGTTTGGGCCACCTAGCAGTCTATGGAGAAGTGATCAGCTCTCAGATTTCATCAAAAATATCTTAATTTGTGTTCCGAAGATGAACGAAGGTCTTACGCGGTTGGAACAACATGAGGGTGAGTAATTACTGACAGAATTTTCATTTTTGGGTGAACTAACCCTTTAATTACCTTTATTCAGCAAGGAAGCATTAAAATGATCAAAAGTGACAGTAAAGATTTTATGTCACAAAATATTTCTATTTCAAATAAATTATATTCTTTTAAAATGTATATTCATCAAAGTATCAAAAGTTCCCGCATAAATATAAAGCAGCATTGCTGTTTTCACCATTGAATTAAAACTAAAAATGTTTCTTGAGCACCAAATCAGCATATTAATGATTTCTGAAGGATCACGTGACACTGACAATTCACATTTGCATCACAGGAATAAATTGCATGTTAATATATATATATATATATATATATATATATATATATACACAGTATATATATACACAGTATATATATACATATATATATATATATATATATATATATATATATATATGTATATGTATATGTGTGTGTATATATATATATATATATATATGTATATGTATATGTGTGTGTATATATATATAATAATATAATAATATAATAATATATATATATATATATATATATATATATATATATATATATATATAAAACAGTTATTCAGTCGCCTTTACTTGCCACTGAACTTGCATTAGTTTTCCATCTTTTCTGGCTTCCTATGGTGCCTAGTTGACATTTGAGTTTTAACAGCAGCAGTGACATTTCTGAAAGGCAACACTGAAAATAACAGATCACTTCTTTGCAGTAAGCTTCTAAATAGCTCTATTTAACGGCTCCTGGAGTCAGACTGTGGTGAGAGTGAAGGCCACATGTCTTTGTGCTACTTTGAGGAGTTTCCTTCAATCCATTGTTGCTGCAGTTTATAAGGGCACCTCTGCACTTCAGTCATCATGGACATATTGCTTTTAAAGTAGTGCATTCCCTTAGGCAGAAGTGGGAACATTTCAGAAAGGGTTTTTAAAGTTCCGCTTTTCTTTACATTAAATGGTGCTTTTGACTTTCACTTGACATGAAATCAATTCTGGGGTGTGAAATATATAGCCTATACAACACATACAGAAGTTCTATAATATATCTTAATGTGAAAATTATATAAAATTTATTAAGTTAGGTAAATTTATTGGAAACATACAACATATTTTATGATTAGATACTGAGTGATCAACGGATGCTATTTACTCCTTTAATAATAGCTCAAATATTTTTTGACATTTTGGGAATGCATGGGTTCACTTCTCAAGGAAAACATATACTATTAAAATCTATATTCTAAATTGTGCCGCAGGTCAAAGTCTGTTAAATTAATGAATATTTAATATAAGTAATCAACAATAAATATAACTTAATTTGTCTCAAATTAGAAGTACAAACTGAGCCTAAAACTAACTTTTTGCAACACCTGCCACTGGACGATTTTATTTTACAAGCCATGGAACTGCTTTTGCTAAAACAGTCAGTTATGACACCAACATTTTAGATAAAATTGAAAATTAACAATTTTCTATCCCAATTTCGATACCACAGCTAACCAGCCATTTAAAATATTATTAAAGACAAGTAAATAGTCAGTAATAGCACAAATAAATACAATATGATACAAATGAAATAAGCTTCTTTTCAGGTAGGTTTTTCATGGATTCGTGTATACTAAATAAACAAGGGGTGTAGATACATTTTCACAGGGAAAAATAATTGTAATTTTGGTGATCAAAGATGAGTTTTAAGGGATACAATTATTGACGGGGACTTTAACATTAAAATCGCAGACAGCAGCAGGTAGGCTGTCACTTTAATACTGAATGGATCCAATATACTGATTCTTCTGTACACATGCGTTTTCTCAACTGTTTACATAAACATAACCAACTATGTTTAGGATACTCGCGTGTTGAGACGTGGCTTTCTGGGTGCGCTACCGATGTTTAAACTTCCCACAAAGCGTGACTAATAAATTGAGTTCCCTTTCACATCTTATTGCGCTTGAATATTTAAATTAGCTTAAACTTTCGTGACAATGCTGCACTGTCCCATCAACTGTCCTGTGCATCGTTCATGTTCATGTTCTCCCAACATTGTATTGTTAGAAGAATTCATAAAAGTGTTACCTGCCAACTGGTGATTGACAGTTTTATATATATTTGCCAATGCCGATTTTTACTCGCATTTGGCTCTTGGTGAGCGTTAATTTTAGGCCCTGGGCACAAATAATTACTCCAAGATTAACTTAAGAATATAACTACACAAAGTTGTAAGGACAGGACAGACCAAGCCGACAGTCAGCCGTTGGGCAATGTCGTGCCGTTTTTTAGTGTTGGTCGGCTTAGTTTTTTCAGTGTTTTCCATCGGTGAGAGAGAGAACACATGTTCAGCTTAGTGACAGAGCAGTGCACAAGAATAAAAGTGAAAGTGCTGAAAGCAAGCAAAGAAGTCAAGACGGTACAGACAGAAGGCTGTTATGATTTTACGTCATCTTACCTGAACATTTAAATGCACGATTATTTTCAGCCATCTGGAATGAAGAAAGTGACCAGTGTGATTGATAATCAAAATTGTAAGCAAGCCCTGCTTTGTTACGGTTTGTAGTTTATATTGTAGTCCCTGTTTCGGTTTCACTATTTGAATGGTGAAAATAGACTATTGATACCTGCTGATATAGACAGATATTTACTTACACACAGACATGTGTACTTACACTTACATTTACTTACATCTGTTCGATTTTTAATAAATGTGTAGCCTAAAACTAGCTATTTATTTAGAAATATTACCGATTGTATATTTTCATGTTGTAGGAGGAGACCGGGTAACATGGGGAGCGTTTTAACACCACCAATTCCACCAATCAGGGATAAGCTCAGAGTCCTGTGATCATTTCTTTATTCACCCACTTCATCCCAGATCCCATATGAACGATTGTCAAGGCTGTAAACAGGTACATGCAGATTTTATAAAGAAAAATCTGCTTTTTAGTTAAGAATCAATTTGTTTTGACTACAACTATGTTTTTGTTTAGTACTTAAACTTTTGCAGATAAAATCATATAACTTATATTAGATTAATTTGTAGTTTTAATTCAAATGTAATGCATTTTTAACCTGCCAATTTACATTTACATTTATGCATTTGGCAGACGCTTTTATCCAAAGCGACTTACATTGCGTTATCCTATACATTTATACATAGGCATGTGCAATCCCCTGGGATCGAACCCACAACCTTGTGTTGTTAACGCAATGCTCTTACCACTGAGCTACAGGAAAGCATTATGCAATTTCAAACCATTATGCTAAGATGGTTAGCTAAACACTGGCTGACAGGGGTGGGGTGAGGTCTAACATCTACAACCATCCCCTTATATACAAGTAAGAAAAGTTTCTTTTTAATAATCTTACAGAATACATAAACAGTGGAAAAGAGAGACAGATAGACGTGTGCCGGCCAGTGTTTAAAACAAAAAGGAACTGAAGAGGTTTCAAAAAAGGGGAGGTCAGTCAGATCAGTTGGGAAGACGATGTTTAAAGCCATTGGTGAGGATTCTGAGACCTCAGACAAACAAAACTTTTATGTTGTCTGTATATGGAGCCATTTGGCAACTCAAAGTCAAAGGAACTGTGGGTAAAATGTGCCCTATATGCAATCTCTGGTCCCACCAAGCCTGCACTCCAGGATAAACAACACTGATTTCCCACCATTGTTCTGATCTTTACATCTGTAAAGTTAATCCCGTCTGAATAGGGCTTTATTCACACACATATATGTACAAACTCCTGAGTCTGTGGTCAGTCACAGAAAGAGAGGCATTTTATTGTTCTTTTAGATTGTTTCAATAAACCTGTTTTTGAAGCATATTGCATGGTGTGGCCGCTGTTTTTGTAACAAAGACACACCATGTTTTCATCGGGGCTGTGATATTCCTGCAGAGGTTTGAATATGTGCCTTTTGTAGTAAACAAATGTTGGTATTTTGTATAAATTTTTTAGCACTCTAGCAAAAAGTGTTTCAACCATACCCGGTCTCCCTACTAGCATTTTTTTTGTTAATACTTGTTTCAACCATAAACTTCAGTAATGTAATGTTTTCCATCCATCCATCCAATGCCGTGCAGGCTTGATGCAGTAGGAAAAACAAAATGTTAAATAAAATAATCAGTCCTTCTCTCTTCTTTACTATTTTATATCCTAAAATCCCAAATCTATCTAATTTACCAAACCCATTTCACTCTCTCTTCTCTCTCTGTAACACATGAGGCTGTTTTGCAGCTTTCTAGGATTTACAGCATAAGTTCATTGCGGTGATTAAAGCGCTGAGTCTTGCTCTGAAATTGATTAACCTCAGCACTGTGCCCAGGGACTGCGCACATTACACCATAAAAGTGCTAGGGAGTAGGAGAACATGGATTAGAACGAATCAATACTAACAGAGATAAACACACTTAAGAATAAAACATGAACTTCCAGCATGCTGCATCCATGCAGTCTGAGATAATCATGGCAGATTCTTCAGGGACCCTGCAGATTGTGAAATAATATCAATTTCTCTCCGGTTGCTACCAGAATAAGAAATATGCAGACTCAGAACAGAAAGAAACCCTCAGGGAAAATGACCTTCTGGGGAGTCTTTTATAAGATTTCAGTGGGTTGCACGCCTACAGTGCTGGGTTCAAGGTCAGAATAATTTAGGAGGAAATGACGGGTATGAAGCAGCCCCCAAAGTGATCATTAGGAAAAAAGAGAGAGAAAGGAAACACATTATTTGTCAGCCAAGAGGAGATAACATAGGTGAAAGAGGAGTTCTGTGCCTCTGGAGGGAGGGATGCTGTCACACAGTGAGCTTTAAAGCATGTTTATCCTTAGTAAATACTCATCAGACTGCAGCTTCATGCAGCCAGACTGTAAGATCATAGTTTCTGGCAAGACTTATTATGACAAATTAGCATATAAAGCAGTGAAGTGAGAAATTACTGCATGTTGAACTCTGTGTCTTTGTCTGCTTTTCATGTTTTTTTTCATGAAAATTTCCTAGACAAGATACTGAAGCGTAATGACTAATCATGAAAGTACATTCAGGTAAAGCAATGCAAAAGGCAATTTTCCATAAAAAATTTACGGTAATACAAATGATGATAACACTTTATAAAAAGGTTCTATTAGTTAACTACATGAAAAGTTAACATGAAAAGTACTTCTAAAGCAATTATTAGTTAATGTTAAATTCAACATTTTCTAAGATATTAAAATCAAAAGTTGTGACTGTTAATATTACAGTATTTAATGGATTTGAGCTGATGGGGGTGGATTTGGGAATCCACTGCTGCTTAAATGTATATCTAATGAGTGATTATAATCAAGGTATTAATTAATATTTTTTCCTTCTAAACATCACATGAGTTGAATGACTTCTCTAGGCTTATGAGATTTTACTTTGTTATAGAAGTTACTGAAATGTTCTATTTATGTATTCTCTGTCTGTATTTGATGTCAGGAATGCAGTAACAGTGCTTGCTCATTTAGCCGGCTTCCAGAAATGAAATATGGAAAGATGTTTTGTTTGAGAAAGGTTTTTAACATGTGTCAATACTACAGTACATATGTTTTTCTAGGGTACCCTGACGACTGTAAGTCACAGGGGTCATTGAAGTCTATAGTTTAAGGGAACCTTTCTCAGTTAAAGGAACACACCGACTTTTGGGGACTTTAGCTTATTCACCGTATCGCCAAGAGTTAGATAAGTTCATACATACCCTTTTCATCTCCGTGCGTGCCGTAACTCTGTCTGACGCAGCCACCGCTAGCCTAGCTTAGCACAAAGACGGGAGGTAAACGGCTCCAGCTAGCATACTGCTCCCAATAAGTGACAAAATAACGCCAACATTTTCCTATTTACATGTTGTGATTTGTATAGTCACAGCATATACAAATAACAAGGTCACATGAGGCACAGCCATCTTCTAACCGTATACATGCTGGGAACTATATTCTCAGATGGCGAAGCACTGCTGGACTTATCTAACTCTGGGGGATCCGGTGAATGAGCTAAAGTCCCAAAAAGTCAGCGTGTTCCTTTAAAGCCTTACTTTCCAGTTAGACTAAAGTGTCCTCTCCTTGAGAGAAAGAATGCTTTATCTTGATGTTTTGAGAGGTCTCTCCTGTTTAAAGTTAGAGCCTGGCCAAATCCAACCTTGGAAAAGCTGTGTGTCAGTATGTGTGTTAGTCTTCTTGGTTAAAGGTTAAGGAACAAGCGGCATTATTGGAGATTGCTTGAGTTGTTGTTCTGTACACGCTGGCGCCCAGCAACCCAAATCTGCGACCAGGAAGGTCACGACGTGCCTAACTTGTCAGCTGCATCGATGGAGATATGCTTCAGTCTATCTGTATATGTGTGGAAAATTACTATGTTTATCTTTTTCTTAGCCAATCAGAAACTGCAACTTGAAGTAAGGACGTAGCTTAGACCTTGCTGAAGGGTATAAATGATGTGATCTTTGTAACTGTAATTGGAGCGGCCTACAAACTCCCATGTGAGTCTTGAAGCTGACTTCTGCTGATGAGACTGCAAACTATCTTCAATAAAACTTTTCTTTAATTTATTATAATTCTGACTCTTGTCTTAATTAATCATTTCCGGTTCTGGGTCTTTGACTGTTAATCCCCTTACAGAGCTAACATGAAATAACATTGAAGAGTTTTAGTTTTATCATCTAACATTAACAAAGATGTAACTTTTTTTTGTTCAAAATCAATACATCATCAATCCTTCTTCCAAAGCATGTTTTTGTCTCACCCTGATTCATGTTGGTAAGCCTATATAACAGTTTATATTTTAGACCTGACGGGATGGTTTTTGCTGAATAAATTGCAAACATCCATCACTCACCCATGCGTGTTTTGTTATATTCGAAAATTGAGAAAAGTTGCTCTAGCTACTTCGGTGTGAGTGGCATAGGCTAGTTGTCACAACCATAGATATGTATGCGTAGATGCCATGTTCAACCGCTCCAGACACGTGTGTCATCACTCACAGTCACAGTAAGAATCAATGATGCCACAACATTGCGCAGCTTCTGGTTGTGAAACCTCCGAGATTTAAATTCCCAAAGAAATGGGATAACCTTTTAGGTGAGAATGTGTTGGTTTGTGTTTTTACATGTATCAACTCAATATTACAGGCTTTTACTATGGTACTTTTTATGTTTTTATTTTTACTATGGTAACTTTAATGTCGTTTTAGCTGACGCCTTTGTTGTACTGTATTGTCTTAATTTAGCAAAATCATCTGCTGAAGTCTATTGTAGATTTGAATATTCATATATGTGTCGGATGCAGACGCTCAGTCAACTTGCTCTCGAATGTTCACGGGCTGGCTTTGACCGTTCCAATATGGCGGCCCATAGAGTGGTGCAGGAATGACGTTACTTTGTAGACCAAAACGCGGAAATGAATAAGCATTTTACTTGCAAGATACTTGCACATTTTGTCCATCAAGATCATTAGACATAAACACAACTTTTTGGGAAATTTTGAAGCCTAAAATGTAGTCGCCAGGAGTAAAAAGCTAAAGGTAGGCTATAAACGAACTACACCACGGTCCCACGACTTCAACATCACCACCACTAATCTACCGACAACTCTTTCAGTTTTTATCTAAAAACCTTTTCTCAGAATGTTTGAGTTAGTTTGTAAGAGCACAATTATAAGCATAACAAGGCTGTAAAAGGGGACTGATCTTATACCTTTTCGGCGTGATGACGTTTAACTCGACAGCCTCTGTAGCCCCATTTAGCCACTTAGCTTTAAAAAATCACGAGTGGGGTAATATTGATGTATTTTATGTTGTGGAATAAAGTGTCTTGAGCTTTTGTTCACCACATCACAGATCTTATTACAGCCATTTAACCAAAACCCCATTCAAAAAACCCATTGACTTTGGGACGATGGAACCGGAAGTGCTAAAATGCTAACTCGCTTCCGTATTTTGGCCTATAAGTGATGTCATACCTGCACCACTCTGTAGAAACAGCCGCTAAAGAGTCATCTATGTATATATCTATGATCACAACGAGTGAGAGGGTGTATGATAGGGCCCATTATGTTACTCCCTAAAAAAGTAGCCTAACTAATTGATTTACTTGGTTACTTAAAGTAATGTGTTGCATTACATTTGCATAATTTTTTTCTGGCCTGGGCTTGCTTTTATGTTTTTTTAATAACAACAACAGCAAAAAAAAAGTCCTATATTTGGCAAATGGAAAGGCCCTTTCATACCAAAAGTGCAAATGCAAAAGGAAATGCAAATTCGTGCCTGTACAGTCGAGGGCGCAGCTTAAACAAACATTTCAGCTGTGCTGCCATTCTGGATTGCAGAAAAACAGGAAGCAAGAGAAGAAAGTTCAACACTCATACTTGATTTTAACACAAATGTGATGTTTATCTAAAGTCATTTTTGCTTATTAGTATGGTTGAATTGGATAAAAACAGGTCATTTCCAGGAGGTTTGAGATTTAGCGTGTTCCATGTCAACCGTTCTCGTTCGTTGTGATCATAGATGACTCTTTAGTGGCTGTTTCTACAGAGTTGTGCAGCAGGTATGACATCACTTTGTAGGGCAAAATGCGGTAGCGAGTTAGCATTTTAGCACTTCCGGTTCCATCGTTGTGGACGCATATTAGGCGCATATTACTAATGCGCCCTTTAAATAACAAAAAGTTATTTCAGTTGCCTCAAAATAGCAACGCGCCAACAATGTGCCCGAACACACCTCGTTTTCAGACCAGCACGCCCACTCACGCAAGTGTTTTTTGCTAGTTTCAGCCCGACGCAGTTATCATTTTCACGTCATGCGCCACGTTGTTTAAAAAGCAAATGCATTTGCGCCCATCTGTTCGCCAATGGGCTTAAAATGAGGTGTGTTCATGGACATTGTTGGCGTGTTGCTATTTTGAGGCAACTGAAATAGACTGCGCCATTTGACCAACTGAAACCTGGTCTAAAGTCAAAGTTTTTTTTTTTGTTATTTAAAGGTCCACAACTCATGTACACTCTGCTTATTACACACACAGGGACGCACACCAGCACACAAACATGCCAAATATTAAAAATAAAAGTATTACAATGTAAAAGATGATTATTGTGTACATAAAGATATGGTGGAATCCAGCTTGTCCAGTAGATGGTCTGCTTTTGCGCTTTAACCTCGTGCACGAGCTGATCCGTTTCCTCACTAGAGAAGCGTTCAGTCTTTCCACTTGCAAATTCCGCCATGTAAATAGCAATCCGCCATGGCGCGAGCGCAACTGGCTTTTAAAGGGAATGGGAGATGAGACTCTGATTGGTTTATTGCACGTTATGCCCAAAACACGCCCAAAACACACCCATTATACATTAAGAGAATAGAGACAACCCTTTTAGACCATGCGCTGGGTGCACTGACCATTTTTCCCATCGTTAAACTAGCGAAAGTGGATTTGGACACTAAGTGCACTTGCGCCCTGTGCTTTAGACCATGCGCTTAGATCGTTAAAATAGGGCCCAATATTGTAACGCATTACTTTTAAAGGAGCCGTATGTAAGATTGTGGCCAAAACTGGTACTGCAATCACTTTCAAGTTACTGTAGAGCGTTGTATCCCCTCCCCCTCCCCCCTGACTCGAGGTTGCCAGATAGGCTGCAGGATCCAGCAGGAATGTAGGCTGCTACGTAGGTAACTAGAGCAGAGCTGGCAACCCCGATGCCGAAACACTACTGACTTCGTGATTGGTAGATAGGTGGAGGGTGGCGCTTTCAGGCCAAAACACAAGATGACAACATCAACATCAGTTGAGGGCTGCAACTTCACTTTTAAAATGACAATATCCTGGCCGGACTACTGTTGTCAGTGATATAAGTATTTGAAATGAACATGATTTCTTAATGTCTAGTGACATATCAGGGCCATTTTATGATTAATTGAAATACATTTCTTACATACAGCTCCTTTAAAGGTAACTTTCCCCAACACTGGTTACAGATGTATCCTTGTTAGTTAATTAATTAACTAACATTAACTAATGGAACCTTATTGTAATGTTACCTAAATTATATTTGTGTGTCTAAAACTAATTAGAAAGGAATAGTTTAGAAAAAAAAACTCATTTTATTCTGTTCTTTATGGCATCAAAAGACTTACTTTTATTGTGCTTTTTGGAGCTTGGCAGTCCTGTACATATCTTTTTTTTTTATTATATGCAAAGGAAAAATCAGGATACACTTATTTCCCCCCCTTTTTTGTGAAATTCACATTGGTTTGGAACTAGATGAGGGTGTTCAAATGATGACAGTTGTTTAATTTTTCGTTTTTACATTCTTCTGTTTCTACCATTAAAGCAGACATTCTTACTTTTGTGGCTTTTCCGTTAGTAATAGAGAGATGTAGCTCCTCTCACCTGTCAGTGGGAGTGTGTTACCCGGCTGACTGCACCATATAGGTCCCATGTCTGCAGGTCTGGACGAGTATCCTGAATGAATCAGACACTGATTCACCGATGTGAGCTGAACAGAAATGTGCATTCACAGAATGTCTTTAAAAAACTGAACCTATAGAGAGAATCATAATTAAACATTATCAAGCATTTCTCAGGATTTTTCAGACTGAGAGAAAAGCCCAGATGACTGGTTCCCTTTTTGTTCCTGAGCTTTAAATAACAGCTCTTTACAAAGAGGTACGTGTATGGCTGCAGAAAGAGAGTCGGGGGTCGTGTTGCCTGGACAACGCCATTTGAGGAGCCGTCACACGTCATTTTGGAGTGATTTATACTCCTGCTGATCATCAGTTAGATGCTGTGTGGGTCGGCGGAAAGAAGCGAGGTTGAGAATTTCTCTTCTGTTGTCTGGATAAAGTGCTCCCCTGTTCAGCTGTTTACCTGTTTGTGACAAAGCTGGGTTAGTTATATAAGTTCATGTGAGCTCTATAAAGCTCCTTAAGCAGAGAAATACTGTAGACTGTTTTCACTTTTTTAAAATAACTTCATAATTAAATTAAGGACAACACATTTAAAAAAATTTTTTTTATTTTAATAGACTAATTAACTAACATATATAACAAGCTGCAAAGTACCACGTCCTCCTTTTACCTTCTCTGCCATCTAACTATTTGTTGTTTCTCACTGGCTGGTTTGTTGTTCTGAATTTTTAGCCATCTGTCGAAAGTTTTATGCTCAACAACAAATTAATACTGAAGTCCTCTGAGGCCATTTTACCATGGTTGATAATCGCTTTGAGTCACAATTAGTTCTAAGTTGTGGTGCTGTGCAATACTGATCGCATATGCTGCTCAATGCCATGTTCAAGCAATCAAAATCAAGTCTTATATATATATATATATATATATATATATATATATATATATATATATATATATATATATATATATATGTGTGTGTGGTTTATTTATAACTGATTATTTTAGCTCCTCCATACATGGGCAAAATATAAAACAAACATAATATAATACTTAACAGGGTCAGAAAATTAAGTATTAAAAACATCTAAAAGAACCGTGAAAATATGTTTCTGTAAAACACATGATTCTGCAGATGTTCTCTTTACTTATGTAATGTGTTTAAGGCACTCTTTTGAAGATGTTGTTCTCATTAAAGTTTGATGTGCTCCCTGACTGAATTTACCAGAAGCATCCCAGGTCCTGTCTGGTCCTTGAAAGTTTTGCTCAGATACAGGCTTCTAATACATTCTGATTTAAATAAATAAATAAGAG
The DNA here is from genome assembly GCF_965113295.1 of Leuciscus leuciscus. NCBI lineage: Eukaryota > Metazoa > Chordata > Actinopteri > Cypriniformes > Leuciscidae > Leuciscus > Leuciscus leuciscus. Next base: position 18,905,960 of record NC_138746.1, on the reverse strand, counting down.
CAAAAACTGTAAACACAACATTCTGCTTGCTAGTAATTCACAGCATCTGCTTTTTAACATATGCAAAAAGTTATAGGATTTCACAGGATTAAAATATAATTTTTTGGATTTGTTAATTAACTCTTTCCCAGCCATTGCCGAAATGTTTCATAATTTATGAGACATAAAAAATTTGATTTTTGTTTGTTTTTGTTTAAAAGCAGAGGATCTGTTCTTTCTTTTGATATATTTTATGTTCAGTTATTCGGATATTCGACCAAAGAAAATATTCACAAATTTGCGTTTTTGTTTTTACTTCGACAGAGAAAATAACGGTATTATTTTTAAAAAACTTGAACTTTGAAACATTTTTTCAAAAGTTTGTATTTTCAGACCCCCAAAACGCTGTTGTCGTGTAAATGAACGGCCAAAATGCATAAAAAGTTTTCTGTTGTTAGTTGAAAACGGTGTCATGTAAACGGCTTGCTGTTACTTGCTGTTTCTGAGTGAAAATTGTTTCAAAGCCATTTTTTTCAGTGATCTTTTGAAATAGTGAGAGACTAAAGGCCTTAGGAATTTAGGAACAAACTTTCAGACTGAGGAGTAACATTTTTTATTATTTTTTTCAGGGCAGTGTGCAAAACATAATGCATAATGAATCCCAGTCCTGTCAAGAGTTCTGGTTCACATCCTGCAGTTTGTCTATCATCAGTATGTCCACATTTATATTTTAACAGTGTCCCATAATCAATGTATGTGGCACCTGAAAAGCATATCTGATGCATGAGATCAATTTATCAAACATTCTGACAGAAAGACGTTTGTTGTGAGACTGAAAGGCATCTGGCAGTGCTGATACTCCCACAGGCCCTGTTCCTCAGGCTGCGCTGAGAGTGCTCTGCCAGACTCTCTTGGAACATTTGCACACGAAACAATCGGCGGGAAAGAAGAGGGAACTTTCTGAGGGACACTCATTCAAGCAGACCTTCTATAAAAGTCCAGGGGCCTCATTTATACAACGTTTCTAGGTTTTAAAAACATCAGGGGCTGAGCCCGAAACGTCAGGGGCTAGGGTGGGTAACAAGATAACATGATTCGATACAGAGAATAATGTATATTTTAGGCCTATATGCAGGCAGACTGGTTAAAAAATTCAGTCCTGGCACTGTAGCCACACCAGGCCATACTACCACACAGACACACACATTGAAATGTGAGGTAGTTAGGGGGGTTGGGGGGCATGCTCCCCCGAGAAATTTTTGATTTCTCAGACCTACATATGTGCATTTTAAGGTGTTTGACGGCCAACATTTTTTGATAACAATAGCTTTAAAAGCATGTCAGTGGGCAGTAGCATAAATTATTTGTCAAGCAGATAACAGATTCTTAAACATGAAAATGAGGATAAATGTTGAAATGAATGATCCACACTATAAAATAGAAATGCAGAATGTTTCTGCTTATTGTTGACAATACACAATCACATATTCCAAACAGGAATGGCCTTAAATGAGAAATCTTTCAAGGATTATTTTGCATAGATGTAAACTTTTTAGCATTAAAGATTGGTTTCAGCAACTTGTTTTTTTCTTGAGTTAATCAATGTTTTTGGCACTATTAAATCAGTTCAATTAAATTTCAATTGTTCACTCATAAAGACAGTCACTTGTCACCATTACTGGCCTAATGATGCAAGTTGTGCAAACACAGACAAGCGGAGTGATATAAACTGTGAAAAGGCTGATGCTGGTGAATTATTCGAACACATCAGAGGACCTTAATATAGGCTACATATCAGAGTTAAATAGGAATACATTGTAATAATGTTAATCAAGCAGACTAAATCACACGACTGCGCAGCAATATTTAAGCACATTATACAAAGGAAATAATACCGATCTAGACAAATTGGGTTGCTTATAGTTAAAAGAATGTCATGAACGATCATTTAGGCTAGATGTAGGCCTATTTTTCACATTTTTGGTCACAAAATATTTAGTCAGTTTTGATGACTTTGCAATATTGATAAAATGTTAGAATATTAATAATGAAAATTGAGTAGGGCTACGCCAAAATGTGTAACATTTATGTAGCCTACAAAGGAATACAAAAGCCCCGACATAGAGTTTTGACGCAGCTTTAATCTCCCTTTTGGTTATTTCAATACTTAATTGACGACAGAACACGACGTTACATGCTAGTTTATTTTGGGTGATACAGGGCGCGTAAGTAAGTTCGTTTTTCTGAGTTTTACTGACATATAGCCTGACAACATCTGGTGTGACTGAAGACTCAGAGCCATATGAAGACTGTGCGGCGGTGCTGACTGCGTTATTTTTTTTAAACCGGTGCGGCGCGCGCGCCCCCGAAGTTCATCCGTGACGTGAGAAACTTGAAACCGGTGCTTGAACTTGAACTCAGGTGACTCATTAACACTCGCGCCCATGTCTAACGACGCGCCTGGTGCGTACACACAGATTTGATCTTTGACTTGTTAAAGTCCTTAGTGCCTGCACGTCAGATTTCTCCTTGTGGCAGAGAGTTGCAGTATTTGGAAAACTATATTATAGTATTTTGAAGGGGGCATAGTTATCATGTTGCCTCCCTCAGGAATCACATCTTTTAAAGATTGTGCATCCTCTTATATTCCTTAAACACCTGCTTTGCTTCTTACTTCAGTGAGAAACTCCACAGTTAGAATTACATAATTTTTCATGTTGTCCTGACCCACATAAACAAGCCCTCAATATGTCCTTCAAGCATATTCTCTACGAGTTCTCCAAACAGTTCCCTCGCTCCTCAGAGTAACACTTTTCTTTGTAGGATTACTGTTCCGTCATCCTTCCATCCACTATCGGAGCATCGTTTGCTCTCTCTCTTGTGGGTTAATCTGTTTGCTCTGTGTCTTGGGAAATATTCTCTGCGTCTTGGAGAGCTGGGAGCCGAGCAGGGTCTGGTGTGGAGGTGATAACTCTAAAAGGATTAAATTCACACAGAGAGAGAGAGAGAGAGAGAGAGAGAGAGAGAGAGAGAGAGAGAGAGAGAGAGAGAGAGAGAGAGAGAGAGAGAGAGAGAGAGAGAAGAAAGAGAAACAACAAGAGAGTGGGAGAGTCAGAAGAGAGTTGTGAGAACTGGCCTGAGAGAATAAAACTGGCAGTGTTGGAGTAAGTCAAGGACAGTCTGGCTAGTTACTGGGCTGCTCAAATTTACACAAACACCATATTATCAGAGTTAATTACATCTTTCTTTGTGCCAGAGCTCATGTTCCCTCTCTTTAACATGCAAGCCCCATTTAAACCAGTCTGGTTTGTGTAGAGCTTCTTTTCATTGGCGTATACAATAGTGAAGACGTTAGCATCTAATGTCTGACTGCTATTACTTTTTGCACACAGTAGCATGTTAACTAGTTCTGAGTTATGTTCATGAAATAATCAGTACTTATTACTTTTGGTCCACTTTTTTTCTATTTAATAATAAAAAGGAAGAATAATGTGGTGGGATCTTGAGATTCCTTGTTTGATTAATGTGACCATCTTTTTTGTGTTTTGACATTTTCAGGCTGTTTTATTTTTTACTGTTTTTTCCCCCACCAATTATTATTTGGAAATTCATTGACTGCAGGCCTTTGATGTTTTTTAATCTTTTAATCAATTTTTTCAGTGTTTTCTGTACAACTGCTCATGGTTGGTGGCCACTTAAGATGCCAGTCAGACAGTCTCTTTCTTAGTGGGAGGTTCTTGGCCAGAATAAGCTGCAATGAGGACTAGACCTCAAGCTGCACATCAAAAGTCTGGCTGCGTGAGATGAAGGTCAACCTCTCTCAGACTGGATGGTTGAAAGTGCCATGAACAGTGCTTCTTTGAAAGGTGATTCATTGAGTGTATAGATCCAGCCATCCAGGGCCTAAAAAAGTGCCAAATGCGTCTAAAAAGTAAATGAAATGGTGTCAATCACCAGATGGCCGCAAACATTTTTATGATTTCTAATGCAATGTTGTGAGAACATGAATGTAAATGATGCACGGGACTGTTGACAGGCCAGCGCTGCATCGTCACGTAAGTTTAAGCCTTACCAATTTAGCACAAGAAGATGCAAAAGGGAACTCAATTTGTTACTCACGCCATGGGCGTAGGTTTAGGGGGGGACGCTAGGTACTAGTCCCAATCAATATTTTGAGATGACAAATTTGTCCCCACCAATATTTAGCAAGCTCCTTTGAACTGCTATTTGGATCTTTGCGCTGCTATTTGGATCGATTCCAAAGGCCAAAACAACGACAGTACAAGAAACGCCGTAATTTGATTGGCGGCGGTGTATCTGACAGGCTACACGCGCGGGCCGGGACTACTTTTGTGCTTGCACTGGCAGCGAGCGGGTGGTGTGTGTGTGTGTGTGCGCGCGCGCGCGCGCGTCGACGACGCCGACGGTAAGTTACCAGGGCTGTCTCTCTGCCACATACAAGGGCCGGAGTAAAACATTTTAATATTCCGTTTTTTGCCACTTTTTGTACTTTGTAGATAGATCAGCTATGCCACCCAAGAAGAAGAAAGGGGACATACAAAGCTTTTTTTTATAAAGCAGAGTGTAAGTAGGCAAAATAACTAGCCACACAAATAAACTAGCAGTAGTAGTGACTGACCAGGCTTTCAAATGCAGATTCTACTGTGGAAAATAGTATTGATTGGTGATAGTATGTGTTACCATGTTGTTACAGTTAAACCTAGCAGCAGCAATCTTTCAACTAAGGTTAAGAGTATTGATTAGGCTGTGCAGCACTGATAGACTCATAGAAGTCACGCTATCATGATAGAATGCTACGTTAGCAAGTCACTGAATGTTAATTAGCTGACCTTAACTTAGAATCTTGCAGTCAACATAAACAGTGGATCTGAGACATTTTTCGTTTCTACATTCTATTTATGTAATGTATTTGTGAGTGAGTGTAGCCTAAGAATTTAATATTTAAGAATAGAATATATCAATAGAATTTGATATAGAATAGTAGATACAATTTTAGTATTAATGGAATACTGTAATCATGGAAAATAATAATAATAATAGATAATAATAATGGATTTGTTGTGTTGAATGCATACTATGATACGTGTGTATTTTATTCATTTATTCATTATTTAATTACATATAGAAAACTCATTCCAGGGGGAGGGGGAGGGGGATGTCCCCACCAAAGCTGAGGCCAAACCTACGCCCTTGACTCACGCCCTGTGTGGAAAGTTTTATGTGCGGATTGTTTAAGGATTAAACAATGTTTATACAGTGAAGATTATCCATAGTCATTTTACATTTGATTACTTTATTCAATGTCTCTACCTGAAAACTGTTACTTGTCTTTAATAATGTATGTTTTTCATTTTATTGTAAATTGTAATTGTAATGACATTTTTAAGTACAATCGACTTGGATTTTTAAGTCATTTCCACTTAAATTACATTATCTGACTTAAAAAAATTAGTTGAATCTTGTATAACATAAAAAAATGCTTAATCATAACTTATAAATAAAAAGTTGAAAAGTGGTTAATCATAACTTATTCGCTGTGGTTTCGCTGTGGTATCAAAATTGGAATAGTGATTTTTATTTAATGTATTTTTTTCACCGGTATCTAAAAGTTTTAGTGTTATTACTGCCAGCAAGGTAATTATTTCATGGCCGGTAAATTTTCTTAAAGGGATAGTTCACTTTGAAATTAATTTTTGGTATGTTTTAGCTTACCTCAAGGGCCAAGATGTAGGTGTCTTTTTTTCCGCAGTAGTTTCAATTTTTATATAAAAGACACGAAACGAGCGGTTTGTGTGAGAAAACGAACAGTATTTATATCGTTTTTACCTCTTATACGCAGCCATGTCCGAGTGATCTGATCTGACATGTACGCAGACTGGTGCATAGATATATACACACTATATGTCGCCTTGTCTACGGCAGTTCATTGGAACGAATGTCTTTAAGGCGACATCTAGTGTATATATCTATGCACCAGTCTGCGTACACGTCAGATCAGATCACTTCGACATGGCTGCGTATAAGAGGTAAAAACAATATAAATACTGTTCGTTTTCTCACACAAACCGCTCGTTTCGTGGCCATCAATGTGTACTTACGATGGGGAATTGTTTAATTTGGACGACGGGGAATTGTTTTAATTTGGACTCTGTGCTTGTGTTTTGAGATAATGACCATAGACCTGCATTATATGACTGACAGACAAGAACGGTTTGACCTAAAAATATCAAAATTGAAACTACTGCGGAAAAAAAGACACCTACATCTTGGATGCCCTTGAGGTAAGCTAAAACATACCAAAAATTAATTTCAAAGTGAACTATCCCTTTAAGTCACCGGCCAGGGGAGGCAAAAAAGTTAGTTTTAGGCCCTGTATAGATCTAATGACTTGTTCCATTATTTCTGTTTCTTGAGAGTCGGGTTTGCTGTACAGGATGTACAAGTACATGAAAAATACAGTACAAACAAATAATCCCTGCTCTGACCTCAGGTCCTTTTTCCAACAGACTGGAGCCCTTTTAGTTCTGCCTACTAATTAACTAAATAAATACCCTGGATGCTTCTCATTTGGACAGATTAGCACTGTAATTAAGGCGATTTGGAACAGAAAATTAAGCTTTGCTTGTTCAGTCTGAGGTGCCATATGCCAATTTCCTAAAATAAGAGCACTGCTTTCTTTGATGCATGACTTAATTTAGTAGCGTGAATGACTGGCGGTGTATTACCTTTGTGATACGATGTGCAGCTTTATGGAAGGTATATTTTTACTCTATTATGGGGAAATAATGGTTATGTAATGTTGATTGAAGTATAGAAACTGAATGGTCAGCGTGAGTGTTCCTTGCTGTTACATGTGCATTTTAATGTTCTTATGATTTTGTTTTGGTTGCCTTGACGTCATCAATTCCCTAATTTTAGAGTGTGGTTGGTATGTTGTTGCTTGGTTACCAAGTCCTATGCTCAAGCTTCCTGTCGCCTGAAGAAACTTGAGGCGTTGGGAGAAAAATAAGGAGGCAAAACACAATACAGAGACACACAGAGGCACAAAGGTATAGAAAAAGAAAGCACTTAACGTATGACAATCTCTTTAAACAAAAGACAGACTTGTGCTTTTAAAGCGTATACTGTCATTCTTATTGAAATCATTGGGCTGCCCCCCTGTCTCTGTCACTGTCATCTCTTCCTCTTGGAAACTGTTTTTTAATTACTGTCTTCAACCATGTAAAAGCCCATAAAGGCTGAATACAAACAGGGGCTTGGTAATTAAACGGCTGATTAGTTGTATCTAAGGGAAACCGTGAGGCAGGGCTCAATTCAACTGCCACAAGTTATCAAACCGAACTCGCATGCACTTACAAGCACACCCACACTAATACTTACATTAATATTGATTAATACACACACACACACACACACACACACACACACACACACACACACACACACACACACACACACACACACACACACACACACACACACACACACACACACACACACACACACACACACACTTTTCCATCTTTCACATACACTCAAATATATTTCATATTCAGTGGCTTTGCAAAAGTAATTGGTGAAATGTATGCGCAAAGAAAGAGAAAGGGATATGAAACAGAAAGGGAATAAAGAACACAAGGTTTTACCATTTGCTCTGCCAGGCGGGCAGCAGCCGTTTGCCCGTTTTGTCTGCTTTGCGGCAGGATAATTACAGTCATCATGCCATCTCTCTGTGGAAAGGATGCAGGGAAAAATACCAATTATATAACAGCTTTAGTAAGGGCCATTGGACTGCAACCCCGAGAGACGATTTTGCTGTAAAAAGTAATGGCGGAAGCCATCCCTGGATCATTATCAGTCAGGGGTCAGCATGTTGTGGGCTGGAAGACCCCCATTTTGTGTGTGGGAGGAAGAATTAAGGAAAATCAAATGAAGTATGACACAGTGGGAATCTTTTGATTCCTTATTTGACCCCTTTATCTGTGTTTTGACATTTCTGGGATTATTTCTAAATGATTTCTTCTGTATATGTGTGATTGTTGAGCGCAGACCATTAAAAATATATTTCGTTTTTTTGCCTAATGTACCTTGTCTGAATCTTTTCTCTTGTTTTCCTCGCTCGGAAGCCTTGGGTGCGCCTGGGCTTCATCAGAGATCACAAATGTTAAAGTGCTCGTGCTGCTAAAAAAAGCCAAGTGATTTCCAGTCAAGTGAGCTCTTGATTGTGAGACGATTCGTGTCAGTCTTTTGCACTTTCCCCTAGACTTCTTGAAGGGGTATAAAGTAAGAAATCAGTGAGCATTTTAGCTGTATCTGCAACTGAATCACTTGGTAGAATATGTGTACTTTGTGCATCTTTGAACAGAATATCTAAAAAAAACATGCCATCATCATTATTTTTTTCCATAATTTGGGAAGACTGAGGCTAGTTGTCACATGAGGAAGGTGTCAGAAGGGCTCTATTTCAGTAAATGCTTTGAATCATTCAACAAGTCAAGTGTTTTCTCTAGCTGTGGCTTTATATATTTTCAATGATCTAGTTCAAAATGTTTTGTGAATTCTGTCATTCAGACAAAAATTTGATGAATCAATGAATCAATAAACACAATAAAACCACAGTAACATGCTTTCAGACCGCAGTGTCAACTATAAGAGATTGAGATTCTGTGTTCTCAGAACTAAACTGCCTATCATAATAGTAAAATCATTACTAAACTTGTTTGCCAAAACTGTTGTCTGATATTTTATTGGACCCTTTAAACTTTTTTTTCAATTTTCAATTATAACTATAATAGGCTGTTCGATGCCATTTATCCCATATACTGCGACAACATCCCCATTATCTCATGTTAAATGAACTGTATCTGTTAGATGAACTGTATCTTTTCCTGGTCTTTCTTTTTCATATTTTCAGGTAGGCCTATGTGACTTACTGTAACTGACCTTAAAGAAAATAAACCTATACACCTCAAGAAACATTCACAGGAGTAAATGTGTAACAACTAACCCTGATCTTGGGGGAAATGTTCAACCCACCATGGTATATATTATAGACCTACAATGCACAATTTGAGAACCATTTTTATATTATTGATAAATCATCACATAAAACTTAATATGACAATCACAATGAAATTGCTTTTGTAAACGTTTTGATGTTATACTACATGGTGACTGTCAACATTTTTAATTCAATTTAAATTATTTAAATTTAAAGTAGTTGTTGTGTTTGCTCCGGTATAGAAAAAGCATGCACATGCACCCAATATGGGTACAGGTGCAATGTAATAACCAAAGAAAACAAACAAATAAACAAACAAAAAACACACCGTTTCAATTCTTCATCAGACATTTTGTGCTCCAGTTGAAGTAATTTCTCCCAGTACCTTTAGAACAAGTTCCAGATCATTTATTTAAGGTTAAATAAATTATAGGCCTGTCAGCACACTCTTTTAGCTGGCAGACCTGACCTGTGATCAGGTGGAAATGATGAGGGAGTGTTCTATCCATCTCTCAATCTATATTAAGCCTGTGTGACTAGGAGAAACACGGCGTGCATGTGCGTCTGTGTCAACTCCATAACTAAGAACCATAAACATGATTTTTAAAAAACAAGTGATTTTTATTGTAGTATACGATATGTAGTTCACTATAGGTTCAGAAGCAGGTAATGGTTAGTGTATTCTTTTGGAGACTTTCATTGCTTCTCATTTGATTTATAGAAAATAGTTTTAAGCAGACCAACATAGCTTCACATGCAACTGACAGGACATTTGTAGGCATTGTGAATTGTAATGTGAATGTATGAATCACTCAAGATCCATTAAACTGGATATGTACATGCAACCTTTCAGTCAAGAGAGTTTCCATTTTCTTTTCTGTTTTCTTTTTGGTTTTTTCACCTTTTTGTTGATTTTTATATCTCTATAATTTACTGATCGTTGTAGCTGTAATGTTATTTAATCGACATGATGACTGACTGCTGTCAGATGTGAACACACGACTGGAAAAGAACATGTGGGGAAATTAGCACACAATCAAATGTGCTCACACATGCATTTTTGTGTTTTTTAGTGTATTTTACAAGTATAGATGATTTAATTGAAATAAACACTCAATATGAACACAGTTTTTCTTAAGATTATTCATGCATATACTGTATATATGGTGTATTGTACAGTCATACCATGTAGGACTGTTTATGTCAGGTGATGCCCTGGGACACGGTGTAATGTTTAATTAAAATTTCTGAGATATTAATGATAAACCAAATAAACCACATCTTCCTCTAAACACCCACATGCAATTTCTCATGCCAGTGAACATTTCTCAGGCATATATTTAAGTCTGTACTCACACACTGACTCATAGATCACGCACACACATATATACTTTTTATACCTGTTTGTCTACCTTTTAAATGCAGATTTTTGTCTCGCTGCCTCTCACACATACTTTGGTCTGATATAAAGTCACTTTGTCAGTGTGTGGGAGGTCCTTTGAGGAAATAGGGATAAACTCTTTCTAAGTTAATTAGCAGTCTCGGAAGGCCAGATCAGAGAAGCGAAGTCCTGATAGAACTGTGGATCTGCCAGTCTGAATCAAAAGACTTTTAAATAAACAAGCATCCTGAAATAGTCATTCTCTGATCTTATTGTACAATTCATGAAGGGATTTCATCTCCCTCACTCTCTCTTCACCTTTACCAACAATTTTGTCACCTTGAATGAGGCTGATGGGAACGTGTGTGTGGGCGTCGTGCGTCAGGGATCGGATATCTATCCATTGGAAAAATTGCCTCTAATCGTATCATTAAAAGCGTTCATGGTGAAAGACAGTAATTGGTTGGGGGGTGACGAGTAAGCCTTGCTTAAAATGGGCTTGAAGACGATAGTACCACACAAGGCTCTTGCAAATCAATATGGTTGGCAGGATGTTTAAAAGCTGGAGCTTACGGACATCTCCCCTGCTGTGGTTGTGACCGTCTGACATGCCTGGGGTTCCCATACAATTTTCGGTAATGGTTAGGAGATGCTTAGTCCTGAAAATATATCAGAAAAAATATCATTATTACACTTCAAAGCAAAAGGTCAAGACATTTAAAACTTGTAGATGAAAACTAATTTTCTATGAATAACTTAATCTGTCTGACTGTCTCAGATATTAACTTGCAATATTTCTAATCTTCTACTACATCATATATTATCTATTATCATAAAGTTACTATTTTTGGCGGGTGTTTTGTGATTGTGTGATATGCATTCTGAATTCAGTGGCTAATCTCTTCTAAATCAACTGTTTGTTTTTGCATGTATTTGTGTTTGTTTTTTGCTAATAAATGCACATGACAGCATTCAATATGACACATCCCAGTCATATTAGGATTCAATTCCATTGAGTCAAACAGCAGAGCAAACAACACTCTTCAAATGGATTTAGATGGGCTGGTTATGCTGGCTATACTGCTATGGCACAAAGTTGGCCATTCCTTTTATTGAATTAGATAAATCCCGGATATATGGTAAAGATCTTTATTATTAGTTTTAACTAGGTTATTCAAGTCCAGTCCAATGTTATTTCTTGTCCTCTCATTTCTATTAGGTGTGCGGAACCGGACCTGTCTGACTCACTGCAGGTACAACATCACCAGCACCCCAAAAGCTGAAGTCAGAACTACTGTCACAGTGAATCACAGGCTTTACTGGACTCAGCTAAATTATTTAATGCCGTGATACGGTATGTGAACTCAGTTCAGCCCACAGCCCAGAGAAAAAATCAGAAACTGCTCTCTAAAAATATGTCAGAAGAAACTGTTATACTCACAGCCTTTAATTATGAAAATTAAAATGTTGCTTAAATTGTTCTTTTTTACTTTCCTCTCTTTCATTTACATCTTTGTGATTAACCTGCTGCTTCTTATAAGTTAGCACGCAAATTATGGAGTATACCGCCCCCTACTGGGCTACAGAAAGAAGAAAAAAACACATTTAAAAATAAAGAAGCTTGAAAAAAGAAATATACTGAAAAGATTGTATAATAATACTTTTTTCAGACACCAGATTTAAGCACCACACACTCACACAAGAATCTCAGGAACTATGTCTATAAGTCCATTTTTGGGCCTTGGCTGGTCAATAATCTGGTCAACTGCTCAGGTCAGGAGACTCTATAGCACAAACTCGTAAACTTTATATAGTAACATGAGAGTATGCTGTGAGAAAACAACTGAGCTCAAAATAAACGTTTTACATAGTATTTACTAGGGACAACATGTCAAATTGATTATTATTTGTTATTTATTGTGTCTTTGTTGGATTTTTTTATGTGTATGCCCTTTAAAGGGTTAAAAACACATTTCAAACATTATGATATAAATATGATCAAATGTTTTACAATAGAAAATGTAAGAGACAAGTTATGTAATTGCTAAATTCCTCTTGAAACAAACTTTGTTGTATTATTTTAATTTAATACTGTGAAGCTGCTTTGATACAATCTGTATTGTGAAAAGCGCTATACAAATAAACTTGACTTGACTTGACTAAAGGCAGTGTTGTTTTAGTATCCTTGGTTTACTATTATAGGGGTTTTAATATTTTTAATTAGATTTTATTCTTACATTTTGTCATTTTTAAATTAGTTTTTGTTTTAAAATATATAGTCTATAGTTTTATTAAGTTTTATTTTATTTATTTTATTTATATTATTTAGTTTTAGTCATTTCAGTACTTTTGCTTAAACTAAAGGGCAATGAGAAATGTTGCCTTGGCAACTAGTTGTTTTTTATATTTTATTTTCATTAATGTTTATTTTATTTCAATGAATTAAATTTATTTGTGGTTTAAGTTAACGATAAAAAGCCCTGCTGGAGATATATTTATGTTAACAGAGCAGGACTGTGAACTAGTAACCAATTAGAGGTCAAATGTCACAATGGAACAATTCATCTCTGTTTGAGAAAAGATTTTCCCAGTATTAGAATCACTCGTCTCTAACCTCAGTGTGAAGGAATCTTCTCTGAAGTCATACTTTTTCAATTGAGCAGGCCATGTTTGTTCTCATTGGCAGTTACCATGTCCAAAACTGCAGCTTTGGATGAATTAACTGCCACAAACTTAATCAGGTTAGGCTACTGTTGTCTGCCGCACGTAGCCTAATTGAGAACATTATAAGGATAAATAGTAGCCTATGTCTCTTTTATATAGGCCTACATGCACTGTTATGTCACCAACCTGTCAGTCTTTCGCTTTTGTAATGCTCATTTGCTCTCATTGCTGCAGCGGATGTCTCGCCTCCTCGTGAATTAACAAAAGCTTTGAGAGGGTATCCCAGCATCGCCCGGCTGTCTCCAGGGGAAACGTCCCGGGTAAACAAGAGCGAATCTCCGCGCAACCGGGCGTCAGCAGCAGCAGCAGCAGCCCCTCGGCTCGTGTTGTGATTGCTGAACTAGCGCGCGCGACACGTCCATCCACCTCAGAGCAAGACAGAGCCCTTTTCCCAAAAAACAAAGTCTGTTACATTGAGTCAGCATTTTAAAAGTCAAGTGGCTAAATAGGTTAAATGAACTTTACAGTGGCTTAAAATTGTGTTTGGTTGACAAGTTCAAGGGTTGTGAGTGATGGACAGAAAAGGAAACACGCGGCGCGCCACTTCAGCTGGGTACCGTTTACCTGACCGCCCTAACGGTCCCCTCGCCTCTCAGTCCTCGGTCTCAGTGTTCAGGAATTCAGCGGACAGGACACGAAACACCGGTGACACACCGGCGCAATGCGATGATACCCGAGACCCTGTAAAGCAAGACCAGGTTTGGAAAGAGTTTGTGCGCGCGGAGCGAACCGGTACGAAAGAATGGTAAGAAAGATAATTTAATTCACTTTCAGTGGAGTTGCATGTTTGTTACTCACTTTCCCTGGAGTTACGTTACTAATCTTTTCTCTCCCATCTTAAATGTGCCATTGTTTGACCCGTTATTTGATACGGGATGGATTGTGGTTTGACCAGGTGCCCCCTGGACGGTGTGCGTTACGGTTACTCATCCTATTTGACAACTAAATATACAGCCGTTGTTACTGTACACACAACCACCATCATATAAGCTAATAAAACGATGAAGATTTCGCTTCTAAATAATGAATTGCATCGTGGAGAGATAGGCCTATTATAATATCGCGTTGTAAATTATTCATGGTTGTTTTATGACAGGGAGAAGAACTGGAGTTTCCTCATGAACTTTGACCAGCTGGTAAGAAACCCTCTTATCAGTGATGCTCTCTGGCAATAACCCAGATCTGTTGCTGCTTTTTTGAGAATATTGTTAAAATGTAAATATAATTTACACTAGTATCCAAAAGTTTGGAGTCAGTAAGGCTACTTTTATTCTGTAAGGATGCATTAAATTGCAAACATTTGGTACAGAAGATTTATTTTATTTAAAAACATTGCTGTTCTTTTACTCTTTTTATTCATCAAAGAATCCTGCAATTTTCTTTATCACTTTTCTTTTTCCACTAAAATATTATGCAGCATGTTTTCAACATTAATAAGAAATTGTTCTTGAGCTCCAAATCACCACAGAACTGTTTTTACTTTGGTGAGCATTTGAGACTTCTTTCAAAAACAATACAAAAATCTGACTGATTTCAAACTTTTGGTATCATTTATAAAGAAATAGTGTTAAAATTATTGGCATCTTTTGGTTGAAAAAGTCATTGCACTTTCTAATTGTTATTTTGTGTTATTTTGTACTTTTGAGAAATATCATTAAAATGAGATGAAGGTCTGTCATGATCCTTCTTGTGTGGACTTTTATGTTATTTCTTGTTCTGTGCCATGTTTTGTTTTCCTTTGTAGTTTTTCTTTATTCGTTCTTTGCTAGTTCCCAGGTGTGTCTTGTTTGCCAGTAACCCCTTGTGTATTTAAACCCCTGTGTTTCGTGTCATTCATGGCAGTATGTTTGGTGCGTTCATTCTGTTCCTAGTTCATGGTTTTCATGTTTGATTTGTTTCTGTAATTATAGGTGAACTCAAAAAATTAGGGAGAGCTGGATCCAAATGCAGATATTTTATTAACAAATAAATAAACATAAACGATTCAAACAAGAAATAACATTAAAGTCCACACAAGACCAGGGGAACACGGGCTGGGATCATGACAAATATAAAAAGCTTTTATTTTAGGCAACATGAAGCTGGTCACACTTCGTGTTCATGTGACTAGCCATATGCAATTCATATATGGTTACTACTGATAAACTTCCTGCTTTACAAAGTATTTCATATTTTATATATGATTTTTTTATTTTTTTTATTGAAGCTGTCATCTGTTTATCTTTATTTTTCAGTGAATATTTTCATGGCCAGTTTCATGATGGAGTATGCATAAAGCTGCATTTTTAGGCCTAAATGTTGTTTTTGTTAAATTAGTTGTATCATCCTCACAGGGTAATCCGCGTACAGAAACTTCTCTCCCCAGCTCTGGGTCTTTATATTCAGATAGAGTCCCAAACACCAGTAACCAAATGTTCGGCAGCGGCCTGTACACGGAGTTGGGCAAGGAGATGATTCGCCTGGACAACCTGCTAATCTTGACAGCGAACCACCGCAAGGCCAAAAGGAATCCAGAGATGCAACCGTGCTGAGGTTTAACAGACACAAGATGTGTTAAGAACAGTGTATCAGAGATTTGATCCCTTCTCTTGCCTTGCTTTTATACTCAAGAGTGTTCAGTGGGTAACAGTTTGTTTTTTGGATGTGTATGTATGTGTGTCTTTGCTGTATGTTTTGGCAGTGTATTGAGAGCTTTTTTATTAGATTTTGTGTTGACATTAATATGCATCTCTCTGAGTACTGTAATATGCTGGTGGAGGCAGTAAAGATGTCCCTATATTTAGAATAGACTATTTGCATATGAATTTTTTTTAGATGAACACAGGTACTTTTCAATATATAAATGCAAATTAGTTTCAGATTTGATTTAAAACTATTTTGTCAGAGCTCTGTGGTATATTTTTCTGTACTTGTACATTGTTAGGGTTAGTTTTGAAAACCTTTATGCATCTCATTCTCAAGTGAAAAATAGGCATCAGATGTGTTAGTTAATTCTTCACAGTTAAGTTTACATATAATCAGCCAATTCTGATATTTTATCCATGAAACAATAGGAGGAATAGAACTGGAATATTTTGCCAAGACCTATTTATAATGTTTTAAAAAAGCTTGCCAAATTATAACCCAATAAAGTTTTTCTCTTTTTAAACAGGTTACATGTATGTGTCCCTTCTTTTTGGTTCTGAAGGTGTGATCACAGTCAAAATAGATTTAATAATATATTCATATATGTTTTCAGTTTTTTTTTCCTTTGAATTTTGAAAGACAGAGGGGTGCAGATGAGATTGGGAAATGACACAGGCCAGATCACTGCAGCTCATCAACAGTTTGAACTTTTATTTTTTATTTTCCTTGTAGTTTGATGCGTAATAATTGCAACTGAGTTGACATTTGAGGGAGGTTAATGCAGAAAATAGCAGGTCCGTTTAATCGTTCTTGTGAGATATTCAGGTAATATTAGTAGAGCCAGGTTATTTATTGTAGGCCTATGTGCCATTAGAGATAAAACGCACCCTCTAGTGGAAGAACTTGCCCTCTTAAACAATATCAACAAGTGAACATTACTTCATAATGTACTTGCACCGACAAGAGGTCGCTGTTACACTCTTTCATTGGGAAGTTTCTTTGCTTCTTCAGTGTTCCCTCGCGAATTTGAAAATCTATTCAATAATTCCTTATATTCACCGAATAAATACATTTTAATGTATTAAAAATAATGAACTAAAAAGTCAATTTACAATGTACATCATTGAAGCAACATTCACTGTGAGTTCAACTTTCAACATCATGTGTTCAGTCATCTCACATTTTATAGGCCTACTTAATTGACTTTTGGGATGACAATGTGACAAAAGCCGAGTGATATGGTCTGTGATTCTTCTGTGGTAAGTGTGAGAATTTTATCCGCCGGAGGATATTTGCATTCTCCCGTGCTGCTTCGTGGGCGAGACATACAGAGAGAACAGGGGCTTATGGGTAAAGACTGCTGTTATCGTCGACGTTGGTGATGGATTCATTTAAGCGGATCGGCTCTTTTAAACAACTCATTCCAAAGAATCGTTTACAAAAACGATTCAGCAATTCTTTCACGTCACGACGCAAATGCACTATCACGTGATCCTTGATATACTAGCATGGCATATTGCATACGGTAAAACCTTAACAAAAAGCTATAAATAATATATAAATGCTGTTTTCGTTTTAATTCCATGATTTAGAACTTGAATTAATAAGTCGCTAATTTGACAAGTTCCGCTCACACGAATCGCTTTTGTGAGCCGGATCAAATGATTCATTTAAAAGATCCGAATCAAAAGAACGATTCGCTCACGGATCGGACATCGCTAGTTGATGTCAGAAAAACGAACTCGAGGCTCGAGCTGCCTGCTGGAATACCGAGGAACTGATCCGGGGAACCGGCGCGAGCGAGCGACCTGCGGAGACACTTTAGGAAAGCGCTCGCGAGTAACTTAACAAAATTAACTTTATCAAATATATAATACACATAAAACGCACTGGTTCCGTTTCACGTCGCAGTTAAGTGTGTTGCAGGAATGCGTTGGAGTTTGTTCGACTCCAACAGATGCTCGCCTTTGAACAAGAGCAGCGTTGTTTATGAACTGAGGAAGATTTGAAGTCAGGCTCAGCCAGTCCGGAGCGCCTGGGAAAGGGGGAGAGAGAGAGGAGACGAGGGGAGGGAGGAGAGAGAGAAAGAGAGAGAGAGAGGCGGAGAGGAGAGGAGAGGGGCGCCCAGAAAACGCCCTGCTGCTGAATCCTCTCAAAATTAAAACTTTATCGCGCCATTGACGGTACGCTCTCATGAAAGGATGAGAAGTTTGATCCCGCTCAGTTGTTTAAAGTAACCACTTAACAGACTGTTTTGAAGGGAAGTTTGGAAAACCTCAGTTGCTCCCATTGGATTATTTTTTTCTTGCTTTATTCTGGACGAGCCCGGGGTACTTTTTGGAGGGCGGCGAGTCGGAGGCTGTCTAGGCCCGCTGCTCTACAACTAGAAAGAAGATCTTGTATCTTTAATGTGAACCAGAAAAGTTGTGCAGATCGCTCTTCATTGCTCATACTGGCGCCAGGACAAGGTAAAAATGTCGCTAGGAGCGGAGAGAAGGATGGAAAACCGGCTGAGACAACTGGAAGCCATGATCAAAGAGCCGCGGTCTGCGATCAACTTGGAAAGTTTGCTGGTAAGTTCACCGTCATTTTTCATGAATGTTTAATGCGCCTCGAAGATCCGTTGCCTAGTGACACGAGGGGGGGAAGAAATAGCACGAGAACAACTTAACCGCGATGTTGCTTTGCAGAAATGAACGTCACAATGAGCTGTGAGGAAGCTCTGTGTGCACGTTGATGTCTCTTTTATTATGCTCGGCATTTGTACCCAAACATCGCTCCCACTTCCTACTTTCCTTGTCAACAACTTGCGGGAAACCTCAAGTCCCAATCTCCGCGTATAAAACTATTCTCATGTACACTTGCCATATTTGAATAACTCTGCTGCGTCAAGTTCTGAGTTCATCTGTTGCCTCTGTCCAAATATAGTAATATTGTTGGCCTGCAACATGACAATTTCGTAATTCCCCCTTCCTGCTGTTGAAGAGTTGTTTGGTTCTGGAAGTAGACTCTGCCATTAACTAACCTGCAGGTGAAGGCATTTGACACATATTTATGAGGGCAGGAATATTTACAGGTTGATCTAATCTATCCATATATATATATATATATATAATTTTTTTGTCAACTGATAGATGCCAGTTCAGTGTGTGTTTGTGGGCACGTGATGCTCGACTACACGCCAGAACAGTTGGTGCCAAGTGATAATATTTGGCGAGCCTGTCAATCGGTTTATTTCTGATTTAGCTAATGCCTCCTTTTGGGGACATCATCATACAGCACATTACTTTTACATTACAAAATAACTATGCATATACTGTAAATGAAAATCATTTGAAAAAGTTTCTTTTATTTGCAAACAATAGAAGTCAATTGCAATGCTTAACATACAGTGTTTTCAGTGACTGACACTGTCTGGGGCAATATTGATGTGATGTATATAGGCTAATAGAATTCAATTAGATTTGTACCTCTCTACCATTCAGAAGTTTGTAATTGGTAATTTAAAAAAAAGTAATTAACACTTTTATTCAGCAAGAACTTTACATTGATCAAAAGTAAAATAAAGATTTTTAAGTAGCAGGTACGATTTCTATTTCAAATAAATGGTCTACTTTGCACAACAGTTTCAAACTTGAGCAGCAAATCAGCATATTAGAATGATTTCTGAAGGATCATGTGACACTGAACTGGAGTAATGATGCTGAAAATTCAACTTTGCCATAAATGACATTTTAAAATATATTAAAATAGAAAACAGTCATTTTTTATTTGAATACTATTTCACAGTATTACTGTATTACTGTATTTTTTGTCAAATAAAATGCAGCCTCGGTAAGCATTAGAGACTTATTTAAATAAAAATAAAATACAATTACCGGATAATGTTGAGCTGGTTGTGATGCATAAACTAAACTAGTCCATGATTTGAAAGCACAACAGTATTCACACTGTTCAGGGAAGCCAACCTACCGATGGCTTACTTATTTTGGATAAGAGAATCTATTTGCATGCATGAAAGAAAGTATTTTAAAATAAAAAAGCATGTGCATTTGAACATCATAGCAGATGCATCACGTTGGTGTAAAACTTGCTGCTCTCAGTGAAGTGATTCATATATGAGGCAGTCAGGGAGACTGTTCTTTTGGTACTGGATGTTCTTGCATGTGTAAACTGTATGTAAAAATGTCAGATCTGTTTGGCTGATTAAAGTTAATCTGGTCCAAAAGCAAACAATACTCGGCAGATGCTCGATGAAGCATGATTTGACTCACCGTATATCTGGGCCACAGTTTGGACTAAACTCTGAGAAGCTGTCTGAGAGAAAGATATGGGTCATCTTTTCTGAGGGAATTGGTGTTTATTAAAGAGGTGTGTTTGTGTGCGTGTGTGTGTGTGCGTGTGTGTGCACGCTGTCCACTTTGTGAGTGTTGGTGACAGAGTTTCTCCACTGCGGAAGAATGTGTGTGTTTCCTGAGAAGGAGATGAGCAGAGGAGAAGTGGGAAGCAGTGAGTGGGAGTGAACAAGCCTCACTCTCTTTCTCTCTTTGTGTCTTTCTCTCTGCCATTTATAGCTCAAGTCCCTCTCTGGTTAAGCTCAGGGCAGGAGATAGCTCTGTTTGAGAGTTTTTAGCTGTACCGAGATGCTTCTAGAAAACGCATCACACAGATATTTTCATTTCTTCTTTCTCCCTTTTTGCTCTCACCCCCTCATGAACTATTTAACTTGTCATTAATTCTAGCTCAAGCTGATTACTGTCAGTTATCCAGCATAATGCGATTGATTTCAGGCCTTTAAAACAAGCATTTCAGCCTGAGATTATAGCCGCTTTGGCCAGTCTGTGTGTGTTTGGCAGAATGATGCCAAGTGAATCCATCAGGAATTTTCCAGGTTTGTCTCGATTGGTAATCACTAAATTTGGCCGATCTCACGAACCAATCGCAATTTGATGACGTAAAAAAAGCGTATAAAGTTGCCGTCGACGTGCATGTAAACAGTATAGGCCTACATATTAGGCTTTGCAAAACATTAGGTAGGGTAGATCTTAAAAAAAGCTTGGCTAAAGCTATAGGACTTCCTGAATCTGTTCACGTCGCAATCATGATTTTCCAACGTCATTTGAAAGTTTAACCAATGGAAACTGGTTCTCAAATATGGTGGGTAGGGACAATGTGTCGAGACCAATCGGACACTGTTTTACAGCTGGAGCGCGCTTGGGTTGGATCAGTCGATCTGATTGACAGGTCTTGATTTACTGTGCGCCATAGAATAGGAGCACACAGCTGAATCAGCGCTGGAATTACATATTCAATCAAATATGCCTGAAAAGGTGTTTGTTTACTTGGTTTTATTGTATTTATATGATATTTGTATTTTTGTAGTTTAATTTTTGCCATGAAAATGGCCTTAGATGCTGACATGGCATTAAATAAAATGATCTGTCTGTCTATCTGTCTGTCTGTCTACCTATCTACCTATCTATCTATCTATCTATCTATCTATCTATCATAGATATTTTTATGCTTTGTGGCGTTTTCACATACAAGTAGTTCTTATATTCAGAATAACACTCAGTTCACTTGTTTTGAGATGTTTTTGGACTTATGATGATGATAACCTTGGTTTCAAATGCCATAACTGTTGATTGCTTTGAGATATCAACACAAAATTTGGCCCCAGCTGACATGATTGCAAACATTTGAATGATTTTATGACCTATCATATATACTTTGTAATAGTCATCATGTCAAGCATGAATAATAACAAAATAAATTGCATCACATTTTCTGGGGTTTTCTCAGCAGTGTTGTAACATAAGAACCTCCAAATGTGATTGAAATCTATTTTCTTAAAATTTTGAAAGGTTCTGTCAAATAAGACCATGTACTTGATGATGCCTTGTTTTTTTTGTAGAGTTATAAGCCATTACTTTTAAGGATGCCACTTGAAATCACGTCAAATCATTCATCAAAATGGGTGTAAGGGGTTAACAGTGACAGTCAACAGAGAGCATATATCACTTATATAAAGTTTGAATGATCGGGATCGGTATCAGCTGATCATGATGAAATCGGAAGTCAGTAAATCCTGATCAGAGCATCCCTAGTGTAATCTAAGCCTCCTTTTTTACTGTGATTATTACATTGTCTTACTGCCACTGGCCCATTTTCACCCTTAACTTCAGTCCAAAACTGCTCCTACATGATGGCACCAAAAGTTCTTGAATTTTACATGTAGTACACAATGCATATGATATGACATGGCAGTAGGCCTAAACTGTATATTAGCCAAAAAAACTTTGTGGGCCCTATCATAAA
The DNA here is from genome assembly GCF_965113295.1 of Leuciscus leuciscus. Taxonomy (NCBI): domain Eukaryota; kingdom Metazoa; phylum Chordata; class Actinopteri; order Cypriniformes; family Leuciscidae; genus Leuciscus; species Leuciscus leuciscus. Next base: position 18,883,911 of record NC_138746.1, on the reverse strand, counting down.
CCCGGCGCAATGCAGCGCCAAGCGTGATGCAAGAGTTTTTTGCTAGTTTCAGCCCGTCGCAGTTATCATTTTCACGTCCTGCGCCTCGTTGTTTAAATAGCAAATGCATTTGCGCCCATCTGTTCGCCCATAGGCATGCTGGTCTGAAAACGAGGTGTGTTCAGGCGCATTGTTGGCGTGTTGCTATTCTGAAATAGACTGCGCCATTGACCAACAAAAACGCAATAATTTTGTCATTATTTAAAGAGCGCATTAGTAATGTATGCCTATAGGCGGGTCCACAATGCGTGTACACTGCTTATTACACACACAGGTATGAAATAAGAAACAAACTTTTAAATGCATGAGACAGTTGTTGTCATTGAGAATTTAGCCCCTTTCGCACCGGGTAGTTTTAGGAACTAGCCACCAGGGTGGTTCCCCTAAAACTAAATGTTCCCTTAGGGCCATTTTCCTGGTTGCATTCACACAGCCAGTAGGAACAGCGCGGTGGACTTTACTTTGACGACGCTGAGCACACCAGAGCCCAAGCACACAGCGCTCCCATTCTCGTCTTTAGTTTACGATCGTTATTAGTCTATACCAGTGGTTCTCAACCTTTTTTGGGCCAGCGCCCCCTATCCAATATCCAAATCCCTGAACGCCCCCCACCCCCAAACTAATGAGCGACAAGGAACGAGTGAGAGTTAACAGATGAAAAAAGTGCAAAATTGTCTTTTATTAATATAATTGAACTATACTCCACAGTGATTCATTCAAAAAACAAGCTATAAACTGCATTGGCAAAGCAATAACAGTGTTTCTCACAGGATTTTTGGTAAATATGTGGTGAGTGGACCTCTGGCCTTCTAGGGTGGTTCTGGGGCAATTTAGTAACTAAATTACTAAATGCTTAAAATGAATAAAAGTAAATGAACAAAAATTTGCTTTACATATTTAAACTCGTGAACGCCCCCCATTAACACCTGATCGCCCCCCTTTCAAAATTCTTGCTTCCAACGCCCCCCGTTGTTCTCTGAACGCCCCCTGGGGGGTGGTACCGCCCCCGTTGAGAACCACTAGTCTATACGATAGAAAGTAACGATCTGTTTAACAAAATAAACATCTTGCTTCTGACACTTATCAGGCAAACAGAAATCTATCAGCTCATGCTAATAATTTCGAATCTCAGTGTTACGGAAGTATAGCGACAGATCTTTTAATCTCTATTGTGACATAGTGTAATTGATCCAAATGTAAAGGATTATCGAACAGAAAAAACTGTAGGGTGAGGTAAGGTTTAAATAGCAAATGCATTTGCGCCCATCTGTTCGCCCATAGGCATGCTGGTCTGAAAACGAGGTGTGTTCAGGCGCATTGTTGGCGTTCTATTCATCGGATGGAGGGAGATCTGAATGTGAACTCGCAATCGATTGTGCAAAATAGGGCTGCAACAAACGATTATTTTGATAGTCGATTAATCTAACGATTATTAGAACGATTAATCGACTAATCATCGATTATTTTGCCGACTGATCAGTATGTTTGGAACGATTATTCAGCTTTTTCAATTAGTTAAAATACTGAGTTATACATATTCTAACTATAATAAAAAAATAAAAAAAGAAAATCACTTCAGCTTTTGAAATGGTTGTTTTAATGAACTTTGAGCCAAACAGGTCATTCTCTTTAAGTTCCCAGATTTCTGTCCAACTCAAATCACACACAAATGCTCTCTAAGCATTGGTTAAATATTCTGTTCTCTTTCAATAGAAAAAAATAAACAAAAATTAATCAGCTGCACTACAGAAAAACTTAATCTGCAAACAGTTATTATAAGAATAAAAAAAAAAAAATTGACAATTGAGCTGACAGAGACACTCTCATTCACCTTTTAATTTACAGTATGAAAAAGTAACTGACATGATATTCTTCATAACATCTCCTTTTGTAAGTCTTCATGAATATGGAACAAAATAAAGGTAAGTGATACGACTGTAATACCTAACGTTAATAGTGTTACAATAATAAAAACAGCCCTGACTCCTAAGCTCGATCAAGCTTTATTCTATGCAAAAATAAATCATCATATTACTGTAATTATATTATTATTGTTAATATTGTTGCTATTATTAGTAGTATTGCATTGTCTAATAAAGAGATTTACTGCTAGTTATTTAGCTCCAGCTGGAGAACATTCACCTCTCACCGGCTCGTCTTGTTTCCTCTTTAAGTGCTTTAACATGCATGTTGTGCTCCCGTGAAAAGCAAGTTCCGCCTAGCATGTATTGCACACGACAGCATTCTTGGTTTGAAGTTTTGTGAAACTTTACACACCTTGCTAGTTCGGATTCGTTTGCACTCCGTCAGATCATAATTTGCGCTGTGTTTTCTTCTACCGCAATAGCATTTGTAACATTACTCTCTAGCGCTACTGCGCCGTAGCGGTCAAATCACGATATTGCAGGCCCTTACATTAGGTCACGTGAGCTCAAACGACTACTCGACAACAAGATATTTTGTCGACAATTTTTTATTGTCGACGTTGTCGACAACGTCGACTAATCGTTTCAGCCCTAGTGCAAAAGGGGCGGGGTTTATGCCCACTAATTGATTGGAAAAGTCCAGCATATTAATTATACATGTGCATGAACAAATCATTCATTCACAATAAGATCTTTAGCGTGCATTTAGACAAATTCATGCCGAATTATTGTTTTAGTCTGACGGAAATCAAACTTTTAACATGCATTTACACACGTAATCTGTTACAGTATTCTAATCCAGACGTGGCCTGTTGAAATGAAAATTCAGAAATGGCATCCGTTCCAACATTCCAGAGAGCAGATTTCTCCGCTTTACCTGAAGATCATGTAATATTCCTGCTAAATTCAGAGGGCAGCAGTTGGACATGCAAACTTGAGTCAACAGCTAAACAGACCCACTATCTCTGAGATTAAGTGATTGAAGGTTTGCCACAAACTCTTGCATGTTTAAACAAATGATATTTCATATAGCAGCATGGTGGATGATCATTAAGGAGGTTCTATTGTACAGTTAAAATAGCTTAGCCTATTTAAGATTGCCAGGTGGCAGCGTGGTCTGAGAGAAAGGGCAAAGGTCAGGCTCAGGAAAGGAGGTTAATGAATAACCTGTCTGTCATTTATTTAGTGGCTGTCAGAGAGGCAACACTTACAAAATAATTGTAGCGGACACAGTCCTAGGTTAACCGTAAAACCAGACTGCTATTCTTTATTCATAGAAACCAGGACTCGTGTTGTTTGGATTGGGTCAAAGTGGAATGTTCCAGTTGCGGGGTGTTTTTTAGACACTTAGTTTGCAACCCTGAGCTAAGATAACCGGCAGTCACGCTGTAGGCTGGAATGTTGATGGGCCTTATCTCTGTTCCCTTTTTTCCTTGAGGTGTGTGTGGATAGCATCTGCTTGTGTGTGTTTGTGTGGTTGCAGTGGGTAAGAGATGCTGACCACAGTCTTCAAATTCCACCCTTCTTCCACACATTCACATTAGACCTGTGTTTTGTAACTACATTTTTTGGATGTAATAATCAAATTTTTGGATGCACATTGCCTTTAATTAAAAATGTGCACATCATTCAGCTTTGGATATGTCCTAGGGATTGATTAGATTTCAAGATTTTTATAGATTTTTTATAAAAATCACTTTCTTTGAAGCTTTTCTTTATCATGCCTCCATTGTTTTTTTCCCCTTCAAACTTTTTAATTCCCCTTTTATTTATAGATTTTTATTGACCTTTTATCCGACTGTCCTGTGATACATGCGTACATGATGCACTGTATGTAGACAAACTAAAACTATAGAGAGCGTGAAGTGTTTGAGTTTTTGTGTTTACAGGACCAAAAATGGCATAGTTGAAGAAACACCCATAACTTCCTGTTGAACAAAACATTGACATATTTTGACAAATCTTCACATATACATTTTTCATGCATATTCTTAAAAAAAGAGAAAAGTTTGGGGGTCAGTTCAATTTTATTTTAAAGAAATAAATATAAATACTTTAATTCAGCAAGGATGCATTAAATGCTGTACTTTTGAACTTTCTATTCATCAGATAATCTTGAAAGCATCTCAGTTTCCACCAAAATAACAAGCAGCACAACTGTTTTCAATATTGATAATAATATAAAATGTTTTTTGAGCACCAAATCAGCACATTATAATGATTTCTGATGCATCATGTGACTCTGTAAACTGGAGTATTAATTATGCTGAAAATTCAGCTCTGCCATCACAAGAATAAATTACCTAATAAAATTAATTAAAACAGAAAATGATTTTAAATTGTAATAATATATTTCACAGTATTAGTGTTTTTACCTTGGTGAGCATTAAAAAAAGTTAATCGACCCCAAATAGTTGAATGGCAGTGTAGGTTCAGAACAACAACATATTATTTTAAAAGCAAACCATACACTTTCAGTCTGAAACATAAAGACATTAGATGTTAGAGTCTCTGAATCTATGTGCAGGTGTCCCACTGATCTCAGTTACTGTACATTTACAGTAGCGTTACCTCTGGCCCGTCTTCCACACTGAAGCAAAAACAGAGCTGTAGTACAGATGACGCGAGTACACACTCCTGTGAAAGCTGTTGTGTTTGTAAAGTTTATCCAGGAACATCTGGGATAAGCAGGAGTCCAGCTGGACCCCGATATTGTTATTGTTTGCTGTCTTTTTTGGATCTTATCAGTCCACAGCAGGTTTAATCTCATCAGGAGAGGATCTGTTCTGCAGCAGGAGAGGAGATGTGGTTTCGTGGGGCTAACATCCATCCATACCTGTCCTGTGTTCTTCCCTGTACGCTGGATATGGAATTTCATTGGATGCTGTGCTGATGAGGCCTCCCCATATTCTTGTAAACATTTTGTGTCTTGTATTGGTTGAGCTGGGCTGGGTATCACATTGCTTATGTCAACACCATTAGCAGGTGCTACTGTTTTGCAGGAGAATCAGAGAAGTTCTGCTTCTGTAGAGAGTGTGTGTGTGTGTGTGTGTGTGTGTGTGTGTGTGTGTGTGTGTGTGTGTGTGTGTGTGTGTGTGTGTGTGTGTGTGTGTGTGTCTGTGTCTGTGTCTGGAGGCAAATGGAAATATGTCTCCGGAAGAGGGATTGATCATCCTTGAAGTTTCTCTTTTTAGACCTGAAACTAGTCTCAAGAATGATCAGGTTGCTCTGACACCTGATATTTAAATACTTTAACATGGGGTGTAATTTTACTTTTATAAAACATTTAATTGGGGTAGTGCACAGAAAATCTAATCAGCTAATCCGCTTTTCGAATTCGACTTTATCACACAGTGCTACCAAAAAAATGTAAATGTATAATCCAGTCACATGGACCACTTTTTAGTCATTTTTATTATGCTTTTGCATGCTCTTCGAAGCTTCATTCCCCTAGTTTTTTTTTTCATTTTCATTAAGACTGGCCCAGAGAAATTCTTATTGGTTTGGAACAAAATAAGGGTGTGTAAATGATGACAGAATTTTAATTCGTGGGTGAACTAATCTTTTAATGAAATATAACTTGTTCTAGTTTCTGAAATATGGTTTCTGTGAAAATATTGGGTTGTCAAAATGTTCTCTCTGGACACCTCCTTCCTAGAACAGAAATGGTGAGTGAAATGAAGGGTTTGGCCAGTGTGGTTTCTATATACCAGACCTGTTGGTATATAATACCAGAACGCATCAACCACATCGAAAACTGCCCAACAGTGGTTTCAGAAGTGATTTAAGGGGAAATGGTACTTCAGAGCTAGATGTATTTAATGCAGAGCTTAATCACACCGTACAGCAAGATGCACACTGTAGTCTGGACTGAACCTTGTTTTTTCTCTATGGTTTCATGTTTGTTTGGCGTTATTTGTTGTTGTTTTATGGCATGGCATTGTGCTGTTGAGAAGTTCCACACCCTTGTTGTGCGTTGTCATTAAGGTTGATCTGATTGCTTTGGTGGACGCGAGATGTGTCATCTTCAGGGGGCGTGTGTTTTGAAGACCTCTTTGTAGCAGTGTTGATAGAAAACCTGTATTATATAATTATTAAATTGTTTTAACCGTTCAAAAACTACAGATTTTGGGGTCAGTAAGAAGTCCCTTATGCTCACCAGTCACCACAGCTGCATTTCTTTGATCAAAAATACAGAAAAACAGTAGTGTTGTTAAATATTACAATTTAAAATAACTTTTCTATTCTGTAATGACAAAGCTACATTTTTAGCATCATTATCCCAGTCTTCAGTGTCACATGATCCTTCAGAAATCATTCTAATATGCTGATTTGGTGCTCAAGAAACATTTATCATTATTATCAATGTTGAAAAAAGTTGTGCTGCTTAATATTTTGGTGGTAAGTGTGGTACTGTAATCCTTTTTTCAGGATTATTTGATTAATATAAAGTCGAAAAGAACAGCAATTGTTTGAAATAGAATATTTTGTAACATTAGGTTTTTACTGTCTCTTATCTCTATCAATTTAATGCATCCTTGCTGAATAAAAGCATTCATTTCTTTAAGAAGAACTGTTGTGTGTGTGTATTATATAGATATCTGAGTGGTAACTTGTCTGAACTGGTTTATTGAATTGTTTATTAAATGGTTTATTGACTTGTTTATTAAATTGGACTGAAACGGATTGTTATCGGTGGGATTTTTGAACAGATGTTTTGAATGTTCCTTGTCCGTGTCTCAGTTTCCACTGAAATATTGCTTGTGGTATCTACCCTGTGTACACTTAATCCTGTCTCTCCTCTGTGCGTTGAACTATAAGACTGGTTTTAACTGGACTAGTGGCATTAGCAAATTAATTAGACTAATAAAAAAGTGACTAACTAATGGAGGATGGCGAATCCTGTTAAACACTCTTCCGCTGATCAGCTTCTTGCTGTTGAGTTTACCGTTTCATTGGAATCGGAGATGATTCATGATCTTTATTGCACTGGAAAACCTCTGCTCTACATTCTACATAAATCCGTCTTGCTGTCATGTTAATAAACACATGGGCTATGGAGCTGCTGCATTAGGAGTGTGTGTGTGTGTGTGTGTGTGTGTGTGTGTGTGTGTGTTTGGGTGGGTGGGTAGGTAGGTGTCTTAGAGAAGGGAGTGATGTGGCGTACCTATCATCATCACATTTCTATTTCTATCAACTCAAGCCTGTGTACTTTGTTTGCATTCTGATCTCTGATGAATCCTGTAATCCAGCATTAAATTGTTGATAAGCAGCTGTTTAATGGCTTATTTGTAGCTTTAGTCACTTCTCATAAATAATTAATAATATTTTTAGTTACTGGATCTCTCTGCAGTGAAATGTGGCATCTCCACATACATCGGCTGCTCTGTTCCTAAACCTAGTGAGCCACCTTGCCATCTACATAGGCTGCTGTCCTCTAGTAGGCATCATAACTGAAATGAATTTTGGAACTATATGCAGAAACACATACAAATAATAGCGATCTTCGGGTGAGAGGACTCAGCTCGCAAAAGACTTTTGCTTTAGCATATACAGTATTGCTGAGCTAACAATGCAATACTCTCACATACTGGGTAAAATACTGGGTAACATTTTTTTTACTGAATTGGTCACAGTTTATTATGGGATTGCTTTCCCACATGGCTAGCCTATATGATTTGGGAAAAAAATCTAATTTCGTTTTCTTTTCCTGATAATTTTTTAAATTTTTGTGAGAATTGTAAAATTAAATAAGTAGGGCCTAAATATTTTGGTGGAAAAACTGCAGGGAGACCATAAAACATCTCTTTTGTTAAAAACAGCTGATTTATAGGTGCTTCTTTTTGTAAGTTTTGTAAGATGGTTGGTGCAACGTTTGTTTTTTACAGGTGGATATGCTGGACTTCTCATGCCATCGATTTGTGTCTGTGCGCATTCATTAGCCAAAGGGAGGACCAGGAGCACTCCGTCTAATTCATCTTCAGTACATTTTAATTCACTAAATAGCCGTTACAGGAAAGATCGATTGATGGATGAGTGGAGCACGTTATTTTTGCTACCAGTTTCAAGAGAGACCTCAAGTAGAAATAGTTTGTTGGACAGTTATCAAATTACACTTCAAAGGCATGAGTTACAAAAACATTGTAGTTCTTGTCCTAAGGGTGCTTGGAGAACGACTCTGACTTTGATGGATAGGAATGCGTATGGTCTGTTTTGACAGGTCATCAAGTGGGAATGAAGCAGATGAAGTCGTCATTTGTCAACGGATCTCTATGTGAGAGAGATATAGAGTAAAGTTAAGTTATCTAATTCATGAAGAAGCGCCTTTGACATTGTTTGCAGATTGTGAGATGGGCAAACTATTACACTGGCGTTTTACATTTACATCTAGTCATTTAACAGACGCCTTTGTCCAAAGCGACTTACAAATGGGGACTAAATTAAGCGAGTCATCGTGAAGAGGTTTTACTGTGTATTGTTTGTGTGTGTGTCTTCAATGAGAAGATGAATATATAAAAAGATCTTTTAAAGTTTGAGTTTTTTAATTCTTTCCAGAGCTTATCAGGTCCCTCCCTCCTTTCATTCTCTCTCTCTCTCTCTCTCTCTCTCTCTCTCTCTCTCTCTCTCTCTCTCTCTCTCTCTCTCTCTCTCTCTCTCTCTCTCTCTCTCTCTCTCTCTCTCTCTCTTTTTCTCTCTCTCTTTTTCTCTCTCTCTCTCTGGGCAGATAGGAGAAACACTGCCATATAAGGTGGTGTGATAGTGGCCTTGTCCATTTTTACCCGGGAACAGCAGCTGTTCCTCTCGCCCCCTCAGTCAAAACAACCAGGAAACCTTTTCCCAATGCTCTCGAAATGTTACAGAAATCCTGCCCTCTGTGACACTTTATCTGTCTGCCTATAGTTGACCAGGTCCAGGTAATCGCCTTAGCGTGGTAAAATCATGCACAGGTTCTTGTGTCCTTTTTAAAACTGCAGCAACAACATAATATATAAATCTATATATTTTATAACATTATAAATGTCTTTACTGTCACTTTTGATCCATTTTAATGTGTCCTTGCTGAATGAAAGTAAAAACTTTTGAACGGTAGTGTAGATGTTTAAAAAGTCGTTACACGTATTCATCATAATAATCAGAATAAAACAATTTTGATTTTGTCATGAAGCTTTGAGGTTCTGATTTTAGTTTTGATGTTTTTTGAGAAATGTGTGATAGGTTTCAGGAAATGAGCCTTTGTAAGTGTGACAACCTGTGAAAGCTTGGTGCTAGTGACACATTGATGAATCTGTTAGACCACTTAAACAAGCAGATTTTTTTCATTTTGAGATTATCTGCATTGACTGAAAACTGGATGGTGGATTTACAGAAGTAGTTCCCATTTTGTCTGTTCTAAGATAGTAGGCCTAAACATTTTCAGAATTTATATTGTGCAACGTTGTGCATTTAATTTTTGCATGTCTCAATTGTTATCATAAAAGTTTATTACGTTTAAACATTGATGTTACATCAGCCATCTGCCACCCTTTTCTCTATACTGGCATCAGCATCAGTTCATTTGAAGTGTTTTGGCTTCCTAAAACCGCACTTAACTATACAACAGGATGTGCAACGGTGAGGAAGGATTACTGCAAAAGGTGTTTTACCATGCAGATGTGACAGATTTCTCATTTCTACAAAAACAAAATGCCAATTTACAACACGCAAATTAACTTTCCAGGTTTTCACGTTTGTATTGGGGCATGTTGTTAAATATCTGGGCAATAATGTTAGAAATATTCAACTTTGTATATTCCGCTTTCCTTTATTTTATTTAAAATTTCTTTATTTTCTCTACATATTTTTGAGAGAATAAAAAAGAAAAGAAAACCTGGTCTCAGTTGTTCAGACTTCAGATAATCTTATTATCGACTGATGCTTATTTCAAATTGCTAAATATCTGTCAGCTAATCAGCCTGTTATATCAGTATACTGATACACTAATTGTTACACATAGGGAGCTAATAAACTAAGAGGTTGTTAGTTACATGAGGTTGAAAGTGTGAGCGTGAGAAGGAGTGTCAGAGCGAGAGGATGTCTGCGGGTTTAACTGAAGCGTGGATAATCATTTGTCATTATTGCAGTTAGTGTTGGAGGTGGTGTGTTTGTGTGTAGTTGGGAGTGACTCACACTCAGTTTGTGTGGTGTGTGTGTGTGTGTGTATGAGGGAATGTTAAAATGCAGAGAAATGCAGTATTTTTAACTCCCACTCAGGTTTCAGGGTTTTCATTTGCCATTTGGATTCACTTACTGTATGCTGTTTTGCATTCCATGCATCTTTCATAACAACCATGTTGTTGTTTTTCGTTAATGTGTGAGTCTCTTAACTCAAAATAATAAACCATAAAAATAAATGGGGCTCTCTTCGACTAAAGATTTTTCTAGTCGATTAGTAGTCGTTCATGTAGTATTAGTATTAGTAGTCGTTCATGTAGTATTAGTGCATCTCTACTTATAAGCAAGTCAAATACTTCATTCATGGAAAAGCAATCTTCACATCTATGTTTGAACGACACAGAACGGGTTTTTCCCCACCATCTCTGCATGTTTATTCTGGGCAATTCTTAAATGCTTTAATGGTGCTTAGACCTGCAGGAAACGCCTAATATTATAAATAATGTTACGTCCCCATTTTATTCTTGGAATGGAGGAACATGTAATAGAATAATAATGGTGTGATGTGTAAGGTTCAATTCCCAACCCCAGGGTGAATCAAAAACAAGTTATTTTATTTTACAAATGTGGGAGGATTCCAAGGCTTCAAGAGGGGACAAGGCCAAAACAACTAACATTAACCGTCTAACTAGTAGGGAGAAACTAACTCAGCTACAAAATAAAATAAAAAAAGTACTATAAAAATACACTTAGGCTACTCCCTAACTAGCTTAAACAGGAGAAAACAAGATCAAAATGGAATTGCACCCACCTATCTACTAATCCCTTCCCAAAGAATTAACAATATAAAGAACAATACAACTAAGGTAAACAAACAAATAGTAACTTACAAACAAAAAAGGTTTTCTTGTTGTAGGCACTAATTACAAGAGTGTTAACACAATAACACTGAAGAGAAACTCAGGGCTTTTTTTTACACTGGGCACATTTGCTGATGTCCGAGTCTGAGCAGGATTGTTCCAGCGTTGGTCTAGTTTCACACACTCAACTTGATTCTGTCAAACCCTGGTGCATGTGCGTTCATCTTGCGTCATCACAAACATGAAATGCAATATATTGTGTGTTTTATTAATTTGGTGACTATGCGCAGCTGAGTAAACAGCACTTGGGTTTACTGTATGTGGTTTGCATTTCTGCTGCTTGAGAACAGACTCTTTTATGGAGACAGTGGATTGCCATTCATTTGCCGCCTTGATTGCACTCGCTATACATGAATACACTGCAAGCTCACACTGGCGCATATCCAAGGTAAATCAACACTATCATCCCATATATGTGTTTTATTGAAGTAAATACATCGTAATCGGTTAAAACGAATGTGCAGGTTACTTTACTTCCTGAACAAGTGTGTTCCCGAGCCCGTGTTGCTTTCACATTCATGCGAATCACGCCACAGTTCAAGTGCAACCGAACTCAGATCACCTCCTTCAGGTAGTCTGGGGTTCGGCACCCCAGTGCGCACCCGGGTCCACATGACAGCTTTCACATTACCAATTTTTCATGCAAACCGTGCTCCATTCCGAACTAAACTGCCAGTGTAAAAACGCCCTCAGTCAACAAGGTATAATCATAAACGATTAGTAAAGCTTTTGAGTTGAGAAAAGAAGCCCTAACAAAGCAGCCTACACACACAGAGACACACACACACAGACACACACACAGAGACACACACACAGAGACACACACACACAGAGACACACACACACAGAGACACACACACACAGAGACACACACACACAGAGACACACACACACAGAGACACACACACACAGAGACACACACACACACACACACAGAGACACACACACACACAGAGACACACACACACACACACACACACACACACACACACACACACAGAGACACACACACACACAGAGACACACACACACACAGAGACACACACACACACAGAGACACACACACACACACAGAGACACACACACACACAGAGACACACACACACACACAGAGACACACACACACACACAGAGACACACACACACACACAGAGACACACACACACACACAGAGACACACACACACACACAGAGACACACACACACAGAGACACACACACACAGAGACACACACACACACACAGAGACACACACACACACACAGAGACACACACACACACACACAGAGACACACACACACACACAGAGACACACACACACAGAGACACACACACACAGAGACACACACACACAGAGACACACACACACAGAGACACACACACACAGAGACACACACACACAGAGACACACACACAGAGACACACACACAGCTCCATGGAATGGTGCTGCTTAAATCTCCAAAGGTTCTTCTCATCCTCCAATCACAGATAACCAATCATTGGAGTCAGATGGCAGCCATTACTTCCTGCTTATGAAGTAGAGAGAGAGAAACAGGGAGAAAGGGAAAAAAGTAAAGAAAACAAAACAAATACGTTCTTGGATGTGAGAATAAATATTTGTTTTTCTTTATTTCTTTTATTTGGAATTGCCTGCAGTTATTGGCCTCTAATTCTGGAATGACTGAGTGCATAGGATTAATAGAATGAATGAATGACTGTGCAACCCATATTGTTTTCGAAATTTAATTTAATTTGATTTTTATATTTCATTTTTAGCCTTTGCTTTGCCTGTGGACCTGAAATGAGATGATGGTCAGGTTTAACCTTTTGCACGTCAGCAGAGGTTTGTTGAGCTCTATAAGAACTTTCAGTTAAAGTTTAAGTGTTAAAATGCTTGTCTCAGGTTAATGTGCAAAATGGCACATGAGTGGTGTAAAAATGACACACTTTCAGGTTAAACTTTAAGCAATGCAGAGACGGAAGCAGTTGAAATTCTTCGTGTGTTGGATTGAAAACGGAGCTGCAGATTTAACCTGAAGATCCCGTGTGGTTGACGTATGTTGGTGTTTGTACAGGTGGTCTGCATGTGTGTTCATGGGTCGTCTAGTAACGGTGGCCCCTTGTATTTCTGGCCTGAGGAGTGGGCTTTACAGCACACCTCACACTATCCTCATGTTTTAAATGTTTACTTTGGTGTGTTTTGGTATGTTCTGTTTCATGTCTCTGATGACTGTATTGGAGAACGGGGCCACAGGAAGAAATGATGTCATCTCTAAACTGCACCGTGACACTACAGCAGTTTCACTGGAGCCTCTGGTGGCAGATGTCATTTCCTGTCTGTGCGTGCTTTGAGATAGACAGTGTGTTTTTCCTTAAATAGAAGTTTTATATTTTAAGTTCCCTATGCTGAGAAATAGGGTGCTGATATGGTGAAATATAACGGACATGCACAGGAGTTCAATCATATGCCAGCTCTTGTCCCATGATGCAACGCAGTGTTTCCTGCTGAGTTCAGCAGAATAGTCACATGTTGAATATGTCATAGCTGGGTAACCCTTTATTTTACTGTGTCATTGTTACATATGTTACATGTACTTACCACAGTGATAACAGTAAATTATGCATAATTACACGGTAAGTACATGTTGTTAATTATTATTGCTCAGTACTTAAATATTTAAACTGTAACAATGACTCCTTAAAGTCGGCATGAAATCAAATTTGACAAATCTTCTTTTTATATGTAATATTGTAGTGTTTATTATAAATGATTTATCTGTGCACTTCATTATTTAAAAAAAAATTCATTTACCCTTATAATCTTTAATCAAATACATTACCTTTCCCTCCCCCCTCGAAACGACCTCTCTTCTCTTTCGGTCACGTGCCATGGCGAAAGGGTGCGGCCAGAGCCGATGAGGGTGCGGCTATCGGTGTCTGTCTCGTTTTGAGTCAAGTCAAGTTATCAGTCAAGTTCACCCTCGAGAGCATCTCGAAGTGTCCGAATGGTAGGCTATCTATCTTATCTAAATCTAGTTATTTACTTATTGGACACGTCGAGATGCTCTCGATGGTGAACTTGACTTGACTCATCTTGGTTCGCGGGAGGCTCATATAAATATGGGCTGATTCCTGCCTGAAAATTTAGATTCCTGCCTGAAAAAATACATAATTAAAATGTAAGTACTCTGAAAAAGAGAGTATAAAAATCGAGTGTCTGTAGACCTTTCACGACTGTTGTAAACACAGCTCATTATTTCCATTCACTCCACCCCCTCCCTTCTGAGCTCCTTCCAAAGCCACGCCCCCAAAACACATGAACGCGCGACGCCAAACGCTCAGGCTCAGCTGGAAGACGCATTTATTTACTTATTTATTTACCTGAGACGAGTGGAGAGGAAGGAGCGCAGTGCATGCAGTGACATCATGTCAGAATCACATGTAATAAAATACCTAACTTTATCACTATAAATATAAACAAATAAGATGGCTTTTAGTACTCACTATCAAGCTAGAATATCGATACTGGTAAAGTTAAAAATATATTTTGTTTGATTCGGTAACGAGCTATATTTATAGGTAACGAGCTATATTTATAAGGCAAAGCTAAAAACAGGTTGCATTGATACACGTTTTTCCATTACCATCAGTTAAACTGTGATGGTAAAAAGGACTAACTTTACACTCCGGAGACAAGCCTACCGCATCGTCGGTTCGAGGACAGGTCCAGGGTCGAGGGCGAAGCACACGAGGTCGTTCAAAAGTGCGGGCAACCAGGGTCCGAGGAAGTAGTTTTTGCCTTGTTTGCCTTTGCTGACTGCATATGCAGGTGCTCTGCCATAATTTTACTCTTCGTAGGTTCCGCGCCTCTCTTGCACTCCTCAAAGCAAACGGGTGCGCGCATATGGGCAGATCTTGTAGCAACAGTGGTGGTAGCCATGGTTGCGAGAGAGAGTGACAGTCGCCCAAACCAATCAATTGTTTTGTCCCGGATGGAAATAATGAGCTGTGTTTATTGCAGATTAAAAGGTCTACAGTCACTCGATTTGTATACTCTCTTTTTCAGAGCACTTACATTTTAATTATGTATTGGTATATAAAGACAGTTTAAACAAATTTGAAAAAAAGTTTTTTATAAAAATCCTACCTACCCTACCTTTAAACTAAAGTGTAACCCAGAGCAGTTACTGAATTAACAAGTTGAATTGATTCAAACTGAGTTTACCATTTGAAACATGTTACCATTTGAAACATGTTAGCAGTCTAACGTTAGCCAGTTTACATGGCCGCTCGCTCTAACGTTAACCTAGAAGATAAATATGCGCATATCCAAGTGTTTGTGTGGACTGGAGTGTGGAAGCATGATATGTTTAACTTTACGTGCAATGAATTTACAGAGAATCAGGGCAGGTATGGGCATTTTTGTCAAGTTTTTATTTCTATTACTGATAGGTGTCAAAAACAAGTACACAGGGGCGGGGCGTGTCCATCATGGCGATAATGAAAATATTTTAATTAAAACGGTGTTCTGAAAATTATCAATAATGCATCAATTTAAAAAGAAACCTCTTCAATTTGAATTTCGAATGTATTTGTATAGCGCTTTTCACAATACATATCGTTTTAAAGCAGCTGTAAATGCATAGGTCTACATTACAATTTAGAGTGATCTGTTATCAGACGTGACTGTCTAAGTAATGTCCATATCTCAGTACAGAAATGTACAGTTCTAAGATAATACAAATCTTGTAGTTAGCTAACATCATGTATTCATTTTAGGAAGAAACAATGAACTAATTAAAGTAATTATTACAAGTTGTGAACAATGATTACAATATATAGAATATTTTGCATTGGTGTATGTTGGTCCAGAGTTGGCGTCCCTGGCAGCAGTTGGAGTCATCTCTTCACAGGTGTTGGGTCACCAAGTCTTCGTAAGAGGCTGGATCCAAACTGGAGCTGGCGTGTAGTCTCTAGTTACCTCAGGATGGGCATCCCGAGATAAAACAGAGAAGCAGATGGTAAATAATTAGCGTAGCTGCTAATAACATAATAACATTTCGAGCAAAGATAATCATTTGTGCATTTGATCTGATATAACTGGAGTACAAGGTTATGAGGTATATTATGAATGCTTGGCTAAAGAGATGTCTTTTAATCTAGATTTAAACTGGGATAGTGTCTCAGTGTCTTCCATCATCAGTAAGGCTATTCAAGAGTTTAGGAGCCAAATGTGAAAATGCTCTCCCTCCTTTAGTGGACTTAGATATCCTTGGTACTACAAATATCCAGAGTTTTGTGACCTTAAAGAGCATGATGGATAGTAGGGCGATAGAAGATCGGTTAAATATACATGAGCTAAACCATTCAGGGCCTTATAGGTAGCAATACTTAAAGGAATATGGACATAATGAATACGTAATCAATATGGAACTTAAAGGAGTAGTTCACTTTAAAATGAAAATTACCCCATGATTTACTCATCCTCAGGCCATCCTAGGTGTGTATGAAAATTGGTGTTTTCTGATCATATTTTCTTGACCTGGTAAGAACTCTAGCAGCTGCATTTTGGACCAATTGTAGCTTGTTTATTGAGGAAGCAGGACAACCAGCTAGTAATGCATTACAGTAATCAAGTCTAGAGGTCATGAATGCATGAACTAATTTTTCTGCATCTGAAACAGATAGCATGTTCCGTAGCTTAGCAATGTTTCAGAGGTGGAAGAAAGCTGTTTTTGTAACATGAATTATGATTTTCGAAAGACAAGTTGCTGTCTAATATAACTCCCAGGTCTTTTACTGTAGAGCAGGGATCGGCAACAGGCGGCCCCCGGGCCAAAACTGTCCCGCCAGCAATAATATCGGGCCCGCGCCCGCAGCCAGATTATTTTAATAGCGGCTGGGTCTGAAATAGGTCTGTCATGACAGCAACAGTTACTCTCAAAAACTTTGTCTTTAGTGATTTTGCCTTCAAAATAAAAGTATGCGAACGTTTTTGCAGCAATGCTTTATTTTTAGATGAATTGAGAGCTTTTAATTTGATTGCTTTGTTGCAGATAAGACACACCGGCTTTGCATTCACAAAACTAGAAACTCATAGTTGTCTTTCTATTCTTCTTTGAATGCCCTTTTCACTGTCAACTTTTCTCTTTAGACTCTTTGATAGTGCCATTTTCTCTCACCTGCTAGCTTAAATGTTAATATCACTCTGCACACAACGTAATAGCATACCTCCAGCACGCCAAAAAAATAGTATGTGAGTGTAAAAGTAGGCTACATAAAATATTTATTACAATAAGTTAGGCTCCATTGTGTAACAAGCAAATTAAAATGATACACATTTATTATTCACAATATGGAAAGAGGAAATAAAACATAGTTCGTTAAGAGCATGACTCAAACATGCCATTAATGGGCTTATTCAAGTCCTTTTATTTTGTTTGTTATTTTTATCCATTCCGCATCTCCCACATACGTGTGTTTTAGCAAGGCGGTCTGTGTTGCAAGTTGGTGAATGAAGATACTTGGCAGGTTACGTGTCACTACTGCTTTAATTAATTCATTCTGTGTAAAACCCCCAAACCGCCACACAAATTTGGCTTTTTGTTAATGACTGTCCTACTACAGGATTTAACACTGAGTTAAAGCTCACTACCAGTTACAAAAGACACTGTAACAGTCTGTCACAGGCAATTCTAGTTGCATTTTTCATCAATTAATTTCTTAATTTTATCATTTATATTTTCTTAAATTCCCTTGACCATGTTTTGGCCCGCCATCTAGTGGTGACATTTTTTTTGGGCCCGATGACAAACTTACTTGCTGACCCCTGAGGATGAAGTAACAGTATATCCTTCTAAAGGCGAATTGTATTCTAAGAAATTGTGTGTACAGGTTTTTGATCCAATAAGTAATACCTCAGTCTTATCTGAATTTAATAGAAGAAAATTACTGGTCATCCAATGTTTTATATATTTAACACACTCTGTCATCTTGGATAATTTACAGATTTCATCTGGTTGTGATGAAAAACAGCTGAGTATCATCGGCACAATAGTTTAAACGAATTCCATGTTCTCTTATAATATTAAAAAGTGACAGCATATTTTGAAAATAACAGAGGTCCTAACACAGGTCCTTGTGGCACTCGAGTAATTACCGGCTTTATCTTAGATTTTTTCCCATTTAAATAGACAAAATGGTAACAATCTGATAGGTACGATCTAAACCATCTTAATGCCTGTCCCTGAATGCCAGTGTAATTTAGTAATAGTCAATCTAAGTGTATGTTATGATCTATAGTGTTGAATGCAGCACTAAGACTAGTATTCAAGTAAAACTAGTATTCAGATACTGCCTTTTGTCAAAAGCTTTTGTCAAAGGCCTGAATCCTGACTGAAATTTTTCTTAGATATAATTATTTTGCAGGAAGGAGCACAATTGAGCGGACACAACTTTTTCTAGTATTTTAGACATAAATGGAAGATTTGAAATGGGTCTGTAATTTGCCTATTCATTGGTGGTTTCTTAATTCTTAATAACTGCCAGCTTGAACGGTCTTGGGACATCTAAAAGGAATAGCTGCGTGAGGTGAAGCTGAAGAATGAATGAACACCAGTAAACTGAAGCCCGGTCTATATGACACACCCTGTATGAGATTAATCAGATATCCTAGATACAAAACATAAACGTAACATTACAACTTTTATTTGCCCAAAAGTGATCTTGGAAGTTACATGCTAGCCAGAGAATGTTATGGTGCCGGGAATGTCGGACATTGCCGTTTGAATTGATGCTGAAGAGTGAATGAACACCAAACTGAAGCGCTTTGTTAGCAGGTTAATAAACCAAATGCATCCTATATGAGATTAATCAGATATATACAACATAAAAGTAATATCACAACATCTGCACGTGAATGCGCACGTGAGCTTGACCATGCTTGTCTAAATATGTAACTCCCAAAGTGGATGCGCTTAATATTAACTGTAAAATACTATAACTGTATTTTCAAAAAGTGATTTCAGGCATCACTGCGCACTTTCAAATTCATATTTTTAGTTAAATCTCTTACGGTGCCCACCATTCGAAAGCGAAAGTAAAATACGCACGGCCGCACCTGCATTTATGTCTACTGGTGCAGTGCAGAGCGAGCGATTTCAATTAATTACAATGGAAGTTGTTCGAGCATGAAGCTTAACTTCCAAAGGAATAAACTGAAAATGCTTGCACTGCTCCGCGCCACTGGACCCGAATTAACGGCAATTCGGGGGCGGCAATTGCTTGAATGGTGGGTTCATTATTATTCTTAGTGAAAAACACAACTAACCATTTGTAGGTTCCCTATTAGCATTGTGTTTAAATGCAAAATATTGCCAAATAGGCGATTTTACATTTCGCTTTGAAACCAAATCTTCCATCTTGTCAGTCAGCTCGCCTCACTCTCGTCACTTGATAAATGAAATCTGACTCCTGCTGCTAAACTGTGCTGCGACTCTCGTTCAGATCATGCTGAATTGAGCGGACATGTTCAGTTTTTAAGTGTAGTAGTGTCTGTTCTCTAACTGAACTAAATGAGTTTTATTATTATAGAAAATCAATCTTTTCAACCACACAGTATTGTTGTTTCTTCGTTGCAAATATTCGAATTATTGCAGAATTACTTGGATAAAAGTTTATTGTTCGTATATAAACACGTATAAAATGCATATAAATTTACGATTGTGATCAAAATAGACACCTTTTGTGATTAACGATTCAAATAACGATTGAATTGATTACATCGTTACACCACTAGATGCCAACAAGTGACTGTTAATTTATTTTTCAATTAACTATTCAGTCAAGAGATTCGTTCAAAAAGGCTGATTCATCCAGCAATGGAACAAGTAAAGTATTTATAAGTGAGTCATTGAATCATTCATACAAACCAATTTAAAAAAAAGAATTCATTCAAATTAATTAAACATTTTAAATAGACTGCAGCAATTAACATTTTGTCAGAACCTCTGGTAAATTACATGTTATTTTAGTTGTCTGTTCAGAATCATGATCTCTACTTGAACCCCAAAAAAATTGTGATTCTCAAATGATCCAGAATCGCGCAGCTCTCATTCAAACGAACGAATGAACTCTGAAATCGGTGTGCACCAAAAGTGCTACCATGAAAGCACCCTTGACATGGAGCAAAATTGACCTACTGGTGCAGTATTTATGTGACTTAATGGCCAATTAAAAAGTGCATTAAAATTAATGTTATGTTCACAGTGTTCGTAATATCTGATAGAGTACTATAGAGTGAAGCGAGAGAACAGATGCACTTAAGAAAAAAGAGAGAAGTCCATAAGATTTCACATTGTGCAGTAAGGGTAGAGAACTTTTTGGGAGTTGAAGGCAGGGCAGGAGAGAGAGTGAAAATGGAGAGGAGGGGGAGAGGTGTGGCTGTTGGACATTCCGACTGCTTTTCCGGTAAGGGTTTCCAGCGAGACCATGCCTGGTATGTCGGTCACAACAGACCTGGTCTTGCTTCAAATCACTTTACAAGCGCAGCAGTGCAGTAACCGCCGGCCGTCACCTCAGTCTGCATGTGCAGAAACAAATCTATGGCTCTGGTGGTCTCAACATCTGCTTAATTATTTTAAATGCATTTCCGTTCATTATACACTGCATTCCTTCAGGACAGGACATCATCCAGATGCCCAAAAAAGGTGAATTGTGTTCTGGGTAACAAAGGCAGTTAAAAATATTTTTTGATTTATGACTTTGGCTACATCAGCAGGAGTGAATGTTCTTTTATCATCTACTAACTTTTTATAAAGCCTTTCTGACTTATCAATCTTAAGATTTCTTCAGGCTGGAAGTTCTGCCTAGCCATTTAACTTCCTGTCCTTGAAGTATGCCTGTAGCTAATTCCACTCGGAGCTTAAATAAGAGATATCACTCGATAGCGTTTGCTTGCCCATGTCTTCTCACACAGATAGACATTTCCAAAGCAGTAACCAGATGGGATTAGTTTTCTGAATTGTTAAATTGTGTTTAGCTACAATTAAATACCTGCCATTTCATGTACCAATTCTGATTGTGTATGTATATATATATATATATATATCGGATGGGATGACAGAAGCAAATGAACCACTATCTGTTATGCTACCCTGAAAATTGGCCAAATCGATAATGAAAGTGCATCAGGTAGCAAGCAACAATTTTAGCATTAGGTATGGTGTTTGACAAAGGTCAAAATAAAAGAGAAGCATTGTGAAAATGGATGGAATCAATTTCTAAGAAAAACAGACATGTTCATTTTGCATGAATATTATTTGCATGGAGGCCATTATTTTAATGTTTCACTCAAAGTGTTTGTGTTTCTGTTTCAGGACTCCATGAATGCCCTGGTTTTAGATCTGGACTCTCCGGCCTTACGTAAAAATAAGAACATTGAGACCTTCTTGAACAGATGTGAGTATCTGCTTTTAAGAGACCTAGATTTTCTCTGATTGTTGTTCTGTGTTATTCTGTGGGTAAAGGAAATACTTAATGGTGGCATCATGTTTTACAATGAGTCTGCTTCCTGCTACAACGTCATCAGCATTTATATGAATTGAAATGTTTTGAGTGGCTCTTCCTAATTTGGGCCCCTCACTTTAAAACACAAGCTCATCACATAATAATGAACTGTCAACACATACTAGAGCTGCATGATTGGGGATAAATTGAGGATGGAGATCACGATTCTCCCACGATTCTGAACAGACAACAAAACATGTAATAGCGGTTTGAATGAATGATTCAATGACTTTAATATTCAGTTTGTTGTCATAAGTGATCTTTGATATTTGTTTAAATTCAGTGCCTGTGTGAACGCATCTGTGTCTGTTTGCTCTATTTATGCGCTGTTAAAATTTTCACTAATTATCACATTCTGTCCCGATTTTGTTCCTGACTTTGCTTGTTGTCATGGAGACCATAGGGCTGTATGGATGTTATAATGTGTGGTTTGGATGAGAGAGTGTGACTCAACAGTCCTCTCATCCAGACTGTGTACCCTCTCTACTGGCCTTTGATAATTGTCATTCCTGTTGTTGATGTCGATGTCCTCAATATTTTAATGAATAACTACTAAGCTTTACAATATATACTGAAAATGTGTGAGGGTTTTTTTTGTTGGGCATTGTTTAGAAGTGGTAGAACATTATGGGGTTTTCAGTTGCCAATGGCTATATCTAGAAACCATTATGGCCGTAGGCTGATTATAATTCAAATGTGTTTGTGTATAAGATAATATAAAAATGATATAATTTAATGATAGCAAATGAGATGTACACAGAATTTACTCATACATATTTGAAAACACTTCAGGTACTTAGTACAGTAGTAACTATCATTGCCATTTACAGACCTGACAGATCACCAGAAAACAAATTCTAGTTCTTCAATCATGACATGACCAAGGAAATGTGATTTTTGATGTGTTCTGTGTACAGATGAGAAGGTCATGGGCCAAACGAGGGAGCTGCAGATGAAGCCAGAGGATTTTGACCGAGTGAAGGTGATCGGTAGAGGAGCATTCGGAGAAGTCCAGTTGGTGAGTGTGTTTGTGTGAGATAATTTCAGGATAATATGTATGTGCATTCAAAAGTGTATGTGTTGATATTAAATCAAAATGGACCGTATTTACTTTGTTAGTGCAAATTACTAGTCTTGTTATGAACAATTAATCCGTGCAAGTTGATTCACACACACAAAAAAAAAACATTTTTGTCTTTGTAATCTTTGATCGAAATCTGAAAATGTACTTCCCCTCTGGAATGGTCTTCCTTCTCTGATGACGTCAGTTTGAACATCCCCTCCAATGGTCTGCTGTGAGCTTTGACAGCAAGCTGAACGGAACGCCCACTTTTCTAGATCCAATCAGTTCTTAGGGGGGAAAAAACACGCCTCGGCCTGTATTTTTCTCCTTCAATATTCCGTTTCACTTGGAAAATACGTCACAACACTGAAGTCGGTCACAACTTCCGGTTCACGGTGATTCTTCCGGTTCTCTTAAAGAGAACTTACAAGAATAAATATGTTAAATGTTGTTAAATTTAACAGTTAATTAACCTCATTTGACTTTCCAACTGTATCTTTTTCTTCTGTCTGATGTCATAATCCTTTAGCTAGTTTATGAGTAAATTAGTGCCAAGGCTATTTGTTTACAGATCAGACCTAGATGGGACTTTTAACGGAAGTAAAACAGGGTCCCCGCGGGTCCTTTAAAAGAACTTAAATTCAGTTTGAACAAATGTAAGGCCATAAAAATTCTTAAACATCTTAAATGGGACAAGAAAATTCTTAATTATCATTTCAAGACGTCTTAAATGTGGTGATGAAAAAACGATATCGCGATATGGCTTGATTTGATTGATTAATAAACTTCAAAAGGCTATGATTTAATTAAATGTTCAACGTAAATACATGTCTCTGTTGCACTTTCTACAGGCTAATGATTTGCATTTTCATTCAGCTCACAGCAATATCGACCCGTATTTTTACACAGTGTTGATAACTGGTGGATCAAAAAGAAGCAAATGCGCGCATATATATATATATACACATATATACATAGAATTGTTTAAAGGGCTGTTTTATTATTTTATAAAACTTTTTGTTTTTGTCCAAACCTGTTCTTGAACTATAATTAAAGTTCAATCATTTCAAAGTCAATTATTGTGGCTTTTACAGTCATTTTATGGTTTAGGATATTACAATAGACATTGTCCTCCTATGCATACATTATTAATTTTAATTGTGCAGGTCTTAAAAGCCTTAAATTTGATTATAAAAAGAAAACCCTGCAGATACCCTGGTAAAATACATTAGAGAGTCTTTGTATGATGTAATTAAATGATCAAAACTCAGCGATTGTATAAAAGCACAGAAGTTATACTGTTAAATCAATCTGTGGCATTAATATAAAATTATATGCTGTTGTATCCATCACATTTTGAAAGCACAATATACATATTAAGGCAAATATGAGCAGGTTTGAATTGTTAACTACACATTAATTGCAATTATTTAATCTATTAGCTGCCACACTTTAAATAAATGTAGTGTGTAATTGTCTGTATGTATGTGTTATACCAAATGCTGCAAGCAGTTCTGTGTGCTTCCTGTTAAATGACCCCATGTAATTGTATATTTACATGTCAGATGTATAAACAACGGAGAGACCATGTGTAGTTTTGTATTGTGTCGTCACTCTGGGTGTGTGTTTGTGAAAGTCAGGGGAGAGATGCAGTGGGATGAGTCTGAACAAGCCTGCAGACACAAACAACATGATTACCCAGTATTCTCCTCTGTCAGTTGTCTGACAGGGGCTGTGTGGGTGCACTGAACCTAAAGCACAACAACAGAGGGTGCTTTAAAATTTGGCTGTCTGTGTGGAAGGCAAAACAGCCTCTCACAGAGTGTTCATTGGTGGTATTTTTCAATTGTTTTGGGAGCGATGCACAATATCTGACAGAAATTGAAAATGTTGGTTCATGAGTGTGTTAGCAATGAATTAGCCTAAGTCTCACAGAAGGAATGTGATGTGCTTTTTGTTATGATGTGTTTGTGTAGGTTAGGCATAAGGCCTCTCAGAAGGTGTACGCAATGAAGGTGCTCAGTAAGTTTGAAATGATCAAACGCTCAGATTCTGCCTTCTTCTGGGAGGAACGTGACATCATGGCATTTGCCGACAGCCCATGGGTCGTACAGGTATGATGTGCTTTTTTTGTTCTTTTTTTCTCACAAACCTGTCCTGTGTGTGTACGCAAGCCTTAAATGTGCAGCAGTGGTTTTTCATATACAAATACTCTCTATGGTTTGATATGCGTAAAACGAATGTGCTCTTTCCAAACATTAAATATCACATGACTATCCAATATGTGTGTACACTACCATTCAAAAGATTGAAGTCTGTTACATTTTATTTTATTTTATACTTTAATTCAGCAAAGACACATTTAAATTGTTTAAAGTGACAGTAAAGTATTTTGCATTGTTACAAAGAAGCCTAGAAAATACATTACGGTCTTCACAAAAATATTAAACAGCACAACTGTTTTAAACATTGATAATAATAATGTTTATTGAGCACCAAATCAGCATATTTGCATAAAGAAATCATGTAATATAAAGAGAATTCCGCTTTGCTATCACAGTAATACATTTCATTTAAAAATAAATTAACATAGAAAACAGTTATTGAATTGTATTAATATCCCCAACATTACCTTTTTCACAGTATTTTTAATCAAATAAATGCAGCCATGGTGAACATGAGGCTTCTTTCAAAAAACTTCTTTTTTTTTCTTTCTTTTTTGACCCAAAACAGTAGTTTATTTTATTTTATTTATTTTTATACTGATTTCTAATGATTATCTTCATCATATTTAAATAATGAAACAGGATACTCTGTTTTTCAGCAAATTTAAAAGCATTATTTAAGAGTCAGTCAGTCATTCAGATTTTAAGCTTTTAATTAACAACTATTTTGTTTCACTTGAGTGTTTTTGTTAGCTGCTCAAGTTAAAATGTTAAAAGTGAAATTATGTGCTATCTATTTGACCAGAAATATTATGCCAGTGCATCTCTAGCTTGAGCACATACACAATGTCAGACTACAGAGATAAATATATATTTTCTTTTTTTCCTCCCCCTCTTTTCTCGATTCTTTCTCATCTTCTCCTCAGCTGTGCTGTGCTTTCCAGGATGACCGTTCTCTCTACATGGTAATGGAATACATGCCAGGAGGAGATCTAGTCAATCTCACCAGCACATACGACGTTCCAGAGAAGTGGGCAAAGTTCTACACTGCCGAGGTTGTGTTGGCTTTGGACGCTATTCATTCCATGGGCTTTATTCACCGAGACGTCAAACCAGACAACATGCTGCTGGACCGCTACGGACACCTCAAACTTGCCGACTTTGGGACCTGCATGAAAATGGATGGGGTGAGGGGGTCAACCAGTTATTGCAAAACAAAAATTTCAGTTGATCACAGGCTCTTGTCAAAACTACAGGCTCTCTCTGGTCAGCTTCTGACCAAGTATTTCACCCTGAGCGCAGAGATTTCTAGCTCGCTCCTGGATGTAATTGCATGATAAATACCTTGAGCACATGCCAGTTCTTGTCCAAACTTAAGGGACTGAGCCTTCCTCTCATTCCTTTATCTCTGAATGAGGAAGACCTCAGGTGGTTTCAGGTGGTTTAGGGTCATACTGGGGCTAAAAAGCTGTTTTACTTTAAAAAGGCTCAGTTTATGTTGATTAAAGATTAAAGGGATCGTTCACCCAAAAATGAAAATTCTGTCATTAATTACTTTGACATTGATGTTTCAAAAAGTTCATAAAGCGATCGTAAATCTAATCCATATGAATTGAGTGAATTTGTCAAAATTTTCTGAAGAGACTCACTTTAAATGATGAACAGATTGAATTTAGGCTTTTGTTCACATATTAACATTGATCAGCGAACATAAACAGAAGCTCAACCAAACCTGCTTGACGTGCGAGAACAAACCTCTTGCGGAAGCTCGTAACACAAGAATGAACCTCATTGGTTCTCGCACGTCAAGCTAACATGCTTGAGCTTCCGTTTACCACAAACTGATGTGTGAGTAGATGAATGTTTATATGTGAATATAAAAGCACAAATTGAATCTGTTCTTCATATAAAGCAGGCAAGTCTCTTCACTAAACCATACTAAACAGCTGTTCAAATGGATTAGTTTTATGATCTCTTAATGAACTTTTTGAAGCATCAAAGTGTCGTTTGTGTAGCTGTCAATGGAGGGACCGAAAGCTCTCAGATTTCAGCGAAAATATCTTTATTTGTGTTCCAAAGAGGAACGAAAATCTTAAGGGTTTGGAACGACATGAGGTTGAGTAATTAATGACAGAATTTTCATTTTTTGGGTGAACAAACCCTTTAATATCTGCTTACACTTTTACACTTTCTATTTTGATGACATTTGTAACATTGCAACTAAGATGTCAATTTATTCTACTAACCCAAACCTAACAGTCTACTAATACTCTGAGTAGGATGTCTAAAGTGGACTATCGAAATAGTGTAACCAATATTTTTTAGCATTTTAATTTAGAGTTAGATTATTTTTATGTATTAATAATAATTTATCAACTTACTTAATAATTTATTGACTTAAGTCATCCTGTGGCCCCCATGGAAGTTTGCTGAGCCCTCAAGAACCACTGTCCTAAACTACCACCACATCAAATACAAAAGTAGCCTTAAATGTGCAGCGTTATAATTAAATAAGTTATAATACATTTTGCTAGGATACATTTGAAATCATTGTCTGGTTGCTCTGTTAGTCTGCAGAGATCTCTTCTGTATATCATCAGTGGATGTTGATATATTTGCTGTATTAAGTCTTAGATTGTGATTCACCTTCAGCGTTTCCACGGCTGATTTTAGATGTTTTTTTTTTTGTTTTTGTTTTTTTTCTTTTACATATGAACCACATTACATGTTATTACATTACACATTAGCTATTCATTCAACAACAATGACCTCTGAGATGGTAGATACTTCATAGCTACTGTGTCTGCAGGGGCACTGAACTCAAACTAGATAGGCCTAGAAAAGAATGTTATGAAATGCATCAAATGTTATATAACATTCTAGTATATGAAATTCACTACAAGGACATGTTGATACATATTTGAGCCATTTCTGTCACTTTTATTGCCAGCCCCCCCACCCCCCCAAAATACTCCTGGTTGAATTGTGCCCCTGCCCATGAGTGCCAAGGCTGGACATACTGTTTGTGTGATATTACAGTGCCATCTACAGTACAGAAGCAGAACTACACACTCAGGAAAAAAATATGAATTTGATTTTTTTTTTTTATTCACACAGGTTCAATGTGAACACTATTATACATTGTTCATATTGCTGCGTAGAGTTTATAGAGATAGATAGACATAGATGGCATCATTTAACCCATAGATTGGTTGATTGCTTATAGACGGGGATGGTTCATTGTGACACTGCGGTTGGAACCCCTGATTACATCTCGCCAGAGGTTCTCAAGTCTCAGGGAGGGGACGGATACTACGGACGCGAGTGTGACTGGTGGTCGGTGGGAGTATTTATCTATGAGATGTTGGTTGGTGAGTCAGGAATTTGTGTGAGTTTGTCTAAATTATACATCTGTTGTATTGGTTTATTAAATGAGCTAAATGTGTGTGTGTGTGTGTGTGTGTGTGTGTGTGTGTGTGTGTGTGTAGGTGATACACCGTTCTATGCCGATTCTTTGGTGGGGACCTACAGTAAGATTATGGATCATAAGAACTCTCTTAACTTCCCTGATGACGTTGAGATCTCTCAAGAAGCCAAAAACATCATCTGTGCCTTCCTAACTGACAGGTGACCTTTTACATGCACAGATGGACGTACATGCAGTTCTCTTGTCTTTTATGGATTTGGATGTTTAACTGGCAGGGTTCTGTCTTTTTTTTGTGTTTGTGGATGTTTGCATTTGGTAGGGAGATTCGCCTGGGCCGAAATGGCGTAGAAGAAATTAAAAGAAATCCTTTCTTTAGAAACGACCAGTGGACCTTCAGCACCATTAGAGAGAGTGAGTAAAACACCTGCTTCCCCCACTTTACCACAGATTTTAGAATTCAAATACATGTCATACACATTTCACACTCACATACGAATCTCTACTATTAGCGCCCTTTACCTCAGCTGTTAAAAAAACACACACACAGAACCGTTTTTTCCCCGTTCTCTCCCCAGCTGCAGCCCCTGTGGTTCCAGAGCTGAGCAGTGACATAGACACCAGTAATTTTGATGAGATAGAGGAGGATAAAGGAGAAGTGGAGACCTTTCCTACACCCAAAGCCTTCGTTGGCAATCAGCTTCCCTTCGTGGGGTTCACCTACTTTAAAGAAGACCAGTAAGATATTTCTGTTTTGTCAATTCTGTACACTAAACTATTTCTTGGTGTTGGATCTCCACTTGATGTTCTGAAGTAAAACCAGTTGATATTAACTGTCACAGATAATCTGGTGTGTTTTTGTGCAGGTTGTTGAATGGTGTTAACAGTTCAGCAATGAAAAATGATCTCCCAGTGTCTAAGAGAGAGGTACGACACAGATACATTTCTACCTTCGTCAGCTTATTTTAATTTAACTGCTTTATGCTCTTTAGAGACTGGATTTATCTCATAGAGTAGACTCTGGTTAGAGACTTCATATTAGACTTGGAAAAAACCTGAAGCTTTTTGGAGGCAAGACTAAACTGATTAGTGCTTCTTGCGACTTTGGTTGTAACTAATCTTTTCATTCTTTTTTTTTTTTACCCACAGGACAATTTAGCAGTAAGTGTTCACATTCTCTCTGCTTAATACACAGCTTATTAGGTAATTTATTATTTTAAGAGACTGATGACATGAAATAAAGATCGCTTTATTTTCCACTCAGCTCCAGAATAAACTTCATTCTCTAGAAGAGCAGCTCAATATTGAAATGCAGGCCAAAGATGAGCTGGAGCAAAAATTCAGAAGCAACTGCAGCCGCCTAGAAAAGATCACCAAAGAGCTCGATGAAGAGGTGAGTGGGTGTCTCATCTCTGGAACTTCAGCAAAGTTGTGTGTAGGAATTTACAGTGATCTTACTGCATCAATCACGACATACATGCAGTTCTCTGGTCCAAATGGATATGGATGTTCAACTGAGCAGTCTGTTTGACAATGTTTTTTTGTGTGTGTGTGTTTGTGGATGTTTACATTTACATTTACATTACATTGGTGTGTTTATAGATAAATGGCAGAAAAGTGTTGGAGACGTCTCTGAGACAGCTGGAGAGAGAGAAAGCTCTCCTGCAGCACAAGAGCGTAGAGAGTCACCGCAGAGCGGAGAGTGAAGCCGACCGCAAACGCTGCCTGGAGAATGAAGTGAACAGTCTGAGGGATCAGCTGGATGAAATGAAGAAGAAAAACCAGAACTCGCACATCTCCAATGAGAAGAACATCCATTTGCAGAAACAGGTTTGTGGGTTTGAGGAGAGTCTATCACATCCAGAAAACTTGCTATCTCTGTCATTCAGGTTCATAATTCAAGAGCATATGGCCTTGAATTGATTATCACATTTTTTGAAGATGATCAGAGTGGCTTCATTTGTTAAAGTGTTATAACTTGGATTAGATTTAAGGTGTGTGTAAATCTCTTCGCAACCAGCTATGTCATGAGAAATGTAACAAATCATGGAAAAATTATTGCCTTATCCTGAGAAGATAATGATCAAACTTCCCAAATCTTTGCTTATGAAAGTCAATTATGTATCATGTATTGGGTACGTTATCATCTCTGACAGACAGCATGTTGAAGCCGCTCAGGCTGCCATTTTCACCCTCTTCTCGGAAAGTGATAACGCATTCAAAACATCCGGTAGTGTGGGTTTTCCAGGAAATGCGTGTACTCCCTGGACCTCTGCTTCTCGTAAATACTACCATGTATTGTGCACGTTATTTTTTTGACAGACATCGATGTCGTGATATTCAAATGATGTGGATTTGAAAACAGATGGATCGTAAGGTAATAATTATTTCTTAGCCGGCAAGTATTCAGTGAAGTGATTGATGCCCACGAGTGTGTTATGTTAGTTCTAATATTCCAACCGACAGCCAGACAGAGTTTTTGACGGACGTGATAATGTGCGTGAGGGGTGAACTATGTTTGATTTTTGGGTAATTATAAAATGTGCTGGAGACATTCTAAATGCTTTTTGTGAAGATCCATGTAATTATTTTACTGAATGAAGTTTATTTCATGGCTTGAACAAATTACATGTTACTCAAGAGATAATGTTTGGCTTGTCAAAAATGTTACATTTAGCTGTCGCAAATTCGTTGACTTGAAAATCAAGTCATTTTTTATTTCATTTTTTTACCAGGAAAGGAGTGGTTTTGAAGTTGTTTTTATTCTCTCAAAACACAAATCTTTTATTTAAACCCATGGAAATGCAGATCCTGTTTTAAATAATTGTGAAAAAATCACTTTTTAAAACTGTTGTTCCATTATTAACCCTTAGCCAATTTTGACTCGTATACATGATATTGTACATGCTACTGTTCAAAAGTTTGGGGTCTGTTTATTTAAATTTTTTAATTTTTAAAGAAATTACTTTAAAATACTGTTATTGAGCAAAGATGTATTAAATTGATAAATCTATTCAGCACTGTTTTCAACATTGATAATAATAAGGAACGTTTCTTGAGCAGCAAATCAGAATATTAGAATGATTTCTGAAGGATCATGTGACACTGAAGACTGGCGTAATGATGCTGAAAATTCAGCTTTGCCATCACAGGAATAAATTACATTTTAAAATACTGTATAGAAAACAGTTATTTAAATATTAAAATAGAAAAGTTGTTTTAAATTGTAATAATATTTCACAATATTACTGTATTTTTGATTAAATAAATGTTTTCCTTCAAAAACGTTTTTAAAATCTTACCGATTCCAATCTTTTGAACTGTAGTGTATATAATATATCAAATGTGTGTTTTATGCATAAATATTTATTTGTTTGGCATTTTTTTTATGGTTTGAATGACAAGCAATTCATTCAAGAATTGATTCACAAAAGATTTATGTGAATATTTTATACTTTTGTAACATTTCGTTGCATAGTCTGTTAAAAGCAACATTCGGTTTCTTAAGTAAAGTTCCCAGAATTATGGGTCTGTAGAAACCTGTTGCTATTTGTCTTTCTCATGTGTTATAAAGTAACAGAATGATCCTAGTAGCATACTGTAATTTCTCTATGACAAACCAGTGTCTCTCTCTGGCAGCTGGATGAGGCGAATGCGTTACTGCGGGCAGAATCTGATGCGGCTACACGGCTGCGTAAAGCTCAGACAGAGAGCTCCAAACAGCTGCAGCAGCTGGACGCTCATGCAAGAGAACTGCAGGACAAATGCTGCATGCTGGAGAACAGCAAGCTCACGCTGGAGAGAGAGAACATCAGCCTGCAGGCAGCGCTGGACTCAGAGAAACGAGAGCACACCCAGGGCTCTGAGACTATCTCTGATCTACTGGGTAAGTGTGGATCCCTTCTTTTGGAAGTATCATATCAATTCACACGCAACAGTGTTCATTTACATTCCACCTCTTATTCATAGCACGAATCTCTGGTTTGGAGGAGGAAGTGAAACAGGTGAGACAAGCCCTATCTAAAGCTGAGACAGAGAAGAGGCAACTTCAGGAGAAGCTAACAGACCTGGAGAAGGTAAACAAATACTTTTTTTCTCATACGCATTCCCTCCCTTGTTGTGACTCATTATAGGTTATGGTTGTGGATTCAAACTTCATTTGTACCTTCTTCATTCCCAGCATTCACTACTTAGAAAGCTATGAAGTTGATGTACTGGTGTTTACTCTCTCTTATTATGGCATTTTATGTTGAGCCCCTCTTCTAATATCTGTGTGTGTGTGTGTGCCCAATAGGAGAAGAGCAATAACCAGATTGACATGACCTATAAGCTGAAGGTGTTGCAGCAGGGTTTGGAGCAGGAGGAGGCGGCACACAAGGCCACAAAAGCTCGACTTGCCGACAAGAGCAAGATCAGCGAGTCGATTGAAGGAGCAAAATCTGAGGCTGTGAAGGGTATGATCCTATGAAACAAATTTTGAATGTAGTTTTCTTTCCTGTATCGGCGTATTTCCTTATTAAAACAGGCAGTTTACACAAATTGAAGACCTCAAAACTAACAGAAATGGACTAAAAGCCACAAAACTCCAATTTTTATTTCATTTTAAGAATAGTGCATGACCGTGAAGTGCATTTTGAAGGGTGTAGTGGAAAACATGTTGGTTTAGATTAGGGGAGACAAGACCAGAGTTACATAGGAGAATTGATTAAAGGGTGTATTGCTGGTTTTTGTGAACATTACAGGATTTTATTGCTGGTTAACATGTCTGTTTTTGTGTGTTCATCTAGAGCTGGAACAAAAGCTGCAGGAGGAACATTCCTCTAAACTGCGTGTGGAGAACAGGGTGTTAGAACTGGAGAAGAAGAACTCTATGCTCGACTGTGATTATAAACAGTCACTGCAGAAACTAGAGGAACTGCGGCGACATAAAGAGAGACTCACAGAAGAGGTACTGCAGTGTATTCATGTCTTTTTGCTACACCTGCCAATGGTGTGGTTAATTAAGAAAATGTACTGGCCATAAATGTCTATTATTGCATTTTGCAATATGTATTTTGCATTTATTAAGTTTTTTTTTTCTTCATTGAAATGTATGCTTTTATTCAGAAAGCATTTGTCAAAAGTGAAAGTAAAGACATACTATTTTACTATTTCAAATAAATGCTTTTCTTCTGAACTTTCTATTAATCAAAGAATCCTGAAAATATATTATGGTTTCAAAAAAATAATAAGATGTTAAGAATGATGCTAATTTTTTCTTGAGCAACAAATCACCATATTAGTATGGTTTCTGAAGGATCACGTGACACACCAAACTGGAGTAATTTCTTTGGTATCACAGGAATAAAGTACACAGATCTACAGATTCTCCTGATCTTTCTCTTTGTCTAGGTGAAGAATTTTAGTCTGAAGATTGAGCAAGAAGTTCAGAAACGCACTTTGACTCAGAATGACCTGAAAGTTCAAATCCAGCAGCTCAGCACCCTCCGAACATCAGAGAAACAGCTCAAACAGGAGATCAACCACCTGCTGGAAATCAAACGCAGCCTGGAAAAACAAAACATGGAGCTGCGCAAGTATGCAACACGCATGCATATGAACTCATTGTATAGTACACACAAAGACACATCTTAATAGCTGGTGGCTGAGAACCTTTCTTATGTTTTTACAAAAATATTCAAATCATTCATATATTGGATCATTTTCCATCTGCGTTTCTAGGGAGCGCCAGGATTCGGATGGACAGATGAAGGAACTGCAGGATCAGTTGGAAGCAGAGCAGTATTTCTCCGTAAGAAGTCTAAACTCTTTCCCTTGCAGAAAAAATCGAATACTCAAAGGTCTAACAAGATTGTGTGTGTGTGTTTGTTTGAGTGTGTGTATATGTGTGTCTGTGTGTGTGGTGATTGTGAGTGTATGGTAATTGTGTGTGTGTGTGGTGATCGTTTTGGTCCCCAGCAGTAAAAGAGCTTATAAATCAAATAGGATTATGTTTTTTGAAAATGTACAAATGCAGATCATTTTATGTAAGGGTTATTTAGGGGTTAGGGGATATAATATACAGTTTGTACAATATAAAAATCATTGTCTATGGAAAATTCCCATAAAACATGGAAACCCAACATGTGTGTGTGTGTGTGTGTGTAGACGCTGTATAAGACACAGGTGCGGGAGCTGAAGGAAGAGTGTGAGGAGAAAAATAAACTCTATAAAGACATGCAGCAGAATCTACAGGAGTTACAGGAGGAAAGGTGAGATTTATATCCAATTACAAGCTGGAAAATCACAACCTAGTGTACAAAATAAGTTTTTAATCCACTGATTTATCAAAAAATATGCATTACAAAATGGTTATACCATATATATATAACATTTCTGGGTCAAAATGCCAGAAAACACATCTTTTTTTTTTTATCGCACTGCTAATTTAAAGTCTAAACGTGTATGTCAGTTTAATTTCTATGTACCTTTTTTTTTCTGTTGTCTCTTTTTCAGGGATTCTCTTGCTGCCCAGTTGGAGATCACACTAACGAAAGCCGACTCCGAGCAACTGGCACGCTCCATTGCGGAGGAGCAGTATTCCGACCTGGAGAAGGAGAAGATCATGAAGGAGCTGGAGATCAAAGAGATGATGGCCAGACACAGGCAGGAGCTCGCTGAAAAAGACACCACCATCACCTCTGTGAGTTACACTGCATTTCAGCTGTAAGCCATTCACAGAGGTCACATTTAGTTGAGGAACTTTGTTGGGTTTAATTGTCCTGTCTCTATACAGTTGGAGGAAGCTAATCGCACATTGACAAATGATGTTGCAAACCTGGCCAATGAGAAGGAAGAGCTCAACAACAAGCTAAAGGAGGCACAAGACTGTAAGTGGCAGAATATGTTGACATCTATGTATATTATATAATTATTGTATAATTATATTTTTTACATACTTTCAAAATAATATTTTCAAATATTTATAAAGAAATTTAAATGAACATTTGTATTTTCAGAGCTGTTCACACAGGAGTAATTTAAAGGACAAGTTCGGTATTTTACACTTAAAGCCCTGTTTTCAGATAGTTTCTGATGAAATACAATGGTTAAGATTGAAATTTGGACAAATGCTGCTGTCCCGAGAATTTTTGGTTTTTGTGGTAGCACCCCCCACCTATACAACGGTTGCATAGGTGCACTGGAAAAATCGTTCGTTTACAAAGACGTGAAACTCACCGAGTGGTCAGGGGTGTTCACTGATATGCTCACACAAAAATCGCTGCAAAAGATGCTTTCAAACAGGTGTTTTACCATTCGTTGTAAAACTGTGGACCTATTTTTCCAAACGCCTCACACCCATACATTCTTCCGTTGAGAGCTTGAATAATAGACTCTCCAGCCCAGTTGGTGGCGATAATGCACCTTTGCCAATTGCAAGCAAACCACGGGCATTTCATTGAATACACAGAAGAAGCAGAAGAAGAAGCAGCGGAGTAATACCGTAAAGGTGCTGCGGTCTCACAGCACGTCCTATACAAGTCAATGGAGTTGGACAAAAACTACGATAAAACCTGTTGGAAAGCATCTTTTGCAGCGATTTTTGTGTGAGCATATCAGTGAACACCCCTGACCACTCTGTGAGTTTCACGTCTTTGTAAACGAAAGTTTAATGCGTTTTAGGAAGGATTATTCCAGTGCACCTATGCAGCCATTGTTAAGGTGGGGGGGTGCTAACACAAAAACCTAAAATTCTCGGGACAGCAGCATTTGTCCAAAGTTCAATCTTAACCATTGTATTTCATCAGAAACGATCTGAAAACAGGGCTTTAAGTGTAAAATACCGAACTTGTCCTTTAACATTTCCACAGCTTCAGTAGCATATTTAAGATTAAATATGTTAATTTATCTCTGATTTCTGAAATCTCAAGCTCTTTTCTACATATTTTTGTATGCCATCTGCATGGAACTTTTTACAGCTTAGAACAAGCATTGACCCTCATCATCCTTAGCAAACTCATGATAGTCAGAGGAAAGCTGTTGGGGATTTCGCTGTAACTCTGTAAAATTTGATTTTCAGACCTGCAGAATCTGAAGAATGAAGAGCAGTCCATCACTCAAGTGAAACTGGCCCTTGAGAAACAGCTGCAGTCAGAGAGAACTCTCAAAACACAAGTACACCATGACAGTTTCCTTTGAGCAAATTAATAAATCAAACTCAATTTGAGTCAGATTTGCTCCGTTACTTATTCTTCTCTTTTCTATCTATCAGGCGGTGAACAAGCTGGCAGAGATCATGAACAGAAAGGAGGTCAGAGGTGGAGGCAGTCGCCGTGGAAATGATACAGACGTGAGGAGGAAGGAGAAAGAAAACAGGAAGTTGCAGCTGGAGCTTCGTTCTGAGAGGGAGAAACTAAACAGCACCATCATCAAATACCAGAGAGAAATCAACGACATGCAAGCAGTATGACCACTATTCAGTGTCTGAAGAATGCCACACTGCTCCACAGGCAGCCAGAATACTCGTTTCTTACTCCTCTTTTATTTCCTGCAGCAACTGGCGGACGAGTCTCAGGTGCGTGTGGAGCTGCAGATGGCTCTCGACAGTAAAGACAGTGATATTGAGCAGCTGCGCGGCCTGTTGAACTCTCTCAACGTCCAGTCGCTCGACTCGGCCAGTATGAGCAGCGGCCCAGACATGGACATTGACGAGTCACTACCAGGTACGGTTAAGGTCATTTCCAAACTTCTTTTCATTCTGTTGTCCCTCTCTATTCTTTCATAGCTTTTTCTTTTATTCACATTCCTCTTTTTGTTTTTCTTCACATTGTTCTGTCAACCCTCCTTTGTTTCTGCTTAGTTTTACTCCGATATTCAGTTCAACTTTCACCCTTCACTTCACTGCAGAGCCTGAGCCTAAAGGTGACCTGCATGGCATTCAGTGCATGACCTTTTGACCTCTTAAGACTTGACTGGACATCATGGCAGGCTTTTCTCTGGTGTATTTTTATAAAGCTGCTCTGTTTTATTATACATGTCTTCCTCTCTGTTGTACAGAGATCAGACTGGAGGGCTGGCTGTCTATACCAGTAAGGAACAACACCAAACGCTTTGGGTGGGAAAAGAAGGTACGTTTTTAGATAAGCGTATTGCATTTTTTAAAGCAAGCAAATAGCTAAGAATGCTATGATGCAAAAAAAATGTCCAGGTCTGGGTAAGTATGGAAAAATATTTTCCAGACTATTGCCCCTATTCAGTTTATAAAATATATAATTAAGAATTTCTAAAAATAAATGTATGGTACAAGCGGAGTGTTTTA
The DNA here is from genome assembly GCF_965113295.1 of Leuciscus leuciscus. NCBI lineage: Eukaryota > Metazoa > Chordata > Actinopteri > Cypriniformes > Leuciscidae > Leuciscus > Leuciscus leuciscus. The sequence continues at coordinate 18,846,361 of NC_138746.1, read as the reverse complement.
GTGATTGTCGAACACAACTGAATGAATTCAAGGCACACAATTTCAGTGTGCGAAACTGTTTTGTCTTTATTATAAACGGGTCTCTTTTGAACGAATGTGCGTGTGCCACTCAAACCAGCAACAGATAAAGGAGCAAACAATCACCTCAATCAGACTGTACTTTGCTGTCTGGTGATCATGCAATATCAAACCATGACTGCAGTATCAAACCGATGTGTCGGAGGTGAATATGCGCAGGTTTTAAAGCGTTTAATGTTTCTTCTCAACATTTAAGTGCATGTTATCACTTCGTGAAAACCAATGAAAATAAAATATTTTGAGTTGACTGTATTATATACAAAATATAATGCTGAAAAAAATTGTTCTTACACCATTAATGTTAAATATGGTCTGAAAAGTCTATAGAGAGATTTGGGAATTTGAATCTGGAAAATGTGCAGGAACCCTGTATTACCATCAACATGACATCAAAATGGACCAATCAATTAAGTAATCCGTGTTTAAATTTTTTCCCAGATTATTCAAAACAAATAAAAGTCAAAGAAAATATAAAATAAGAAAACTAACTACTAAGAGTCAAGTTATAAACAAAATGAACAAATAATAGTAGAGCCAAGATGCAAATGAATTAAACATTTAACTTATTTCTGTAGTCTTCATTGTATTATCATGTATGATGTCATTTATACTATTTCATAATAGATCTAAATTAAATGCTATGACATCAGGGTGGATGTATATGGGAATGTAAATTAGTTTTAATTAAGCTCATTAAATGTGTGGTCAGTGTTCTTATCGTTAACTAAAACTATTAAAAATGATAGTGAAAACTGAAATAATAGTGAGTGAATAAAATAAACCGATTTGATTTGAATAATTAACCAATTTCATGTTGTCTGCAACCACATGACAAATACAAATTACTAGGACTAAACCTCAAATGTCTTTGTGAACCAGAGCTAAACCACTAGAGCTGCAGTGCTAGACTGTACAGTTCCATGATACTTCTGCATCTGAAATCCCATCCAACCCCATCATGCAGGATTCAGTGAGTCTTTTGTTTCTTCTCTCTCCTCTAGTATGTTGTGGTGAGCAGCAAGAAGATTCTCTTCTACAACAGCGAGCAGGACAAAGAGCTTTCCAATCCTTACATGGTGTTGGACATAGAGTGAGTCCTTTCACCCTTCAAATCCATTTCTTTAAATCAAATAAGCTTGTCCCAGTCTTGTCCTGTATCATTTTGACTGACTTGAGTCCTCTGTCTTCTTTTCTTTATCTTAATTTCTCTGGTATTCTTCAGTAAACTTTTCCATGTGCGTTCGGTAACTCAGACGGACGTTTATCGTGCGGACGCCAAAGAGATCCCCAGAATATTTCAGGTATAAAAGCACACCACAGATACCACAGGCAGGGTATCAATGTTTCTTTAATCTTGAAACCTGTTGAAGTTTTATAAGATACGCCACAAGGCATAAGGATGACGGCTATCACTTGTCATTGGTTCCTCCAGATCTTGTATGCTAATGAGGGTGAGAGCAAGAAAGAGCAAGAGGAACCTCTTCCTGGGGACAAGTCCAGCTACATTTGCCATAAGGGTCATGAGTTCATCCCCACCCTGTACCACTTTCCCACTAACTGTGAAGCTTGTACCAAACCCCTGTGGAACATGTTCAAACCACCTCCAGCCCTGGAATGCAGACGATGCCACATCAAGTGCCACAAAGACCACATGGACAAGAAAGAAGAAATCGTCGCCCCCTGCAGAGGTGAGAAGAGGCTCTCTTAACTACCCTTTATGGTTTTAAGTGAATTTCAAGTAAATGTTGTATTAAAATATTCAAACTAAAATGACCCATATACAAAATTGCTGTTTACATGTTTCTGTATGGTTCCATGGGTCCTGGAAAACCTGGGAATAGTCATATATAGGTTTTTTTTGTTTGTTTTATTTAAGGAGAAATTACATTTTGAGAGCGCAAAAGTACTATGAGATGGTGTAAAAGAAAAAGAGAAAAGGTCTTATTTTATTTTGTATTTTTGTCCTTTATTCATCACACATGGCTGGAAAAGTGATGGAGAAAGTGGGAAGCATTAAAAATATAATTATTTTCAGCAAGGACACATTACATTGATCAAAAGTGACAGTATTACATTTATAATGTTGCGAAAGATTTCTTTTGAAACACTTTATTCATCAAAGATTTCCGAGAATAAAGATGTATTGTTTGCCACAGAAATATTAGGCAGTACAACTGTTTTCAACATTGATAAAAATAAGAAATTATTCTTGAGCAGCAAACCAGCATATTAGAAGACAGGAAGACAGGAGCAATGATGCTGAAAATTCAGCTTTGCCATCACAGGAATAAATTACATTCAATGTCATGACATAAAATATATTAAAAGAAAAAAGTTATTTTGAATTGGAATAATATTTCACAACATTACCGTTTTACTGTATTTTTGATCAAATAAACTCAGGGGTAAGCATTTGAGAGACCATTTCAAAAACATGTTTTTTGTCCCATTCACAAGTTTGACTCTTCTGTGCTTGCTTTCTCCACCCCCAGTGAACTACGACGTGTCTACTGCTAAAAACCTGCTGCTGTTAGCCTTGTCTCAGGAGGAACAGCAGAAGTGGGTTAGTCGGCTCATGAAGAAGATCCCCAAAAAACCTCCAGCACCAGACGCCCCTCACCGCTCCTCTCCCAGAGTTCCTGCTAAAGTACAAAGCAGTCAATCCATGAGGAGACCCAGCCGACAAATACCTTCCGGCAAACCCAGGTGAGGAGTAAGCCTTGACATGCTCATTTTTATTCGAAAGTTTGGTAATTATGTGGCTGTGTCCAGCTCTATCTTGTGTTTTCATGTGGCAAATGTAGTTTATGCTGTGTCAGTTCAAATACATTGCCCAGATTGTTGTTCATAAGAGGAGAACATAAAGGCCTGGTTTACATTCATGCTTGGTGACCAGATCCTTTCAGACCAGTTTGTTAAAAAACGAAAAACTGTCATCATTTACTCAACCTCGCGTCATTTCCTGGATGTCACAAAAGGAGATGTTTAGCAGAATGCCCAATCCACTTTTACATACACTACAAAATGTTTTTAAAACAGAACAGAGCACTTTTGAAGTGATTTTAGAATACATTTATTTCCATTAGTGTAAACACTTTTTTTTCCTAAAAGTTACGCTTTTTACTTGATTATTAATCTTCAGTCCATGACAGATTCCGTGAGTGTGTGCTGTGTTTACATGCGGGATAGAAATGGTGGCTAGCAAACAAAAACAATCTCTAGCGTTAATTTTGATTGACGGGTGTGGAGCAACTGATTTTTGTCTCACTAATTGTGTCAAGTTCTGCTCTCCTAATAGTTTTTGATTTGACGATTGTCATAAGAGAAGCCACAATGCAAGACTGTGCCTCAAAACTTTTGTCGAAGGTAAAATTTGATCACAATGGTCATTAATCGGCTAATGGCGAACATGTCAAACTCATAGACAGTAAAAGAAGGTCAAACTAGCGAGCAAAGACTTCATATTTTGGCCCAGGATCAGAGGAATCTCAGAAATTAAAAAAATCTTGCAATTTGTCTCAGACAGCCAAATCGTGGCCAAAATCATACAGTGTGAACCTGGCTTTAAAATATGTATTTTGTTAAAAGCATTTTGTCGTGGAAATTACATGTGAACGATTTTTAATACTTTTTTGTCCTTTTGCTTCGATAAAAGTTCAACATAATGTTTATGTTTAACGCAACAAAACAGAGCTGCTCGTTTGAACTGTGCCACATGGAACATTTATCAGCTCGGCTCACGCAGCGTGAGCTTAGAGCGACTGCATTTACTCACTGACCGTCTTAATCAAGCGACCACTAAAGGCCCCGATATACTCACGGAAAAGTTCTTTTCCGTTCTTCGTTTAGGGTATCTGACGCCGCCCACACTGCTGAGAGCGACGGTTAGATGAAAATGTAAATATTTGCTGTGCGCTTTCCTCTCAATAAAATACACAAACAACAAAACTGAGAAAACGGCAAGTATTTTAATAAAGCATTAGAAACGCATCTTATTATAGCAACGTGGTTATGTTTGCACAAGCTCTATGGCACTCCAGTGAAGTCACGTCAAGTTTATTTATATATCACTTTATACAATAGATAGCTTAAAATCAAGCAGATAGACTCGTTAGGTAAGGTTTTCTCATTAAAATCAGATGATTTCCTGTTAATTCAATAGAATGTGAGGGAATACCAAAATGCAGTGTGGTGGCTTCACCTTTTATGACATCATGAGCAAACCAGTTCTCTGTATAGATCAGCGGTAGTAACACCAACTGAAACCATGGGATTGTGGCAGAAATGTGGGATATTCATATTGAACTTTATTTTATTATTAATGTTGACATTAAATGTATTAAAGGAGTAGTGGAATATAATTACAGTATTTTTACTTATAAAAAATACTGTTGTGCAAAAAATTGTTGTGCATGTGCAGTATACTCTACTTTTTATAATATCAAATACCGTAGAAACAATATAGTTACTTTTTACTATGGTAGTGAGATGCAATGTGGGTTTTACCTGTGGTTAATATGATCCAAATACTATGGACGACCAAATTTTACCCTATAAAACAGCCCTACTAGGACATTTAGTAAAATATCATCTTTTTGTGTTGTGTTTGTGGAATAAATAACAGTCATAAAAGTGTGGAACAACACGAGAGTGAGTGAATGATGACAATTTACACGTTCATTTTTGTGTGAACTGTACCTTTAACATCTTGTTCTGTAAAGTCTGATTCAAAGATGGCCGTGCATAAAATCAATGCAGAAGCTTTGGCACCGGTTACACACTAGAGTGCTACTCTATATGATACACAGGTTTGTGCACAACGTAAAGGAACCAACAGCATGTGCGGAGAAATCTGGCTTCATCTACCACAAGGGTCATGAGTTTATCCCTTTATTCTACCACTTCCCTGCCAACTGTGAGGCCTGTACCAAACCCCTGTGGAACATGTTCAAACCTCCTCTGGCTGTGGAGTGCCAGAGATGCCAGATCAAATGCCACAAAGAGCACATGGACAAGAAAGATGAAGGTCTCAGACCCTGTGCTTCAGACCAGTTCAGCACTGGGTGAGAGGAGAACGCGACCGACCTGGAAGTTGGATGGAGAAAGTGTTGATGTTTATTGCAGAAAGCGTTAGGATGCTTCAGAAACATCTTACAAGAGCATTCATGGTTTGAATTGCGGGGCCTAACTAGCACAATAACATTTATGATGGCTAACCGGATGCAAAGCTTGAACAGTGTTACGTGGAGCTACTTTTTGTAACTTGGGATGCAAGGTGACAGCTTGGGCATTAACAAAGCACTTTTTCTCTTTTGCATCAAACTCAGGTTTTTAATTGTGAATAGTAACATTGAATTTAAAGGCAAAAAACTAAAAGTAAGCATCAGGAGATTTAAAACTTCTTATACATCTTCACCTTTAATGCACATTTAGCATCAAATGCATACAGATGTATAGGTTTCAAAGCTTCAGTAGTCCTTGATCAGTGGTAAAGTGGTTTAGCTCAGTTATAGTATTTACCTCTAATGTGCAAAGGTGTAGCTTCACCTTAGCAAACTACCTCACTGTGGGGAGACTGCTGAAGGCTTGGCTGAATGCTCTCTCCTCCACCTGCAGGCCTCTGGATTTGGAGCTTCAGGACTGGCACTGGGCTCTGGATGACGTGGATGATGTAGATTATGACCACACGTTTAATTTCTGAGGAGCATGTTTAGGGTTGAAACAGGGTAACCGCTTACATAGGGGCTCTGTTCCAAAACCTGGTAAGCCACCTACGTAGGCTGCATTTAGATTGACATCAAATACACACTAAGGTAATCTTTAAAAACATTAGTGATTTAATGAGATTATAATGTTGTGATACCTAATTTTACTTTTTAATATCAAACATTTACCAATAAAAAAAACTACCGTTCAAAAGTTTAATGTTTATGAAAGAATATATTTATTTATAATATATTTTATTATAATTTTTTTTATATATATTTTTTAAAATGCAATTTATTCCTGATGGCAAAGCTGTATTCAGAGTCACATGATCCTTCAGAAATCATTCTTATATGCTGATTTGGTGCTCAAGAAATAACTTTGATCAGTTTCGTTTCTTCTTGGTAAATAAAAGTATTAAAAATCATACTACCCTCAAACTTTTGAACGGTAGTATATGTAAGGAATAATATACATCCAGCCGGTTGTTATCTCAGAATAAACCCAGACGGGGTGATCAGGACCCCGATGCAAAGCAGAGGGGTCTTGCATCCGCCTGAAAGGGTTTATTCTGCAATAACAACCAGCTGGATGTACGTTATCCCTCTTTTTACACGCTACTTGCCACATAAGTCAACAATTCGACATGAATTATTGATCTGAGTTGAAATATTTTATTAGCTCTTTAAATGCAAAGCCTCTGCTTGCTAGCGCGGCAAGTTCAAACTAGATGGATATTTAAGGGATACGGTAGTCACACCACATATTACACGGTATTTCGCAACATACTGTAAATAATTATGGGGATAAGAGATATTGATTTGAGATTAAACCGTTTTAAAATCTTACCTGTTTGTTATCTTATAGTTCATTACAGTGTACAAAACAATAGTCGCAAAATGGCAGAAGCTGTGTTTGTATGAAACGAGAGTTTGAATATTTTATTAGCTCACCAAATGTAAAAATTCCACAAGGAAAAAACGTTTCTAGCAATTGCGCCGACTTCAGTGACAGATACCCGGATAAGCCTGTGTTATTAGTTTTTAGTGGTTGTTATCTGGGAATAACATAGATATTGGATGGCGCAATTAGCCAATCAGAATCAAGTATTCCACAGTGCCGAGTCTAAAACAGTCCATCCAAAATGACGAACAAAATAAGATACATCATAAATTTAAATGTCATTATTAAATCTCATCAATAAAAAGTCAAATCAAATTAAGAATTGACTATTTTTGTATGCGCTTTTGTATTTTTATGATCTTTAGAGTATCATGGCATTAAGAAAGTGCTACACTAAACTCTAGGCTGAACACTAGGTTTTGGAACAGTTGTCGAGTGCAGTGGGACTTGTTTGGTGTTGAAGCAAATTTAAGCATGTGAGTGTGTTCATTCTTATTGGTGTGAAAGATTTGGCCAACATGGGATATGGAGAATTTTCCATAACCTAACAGACGTTTCTGTACCAATTCCTCTGCTCATAAACACCCTCTCCACACTCCAAACCCACAGGAAGGCACTCTTGAATACAAAGCTGAATAGTTTCTCCAATCCTTTCCCATTTACTACTGAAGGAGAGGAGGTTTGTTCAGAGAATTGGTATTTGGCCTGCTTGTGTTTCTTATTTGACCTTTGACCCTCTTGCCCTAGTCCCCCTCGACTGGACGCTCCAAAGATGAGGCGAGAAGACTCCTCCAACAGCATTCTGAACAAATGAGTCCATTGGCTTACCGTGTTTACAAACTAGAAGACATTTCAACTGTACTGTAAAAGGAAAAAGAATGAGAGAATGTGTAAAACAGTATTTTTATTTTTAGGGTTTTCTTTGTTCCCTTTTGCAATAAAAGTTTGCAACTGTTGTGTGTGTTTGCAGGTGTATTAATCTGCTTCTCTTGAGCATGATGGCATGTACGCTGTGGTGCTTTTTTTTTATTATTACCGAAGGATTTTTCTTTCCTCTTGGGTTAACATGTAGTGAAACTAACTTTCTCTTTGTCTTTCTTTCTCGATTTCTCCCTCTTTCTCTAGTTAACCTTATATTGGGAATCTGGTGCTGCTACATGGTGATTTGGGGTTCTTCCTGTCACATCATCAAAAGACCTTTGTCGTTACTTTTCGCACATTTTGGCAAATCCAAAAATAGTGAGAGATGCACAAATGTTGATGAAGGCTTTGCTGGCGTGATATGGCTTTTATTTTCTGGGCATGCGGTTGCTTCGACTTCAAGAGCACAACAGATCTACACAGAACTGAAGGGTCAGCGTCACACCAAACTTCTTATTCATTCAAGGCCAGAGTTGACCTGAACGCTAAGACTGAACCGGCCAGAGAATGTGGACGACAGCTGGTTCTGACCGTAGTCTTTTTTTTTTTTTTTTATGGCTGAATATAGACGGTAGTGCAACACACCACATAAATGGCTAGAAAACACCACTACATATGTTTCTCATTCCTTCATAAATGCAAGTGCAACTCTGGTGTTTCTTCTTGTAGTGTTTTTATCTTTATTTACCCCCACTGTGCGATCATACCCTCTTTGATCATGGATGCATCCCATAATGCTCTCCTGGACACCTGTGCGGCTCACTCCCTAGACTGAGTTGACTGTAATCTGAGGAGGAACCTTTATTAATGGCTGTGATTAACAGTGACCAACATCTAGATGTGAGCTGTGCATGTGGGCAGGAGTTTCTCAAACGTTTCCAGATTTGAAACGGATCTGCAGTCTGTTTTGGGCTGGTCATCTTATGAATTTGGTCATCGGCTGTTAAAAGTTGAAATTGATTTTCATGCTATGACTTGAGACTAAAACTGATTCACCTTGCAAGCACATAACTGAAATGTTCATAAGACGGTGGAATGTCTAAAAAACATGTTTAAATTTACTAGAGAAGTTTTTTTTTTTGTAGATGTTTTTTTTTGTGATTTGAAGTGGTCAGTTTGTTTTTTGTGTATCTTCACCTTAGCAAACAGTGTGTATCTATGGGTGTGCTGTGAATGCATATCCGTGTTCTTTTACACATTATATATATATATATGAATATACAGCGTATATTTGACCTGCCATCTTACCAGTTGGTTTGCTATTTATACAGGTCTGGGCACTTTTTTTATTTTAAAGCGTTGCCTTCAGATTTGCATGTTTTATATTGATGTACTGTTTGACCATAAAATGAAAAGCATATGTAGCCGTGTTGTTTGGAGACCTTGTATAACATTTGCTTATTTTTGTAAACAAAAGTAGTCAGTTAAATAGGTATATAGCTGTGAATGTAGTAAAAGGAAGTAAAGTTTTAATATAAACAATGTGGTCATTCCTTTCTGTCGGCTTTTATCACTCACACACACACACACACACATTATATATATATATATATATATTTAATACATATGTCATCTGTACTGATGATAGTTATTGCATACACAAAAAGTCCTTTAAAACATTTTTAAAGAATATTTTGTGTTAAAATACATCTTTTGCTTTTGATTATTTGGGGAAAGTTGATTACCACAAAAGAATGGTTCTGAAAATTGTTAAAAATATTATATTTATATTATATAATTAAAACATTTCCACATTAAAGGAATGTTTGATTTATAAAATACAAGAGATCTATTAATGTACTTAGGAAAGAGACAGTTGTGCTTTAGACCTTAAAATCATTTAAAAATGTATGAACATTTAAAGCTGCAGTCCATAACTTTGTGTTCAAAATGTACAAAAATGATACAAAGAGTACACCATTAATACATTTTACAAAGCATGTTTTTGACTTATCCTGAATCACTACGGTAAACCTATAATAAGCGTTTATATTGGGACTATTTTAGACTGGTACGGGTCGTCCCACTGCGGAGTAGCCCAGTACCTGCGTGACTTGTCATAGACCTAAACAGAGAGAAGGAGCTCCGGCTACAATGTTCTTCAGCAGGACGCATGCAGCTCTGTTTATTAACCGCTAGAGCACCAAAAGTTACAGACTGCAGCTTTAAGTAATAATCTTGTACTTGAACATTGTTTGATCTGAGTGACTTGAGTCCTTTGTGAGTTTTTTTCTTTTTCCTTCAATAATATTTTAAAGTGAATAGGCTTATCACAACATCAGTAATATGTAAAGGTGTCCAATTCAGAAAACTCCACCTTCATTATATCAGCATTATGATACAGCTCAATACAAAACATTGCATATTTCAGCATATGTAAACATCATCCCTGTGTGAACTACAGTAAACAAACAGTCTGATCAGCAACCTGATATCATTAATCAATTTTAACAGTTCTTTAGCGGATAACTGGTCCAAAACTATTTGCCTTTCTGAGAAAACAAAAAAGACAATTACTAAACTACTAACTTAAAAACTATAACAGTATATCTGAACATGTACAAATGCAGGAACTTGAAACAACAGTTCAGGGAAGAAACCTTACTGGAAATAGAAGCGAGTATTAACAATGGAAGACTCAGGGGAGGATATTAGGAACGCATGCACTGTTTCATAACACTATTTGGTCAGAATTCTGACATGACATGTAATTCATCAATTTGGTTTCCACAACATTCACATCCGAAATTCAAAGCAATTATACTGAAAAGAAGATGACTCTGCCCCGGCCACATCTCAAAACAAACTAGATTTGCATGTCCTGAAGAAAATACCAGTGCTTGCAAGGCAGAAAAACAGAAGTGTAGAAAAGTTTAAGCTGAACAGAAGCAGTTCATTATTCAAATAGATATGAAAAAAGATATTGCAATTCAATATGCAAATATTGTCATCACTGTTGCATTTAAAATTTGAGATTTCAAAATGTAATAATTTAGTATTAAATTTACAAAAATAGATTAGCTCACCTTAGATTCAAATTCTCTACAAGAAAGTATGAATGGTGCCTTGCAAGGACTAATCAAATCATATGGAAAGCATTATGATAAAAAGTTTTTTTGGTTGTAGTACATACTTACCCAGTCAGTAAATCTCAACATCCTTTGCATTGCCATATAGAAAGTGCTGCATCCAATAGCAACTGACCTGAATCCAGTTCATCTCTTTAAAAAAACCTCCGACCCCACAAATAAAGAATACATTGTATGCAACAAAAAAGTGCGAAGTCTTAATCCTGTTTTATAGCATGGGGTTTGTAGTAGATGACTGTAACCGTGACCCACATGTTCAGAACGGTCATGACGACAAACCGAATGAGGACTGGAGGAGAAAGAGAGGAAAGGTAAAGATGACATCTTAACCAAACAATCAACACTTTGAGTTCTTACTGACCTTGTGTGTCTGCTGTGGTGATGACGGTGGTGAAGATCCGCGCTGACAAAGAGAGCAAACACTCAATATCAACATGGAGAAGTGGAGAAGTGCTTCATGTCTGTGTGTGTGTGTGTGTGTGTGACACTTACCCATGCATGTGTATGTGGCCAGACCCCAGGTGAGAGTGCTGACCTGCCCAGAGTCCTTCGAGCGCCACAGACACTGAAGCTGTGCCAGTTTACTGCTGGCGCTGATGAATGTGCACAGACTCTGAGAGAGAACGGCAAAAACAGAGAAAGCTTGTATATGTTGTGTTGTTGTTTTTAAATAAATAATGCCGTTCAAAAGTTTGGGGACAGTAAGATTTGAAAGAAATTGCATTAAATTGATCAAAAGTGACAGTAAAGACATTTAGAATGTTTCTATTTCAAATAAGTGCGGTTCTTTTGAATTTTTTTTTCATCAAATTCTGAAATGTAGAACGGTTTCCCAAAAAACATTAAACAGCGCAACTGTTTTCGACATTAATAATAATAAATGTTTCTTGGGCAGCAAATCGGCATATCAAAATGATTTCTGAAGGATCATGTGAGACTGAAGACTGCTGAAAATTCAGCTTTGTCATCATCACAGGAATATTATGTTTTAAAATATGTTCAAATAGAAAATTATTTTAACAGTTATTTTAATTTTAATAATATTTCACAATATTACTGTTTTTTCATCAAATAAATGAAGTCTCTGTGACATTAAGAAATCTTACCGACCCCAAATGTGTATAAAACTATCATACAATATTACACTGAGAAGTGTAGAATTTCTGTGCCACTAAAAGTAATCAATCTCTCACTCTCTCTCTCTCTCTATATTTATTGCATGACTGGACTGGACAACATTCAATTTGTTACGAGTAATTTATTCAATTCTGTTTAATACTATAATGATGCAAAAAGACGCTTTTCCTTTAATCTCAACCTATTATGTTCAAATTAAGATCAAGTGTAAATTTGACACTAATGCAAATTCATATAAAACAGTAATTGCATGTTCTCACCATGGCCAGATCAATCACCCACTTCTGTACTGTAAGAAGCTGCCACCCACCCACAAACCTGATTCTTGCAGTTAAGGAGATGAAAAACTATATAGGCTACATTACATATTTTAAATCAGGCAGGTTTTGAATGTTATTAGGACATTATTATTATGTTTTTCACCCTGTGTCCAGAAAAATAGCATAAGCTGACAATGTGGGCTTGAAGGATACAGTGCTGCATATATGAGGCTGTGCTTCAGGTTTCTGTTGTAGTGCAGGATCAACAGGAGCACAATGACATCTGTGGACACACAAGCTTGAACATAAGCACTCAGAATCCAGTCTCACTTGTGAATAAGCATCAGAATGTTGTCTCACCTTGTGCAATGAGGATGGGATACTCCAGGTATGTGAGGGGTGGGTAGTCATAGTACATCTGATAGGACATGAACACTAGAAACCTAAACACACACATACACACACTAATATTGTACATATGACAAAAATACATTTGGATTTGCATTCAGTGAAAAATTTTAATATGCCACGACCACGTACATCAATGGCACTTTGATGCAGCTCATTCTGGATGTCTGCGTCTAGCCTTCCATGCATCAGTCATTAAAAGATTGATTTCAATCTACTGTCTGTCACTGTCAGTGAAGTTCTTACCCGACCAGCTCCAGCAGAAGACTGTTCAAACTGACTCCAGCGCTCGTTCTGGCCCGCATCAGCACGACTATCTGCGGGAACTTCAGCACCATACACACGAACAGAGTGCTGAAGTTGGCCAAATTCAGCGTCAAGTTGCCGTCCATCTCTGTAAACTTCTGGTCCTTTAATTATCCGCTTCTTGGATTCTGGCACGAAGCGTTGTCCAGCTGTTAGCATCGAATCAACGGCACTTCCGCACACATCAACGCGCGAGATTTGACCCTCCACAGCGCCCGTAGCTCACCGCTTCAGCTTGTTCTTGAGAGTGATGGTGATGTGGTGATTGATTGATTGCACTTACCTTCAATTCAACTGAATAGCTGGGCCATTCGCAACAAGTATGGTGACAAATATTCCTTCATTAAAAAAAGATTTTAAATGATCAGGAATTCCCATTTAAAAGGTACAATTACACAACCAAACATGATAATAAACAATATAATTTTTTTGACTGTTATGTTTTGCAGATATTCAAATTGATCTACTCACTTTTTTTCCCCTGGTTAAGTAGTGTAAGGTCTAACGAGTGTGCAATAATAACAACAACAATAATAATTATTATTATTATTTATATATATATATATCTTACATATTCTATCTTAATATACTTTAAAATAGAATTTATTTAAATTAATTACAACTCTTTCCAACGTTGATAATAAATCAGCATTTTAATGATTTCTGAAGGATCATGCACTGAAGACTGGAGTAATGATACTGTAAATTTAGCTTTGCATCACAGAAATAAATTATATTTGAAAGTATATTAAAATAGAAAACCGTTATTTTAAAATGTAATAATATTTCACAATTTCTTTCTGTCTTTTTAATCAAATAAATGCAGGCTTGATGAGCATAAGAGTCTTCTTTCAAAAACATTAAAAATAGTAATGTTTCCAAACTTTTGACTGTTACTGCATATATATTCATTCTGAAAAGGGGAATAATTCTTAGATTCAAATGTGAACATTGAGAAAGTTATTAATTTACCTTATTTAGCATAATTTTTTATATATTTTTTAAATAATTTCTGTCATTTTTGTTACACTTGTCTTTGGTGTTACGTTGTGTTGCAGCTTGTTGTGTTTGTTTTTAAAATGAGTTCTGTTTCTGTTCATGTTCGTGTTATTGAATTAATATTGTATTGATTTTAGTCAGCTCAGCTGTGTTTTGTGATGCTATTGTTGCCATGAATAAATCAAGCAATTGTTCAAGCTACAAAGTCAACATTGTTTGAGAATGACAAAAATGAATGAAATAAGCAATCAGAATAAAAATGAAGAGCATTCTTGGAGAAACGAGAATTGAAGTGTGCCTCTATTTATTTGTTTTTAATAAGCAATTCACTGGGTTAAACAAATACTGTTACAACACAAAAATGATACATTTTAAAGCAACAAGTTTTATAACAACTTCATAATCAAAAGACAAGTTTATCTTTTTTTCTTTTCTCTTGCATTTCCTTAATTTAAAAAAAAAAATTAAAATCAAACAGACATACTTTTCATTGAGCAGCTTTGCTGCCTCTTGCTACCCTGTTCAAAGAACCATCTCTCTCGCTTTTTATTATTTGCAAATGCAAAGGCTTGCCAGTAATAAATAATACTATAAAATGTTCTGCAAGTACACAAAAAAGATTGAGAAACAACAACAAGGGTAAATGTACAAGGTTTCGGGGTGATAAGGGTGGGACGAGTGAGGGAGGGCAAATTTAACAAAATCTCAGATTCATACAGGACAGACAAAGCATCTATACATCCATACTAGCCAGATAACAAAGTTGATTTTATTATTCATGTGTGTGTGTGTGTGTGTGTGTGTGTGTTTACAAAGTGTTTTTTTAAAACAAGCAGGCTTTGTTAATTACAGAGCACAAAGAATAATTAAGGCAGCTCAAATGTTCGCCTCAAAAAAGTTTAAACTCCTTAGAAACTGCAGTTTGCTCTTGTTATTTTACACAGACATAGTGCCTCTCACACAGAGTGCAGAAATAAGATTTTGTTGTTGCATAATTCTGGCTGTTGTCAAAGCCATCCTCTTAATACCGCCGACAGGAATGATGGGAAAACAGGTTGTGATATTACTGACCCCTTTGTCACGTACTGTATAAGATGAAAACTCACATCTAAGCTGCCTCTCGGGTTTCCCAGTTAGATCTGACATTGCTGTGATTGTTGTTTAGTTTGAGTTGTTTAACACTGCTCGATGAGGGATGCACTGATTGATTGGTTTTGCTGGTATTTGAGTTGGGGTGTATGAGTTTCCACGTCTCCATCTTGTTACTGTGCATGCGGCTGATCTTTCACCACAGCAGGGCTCATGTTCCCCCCGTCTGATTAACAGAAGCCCTCCAAACATTTCGAACTCACTAATTTTGGTGAATGAAAAAGCCAAATGCTCTTTGTGTACCCAGCCTCGGGACTGAAAGACACTTTGGCCTCTAAAACAGGCGCCTCTCATGAAAATCCTTTGAAACGCTCTTGGATTACAGTATTGCACTCAAGCTCTATGGTTTGTTATTTCAGTTCATTTTAACTCATTGAGTCTCTCATCTGTCCTGCTTTGCTCTTGTTGACAGAGCACACTTCACTTCCCTCTGGTGGACCAATGTTGCCATGTCGGGGTTTTTATTTAAATCACTTACAAATATGGCAATTGTTTTGGGTTTATTTCCAGATTCTTGTATTTATTTACATGAAAGTGTGACCTGACCAGTAGTAGCAGTTGTTAAATATCCCCAACAACTGTTTGCAGTGCACTCCAAGTTTTCCTCCCATGTTTTGTCCTTTTTCAGTATAAAAACTGCTTATTTTTAGACTTACAGCACCAAATCAGCATATTAGAATGATTTATGAAGGATCATGTGACACTGAAGACTGGCATAATGATGCTGAAAATTCAGCTTTGCCATCACAGGAATAAATTAAATTTTAAATCGATCCCAAACTTTTGAACGGTATGTATTTTTGTGAAATACATTTTGGGCTTGATTTATCAGACCAGGTTGAGATTTTTTTTTAATGATCTGGCAACCCTGGACACACTGAATATTTCTCACTCTGAAAACTCAGGATCACATGTCATTTAGAAAGCGCAGGACAGCAAATAAAAATGGTTGAATACATTTTTTTCACAACTGTTTTGTGGCCATTTATAATAGTTGACACAGTTTTACAGTATTTACCATAAGTGCAGTGACTATCTCTTCCATGCAATATACACATACACTCACAGTGTCTCCCTGCTGTTGTCAAGGACAGCTTCATCTGCTATGTCCCACACACAGACACACACGCGCGTTTTGCTGGTGTCATTGTCTTGTCTGCGTGGGACCGCAGACACTACAACAGTGTTGGGTTTCAGGGCTATATCTGTCCCAGCCCAGTCTGTGCTGCTCTGGTTTCAACAGCAAGGTCACACACGCACACATGCGCAGCGCACACACACACACACACACACAAACACAGGGAAATGAAAAAAAATAATATTTCATGTCTGTGAGATAAGCAGTAATGGGTATTTGGGTGGTGTGTACAGCTATACGAAGAGTGATTTCTTTAAGATGTGACCTTAAATTGTCCTTCATACACCCTATCAATCAACATCTGAGCTTCTTTTAAGAGCAAATCATTATAGAAGTAAGTTTGAAAATGGGAATAATATTGTATAGTTCAGAGTGAATAATTCAATCAGCCTTATTTTTTTTCAGGACATCTGGATATTTTAGAGTAAAAAAAAAAAAAAAAGGTATTTACGACTTTCTAATTTTAAATCTAATAATGTGACTATATTGCCATCGCAACTTTGAATTTGCTAAATTGCTACTGTGTATCTTACAACTGAGACTTTATGTCTTGCAATTGAGACATTATATTTTATAAATGCACCTCAGTCTTGCAATGTGACTTTGTATCTCACAATGTGATTATGGGTACGTTTACACGACACCGATGTACTAAAAACGGAAACGTTTTTCCTTTGCGTTTTTTTGCGTACAGATGATAGGATTGTCAAAATGATCCCCATTCACATGGGACCGCGAAAACTACTAACAACTGTATTATGCTGCCAGGCCAGTAGTTGGCGATGTCACTTTTTAAAGAAAAACTATAGTTTGAACACATAATACGCATTGTGCATGACGTCACCGTTTTCACAAATTCGCGTTTTTTGTAGTTTACACGGACACGATAACGGTATCGTTTTCAAAAACTCGCACTTACAAACCAGTTTTCAAAAGTTTGTGTTTTCAGGCTCCCAAAACGCCGTAAAACCGGTGTCGTGTAAACGCCCCCTCAATCTAGCAATTGCGATTAATTCTCATAATTGTGACTTTATATCCCACAGTGTGACTTCATTTCTCACAATGTGATTTATGTTCTTTTTTTAAACTCTCACAATAAATTTTTTTTTTTTTTTACTCTAAGATTAAAACAGGCTTCCATAGGTATAGTACACTATGGAATATTTGAAATACTAACTTAATAAATAATTACTTAGAGAAGTAAAAGAAATCAAATAAGAAGGGAGAAGTAAAAGGGCTCAGAATGAAAGAGGAGAAGGAGAGAGAGGGGGGAAAAAGCGAGGAAATTTGAGTCAATAATGAGAGCGACATATGATGCTGTTGCTGGCTCCTCACGACCAATCCAGACATGTAATGTACGTTTGGTTTCACCGCACACACAGATCAACACTGAGATTCACTGTTTCTCCCTTGCGCTTACATAAACACAACAAACACAGAGATTGACCGTGCACTTTGGGTGTGTGTATTTGTGCTTTGCTGACATTTCGCCCTTTTTATCAATCTGTTCTCTGTAACACCTCAATCCAGAAGTAGGGTCAGCCAGCCGTATCAGGACTGACAAAATAAATCTGACACAGGAATGTGTGTGTGTTTAAATCTGACACTGGAATGAGACTCCGCCACATACAAACCCCAGAGAGAAATCAAGTCCTTACTCTAACCAGTCACAATTAGACCTCTGAACCCACTCTTAAAAAAATATACCACTGTGAAACTGAATCCTGCTGCAAAAAGTACAGAGGGATAGGGTAGGATTGCACTCCTCTTTGTACATCGTCCAAGAGCAGAGAGCAACAAAAACAAAAAAAAAAGAGAGAGGGGAAAAGAGGGAGAGAGAAGTGGTAAAGGTTGAAGGCAAGAGAGGGGAGATTTGGGTCAGTGTTGGCCAGTTAAAATAAAAAAGAACATAAAAAAGTTAACAAAACAAAGACAAAAGACAAGGAAAAAACTGAAAAAACTAAGACAAAAGACAAGGGAAAAAACTGAAAACGTAAATAAAAGGTTTTTTAAAATAAAACTTAACTTGTCTTATCTTAAATTCTGCTCTCAGAAAATTGTTTAAATAGAAAGGGAAATGTTTAGGTCTTATTCCTCTTTTCATGTATAATTGAATTTTTTGTCGATAAGTATTGTCGATAACACTTTGCAATAAGCTTCATTAGTTAACATTAATTAACTACCTTAATTAACATGAACTAAGAATGAACAAAACTTCTTCAGCATTCCAACATTTACTTATATGCTATTTAAATCAAAGGTATTTGTTAACATTAGTTAATGCACTGTGAACTAACATGAACAAACAATGAACAGCTGTATTTTTATTGACTAATATTAACAAAGATGAATAAAAACTGTAACAAATGTATTGCTCATTGTTAGTTCGTGTTACATTAATAATAACTAATGAACCTTATTGTAAAGTGTTACCGTATTGTCAAATCGCCAGAGAGTGTGTGTTTGATCTGTGTCATTTGTTTTTATCCTCATTGTGATTTCTATCACCTTGCATGACATATTTTTGACTTGAATTTTAAACCTTCTCCCAAAATAAATTGGCAAACTTGAATGTTTTGTCAAACTGAACTCTGTTTTGGCCAGAAATTTGATACACCTTCTCCCACACACACACACACACACACATACACACACACAAACACATGCGGCTTTAAGGTTCACTCCTCCACTTTAGTCAAAACAAATAGCCTGTGCATTTAGGTGCTAACCCTGCATTCGGATCTTACAGTACTCTATGTAACTAAAATCATTTTGGCTCTATGTCCACCTAGCCAACTCAGTCCACATTTAAGCAAAATGTTCTTGGCATCTGGTGTAAGTGAACTCTACACTAAGGGCACCTTGGAACTAACTGAACTGTTCCTGTAACCGTAGCTGGAAAGGAAGTGATGAACATAATTTAGCACTGATTGGGATTTGGCAAAAGAAATAAAGCATAAAAAAACACAAATGAACCTCAGGAATGCACCCTTGACACCAGCTCACTGCTGCCCGAAACACTTACTGACCTCTCCACTGGTTTTGATTGTATTCTGATAGGAAACCCAAGAGGGATTTTTCTTAAATAAGAGCACCGCAATATGATGGACAATGATAAATAATGAGAAATCCAACCCAAATGCCCCTGTGGACACTGATTTCAATCCAGCCATCTGATACATCAGGGCAGTGTGTACACAACCCACCAGCAGTGTTAGACAGACTCTTGGTTGAGCCATGCGGCATGGCAATGAGCATTTGTGTGATGGAACAGACTGGGTGGGACAGTCTCCAAGCCAATGGCCACAAAGCTAGCAGCCATTTTAACAGTTCGCCAAAATGCTTGGTGAGGTCTGTACCCTGTAATCCTCAAGTCAAATCGATGAGTAAATGAATTTTCATTGGTTCACAATAAACCAGCAAACAATCCACAAACACGGTTCTCCAGTAGTACAGACTACTTATCTTCTAGTTTTCTCCTCCAACGGTGGATGACTTTCCAGCATCTTCCCAGCGATGAAATGAAAGTTCGCTCCATCCTTCTGTTTTTGTGCTCCCGCTGTGATTTTTGTACTCCCTCCAGGTTGTGTACGTTTCTCTCTTCCTGTCATTTTTTTTTGGTGTCCAGTTCCGAAACACCTCTCCCTCAGAAAGGACAGAAAGGAAAGAGGTTAAGAAAGACTACAGAGTGTTTTGCTGGTGTTGCAGATACTGATACGCATAGTCAGAGGAAGTGAGGGGGAGAGCGAGAGAAAGATTTGAGTGGAGAGACTTTTCAGAGAGTTTTCTGTCCATCTTTTAAAGCGGCTCTGCATCTGTATTAGTCTTTCTAACTGAAGCTATTGAATCGCTAGCATCAGACCACAAACGTGCAGACAGATTTATCCGAACTTCTTTGAATGCACAGGCAAAGCAGAAAACTGGTCCATCCATCTGTGGCAGGATTTAACAGGCCATGTTCCAATTTCAGATATTCATGAGCATGTTTGATTGGCAGCCTGGCAGACCTATTGTGTTTGGCTTAAGCTCCGCCCTCTTTGAAATCTGTATATGTACACCATAGACTTGCACTGCAATGCCGCCTCCAACCAGTAGGGGGGAAATCTTCTCAACAACAAGACATGGATGGAGGGTCGAGTGAAGAGGACAAGAACAAGCAGACTGAGAACAGACTATGCCTGAAGACATCGCAAGTGAGGTCAAACATCACAGCCAATCTACTTCCCAGATTAACACTTTGTGTCAGTCTTTGTTTAGCCGAAAGGGGTGGAGACGGAGCTGACTTCTGTCCAATCCGGATGATCTTTGTGCATATCAAGTCAGAACGTGTATGTGAGGGTTTGGAAAGGTGGAGAAAACAAGGCTGACATCTTGATTGGCTGAATTGTGGAGCCTGTGGACAGCTAATGGTCTCTGCTGTAGTGCAGTCCTCTTTTTCCCTTTGGTGAGATGTTAACATCTATGAAAGAGAGGTGGGGAAAATTAAAGAGAGAAGAGGTAGTGATAGGTAATCAATTATTGCATTCAGACTTGTTGGTCTTTTTCGATCAGTTTGAATTGTTCATGGGGCTAAAGGAACAATTCAGAGATAAATGTAAGAGTTATCAGAGTATTAAAGGGATAGAGTATTGAACAATGAATCAGTTGATCTCTAGACTAAATGCCTAATTCATTATCTGACTGATACACTGACTTACGGTTAATAACCCACTTAAGTGGAATATTTCCCATGTATTGTATAATAATGTTGATTTATAACATATTATAATGTAACGTTTTGCTCTGTCCATAACACAAAGTTATTGTATAGGACTATATGCATAATACAATAGAAAAGTTTAAAGTCAGTAAGATCTTTTTTTAAGGAATACAGTGTTCAGCAAAGGTGCATTAAATTTAACAAAAGTGACCGTAAACACTATTTGGACCTTCTATTCATATACAATATATATAGTTTTTTTTTTAATTAAGCAGCACTATTTTCAACATCTGTGACACTGTAAACTGGAGTAATGGCTGCTGAAAATTCAGCTTTGCATCATCAGTTGTGTCACTTCACTGCCATTCACAAATCCTCTCCAGTGGCCTCATGGGATGGTAAAGTGTCCATCATATGCACACTTCAGAATTTCGCTGGAAGTAGTACATCATCCAGGTAATATGTGCCAACTGTTTTATGAGTCCTGTGAATTCGGACATACTTCTTTTGTGACAAACTGTTTTTCGCCTACTATAGGGAAGTTTGCGATTTCGGATACAGCCATGGACTTTTTTGAGATACTTTGGTGGTGCTTTTGCTTCCTGCTTGCATCCATTTAAAAGCTCCAATTCCTTGTTTAATTGCATGGAATAATCGATAAACTACAATATTCATATCATGCTTTTGTGTTTTACAGAAGAAAATTATACAGTTTTGCAACATGGGTGATGTAAAAATTTAAATATTTGTGTGTGTGTGTGTGTGTGTGTGTGTGTGTGTGTGTGTGTGTGTGTGTGTGTGTGTGTGTGTGTGTGTGTGTGTGTGTGTGTGTGTGTGTAAACTATTCCTTTTAAACTAATTTGTAACAAAGCACAGACATATTTGACAGCATTTGTAGTGCCTACAAATTTTATGTAAAATTTTATTAAACTTATGACTACTAAGAAAGTTGTCAAAATCTGATTCTCACCTGTCCTCTATTTCACTTGTTCTGATTGCGGATACGCAGACACCTTCTCTTCAGCGGAGGCTCCATTTCCATTGGAACAGTTCCCGTTAATGGGGCTGTCAAGCCACAGGGCAAGATGGCAGCAGTTTTGTCAGCAGGTTTGGGCACGGGCTGAATGACACAGCCAGGTTTGGGCATTAGGGGCAGAGCATAAGCATGGTCCTCACCAGATGGGTCATCTTCAGGGCTCTGAGGTTTGTCCTCCCCTGTTCCTGCTGTAATGGCAGACTGGTCATTTGAGCTTCTCTTACCTGCCAAGTCTCTTTCTGTGGCCAAGCAGCTGTTCTCTTTCAGGTCCTCTCCTTCTAGATCTGCGCCCGCAGGCTCGTCGCACACAGCAGCAGTCCTGCGGCAGGGGTCCACCAGAGGGCGCTGCTCTAGCGAAGGCGTTCTGATCGAACTCTCTGCTGGAGGCACGTTACAGCTCCCATTAACGATCACATTGCAGGGAGTAGCAGAGGCAGGCTCAGTCTTAGATGTGGTGGTGTTGCTAGAAACAGTGGAGGCGCTGCACGTGATTGGTTGAGAAAGTGGTGGCGTGCCGCTACAGAAGGACGGGTCAGCACAAGGCAGAGCCACACTAGCCAATGGGCTTTCAGCATTTCTGTCTCTGATGTTATCTTCTATCGTCCCTATGCTAGAACTAGCTGACCCATCCACCTCAGTTTCACTTAAAAGTGCAGGTGGTGGGCTTAACCCGGGTTCTGCTTTTACCTGCACGCAGGATACAGCCCTCTGGATCACTAGCTGTTGTCGGGAACGCCAACTGGTCGTTAGATCAATGACTCCGTCTGCTGGTGTGTCTTTATGGGAGTGTCCAGAGCTTTTGTTACCAGAGTTTTCTGTTTTAACCAACAGATCAGCCATATTTGTCCTACCCTGGTCCATCTGTTTGGAAAACCCCGGTGAGAGTGTATCTGAGGTGGGAGGGTCTTGGTGAAAGTCCCTTTCTTCCCCTCTGGAGGAGCCGGGAGAAAATGACTGCGGTGCTTTTGAATAGCTCCGCTCGCTTGCAGCATTCGGAAGTGTTCCGTTATTTCCTGGTCGGTCACCTGATGCCTGCGGACTGAATGGTATGGGCACCGGAATGGGTATGGGGACTGGTAATGGCACAATCACTGGATAGGGCACTAATAATGTTGGTGGTGGCACTAAGGGGGCCAGAGAAGGCATGCCAAAATTCATAATGGGCGGAACTGGGATGGGTCCAGCTGACATCATGTTAACTGGGGGGAAAGGCAAGCCTGGCATGTGGCCGGCATGGTGAGGGGGCATCATACCTGTAAGGTTCCCAGAAAGGTTTGGGTTGGAGGACGGGTGCATATGGGGGGAAAGGAGTGGGCGGTGCATGGGGCTTGATGGAGGACCCAAAGTCCGAGGAGGTGGTGGCGGCCCAATGCCAGGAATCATGGGATTGGAATGAGGGCTGTTGGGGCCTGGGGGACGTAAGAACGGAGGCCGCATGTGCTGCATCATCTGGTGCTCCATAAAGAGAGGGAGAGGGACCGGGCCACGGGGTGTCATGACCATCGGCGGGCTACCAGGAGGCATACCCAGAGCTGGATGTAAACCTGCTATATGTGGTTGAGGGTGTGGCGGTAATGCGGGGCTTTCGTGTGGCCGTGGTGTGGGGATTTTCGTATATGATGAAGACGAGGATGATGAGGACGAGGAGGAACACACAGTTCCGGTTTCAGATGGTGACCCCGACGTGGATCCAGAAGGTCCGGCAACAGTGGTGGCACCCCCTGGTGAAGGCACCCTACGACTGCGGAGCTCGCTTAGAGGTGCACTCCAGGACTCAGGTGTAAGGAGCTGTACACCTCCTCCACTCTCTGATTTCGTATCACTCGTGGGGAGAGGAGGGTTACACAGACCCCCTGGCAGTGCGGCCTGAGTCTCTTTATAGAATATGTCCATCTTATATTGGTTCAGACACTTTGCACTGCAGAATTGAAGCCGCCTCTCACCCGCTCCAAAATCCAGGTATTCCTTAGTGTGGCGGATGTGTTTGCACCAATCGCAGACCTGTAACATGAACAACCGCAAAGTGAACAATGTAAACTAGAGCTTAATTATTCACAATGTCTATTTTAAAGTATACAAATTCTAATCTAAACACTCTCCATGGACTAAGGCATCATTAAAAGAGTATGGTTGTCCTTCTTTATGACTAAGAGAGCCACTTAGAACGCAGAATGTGAAGTGTGTGTTTTGTAAAGTGTCAGATCTTTGTAAGATTATAGGGTTTAGGGGATAAAAGAGATAGCATTATAACCACCTAAGTGTGAAGAGAAATGTGGTTTATGTCATGAAAGATTAAAATAAAAAAAGCTCTCAGATGATCATCTCTCACAGATGATAAAAGTAATATTTTATAATAAAAATATATATGAATTATAAAATAAATCATCATAATGAAATAATTATTATTGCAATTAAATATTTAATTAATTAATAAATATAAAAATGAAATTACATAATAAATATAAAAAATGCTAAAGGAGAGTGTAATTTTAAAAATGATTTCTTTTTAGTTTTTCTCTGATTAACGTTCTCTAACTCTTTCTAGCACAATGTCTCTGTATTTTTAACACATACATCCTCATACACAAACACACTCATTACAAGATGTCAGGAGTCAGCTGCCTAAGGCAAGCTGCAGGGTCAAACTGACAGCTACGACTAAAAGGTTTTCCCTTCAAGGGGCAATTATGCATGTGGATTCTGAGTGTGTGTGTGAGTGTGTATCTGTGGCACAGCAGATGACACTAACTGAGAAAGACAGTGACAACAGACTGAGATAGACAGGAACGAGGGGCTTAAACCTGGCTTGCGTGAGCATGTATGAGTGCGACAGAATAGAAAGGGAGATGGAACTCTGGGTAATTAAAGGATATGATGTGTTCTGCTAAGACAAAGAATAGAGTCATTTAACAGGGGGATATACACACCATAGAAAGATGAACATAGCCATGAATATCCAATAAGAAAGTACTAAATGATTAACCACTTGTTCTGTCTCTCACTTTTTCTCTGACACTCTTTCTGCCAGGATAGTTTTGTCTGTCTAACCACTCAACAAAAGTGTCTTGGAGTCGGTAAGGCTGTTAATCTCCAGAGAGGAGGTCAGTTGAAGTAGTTGAGTGCAGATAGACAAAAATTTGCCTCAGGCCTGGCAAGCAGAGTACATAGAAAGAGGTTTGCAAACATTGGCTTGTCAAAAAGACAGACAAAGTAGACACAGACAGACCTGGCAACACAACTAACTGCAGACAGAAGAGGGAATTTACAGAGAATGAATTACGTTGTTTATTTGCATGCACTTTTTGAGTTTTTTTTTTAGCTTCCAATTCACTTAAAGATTTATGCAGATTAAGTAATGGTGCAAACACACTCAAATACTTGAAATTCTCCATCTTGTGAGTCAGTTCTAAGTGCTAGGTATAGCTATCCATTATAAGTCTAATTATTATAGAAAACAGGCATGTTTTGCACTAAAACGCTGCATGCTAAAGTGCTGCAGTGCTGAATCTGCCCTAAAATCAGGTAAAAACAAAATTACACTTCTTAATCTAATCCCGTAACTCTACACACACGCTGAACACAATAGAAATCTAATAGCTACAAACTCCTATGCCTGCTTATTTAGATATGTGTGCTGTTCAAAAGTGTGTACCATTTACTAATGCGTTGGCAACCTTACGCCTTTAATTTTAAAACCAACAATGCTTTTTTAAATCTGAAAATGGTTTGCCCCAGGCCTGCCTGAGCAGACTGCAGACAGAGATTTCTCTTAAGACTAGTGAATTGACTGCCAAAGCCAGAGTTCCACTGAAGATAATGAAGGCATTTATCATATGCCACTACTGTCAATGATGGACATTCATCACACAGATAAAGAGAGAGAGAGAGAGAAAGAGAGAAAGAGAGAAAGAGAAAAGGAGAAAAGGAAGGAAGGAAGGAAGGAAGGAAGGAAGGAAGGAAGGAAGGAAGGAAGGAAGGAAGGAAGGAAGGAAGGAAGGGAAAGCTGGATCATGTGAAATCACTGGCTTGGACGAGACATGGTCACATATTCACACATAGTAACACATTCAGACACAAAAACAAAAACACATCCAGTAAAATAAATCAATCAATAAAAACAAAATTAATTTACTTTAGATTAGTGCATAAGACTTTTCAGATAAAATATATATTGAATTATTTATTTATATTTTTGACCTCACAAATAGTTTATTTGTTCTTGCTGTATGCACAGCTCTGCTATATTACAATGAGGTTTTTGTTTTAAAATAAGTTGGGAAACTTCAAGCTATATTCTCTGAAAAGTCTTATTATAAGACCGCTTCGTGACAACATTTCTGTTGTTTTAAGGATGTTTAGATATTTTTACTGTAAAATACTGATTAATAAAATTAGTTAAAATTAATTCTTTTTTTTTGTTTAAGAATCCATTTAAAACAAAAACATTTTGACACGACGTACAGCACCTGAGGAGATCAAATCAATATGGCAGACTGTCTACATACAAATCTTACATAGCCTACTTAGTATTCCAACCTTGCTGAAATGGGCTTGATATGAAAGAAGCTGGGGCAGACAGACGCCACTCATTCATGAATCCATGTGATGTTCTAATGAAGTTTTAAGTTTTAAATATGGAAGCTCTAACCATGCCAGTTAACAAGCACAAAACAGCTCAAGGCGAGCCTGGATATTCTCAATTATAAATGATTTTCATATTTCCTGAGTTTAAAAAGCGAGACAGATGGAGACCACTTAACGAGTCACGGCTCTCTAAGAGAAATTTTACTGCACATTACCCTAATGGACTTCTTCTTCTCTCTCTCTTTCTCTCTCTCTCTCTCTCTCTCTCTCTCTCTCTCTCTCTCTCTCTCTCTCTCTCTCTCTCTCTCTCTCTCTCTCTCTCTCTCTCTCTCTCTCTTAATCTTTCACTCACCCTTATTTTGCCTTTCTCTCTCTCTCTCTCTAACATGGTTGAGAGGTAATTACTGTCATTTACTTCTGCTGTAGCCGTTAAGCCGATGTCCGTGACCATGCTGCGAGAAGCTGTACGCTCTTTTACTGTAATTACCTGCTAACGTACGGCTGCAAACTCAATGTTAGAAAGGAAGTTTCCGTGCTAATGCTTTTCTTTTCGCATCACACACACCCTCTGTCCGCAGAATGTGTCTGTTCTCGACCAGCAGCCATATGCTGATTTTTTACACACACACACACACACACACACACACACACACACACACACACACACACACACACACACACACACACACACACACACATGCACATATCCCACTTGTCCATTCATGTGGCAAACAGTAACATTCAATGCAGATTGACAATGTTTAAATAAAAACATGAAAAATGGAATGTCAGAGATGTATAACAAACTGATTTTACAGCTAATAAAATAGATAAGCAGATATGTGTGATATGACCAGTCTTGTGTCAAGTGCTAAGTCTTAATCAACAGAAGCTCAAACTATTTTGCGATGCTGTTTTTGCAATATGAAATAATGCCAAGGAATTTCTGGGTCATATCTCACTCCAAAATATAACAACCACATTAAGAAGTTATTTTAGAGTCGTCATGTTTTTGATTGTGACATTATTCTCATCACTGTAATGCAAAAAAAAAAAAATATATATATACATTAATAATGATAATTGCCGTAAAGTTGATATGATTGGTATGATATATCTCATCACAATATTGACTGATATCTGACCTATAATACCTATTATTATAGGTATTGATATTAAAAATAATCTTTAAAAGCACTCATTTAATCATTTAATATCACTGCTAAATATAAACTTTAAAAATTCATGTCATTTTTCATACTGTATATATTATCTGTAATCTGTAATCTGTAGCATTTAAAATTACAGATTTTGGTTTTTAGTACTTTTTTAACATTAATTGATGGAATTTTAATATCGACCAAATTAGCCATAACATTACAAGAATTATTGGTTGATCAGTATTGGCTAGGATTTTAATATTACTGCATACTTTATAAAATAATGTCACAATACAAAAAAAGTGCTTCCAAAAAAAATATTTTAGAACAAGCAGGTCAAAAGTTTTGTTCACACCATATTTCAAAATTATGACTTAAGACTTTCAGACATGGTCACAATCACACAATGTTTCTAAATCATTTAATCAATATGCATATGCTGTTTCTACATCTCTAATTTTGGGGTGTTAAATGGTTTATATCTTACAAGCACATCGCTGTTTGTCTTGAGGACAAGTCTGGGCGTGTCTTTGGACAAGCTGTGCTTCGGAACGCCCTCCTCCTCTCTGGCCTAAAGGAAAAACATAATGTCCCTTTTTATGCATGGCCAAAATAAAATAAACACATACATAACAGATGTAGAAAAGAAAGAAAGAATGATGTGAATGAGGGAATTGAGTGAGAGAATAAAAACAACATGTGCTGAACTGAATTGACACAGAGAAAAGAGACATTCTATGTGTGAGTGTGTGCCTGTGTGTGTTCAAAATCTGTCTGTAATACAAGGTTACACTGTATAATAGTATGGTAGATTGAAATGAAATGTTTTAGATATTAAAACCTTGAAATATCTCAAAAGCAGATTTTTTTTTTAATTCAGAAATATTCTAGAAAATTGGGGGGAAAACAGTGCTGAAAAAAAGCAACACTAAATTAAATAAATAAATCATAAAATAACACTGAAAACTGATCTTAAAAGAAAGCAATGTGGTTTCCGGTGTATCCTTCATGTTCTCAATGATTTACTCTCTCTGAGCTGTCTGAGTATCTCAATGCCACTGCTGACAAACATCTCACACACGAAAATACTGAAGAACATCAGTCTTCTCATACACACACTTGTGACATCTTCAGTCTTTATTCTGTGTAGTGGTGTCTGTGACCCCTCTGGACTCGAGCCAACTCATTTACATATAGCACTAATGAGGCCGCATACACACACACACACACACACACACACACACACAAACGGCATATCCGCAGTCTTAATGACTTGAGGCATGATGGTGCTCCAAGAAATAACCACACACACCATTCATTTACACCGTGCAGCCTCTTTCATACACCATCACACAGATAAAGCCACATGCAGACATACACTACTCAGTGTACCAGACGGCTTATTAAGTGACCTAAAACTGCAGAGCGGCTGAGATGGATAGTATATGAAGACAACTCTGTGCCTTCCTATTATAAATCATGCCCCAAATTGTAGCAGTTTGTGTGTATAATGCCACCGGGCCTTTAGCATTTTAACCACATCTCTACCAGCGACCATCTGGGCATCACACAACCCAGCCCAGGTGTGTGTGTGTGTGTGTGTGTGTGTGTGTGTGTGTGTGTGTGTGAGAGAGAGAGAGTTTTGCACATTGCCAGGTACAATGTATTTCTCCAAGGACATGGAAGGGACACATATGAGGCACATTCTGGAACACCAATGAACACACATCCATGTTAGTCTGTCTATCTATCTATCTATCTATCTATCTATCTATCTATCTATCTATCTATCTATCTATCTATCTATCTATCTATCTATCTATCTATCTATCTATCTATCTATCTATCTATCTATCTATCTATCATTTTACAATATCCATCCATCTATCCATCCATCCTGCATTTGGCAGTTGACATTAACTCCTTAACTCTATATAAGCATTTCTCCACTGCTCTGACATGTTGCCCAGGGTGTGTCCGTAATATGTGTAAGTCTATATATGTGTGAGAGAGTGATTTCAGAGTGTGTATGCTTGTTCTCTTGGCTAGAAGCTATGAAATAATCACCCTGCACCATGAGTCACAACGCCATGGCAACAAGACCTCAGGAAGCAGAGGCCCAATAGCTTCCAACACACACAGACACATTGTTAAAGAGTTTGTTTCGGAGACTGAGAAACTGCACTCCAACTTTCAAAATAGTCAAACGTTTGTGAGTCCTGCAGTAAGTAAGTTACTTGTTGTAGATCTATGCATGTTCGCATTTGCTATGAGTAAATTAATGAGATGTGTGTAAATCAACATCACCATTTACAGGCTGATAATTTACGCTCCGTCAGATTTTAAACACTGTAATCAAATTTAACATTTAAAAGAGTCACAATTTCACCAACACCTGACACACACACACACACACACACACACACACACACACACACACACACACACACACACACACACACACACACACACACACACACACACACACCATATGGCCATTCAGTCTAAATCTTTTCTCTTGCTCCTATTGGCAGAGCTGCGTTTAACACTGTTTTATGGCATGAAGCACAAACTGGTGTGACTGTCTGACTGTGTGTCCATCTGCTAGTCTGTTTAAAAGGATTGTTTTGCCCAGATGTTCGAGTTCATTTGTATGTTTTCATCAATTGACTCTTTTCTTTGACTGACTATTTTTAATTAATTAGAAAGTTTTGAGGACATTGATCATTTCTAATGATAACACAATATATTTTGATTGATACCATGGTACTTAATGATTCCCATTATCATTTATTTAAGCAATAAGGAACTCAAGGCAATGCATTACAGTGATTGTACTATGGGTAACGGATTCCTAAATGGTAAAATCACAGTAATGCAGCTTGTTTTTATAAAGTGGTGCCAACAACATTATAATAAGAAACACCAATGCTTAGTAAATAGTTGAATTTATTAGTTGGAATAATAAGAATTTTACCTATCAGAATTACATACAATTATTTATTATAATTTTTTATATAATATAATGTTTTTTTTTTTTTTTTACTTTCTATTAATCAAAGAATCCTGTATCATGGTTTCCATAAAAAAAAAAAATCTGCAGCAACTCTTTGAACAGTTTTCTTCCTCAATCGCTTTGATTCTTTTCTTTTTAACAGTCTTAACATTCTCTAAACTGCAACTGTTCTATGGGACATCACAACTATTGCATGTCTGCAAAATGTAATAACTCAGCCAGAACATTTAATTTAACTGCTTCTAAAACCAGTTATTGTGTCAGGAAATTGGCCAATGGCACCAAAATGAAAAGTTTTTATCATCATGTGAGCCAATGTTACACGTCTGTTTGTTTTTGGACTCTATTCTTTGTTTCTTTTGTTCAGTTTCCCGCCATTCATTTGTTCCCATGGTAACCCTCCTCATTAGTTATTTTGGTTCAGCTGTGTCTCAATTATCTTGTCAATCAGTTCCTCCCTGTCACCTGTGTATTTAAGTCTTAGTCTTGTACTGTCTAGTTGTCTTTCTTCGTCTTTGGCTGCGTTCCAGTCCACTTTTAGACACGCACTTGCGAACTTCTCTAAGCACTTCCCCTCGGGGGAATCCCTGCCGCCATTTTGAAGTGCGTTCCACTTCGTTAAGTGGACGAGGGAAGTTTATATGGACAGACCCTTGCTCCCTCGATTTTGACTGAGGGAGTGAGTCTACTTCATATGTACACTTCAGGCAGCTCCATATACCACAATGCAACACGATTGTGACGTCAACGCATATTGCGTTTAATTTACTTTAATTTAATTAATTCAACAACTCAAACACACCTATATAAATATAGAATGCTGCATTAAACAATTTTGTAAGAAAAAAAAAAAAAAAAAAAATCAACCCCATTGTGGATTCTAAGTGATCAAGGGCTTAGCACGTTACAATTCAGCCTATTGCAATGGTTCCGCCAGTAGTGGGCACTCATGCAACGTAAGCAATGACGTACATCTGAGTGAAAGAGACGGAGGGAAGTTAGCGAGTGAAGGGCATGACAATTTTGGACTGGAACCTTTGTTGGATGGTTGTTTTTGAGTTTCTCTTCCTGTTCCTTATGGGTTTTGATTAAAAGACGATTTCCTGGAATCATCCTTCGTCGTGTGCTTCATTGACACAGCCATTCCGTAACAGCCATACTGTTCAAAATGTTTAGAAGGGTTTTTTTCACCATGGCAGTCAGCCCGGGAAATACAAAAATTTTGAAAAATTAGCAATATAATGTGCTAAGTGTAGACAGAAAATGTTCTATGCCATAGATATTTATGGGAAATACATATACAGTATGTCTGACAGATTTTGATAACTGAATGACCATTTTGCATGAGATGGCTCACACGATGAAATAATGTTTAGAAGTTGTGAAGACAATTTCACCAAGAATCAACATCAGTTTTCATCACTAAGCCATGTGAATTGTGTTACTGTGCAACGTTTGCACATGTGCCAAAAAAATGTGCAGTAAGAAATTCAAATCTGGCCTGAACAAGAAACTAAAAGATATGAACTTATTGTTTTGAGAAAATTTCTGAAGGATCATGGGACACGGAAGACTGGAGTAATGATGTTGAAAATTTAGCTTTTCAAATTCCACCAAATTCATGAATTCTATTCAATTCCATCAAATTTATAAATTACATATTCAAATATATTAAAGTAATTAATAAATTGTAACAATATTGAATAACATTACTGTTTATTTGGTGAGCATGAGAGACATCTTTCAAAAACATTAAAAAAAAAAATCTATTTCCCTGAGGGGACAGGATTTTTTTTTTTTTACAAATTATACAGCATGGCCTCAAATACTGTACGATATTGCTTTTACAGTTACTACAAAAAGGCTACTCCAATAAAATATTAAGAACAAAATGTTTATTAAGTCTGAACTATCTGTTCTATAAAAAGGTATTTCACATCAAGGTTCTTAAAATACCATGTCCAAAAGTGTACATGTCTGAAGAAAATAATACTACAGAAATGATTTCCACTTCTTTGATAGTGATGGCTAACACTGAGACTTTCCAACATTGTCTTTGATATATTCTCACTATAATTGTGTTTTCCTAATGGCAACTGCCACTGAAGACCTACAATAAACTCTCACTGTAACTGAGTTAGAGTGACCCAAGTTCTTTCTAATTCAGCTTGTTCATCACAAACACACATTGCAGTCCTATTCACCTCAGTCCAGAACAAATCACTATATATGGACACACTTCTCTGTATTCAAAATATTAAATTACTCTAAGGTTTCATGAGGCCTAAAAATATCTTGTCAAAATTCATTACCTCAGCACCTACACACACACACACACACACACACGCAAATATGAGGATTTGGACACCGTAAAACGAGCCCACCGTCTGACACAATAAACACAATACAGTAACAATACTGTTTTTGTGTGCGTGTCTGACAGAGGTTTACCACATTTCCTCTGAGGAACACACTCCTTATTCACACAAACACACACACCTTTAATGGGGAGGAATTATAATCACCTGAAGCAGCTGGTGTGAGGATGTTTCACTACCTAAGTTGGGCCGGTGGGATGATAGAGAATAAAGATATGTATTCATATGTATGCTTTCTCTTTTTCCGTTATAAGTTTTGCAGATGTAGCATATTTACTGCAGTAACATCAGACTCACCGCCCCTCCCAGTGTCTTATTTCACACATACTCAACACTGCTTATCTTTACAGCTGACCTTGTGGTGTACATGACAAAAGAGAAAGAGGAAATGTTCATATAATCTTAGAGCGTAATAAAGTTCCCCCACCTAATGAATTATAGAAATAAAGATGGAGTCGCAGTGGTGGCAGAACGCCAGGAGAATCGTCAAAGGAGCGAAGTAAACAGCTCTATGATTGGTGGGATGAAATGAACATGCTCCTGCCAGACGTTCGTTTGGCATTCCACAGACGTGTCTCCTCAGAGAACCAGATACAGCATCCAAACATCTACAGACGTGCCAAAACGACCTCACAGTTTACACTATAATAATAACAGACTACACTGACCGTATCAACATATCAGATGATGTCATTCAGCACACACTGTCTGTTCTCTTCATTAAGCGTGAGACTCCAATAATGTTTAATAACT
Source organism: Leuciscus leuciscus (assembly GCF_965113295.1). NCBI lineage: Eukaryota > Metazoa > Chordata > Actinopteri > Cypriniformes > Leuciscidae > Leuciscus > Leuciscus leuciscus. The sequence continues at coordinate 18,812,641 of NC_138746.1, read as the reverse complement.
GGACTGTACTAACATTTTTATGATAAAAACACAGACAATGGAAATTAGACAGCAGATCAGAGAAAACACACATCAACATGTTCAATGTTCTGGTGAATCTCACAAAAACATATCCAGGCCACATTCCTCCACTGACTTCCTCTACAGAAGTTGAAACAGTTTGCACAAACTAACGTTGCACAAAATCACTTCACAAATGTATAAAAGGGCGAATCTCTTAAAGTTTAGGTCACATTCCACCCCAAAATCAACAACAAAATAAATAGAGTAAAAATCATACTGATATTTTTTTTTTTCATTATGTTAGCACATTTCCCCCACAAAAATCTCTTTACCATAATATGTCTAGGTATTTTTTTTGGAAATTTCATTAGATTATCATTACTCTAGTGGAATGAGTTTTTTTAATCAGCATAAATTCTAGGGCAGATATAATAAATACTACCATGATGTATAAATATTTAACTTCATTGTTTTCTTTCTAGTACAGTAATGAGAAAGAGAATCTTTTTCACTATGGTAATAATAAATATTTGAATACTTAATTAATGCTCAACTGTCATGAAATGTCACAATGCAAAATTGATGGTTAATTAAAATAGCCTTAATTTTTAGGACCATAAATTTTTCAACAAAATATCATTTAATTATTTATTTATTTTATTTTGGGTTGAAAAAGAACCCAAAATTATGAAAATGGCTTGACCACTGTTGTGAATTCATGGAGTTAATAGTCCCTCTGTGTTTGTGTAAATGTTTGCCTGCACTTGTACTTCCTTCTGTCTGTCTCTTTCATTTTTTTTTTTTTTTTTTTTGAAAGGTGGTGGTTTTCAGTAACAGAATATATGTGTACATTTACATCTATATGTCTGTAAAATTCATGTTTTAAATTCAGCTGTGTGAATGATATGATATGATTTCACGCAGTGTAATCTTAACTTAGAAGTCTATGGTTTCTACAGTCAAGAAAAAAACACCAAAGTATGTTTTTTTGCACTTTTTTTTTTTTTTTTTTTTTGCTCTGAAACTGCTCTACAATTCATGAAATGTATACAATTGTTTGTGTCTGCTTTGTGTATCCATATGTTTTGTGTGTGTGAGAGAGAGAGTACTGTATACGTTTGTGTTTGTACATGTGTGTGGTAGCTTCAGTAAATCTCTGGTCATGTTTGCATGTTTGTTGGTCTCTTCATGCTGTCCGCTCTATCCTCAAACACCACACACTAAGCGAGGGGTGGCTGTGAACAAACATGCATGCATGTGGGAGTGTGTACGCATGCATTTGAAACTCTTGTGTGTGTACATATGCATGTGTTATAGTGAATTTGTGTGCTTTTGTTTACATGTGCATAAGCCTGTGTTTTTTTATGCATGTGTACAGTATGTGCATAATATATGCATGTCTGGGGGTGTGTTTGCATGCGTCCATGATATTATGAGTTCCATCAGTGTGTGAATAAGTGTATGGGTCTCTAACACACACAAGGAGAAATCCAAACACAGAATACTTACACTGCAATTCCTCACATATCCAAGCTTAGATAGAAAAGAAAACACACAATCAATATCTGTCTCACTATGATGGCATGAGGTCTAAATCTAAATGAGGTTCATTGCTGAATATTCTTGTGTTGGGGGTAAATCAGACTTTCAGAAATATTACACATTATTAATCATAACTAAGAAAATGAACAGGATGGAAATAAAGTTAGCAATTGCTCTGTGAGTGATATAGAGAGTTAGCTTATAATTTCTGTCATTTTATCAAACAGGGTGAAGTGAGACAAACCAGCTAATATTACAAAACATCACAGAGATTATCTAATTCTAATCCATTGCTAATACTCAAAGCTTCTTGTGTTTTTTCCCCCAGCAAAATTATTGCATTTTCTTAGTTAAAGGTAATATATTCTATAAATGTAAATAATATAAAAAACTAAAATGATGTGAAGTGATATGATAAATGAAAACTAACCAATATGATCATCTCAATCTTTAAAATTGTAAGTATATTTTATACAGTCTGTTTGAAGAGAACATTAAAATGTACAGCATAATAGGAATAACCCATGCCATCAGCTTGTCTTTGTGAACCAACCATGTTCAAAAGTATCAGTAAAGTACAAATAGGCCTACCAATGAATGAAAATGAAAAATGACTTAGTGTTTCAGCTGAGAAGAATAATAACCTAATAAGGACTCTAGAGATACTGCTACTTGTGAAAAAAAAATGACTGTAACTGTGATACCTGCTTAAAATCTACAGAAAAAAATAATGTCTTATAATGTGTAATTTAACAGAGTAAGAGTCAGTTTTGAGCCAAAGAATTTAGTAACACTGAAAAAGGTTAAGGCAGAACAGAAGAAGTGACATCAGACAGAAGGAGCCTGATTGGCTGAGGGGACAGGAAGAGGTGGAGACTGGGCGTTTACCTTGTTGCGTTTGAAGTAGGCACGTCGACAGGCAGCGAAGCATTTCTCACTACAGAAACTCTTCAGTTCAGAGCCCATACTGAGAGAATAACGCTTCACTCCCACCTTCTGACACCACGCACACATTATCTGAACATTAGAGGTGTCCTCCTCTGAGAGAGAGAGAGAGAGAGAGAGAGAGAAACAGAAAAATAAAGAATATATAAGGATCTATTCAGTCAACTATTTGAAACATAGTCAAATTTTAGATAGCTTACAACATGCATCGTTGTTGACTGAAACACAGAGAAGCGAGATAGACTGAAGTGCTTTTGCAATTCATAGTAGAGAAGTGTGATGTCATATAACAGATAGTCACCTCAAGAACTACAATATAAAATTTTCCACCCTTACACATTTAGACACTGATTCATACATATATGATGCAGATACACATATACTCAGGGCTTTTCACACTGTGCTTAACCCCCTAGATATCGTTGTTCTAAACCTCGCTTTTAACCCCAGATAAAGTGTGTTTAATGACTGCAGGGAATCTTTCCCTCACCAATCCACAAGGGGTTAAAAGAAACCTGTCATCATGCATCACCCCACACACTTCAAGAATATATACACATGTTTCTTGGTGTGTGTGCGTCAGTCAATCTGCCTACATCACATGTCACAAGATATTAGATCTTTCCCATCGTGCTCCACTAACAACCAAAGGCTTGGGGGCACGAGTGTTCGGGTTTGGATGTTTGAAGTGTGTTGCATGCATGTGTGTGTGTTTGGTAATAGGGGTGAGCGAGCTTCTAGGGACCACAAAGATACACACACATTGATTCAAATATAACCGACATTGCCACAACAGAAAACTGTTCATTTTTTGGCGCTTTCAATCTTCTGAGATTCCCAACCTCAGATTCAGATTCAGTGTGTGATTGTTTTAATGCATCTGCCCATGTCAAATGATTTCTCCTCAGAGATCTTTTACACTTTCACCCTCTAGCAGCTGCTTAATGATCAGATCAATCTAAGTGTGTGGAGAGAAAATGTCTGCCCATTAGACTTAACCTTTCCTTTCACCCCTCTCTCTCTCTCTCTTTCTCCTGTGGCTTTTGTAATGAGTGTGTAGACCAAATTATATTTTAAGATAGAAATCAATTCAGAATTATGTTAAACATTTCTCCATCGGCTAAACTCTCAGCATAAAGTATACTTCAGTAGTCAGATCCACTTCTGACCAACCAAATTAAACTCAGTGCAAGGGGAGGAGAGTCAGACCACAACCCAAAATCAAGTACAACTTTTTTTCAGTCATTTCTGCATCCCAAGAGGCAAAAAAATAAATAAAACATTATTGCAATCTGTTTAAGCATCCCAATGAAACTACAACATTCTCTCAACCAATGGTGTGAGATGGGGATAGGAATACCTATTTGAGACTTTGACTAACTTACTGTTTGAAACAAGTAATTCATGATTTAAAGGGATAGAACCAGGGCCTAAAACGGTTTGCCACACATGCCAATGGCCGGTGACTTAAGAAAATGTACTGGCCATGAAAGTGTTTTTGCCAAAAACTGACACCAACATTTTAGAGAGATTGTATTTATGTGAAAATTTACAATTTTCAGGTACAGAAATGTAAAGTGTAAAAGAAATTTAACAGTAATTAAATGTAAAAATAACACTGGGTGCATAGTCTTCACTGTATAAACTAAACCGATTCATTCTTATTAAAGATATAAAGCAGTAAGTGATTTTCTCTTTGTTTTTTGTTGTTTGATTAACATTAATGAGACAGACAGGATCAGGAATATTAGGCTGCTGTCACTTTAAGACCTGCACGGATCCAATATACTGATACTGTACACGTGTTTTCTTTCTAAACTATTTACGTTACTTAAGTCATAATAACCGACTATGTTTACTAGGATACTTTGTGTGAATTTGTCCTTTCAAGTGCAAGAATATGTGAAAGAGAGCTCAATTTCGTATCCGCGTATACTGCCTGAAATGCGGCTTTCTAGGCACGCTATTAAGATGTTTGCGCACCGAAAACTTACCACAGCGTTCAAGTAATGAATGAGTTCCCTTTCGCATCTTCTTGCACTTGAATATTTAAATTGGCAAGGCTTAAACTTATGTGACGCTGCAGCACTGGCCCGTTAATTTTAGGCCCTAGATTGAACACTCAAAAATTCTGTAATCATTTTATTACAAATTAATTGTATTTCTTCTATGGAATACAAATTTTTTACATTGCATTTGCATTTTTGACTTGTTTGGAGCTTGATGGTCTTCCCCCGCCCCATTTTAAAAAGCTGCAGATGCACAATAGAACATTCTGCATAAAAAAAAAATATTTTTTGTTTCACAGAAGAAAGAAAGTCATTTTCATTTATTATAGAATGAGTAAATGATAAAAAGACAAATTATAAAATAATTAAAAAAAAATGCATAAACTATTCCTTTATGATTCCAAAACTTGGACTATAAGCTGTATAATATTCAAGCTTAAAAAAACTTTACAAATATTATTGAAGATTTATCTACACTTCATCTGTACAAATTCTAATGTACAGTACATTTTGTTCTCATGTCTTGAAGCAATTTTTATTATTTGAAAGAAACAGCAATAGAAGCTTTGATTCAGCAGGCTGGAAAAAGTATATAAAAAAAATAAGACAGAAAGAGCTCGCCTAACAAACAGCATCATACAGAGCAACAAAGACTCAAAGTGTTCCTCTAAAACCCTCAAAATACAAACATCCTAATATAACACGGTTGCCATGACACTTCTGTTTGTTTTTCCTCAGCACAGTCTCATTGCTCCATCCGAATCCTTAATTTAAGAGAGATTGTGCAAATGTGTGTGTGTTTGTGGAACATCCAGTGGTAGAGCAGCACATACCTGCACTTCAAAAGCCCTCTGTCACTATGCGCATGCTCATGAATTATTCAAGAGGGCCACAGGCAAGGGGCGGGGATGGGGAGGGGGGGAGTTGGCTTCTGTTGCCGTGGTAGTTAGCGAGTCTACACCATCTGTTTCTCACCACATCACACACATTAACGCACACATAAATACAAGCGCACACACATAGGCACACACACACACAAATACACCAGTGCACGGTACACTGGTTTAGGGATGCACCTCACCATGGTGCCGCCCCATTAGACACCATGACTGTATTCTGCTGCGCTACAACACAGTGTGTGCTCAACCAACAATGAATGTGGACTTTCAGCGTTATATTTACATTTATCATCAAGGACATTTTTATATATAAATAATACTGTCTAATATTAAATATAAAAACTCTGACTGAGAATGCTGAAAGAACAACCTGTCAGTAACTACATTTAAGTTTGAAAAACCTTATACCTTATATACACAAAACATGCTTCATTTTGAGACAGAAATCACTGAAAGTGAGTCACATGTTGATTCAGAAATCAGCCCGAATGATTCAAGGAGTTAAGTTTAAAATATAAAAGATTCGGCAGACCGATTCAAACCCGTAACTATGGGCTGCGTCCGAATTCACATACTCTCTGAGTAGGTACTTCTTTTGAATAAGTAATTACTTTGCAAGTGTTAAAAATGTATGTTCTATGATATGAATGTGTGTAATAATATAGATGTACTACATTCGTCATGCCATTCACAAATCCTCTCCCGTGGCCTCATTGGACTGAAAGTGTTCATTGAATGCACACTTCAGAATCTCGCTGGAAGTAGGTCAGGGGTGTCCTGCACCTGGAGGGCCACTGTCCTGCAGAGTTCAGCTTCAACCTCAATTAAACACACCTGCACCAGATAATCGAGCTCTTACTCGGCATACTAGAAACATCCAGGCATGTGTTGAGGCAAGTTGGAACTAAACTCTGCTGGACAGCGACCCTCTAGGACTGAGTTTGGACACCCCTGTACATATGCTGTCTTATAGGTAAAAATTGGACATAAACACCATCTCAAGTCGTATTTACCACTGGGAAGCTCAGGGAACATTTTAATACCCAGGTTCCCGAGTTGGGCGTGACATAAACTTTAAACATAGCGGTGTTTATGGTTGTCAATGAATGGGACTCTAAATATAATTTTGGCTTTAATAAGATTTTCCCAATAAATAGGCAAGAATAAACCTAGTGTCCTCCATGATTCCTGTTCTTTCTGAAAACAAAGCACTTGAATGCGACGAGCTGGTAATCACAACTTTAGAAGAGCATTAGTAGGTCCTCCGAGTATAGGTACTTTTTGCCTATTGTTTCATGAATACTATGAATTCGGAAATATAACTTTTTTTCACGGCATGGTTCACAAATGTACGGTGTGAATACTTGACACCTGACGGATATAAAGTATGTAACCTGGGATTACATTTACCCAGCGATAAAAAGAAGTATGAAGTGCCTTCTGTACAGTTGTATGTGTGTGTATAAGTTACAGTAGATACTCACATACTGTCTATTGTGTTTCTTACCTGCTGGTGCTTTAATCAGAGGGGGCGGGATTAAGGGCACTATGATTGGCAGGCCTCCGTGCTCTTTAGAGGGGGAGGGGTTTACAGACGCTTCGCCAGTCACTCCATTCCGTGACGTCGGGGTAGAGCTAGAGCTGTTGGCGTGTGGAGGAGAACCGCTGCTGTTCTCCACTGTGGATGCTTTTGGCAAAGAGTTCTCTAGAGAGGAGAGAGTGGTAATGGCGAGTCGGTTATGTCTCACAAACCAGTCACAGTGTGAAATACATGAGGTTAGTGGGATCTATGCTATTTGATGTGCGAAATGCCATCGGTAGGTTTGACTGTCATCAAATTCAAAAGGTCATGACCATTTCATTGTATGTAGTCAATAAGAAATGATCATTTACATTCTAAACAAAATGGTTAAGAACAAACCATGGTCCATGTTATTCCAAATTTAAGTGTAGAGTTTAGATGAAAAAGCCATATAGTTATTTGGGCATTATTTTAACAATCTCACATTCAGGTCTGGCTCTATTCTGGTATATAACACTTTCCTGATGGATAAAATTGAGTACTGATATATTTTTATTATTAGTATAATTATTTTATTATTAGTAGCAGTTACCTTTTTTCCTGTTGGATATGCTGTTTTACTGAAAAAATATCACATTACAGAAGTAAAAAAATATGAAACAGTGTTTCATACTGAATAAAGATTTGGCATGCATGTTCAATATTTACTGTGTATGAAGATGTTATACATCTTTCTTTGTGATTAGTGTTTCATTTTTAAATTCACAAGTCATTCACAACTCTGGAGCCTGACACTACTATATCTCAAACGCACACCCCATATTACTGTTTTGACCTGATGCATGACAGAAAACTGATTAAATAGCTCTTGCAGAGTCCCGAGAAGACATTCCCATACTACACATACACACATCCACCTGCAGCAAATAAGACAAGATTCAACAAGAGCACCCAAACAGATTACTGGTAGATAGCAGAAAAAGTCCATTTGTTACTCTAACGGCTCGTTTAAAGACGATCACGGCTAAACGAGTTAATTAAGTCTCATTGTCCTTCGCCTAATCTCTCCACTTCCAGCTACGTCAACTAACAATAGTGAAATATCGTAATCTGCGGCTGTGGATTTGTCTGATGGAAGGAAAGTAATTACGGAGAGCATCACATGGCAGGCGTGGTAGGTTGGAGAAATGTGGCTGAGTGCATGTTAGCTGGGAACCGTCTAACGCCTAAATCACCATTTTCCTTAATGGAGGCTGGAGTATGGACTTAGCAAGGAATTAGCCAGCTCATTGTTTCAGCATCTCTTTCTCTGTCCCCATAGGGCCGCAGAAAAAATGGCTGACAGTTTAAGACTCTCTAATGCTCTGGCACGGAGGCCAGCCAGGAGACAGCATGGAGGGTGCAAAGATAAAGCTGTGGGTTAATCGGAGTGCTCTCGGGGGAACGACAGAGGAAGTTCAGGAATTTAACAGTGCGTTCTCTTTTTAACATTTAAAATCTGACAGTCCTTGCTTTGGGTCCTGTCCTTGTCGGGATTTTGTGTCTTATTATTACATCCCAGAATTCCCTCTAGGCTCTTTCTGCAAACAGGTTTGTGGAATTAACCTGATACAAAGAATCTATGGGGAATTAAGGGATGATAAGATAAAAATAAATGAACGCAAGTTCTGCATATTAGTGTCAAGTGTTCAGAGGGTCCAGAAGGTATAGTTAGATACTGAAACTTTCTCTGAATACATAAGTGTGAAGAATACTGCGTTGCAGAGCAAGAAGAGAGTTCAGTCACTCATGATGCGTAAATAATCGAATTGTCTTGACAACTAATCAAAATTACACTTCCATTCAGAAGGTTAAGGTTGGTATGATTTTTGAAACAAGTTTGTTTTTGAAACAAGTATCTTACGCTCACCAAGGCTGCATTTATTTGATCAAAAATACAGTAAAATATGAATGTTCTGAAGTATCATTTCAACTTAAAATAACGTTTTAATTTTAATATATATATAAGAGATTTTTGTGGAGACTGTGATACATTTATATCAGGATTATTTGATTAATAGAAAGTTCAAATGAGCAGCATTTATTTGAAATAAAAATCTTTTGTAGCATTGTAAACATCTTTACTGTGACTCTTTGCTGAATAAAAGTATTAATTTCTTTCTTTTATTTCCCTAACTTCTGAATTTGTACTATTGTGGTTTTTCATCCATGAGTGCTAGCTTTTGGGACCGTCTATTTGCTATGTGTAAATCTTCTTTTGCCTGCCTGCCGTGGGTCGTGAAGGCCTGTGTCAGATCTCACCTTTCAGGACTGAGATGTGTTGCCGCATTTCTCCGTCAGGGTAGTTGCGGATCTCTATGTCGTCTGAGTCTCGTAACTCCACTTTGTCATATCCGTACCATCCAAGCAACTCATTCATGGTGTTTTCGGCAAAACTCTGCAGAGAGAGAGAGAGAGAACAATTTAAAATGCAATTTTCAATTTAGATTTTTTTTTTATCTGTAAGGATTCAACAAATTGATGACATTGCAGATACTGCTTATGCATCATAGGTTAAATCGACTAAAACCATTTTTTATATATATATCAGAATTATTGATTTCATAATCCATTCTTACTGAACACACACACACACACACACACACACACACACACACACACACACACACACACACACACACACACACACACACACACACACACACACACACACACACACACACACACACACACACACACAGAGTGAATCTTAAATAGTAAATAATTGCAGTCTCTTTAGGAGGTGTTGCTGCATTGACACAATCAATGTAAAAAAGAAAAAAACACTTGATTGGCAGATTTTGCAATGCGGATAAACAAAAATCTCCACAGGGAATCTTATGTTTGTGTGGCTACTGTGAACCAGGGCCAAAAGGATTTTCATCCAAGAAATCCTCTACAGTGGCTCAACGATAGACAAAATCTGACTGTAAATAGCTTCAGACGTTTCAGCTCCATATCCCTTTAAGAATGAAATCTGTAGAGAGGCTATAAACTGTCCAGGGCATCAAACAAACATCTTGCAAACAACACTTAAGCCAGACAAGCAGAGCAGAGGAGGAAGACGCATTATTAACAAATCAGAGCTGACCGGACCAGAGCAGAATCATGTAGCTTTAACATACATACTAGACAAACAACATGGGCCATACTTTAATACCCATTTGCCCTATTCAAATCTTCAAAGCAGACTAATTTTAAGGAATCACCTCAAAAAAGTAGTTATACATGTCAAATATATTTGTAAATGTTTGCTTAATGAATAAAAGCCTGCTTATATTCTGTGTAGACTTAGCGTTAGTGGTTATGGTGTTAGTTTTATTTGTAGAGAAAATATAAATCAAAGGTTACACGTTATTTCGATGGTCCACTTTGGACATTAACTATAAGTAACTTTGCAACTAACTCTCATTAGAGTATTAGTAGACTGTTAGGTGTTAGTGATCGGGTTAGTAGAATAAGTTGACATATAATTGCAAAGTTACTTATAGTGATGTGGGAGCATCAAAATAAAGTGTGAGCAGATATTAAGCAGACTAATACTCTAATTACTGGTAGTTGACATGTAGTTGCAATATATTGTAAAATGACATTAAATATATAAATTATATTAAATTAGAATTTAATTTTGTATCTTTTTTAAAATCTCAGAGTATTCATCTCTAAGGCATACAGTAAATGAGCATCTAAACATTTAGATATGTATTTATTTCCATATATGTATTATTTATTTTTGTCAGTTTTTCTGTTCTAGTCAATTTGAGGGAGGCTCTCACCATCAAGTAGGGCGAGTTGCCATGGAGATTGCCTGCCTGCCCCGCCCCTGGGAGGGGCCGATTGGACGGGACCTGATGAGAAACGAGTCAACAACTGTCAATCAAACATAGAAACTGTCAGTCAATCGCATTAAACTGTCAAGCAGCACAGGCCTACTATTGTTCTGTGTTGCCGGATACATACTTATTTAATGTAGTTTGGATGTGCTTTAACATTTACTATAGTAAATCACCACATCGTACAGTAACAATTTTACTCTCCAGCGTAAACTACTACACTACAATAATAAACATACACACACATATGATCTAAAAGAAAACAGGCCGAATGAGGGATTCACTCTTATTGAGGCGTAATAAAGAAACAAATGATTTTTCATAACTCTTGAATAGTTGTACAGCATATATAAAGCACACAGCACATCTCCACTCCTCCCCTGCACTTCCTCTGTATGGCCACCAGGTGTCTGTCCTGCCCCTGCCTCTGGTCTCTGTAAGGTGAGGCTTCTGTTTTAGGATCGAGTTCACAAGGTCAGTCACAAAGCAGTAATCACACCCTGTCCACAGGAAAACCTCCTAGACAGTATCAGCACAGCACGGATCAATCTAGATTCATCTGAGCTCCGCTCTAAAGTGTTTTGGGCACTTCAGGAGTCCTGATTGGGAACACCAGCTGAGCTGAGTTTAGAGGTGCACAGAATTTCCTCAAGAGGGCTGACCTGACTTGCAGTGTTAACAAGTTGTATATGTATACAGTACTGGTCAAAAGTTTGGAAACATTACTATTTTTTATGTTTTTGAAAGAAGTCTAATGCTCCTCAAGCCTGCATTTATTTGATTAAATACACAGAAAAGAAATGTGAAATATTATTACAGTTGTACTGCTTAATTTTTTTTTTTATAATGATACTTTTTTCAGGATTCTTTGATAAATAAAAAGTTAAAAAGAACAGCATTTATTCCAAATAGAAATCTTGTGTCACAATATACACTACTGTTCAAAAGTTTAGGGTCAGTAATTGTTTTTTCTTTCTGTTTTGAAAGAAATTACTACTTTTATTCAGCAAGGATGTGTTAAATTGATAAAAAGGGATAGTAAAGATTTCTACTCTTAGAAAAGATTTCTATTTTGAATAAATGCTGTTATTTTTAACTTTTTATTCATCAATGAATCCTGAAAAAAAGTTGAAAAAAAGAAATCATCATATTAGAAGGATTTCACTGACACTGAAGACTGGAGTATTGGCTGATGAAAATTCATCTTTGCGCCACATAAATGAATTATATTTTAAAGTATATTAAGTATATTAAAATAGAAAATATATATTAAAAGTCATATACCGGTATATAGAAATATATATAGCCTATATATATTCACTTTGAAAATGTATAATTCTATTTATTAGATAGGGAGTTAAATGGTGAGTTCACCCAAAATTGAAAATTCTGTTATAATTCAAATTTTCTGTCATAAATTCATCTTTGGAACATAAATTAAGTTTTAAATTTTTTTTAAATCTGAGAGCTTTCTGTCCCTCCATAGACATCTACTCAACTGACACTTTGACACTTCAAAAAATTTATAAAGAGATCTTAAAACTATGAATTGATCGGTTTAGTCCAATTTTTTTTTGAAGAGACTCTGTTGCTTTATTAAACATGTTCATCATATAAAGTGATCATGTCACTTCAGAAAATGTTGGACTAAACTGCTCAATTGAAATGGATTCGTTTTACGATCTCTTTATGGACTTTTTGAAGCGTCAAAGTGGTAGTTGCGAAGCTGTCAATGGAGGGACAGAAAGCTCTCAGATTTCATCAGTAAGATCTTCATTTGTGTTCCAAAGATGAACGAAAGTCTTACAGGTTTGGAACGACATGAGGGTGAGTAATTAATGACAGAATTTTCATTTTTGGGTGAACAAACCATTTAAAAGAACAGAGAGAGGGAAATACATAGATCATTTCTGAACAAACCGAACATTTAAGCATTCTTAAAAATGGAGAAAAAGCTATTAAAGTGACACAATAAAAAAGTTAATGTTAAGCTATTCTATCCTTTAAAACTAGAATGTTTTTTAGTGTTTTTTAAACATCCAATTGCATAGACAAATCTATGAATGCACGTTACCAATAAAAAAAACCAATATGTTTAGAAAAATGTTACAAAGCACAGAGGAAAACTAACAATTTAAAACATCCTCATGTGCATCATTGCTGTGTTTGTCTTTTTTAAGTGCTGCAGATCAGCATGATTTCTGTCAAATGTTCTGGATTCTGCACTAAATGTCACTCCATACACACAATTACAATCTGAAATTCCCCGCTCTCCTCCCCTCTGAAGGCCGCACAATAATTACACATGCTCTGATAAAAACCAAAAAAATCACAATGAAAAAAAAAAAGATAGAGAGGGACATTTGCTCCCCTATATAGAGACAAAATCAAATCGGACACGTTTGGAGAGAACTCTTTTCACGGCAGACTGAAACATCAGCGAGAAAAGTTAAAAGATACGAAGCAGCAAATCTCATTCCCTCTCTGCCGCCTTCCCTCTCTGTTTGCCGTGATTGTGACGGCGGGGGGAATCGGACACCCTGCGCGCAGTAACAAGAGTAGGTCACTGTACACCATGATAAAATTCCCTCCTCCCTTCACCAACTTTCCCTCTGACCAACCTCTCTTTCCCAGTCTTGCTCTCTCTCTCTCTCTCTCTCTCTCTCTCTCCTCCCAACCCACACTTTTCCATTCCCTTCTTGCTTTTTTCTCTTGTCCCTCTCTCATACTGAATATCACTCTTTTTCTCTCTTCCATATTCTCTCTCTCTCTCTCTCTCTCTCTCTCTCTCTCTCTCTCTCTCTCTTTTTCTCCCCCACCACTATGCTCTGCTTTCATTTCCATCTACCTTCCTTGATATTCGATCCGGCCTGTATTCTCAGCTTTCAGTTTTTACAGCTTAGGCTGCCTATTGCTGTATACATTCCTTTCTCTTCTCCCTCTCTCTCTCTCTCTCTCTCTCTCTCTCTCTCTCTCTCTCTCATCCCCCTCTCCATCGGGGCAATCACCAGCACGGGGCTTATTTTACCATGCTGCACATGAAAGCAGACGGAGATGAAGGCAACACTGTCTGACGCCTCTTCTCTGTATCTCTCTCGGAGGTATAATCCTCCACAAGGCCACATTGTTTACAATCTTCCGTATCTCTCTTGTTCTTACCGTTTGCCATTTTTCTTTTGTCTCTTTTCTTGGAGGTAAGAGAAAAATTAAACAGAGAAATAACCGCACCAAAGCAAAGGCCTCCTCATAGTCAGGGTGTGTGTGTGTGTGTGTGTGTGTGTGTGTGTTGGTGGAAATCTGATATGTGAGAGGGAGAAATTCATAATGCTCAGGTCTCAAGTTCTCACTGAGGCAATAAAAGGGAAGTGCAGAGTAAAACGCAGATTATATTTGTACACACACGCTCTTTAAGTGTTACAGTATGCTTTGTTTGTGCATGTCACGAGTTATTTACATAGGTACAGGCCGTCAAATAGGAAGTGACTGTGAGAAAACAGAGGAGTGAACACTTTTCCTTCACCTCTAAAGAACAAGCAACTTGACTTCCTAGAGTTTACAGTGGAAAGCATGAACTCAATGAGTTTGGGGAAGGGAGAGAACGGAAAAAAAATGAGTGAAAGCCGGTAGACGCATTTTGATAATACAGATGGGATGGAAGTATTCAGCCTCGCTGCGATTTCCGACACCTGTTCGCTCATGTATCTCAAACCCCTCAAACAGACCCTTGCTCTAAACCCTCCTCTGGTTACTCTACACCGCATATCAAATTTAGCTTTGATTCCACAGAACCTGATCTGTGTCTGTTGACGCAAATGTTTGGGGAAAAGTTTTGTTTTGTCTCCATGGCTTTGCTGTTTCCTGTTTTTCATGTTACATGGGCCGTGACACATGCACATTGTTCATCGGTGCGGTTTGCATATGCATGGGACCACCGCCCTCAGCTGTCCCGGTGTTTCTGTGGTCTATCTGCAGTAACTAGCCTATATGGGGTATCTGCATGGGGTATCTAGGGCACCTGCATGTGTCTGGTGAAGATGTATGGGATGTTGTTGTACGGATGTGACCGCGTATTCTGAATTAGGGAAACCAAAAGTAATTATTTAAGAAATAGTATTTGAAAAAATAACATTGATTTTGAATATTGCCTATGGGAAATATATCCCACTTAATGCCTAGGTGGTTACGACCCTGCTTTTATAGCAGAATCTTTATACACACGTTTTGTATTTTTATCGGGTACAGAAAAAAGGTGCAAATGCCTTAACTGGGGCAGTACCCATTTAAAAGGTACAACTTTGTACCTTATATACCCCTAAAGGTTGCATATTAGTACCTTCTTAAAGAGTACCACCGCAGTGACAGCTTTTGTACAATTTTTTCTGAGAGTGTATGATCTTTTAAGTTATCTTTCAGGTAAAAATATGTCATTTCTTTAGCTAAAACTCTGTAACAGAACAGAAAAACAGAACGTTTAACCCTTGAATGCTTGAATGTTTCAACAATCATAGTTACATATTAGGGTCTTTAGCGACCCGGATCTATGTTTAACACGGATGGATCTCTACCTGTCGCGATAATATAAAACTCTCCTGATATTAGAGTAACAATTACAGAAGAATAAATAGAGCATATTTTGTTACCTTTTGGAGCTTGGAAAGGTTCAGTTTGAGCAGATGTTTTATACCATCATTACTGTCCAAGTCAGAGCTCATTTCCCAGTACATTCAGAATCTGGTTCATATTCGTGAACTCAAAACTAGCATTTTCAACATCTTCAAAATCAATATTTTGATCGCTAACAGCGAATTCACCAGATCCACCATCAAGTGACAGTTACACTAATATTTGATTGCGTTTAGTATTTTCTCTGCAGTAAATCACTGAGCCATTTCAAGTTTAGCTGATGATACTTCCTATTCTTTTGTTTTCTGCCATTGCCATCAGACATTTCACTCTTGTGGAATAAAGGTAATTGCACTTATTCAGTCGTCAAAGATTCAATATATATTCAATTAATCCTTCAAAATATACTTAAACATATACTCCTCGGGTCGTTAGTGAACCTACACAATTTTAGAAAAATGTAATGGGAAAACAGGCATTATTTTATAATTTTTTTTGTTACATTGTTTGTAATGAATTGATTGAGGAATACTAAGAAGGCTGATGTCTAACTTTAAAAAAGAATTGAGGAGGGTAGTGAATGACGTTTAAGGGTTAATAGATGCGAGTCTAACATTACAAGCATTAGTAACATCAGAGCCAATCTCATACGTCATCACATTTTCTTGATTATACATTTTTGCAAAGAGGCATTTAACTTGCGGAATCCTATCAGATACATCAGGATGAGAAGGTTTTTGGTGGGTGGTTGTCTCTGAAAAACACCTGAGTGTTTCAGGATAGCTGAGAGAATAATGGGTAAAAACCTATGTCAGTTATTTGAGAAGTTCGCATGATGATGAAGCATACCTAAGCAAAACTGATAGGCTATATCTCAGACTTTATTTGTTTTAAATGTGCGTGTATATACAGTAGCACTGCCCATTATCCAGCAGACTCGGCTGATTTGCTGTTAAATTTGCATGTTTGTGTATGTGTTACTAAAGAAGGTAGAGCCTTATCACCGGCTATATGTTTTGTCAAGGTGTGTGACCATGTTATCATATTATGTATATTCGTCCGACAGTAAGTAAGGTGAATTGCTGACAACTGTTGGATGCTGAATGATCACAGACACTCTATTGGTCTCTGTCAAAATTAAGGCAGAGATCAGCTTTATCCACAGCCCTGTGGTCAAAATGACAACTCTACGGATGAAATGACAGATTTGTGCCTGACTTGTACACACAACACCGCTGACAAGGCCAACACTCACCACAGACCTTTGGAGATGCGCATTGTACAGAAAATAAAGACTAAACACTGTGTTACAGATTTGAAGTATTGGGAGAAATCACTGAATTGTGCACTATGGATTACAGACAAGAGAAGTGCATATAGGTGACAATTCTTACAGCATCTGTCCATCTGCCCAACTTCACCATATTCTTTCCAAATTGTATTCTCTTATTTAGTAACCCAAAGCACAGCTTGAGTTGAGTTTCATCCTCAAGCTCTAAACAGACAGAATGCCAAATCTGTTTATATACACTACTTTTAGTAATATCAAGGAATGTAAAGGACATCATGGAAGGCAAGCAAAAAAATATTTCAAAAAAGATATTTGTTCCAATTCCTTACTGTCAAAAACTGATTGTAGAAAAATGGATTCCTTATTAAAGGAAAGGTCAGCAGTGTGAAAGACAATGCAAACTCGTTACATATTATAGGCAGTGATTTATTTCACTCTGTTCATTGATAAAAAGCAGACAAAAAAGGTCCTTTACACTCAACACTCATGTTCACAGGTAAGATGTGACTTTTTTTAGTCTGGATCTTTTTTTCTTTTTTTCTAAATTAATTGTGATGTTAAATGAACTTTTATGATGAGCAGTTTTCAATTTCTGAATTAAAATTGATTTTGATCATCAGAAACATCTAAGTGTTGCAATTGTCAGAAGACTGTAAAAAAGAAAATGGTGTAAAGTTTGACAATTTTTTCAAATAAAATTGTATTATTACTTTCATTGTTATTTCTATAAAAAGCAGTAAATGCAGCATGTTTTTGTTGACATAAACAGGAAATGATATCAGAGGGGTTCAGACCCCTGAAACCCCCAATAATTCACACCTCACAGCTCCAGAATGAGTCAGTGTTTGCAAGTACAGCATTGCTGTGTGTGTGTGTGTGTGTGTGTGTGTGTGTGTGTGTGTGTGTGTGTGTGTGTGTGTGTGTGTGTGTGTGTGTGTGTGTGTGTGTGTGTGTGTGCTTTTAAGGAGACCGGGGAGACGCACGCTTGTATCTCCACTACAGGTCGATCAATATCTGTCAAATTTAGAGCCCCGGCGGACCGGTGAGCCTCGCGCAGGTTCAGTCAAATAATCACTGACAAGAAAGAAAGCGAACGGAGCGAAATCACCAAAGCCACACGCGCGTTTACAGTGACCTAAACACATGATCAGATCAATAATATTAATGAAACGCGTCCCTGTACACCACGATGTTGCTATCATAATGAATGTAGCTTGTTCTGATAAAAAGCACAAATAAATTCTGGCGTTTCCAAAACATTAGGCTGCATGGCAGCGGATGCAAACGCTTCAAACAATGAGCACCACACAACCAGGAGACAAAGCGCCTGTGTGCGCCTTCAAAACATACAAACACACGGCTCTCCTCAAACAGAACAAAAAAGTGAAAGAGTCTCCTAGATCTTGAATAAATGAAACCATGATTGCATATTGCAAATACCCCCAAAAGGATTTTGAAATGTGCATTTGTCACGAGCAGACGGCGCTCAGTCAGTGTTGAACAGATGCACATCTGGAGTGACCGGCGCTTCCCATCAGAACAGCTGGACAGATGCACCCTTCCAACATGCATTCCGTTTCATTATTGAGTTTTTACTCTGTTCTGATGTTTATGTGGTGTTTAGCAGAGATATAGTAACGCGCTAGTAGTAGTAGTAGTAGTAACGCAGCAATTTGACGCGGAGACTGACGCACTGGATTTTCCATCAACTACAGTGGAGCCAACAAGGGGATTTCACTCTAAACCATCTCGTGATGTGACTGGGAACCTTTTATATTTTACGTGCATATGATTTATAAACTCATACAAATATGTGTTTAAATAAAACCCCACAATTTAATATAAAAAATAGATCTCAAGCACTGGAAAGCGAGACCAGAGTGGTCTGGAAGGTGCGTGAATTAAGCTAAAAAAGAAACGGGAGGGAATTAATGCCGACCTGTTCAGCAACCCCCCCACCCCTCCAAAAAAAAAAAAAAAAAAAAAAAAAAATCAAAGTTAGCTGATTAACCCCAAACACACAGCGCTTGAATGAATCGGTTCTCTATATTCAGTCCGAGGGCGGAGCGGCGGTGCGCTCAACGCATCCAAAAATGACAAGCCTTTATGGGCGCCAGTGAGAGAGAGCGCGCGCGCACAACCTACCTTCATCTCTGCGTTAATTTCCCTCTTCACGGGGTGAGCTGGCTTTCTGCTCCTCTTGTTTTCCGGAGGTCTTCCCTCTTTCTCCATCTCAGCCATGTTTTCTTTAAATCTCTGTCAATATTTGGGGGTAAAAACCCCGCGGGCGCACGGCACGGAGCGAGGCGGGGCCGTTTCAGAGTTGCGGAGTGGCAGCGAATGGCAGGCGCGCGAGAAGCCCTAGTGAAGTTGATGCTGGTGCTGGTGCTGGTGTTGCGGGCTCACCGTGCCCGGTCGAGTCAGCCATCTTCTGCCTGCTATTTCTCAGCGGTCTGAGCGTGAGCAGGATCGAGCCCTCTCGGAAAGCCAACCAAGAGGTTGAGAAAAAAAGAGCGAGCCAGACAGGGGGAGGGGCCTCCACCGCAACTCTATACGGCCACGCTGATCCCGGGAAGGCTATTTCCTCCCAATTTTCCACAGATCGGTTTTCACTCAGGACTCCACGCGTGGCGGAGGTTGTCGCGCGATAGGAGTGAATAGGTGCCGTTGTCTGATGTGTTATCATTCACCCCGCGCGCGTTATCAGCGCTCCGCAGGGGGTGCTTGATATTGTCGTACGAGACAATTAATGGAAATGAAACAGTCAAGGGTTCCTAATCATTTCCTTTTAATTAAACATCTTTGCACGGGTGGAATTGTCATAATGGGTTGTATGGTGTTTATGAGAGAGATATCTACAGGTAATTAAAACCCACGCTGGAGTGACAGACAAGACTTTACAGGGGCCAAACAAATGTGTTACAAGCAAGAGAGGGAGATATATATATGATACATGACCCTGTGACACTAAATTTTGCACCTAAAAGCTCTTAATTTAGCTTGTCTAAGGTATTGTTCAATCTCACTCGCACACACATTTAGTCAAAAGTAGCGGATCTTCACTGAAGCTTGAAATAAGTGAACAAAAAGTTCTAAGAATCAGACCTTTTTTTAATTACCATGAATCCCAAAGGTCCAACAATGAGCAAACATGGCAAAACATGACAAAAATGGATAAATTTGAAATAAATAAATAAATAAAATAAAAATATGTATATAAACATGGAACAAATATTGTATTAGTATTGAAGGCAGGTGAATTTGCAGCAAAATATTTTAAAACATTATTTGAGTGTCATGACTTTTGATGCTAATAAAAAAAGATATGGGAAGTGTTTTATTTTTTATTTTGCTATGCATGATTGCATGGTGAGTTGCATTTTAATATGCCTGTTTAACCTTATTTTTCACCTGCTGTCCTGCAGCTTTATCGAAACAGACCCATGATCCATTTTTGGCTCACAAAGAACCGGGGTGGGGGTGGTGGGGGGGCATCTTAAAGTGCACACAGGTCCACCTGCAATAAACAAATCACATTCTAAGCCTCTTTTATTTCAATATTTAAGGTAAGGCTGATGATCTCTTACAGACCAGTCAAACCTGATATTCTGTGAGGAACATGCCTACAACTTTGACAGAAAGAGTTAATGGACTGTAAAGATGGAGATGAAAGTCACACAGATGATTTTTTGTTTGTCTTGATGTAAAAGAAAGAAAAATCTGAATGTTTAACCAAAAATACATCACTCCCAGTTTCCCTCCTTCTCTTTTTTTTTGCTCCTCCAATCCACTGGTGAATTCGCTCTCAAGCATGGCACATGTAGGACACGGTGGCACGAGACCTGCTCTCCTCTGGATCGGACCAGAGGCCGTCGTCCTTGAGAGCGTATCGACGTACCGTCCCAGATCACTAGCAGATGCGCGACGGCCTGAATGAGTGCATTGTTTAGCACACACAGCTCTGGCAGCCCCTGCCGAACACTAGCCCATGATAAACAGTTACATTCTAGCAGGGATACTGTTACCCCTCTTGATACTAGAGGAGGTGCTTCAGCCCGTTTCTCTAACAGCCCAAACTGTGTTTTCTCCAGCGTGGATTGGCTTTCACCCCGATTCGATTCCATAGCTCTTAGCCTTGTGTATCAAGTGCAGAGGAATATGGTTTGTAAACACAAGTAAGGCCCTAATATGCAATGACAAATAAGATTAAAGGATGGAATTTACGTCTCTTGGGAAACGCCTGGTGGAAAAAGTGTGGTCATGAGACAACATCAGCCTTTTCTGTTCTCATTGTAATCCCTGCTTGTTTATATTGTGTGTGCATTGTGTCCGCTGAAGTGTGTGTGAGAGAATGCGTGCGTTAGTGGGTCTCCATTTCAGAAAGATACTTATGGGATTTCTACAAGAGGGAAGTATTACAAAAGGAATTAAAAGTAAATGTAAAACAGCTGGATGCAGAATCCGTTACTGGTTTGTGAAAAATAAACATTCGTTTTACAATCACAGGGACAGATGAAGCTTCTCTCTGAGATGTGTATAACAGTCTCATCTGCCGTAGCATCATATCTTTATTTCACGAGCACAACACAACTGAATTCCTCCCTTCATTTAAAGGCAGAAACTCACCTTATATTATCTTTATGCAAAATACAGCTTTCCATTGAAACACGCAACAGCCGTCAGATGAGGGTCAACAGATGAGGGAATTCAAAAACAGCTGTTTGAAAAGTACATACAAGTGGGTTTCCAGTGCAGATTGCTTTCAGTTGTTTAATGACTAGCCAATTAAAAATGTTCCTTTAGATTAATTTGATACTTCTTTAAATTAAGACAACTGGCACCCAGGTTTTTAAAGATAGTTCATCCAAAAATCATCTTTTACTCACCCTCAAGTTGTTCCAAACCTGTATGAGTTTCTTTCTTCTGTTGAGCACAAAATAAGATATGTTAAAGAATGTTGGTAACCAGACATTTGACGGTAGCCACTGACTTCCGTAGTAGGAAAAATAAAAAAAATATGGAAGTCAATAGCTACCGTCAACTGTCTGGTTACCAACATTCTTCAAAATATCATCTATTTTCATATAAAAAACAAACAAATATACGTTTATGTATTTCTACTGTAACCAACTTATTTTCTGTGATGTTTTTCCACGAATCCCTTTGGATGCACTGAGGTCTACCATTATACCAGATCCTATGGTTTAACAGGAACTTTCAAACATACCACAACAGTTTGCTGTCTTGGTTAGGCTATATCTCCAGTCCCATAAAGACAACTCTATAGAAAGACAAATGTTGCTTGTGAAGTTTCAGTTTGATTAA
This sequence comes from Leuciscus leuciscus, assembly GCF_965113295.1. Classification (NCBI taxonomy): domain Eukaryota; kingdom Metazoa; phylum Chordata; class Actinopteri; order Cypriniformes; family Leuciscidae; genus Leuciscus; species Leuciscus leuciscus. The sequence goes on along the minus strand of NC_138746.1, from coordinate 18,790,610 downwards.
ATTACCTCTTGAAGTAGGCTACAACAGACCTCTTAATTATGTGATGATTACAGTTTTAATTTGTTAATTAATCATAAGTGACAACAATTGAAAGAATGACTAGGATTAGATCGAAGAGACAAATGAAGCTGTGAGCAAACACTGTACTGCAGCAAATAAAGAACGACAGGTGAATTGAACGTGGAGACCCAAAAAGCAGAGCTCTGATCATGTAGCAGATGGTTGGTTATTTGTGTTGGTATAATTTCATAGAGTGCCATTATAGAAACATCAATGTTTTGAACTTGTAGAGGTGTTTGTTGGCAAATGAGCAGAACTTTTTATGCAAAACGTGAAGGTTGTGAACGAAATAGGGCAGTTGAAATTTCAGAGATGCAATAAGTTAACAATTTCTGAGGCTGGACTGATTTGGTTCCTGGTTTATGCACCAAGTTGCTCCAGTCTAATCAGATATTGAAAAATCATAACAGTTTTAATGATCCACTGTTAAGAAATTAGGCTATATTAGTTATATCAGTAATGATAAGGGCATCTACCAGCGTTACCATACAGTCTTTTGGTAAATAACTTCTTAGACAGTTCATTGTAAAATAGCTGAGGGGTATTTGGGGGAATCTGAGATTCATGTGCCATGTGTTGTTGATTAAAGTAATGCAACCTAGTCTTAAATAGAAGGTCGAATTTATTGAATTTCAAAGGGAGAGGAGAGCAGAGAGACCCTTAATTTCTTCTCTTTCTGTCAGTCTCTCTCTCTGCCCAAAGCAGCATGTGTGAATATGTAATCACATTGGAAGTTCTCTGCTAAACATCTTCCAGCTTTTAAAAGAGTCTTTCAATTTTCTCAAACCTATAGGTTCATTTTTCATATCTACAAAATTAGGCGGTGTGGCATTGTGGTTAACATTGTCAGAAAATTGCCAGTTTGATCCCCGCTAAAAGCAAACCACAAGTTTGCATTATACTCTTGAACAGGGGGATCCACGTATACGGCAAGAAATATATAGCAGTTATAAATTTATGTAAATATATTTTATCATCTATATTTTCAATATTATTTTTGTATAATCACACACACACACACACACACACACATATATGTAAGGGATAATGTAGAGCGAATATTTAACCAAAAATAATCCGCTTCGCGTCGGGGTCCTGATCAGCCTGTCGAGGTTGTATTCGCTATAACAACTGCCTCGCACTGCATTATCCCGCTTATTACATGGCTACCAACCAAATCAATCAATATTTTGACACATAATATTGATTTAAAAAGGAGTTTATTGATTTAAAAATGATTGCATTGCTTCCGCTAAAGAAAATAGTCTCCGCTTCGCGTCAGGGTCTCGATCAGCCTGTCGGGTTGTATTCGCTATAACAACCGCCTCGCATTACATTATCCCCTACATATCCGTTAGTTCCAATCCTTGATTCTGATTGGTCAATAGCTGTGTTTTATTCACGATAAAACATGGCTATGACCGCTTCTCCCAACCGTTTTATGTATCACTACACAACACCCTTAGCAACCACTCTTAGCAACGTAAACATATGTTTGTTCTTGATATTGTTCATTGAAGCTGGAGTAGAGTGCCGTGAGATCGAGTAAGTGAGTGTAACTGTTACCTGGATTTACAGTAGATATAGTATTTTCCTTCAGGTCTTATATTTATAATAAAAAATCTGTTTGAATGTCCGCTGTTATATTTTGTCCTTTTGACAGTTCAGGGGTTTTCCGTCACGTGCCCTAGTTATTTGTCAGTTGCGTCTTGCTTCTGTGTGTTCACAAGTTTCAGTCCTTTCAATATAAAAGTCTTCTCTACTGACTGACTCACTCATAAAGACAGTCTTTGTCACCATCTAATGGCGAAATAATGTATGTAACTTCTGTTGCTGTTCACTGTCAGGGAGTTTTTTTTTTCCAGCGGAAGGAAGGCTTTTAGTGATTTTATTTAATGTAGTCTAACTTACTGCAAGTTGCATAGATACATATTATTCGGCTTTAATATTTGTATTGTGTGTGGTAACCGTTTTATAAAAGCAATAAGGTACTCGAGGCTAGTGCTGTAACGTTATCGTGAATAAGTCACGGCTGAAGGGGTTGCAGGCACGACGCCTAAATATTCACGATCCAGTACAGCGGCAGCCTCTCGTTTATATATGTGTGTGTGTGTGTGTGTGTGATTATACTAAATGGCATTAAATGTAAAAATGGCCAAACATACATAGCAAATATGATCTAAATATGTAGCACTAGATGCTTCCTCAAATTTTTTATTTTAAATCAACTTGAATATTTAAATTTCAACGACATTAAACTGTCTTAAAAATTTGTTGAAGCTTGTATAACTTATAAAAATGTTGAAAATGTCTTAACTTATTTTGATATAAGCAGCTCTATTAAATATTTATCATATTTCAAATATGCAAGATTGTTTTTTATTTTTTTTTATTTTTTTTGTTACATGTTTACTGATTCTTGATCAGCTTCAAAAGACTAAATGAAAGATGCCCTGCAATTGAGTCAAATAGGATAGTAAAAATGTACCAGATCACATAATCATTGTGACCCAAGGCATCAGTTTACCAGACTGAACTGGGCTAATGATCTTAATCTTTTAACTTCACTGTCTTATATCTTATAGCATGAAATATAGTATGCAAGGTCATAGTTTAGTAAATTATGGATTTTCTCCTTCCTTTAAGGTTAATAAGGCATACTAACCATGTGTGATTATATGGTTAGTTGGATTTTATTATTTGCACTTCCCATTGTTTAGCCTGCATGACCCTAGAAAACACTTGCGACCCATTTTTTAGTCATGACCCACCCGATTGAGAAACACTGCTCTGTATTGCATGTTGTAGAGTGATTATTCTGGATTTGTGATAATCCCCATATTGAGATCATGCCAGTCAAATGAATCCCATGGGATAACAAATTCAGCTGTATCAACTGTTAAAAGCCAGGAGGGAATTTAACTTAAGCGCAAGAACATTAATGATGTCAAAAGTTACTTTTTACACAACCTGAATTGTGTAATTGAAGGACAATGTATTTATTTGGACACTGCAGCCTTTGTTGGGAAATTCACGTTTTTGCTCAAACCTATCACAGATGGTGACACGTTTGTATGGCCACAATGTTACCACTCAAAAAGTTCGTTTTCAGCGTTACTGTGTTTGAAGCAGAAAGGAGTTGACAATGTTATTCTAATATGCATTTTATTATGAAGATGTTTTTAAGATGATCTAGTTTTCATTGTTTTTATCAAAGGCTGTATGTGTAATCAACAAGTGTAGTATTTTGGTGCAAATTTAACGTTCACACAAGACAAGTTATGCAGATACCAGTATGGACAGGACAGGTTAAACAAAACTAAGCTAAAGGTAAACAAAGATATAATTCAAACTACATTAATCAGTGTACTCTGGTGGGTTGCCCCCTAAAGTCCCACTGAAGTGCCTTGAAACTGCATAATTATTCAGTGTGTTAACGTAATTTCTACTGAAACAGGAAGACAGGGCAGGACATATTGAACAGCTCCTCCCCTTTTTTAAAGAGCCAATAGCATCTAGTTTGCTATTTAATCTCCTCGATATCGCTTTAAAATACAGCATTGTGCAGAATTCAAATGGGTCCAATACGTTTTCTGGTATGCGCTGACTCTCGCAGATCCACTCTGTGCTATCGTGTCTCTGGACCGGAGCAGACTGTGTGAACACTGAGGCGGCATGACACTAATGTGAAACCATTCGCCCCCATGTAGAAAATAGTAAATGTGTGAAAATGTGACAGATTTTAGCTGCAGCTTCAGCGTCTATTTATAATTTAGGGGGCGGGATGCTTTAGATTCTAGAGAGCCTTTGATTGGACAGAAAATCTGATGAGAAGCTGAAGTGCAGAGTGATGTCATCAAATCACTGATCCATTTTGGTGGAAGTGAGATACTTATCTTATTATGCTTATAAAAATTGTAATAAAAAAAGATATGCTTATAGCTTCTAAATGCGCATTTTGTCATTGTTTCGAAGCACATTAGCTTAAGGCTAACAAATTCATACTAAAAGGCAAAAAAACTTCATTGATTTCATGGGGACTTTAATGTTCAATGTAAAATAAGAAACACGGATATAAAAACCTTGAAAAGATTGCGGTTTCCAACCGATTCAAAAAAAGAAAAATTCATTTATTTAAGAAATGTAAAACTTTTTCTTTAGCCAGATACCAAAATGTATGGTCTCAAGGTTTTGTTGAAGAGGGTTATGGTGACGAAGGGGTTAATCGCGCAGTCTTTACGACAGACCGTAAACTGATTCGTAGAAGATGGCGACCCGGTGCAGCTGTCAAAACGTGAGAGTTTAATTTCGTAGAACCGGACACTCGATAAACAGCACAGACCATCGGGTTGGGCAAATGTACTTGAATTAACCAGAGACCATCGCTCGATCAGCGAAGGAGACTAATTCTGTGTTGAAGAAGATGCCGTTTTCTTCCATAAGGAGGTGACATTGGGGAGGACAGAGGCTGCTGGATTTGACACTCAAAAAGTGAAAGACAGTGTCAGATTCCTGATGTGAACTTATCTGAAAGTACCTATGAACATTCATGCATGTAAATAACTAGTCTATTAGTTTTATTTGTTTTAAAAATGGCTTGGAGGTCACGGCTCTCTCACATTGGACGGAGGCATCTGAGTATTTTCTCCAACCCTTCTCCCTCTAACTGGACTAAAGTGGTGTCTGATGCGGAAAAGATCGTAGGATATCCAACTTCATTCCTGAGTTTACGCTGTTTACTTAGTGACGAGCTCAGCAACGTGGCCATGCATGTTAGGAAGCTTGTGGGAACGAAACATCCTCTGCTAAACACCGCCAGGTACTGTGTTTTATTCATGACTGTCTTCTGGCTACCAGACAACATTTTCAACATTCATATGGAAACAGAGTTGGCTGTAATGAATATTACAACGTGCAATAGGAAATGTTTCATAAGCACTAAATCAGCATATGAATCAGAATGATTTCTGAAGGATCATGTGTGAAGACTATTACAGCAAACTGTCAAAACTGCTGAAAATCCAGCTTCGCCATCACCAATACACTTTAAAATATTGATATATTTATTTTTGAAATATATTTATAATTTTAATAAAAAATATATGACCAAATTCAACAGTAAAGGATATCTACAATTTGGATGTAAATTGTATTCAGAAATATAGTTTCTCCATTAACTCACTTGATAAATCTATCAATTGCCCATATTCTGGAAAAAGGCTGTATACACCAGTTTAAATTGGGGGATTCCAGCCTGATTTCCAATTAACGTTTAATATCAGTCTTACCGTTATGTCAATGATCTTAGAGAATGTTGTAGAAGAACAATTAATAAACTGTAACCTCCTCCGCCACCATCAGTTTGGTTTTAGACTACAACATTCCACAACACAACATTTGATCAACAAAAATAGAATTCAGAAATGTTAAAGATCAATCTAAATTGTTTTAAACTTATTAGACTGTGTAGATCTCAAATCAGGCAGCTCATCTTTTTATGCATGCAATGATCTTGGCCTGTTTTTCTTACTGTATTATAGATTAGACTCAAACTAATGAGTCCGTAATCAAAAACCTAAAGTAGTAGAACTAGCAGAAGTACAGCAGGTGTAAATTGTAGGATTGACAACCGCATAAGCACACAAGGACAAAGAGCTTTTTCTGTAAAGCTTTTCTTTTTGCAACTCTGCAACATGTTATCAATTGAAATTAAAGCAGCACTTGATATAAAGACTTTCACAGTGACGGTTAGCCTAAGTGCTGGTTTACAACTAACCAGAGCTGTACGTGTAATAATAAATTGTGTTGTTTCTTATGATCGACTGAACCAGTTCATTATAAATCAAACTTACCGTAACCAACATACGTCTTCTAGCTGTCATGGGGCCTATTTATGAACCCTATATGGGTTAGGCCGTGTTCATGAATATTGATTAGGTCATCCTGACGTTGCTTGGTTAACTTATTGGAATAAATTGCGGTTTGACACAATTAATGTTAATGAACCAATAGTAGCGTTGCTCAAATTAATTCCTGACCAAGTGCCAATTTGCTATCGTCTGCACTTCAGCCAATCAGTTATTAGTATAACGTAACCTGGTTAATATTCATGAGCTAAGCCTCCAGTTTAGCAGGATTTGAAAGATCGTAGTGTGTAAAGAAGCCCCTGATGTGCATTCAAGTGACAAACTGATTTACACACTGGAGTATCACCTGAATATAGTGGTTAAAGATGCAGGTCTTTAGCACAAGTGGCTTTTGGCTCTCAGAGGACAAATTAAAAGGCATCATAAGAGTTTAACATCCTGCTGACCCTCTGAGTGCTGACCTGTTCAGTTTGTTCATTGAGAAGCAATGCAAGTCTGGTCATTTCTTCTATAAATCAATAGGCTGGATGATGTTTTCTTGTAATTCCCCACTATAGTCCTGTGCTATTGAATCACGTAGCACACATAAAGCTGTTTTGTTGGTGAAAGAATGAAATTGAAACTATGAATCATATGTCAAATAATGTGCACGAATTGTATTTTTCAGGCTAGTCCAGTTAAAGCATGTTCATTGAGCGTGGAAGGCTTAATAAATGAGACTTTTGTCCTCTCCTAGGTCTACAGGTGAACGTTACCTAATGGTTTTGCATCTTGACTGCAGAAGTCAACGGTTCAGTTCCGGTTTGGGGCGAATTAGAAATGGGAGACTTATTGAATTCACTTGAGCAAGGCACTTAACCTCTAGGTTACTCCTAAGAGATAGACCCTGGAAATAGAGAACTTAAAAGTCACTTTCAAGTAGCCATGGCCAAATTAAAGCTGGCTCCCTCCAGTGGCTGCCATTTGCAGTCCCAGTCTGATTTTGTGCAACTTTTGAGACAGACAGCCCACTCTGTGATACCATAGATCAGGTTCATTTCTTGAATTTTTATTTTTAGTATAGCGCTCCATCTGCTTTTTTTTTTACACTGCTGTGAGCTTCACTTTGTCTCTATAGACTTTATTCATTAATTTAGCCTGTGATTTGCCGTGCGTAAATATTAGCTTTAGGTGTTTTGTGTAATAAGTTGGCTGAGTCAAACCTGATCAGTGTTCAGTGAGAGAACAGGTACAGTCTGAACTCAAGAGGCATATCTGGAATTTGAATCTGAACCATGAATTACCTCCAAACACAAAATATTTTCAAAAGGAAACTAAAAAAAAAACAATCCTAAAAGGGATAATTCACCCCAAAAGGAAAATGTTGTCCAAATTTACTCACCCTGTGTGAACCTGTATGACTTTAGTTCTTCTGTGGAACACAAAAGAAGATATTTTGAAGAATGTTGGTAACGGTTTTGGTTACCATTGACTTCCATTGTGTGGCCAAAAAGCACATAGACATATTTTTTAAAATTTTCCACAGAAGAGAGAAAGTCATACAGGTTTGGAACAACACGAGGGCGAGTGAATGATGACAGAATTAAAACATTTTGGGGTGAACTATCCCTTGAACTTTTTTTCACCTGAGTGCTGTCTAACTGAATGACATACAGAAAGTTTTAAGAGGAAATAAAGACTGAGTGTTTGTGTGTGCGCGCATGGTTTTAGAGGGAGAGAGAGTTCGGAAACTCAATCCGGCCCATCCAGACGACAGTGCTGGAAACAGTAGCCCAAGGGTGTAATAACCTATACACCTAAATCTGATATGACAATCCATTTGGGAGGGGACCCTGTCTTCTCTCCTCAGCATCAATGCAGATTCAGCCGTCTCCTAAGACGCGCCACAGATATTTATATGCACAATTGCAGGCTGGCGAGTCGGGCAATGCCAGCTCACGTTCCGCTTTGCCTTTCGGTTCATTCTTTAAAAAAAACCCAGACCTCAGCGAAGTTCAGAGCAGTTTGCGGTTGCGGAAAGAGCTTGCGGAGATGTCCGTGACACGTCAGGGGAAGACCTTCACAGTTACACACACAGATGTGTTTTTCTCCACACACATACACAGGCACTGTGACAGGGTGGTCTCACTGAGGTACTCGATGGCAGGGCTTTTCAATATTTTACAGCGAGAGACCGCCATCCTAAAATTTAAAAGTCATCTTTTTAGGTTTTTGTAATAAGACCCAATTTATACTGTGAAAAATGTATATTACAAATAAAATATTATATGGAAAATATTTAGTGTCTGTTACGTCAGGTTATTAAAAATTTCCGCTCCTTATAGTACTGTACTGTTATTAATTTATTTACATTTTTATTTATTATTTTATTATTATTATAAAATAAAAGAATGTACACTGTTTTTCTCTAAACTTTTCCACGGACCCCAGTTTGAAACCCCGAAAAACGAAATGGACCCACCCAAAACATGTTGTCTCAGTCTCCATGTCTTAAAGTGATGGCCCTGCTGCAAACACACATAATATTCCAGAAGAACAGAGAGCAGTGATGTAATGTCACATTTTCCCAGTGACATCATTCGCTGTGGCGTTTTGATTGATATTTACAGCAGTTTTCTTTTTTAGCTATTAGGGGTCGTTCACACAGGACACACTAATGTGGTAAAAGCAGCTAGATGAAGCATAGTGTATATAAAAAGATGTTAACCCCCCCCCCCCCCCCCCCCAATATCTTGAGTTTTAGTTGTTTTAGCTCATTTTAATGCTTGTTTTCTTTAATTTAAAATCAGTTTAAGTCATCTTGAGGCCTCCTTGGAAGTTTGTTAAGAGCCCCTAGTGGGCCCCGGACCCTGGTTGAGAACCACTGGTCTGTAGACTTGTAAATATTCTTATAATATGTAAATATGCTCATCCCACCCCCAGATTCATCTGATTGGCCCATTATTTTATGACTGGCATGTATCCCCTGTGACACATGGGTATCTTGACAATACTCATGGTGCAAGATGTGGAACCCCCCCCCCCCCCCCCCCCCCCCAGAAAGATTCACTATAGGGGGGGCCAAAGACATCCATCTAGCTCATGTTTTCATTGGCTAACCAAAAAATGCCATCCTGTGTGAAACAGCCCCTTAAAAATGTTTCACACATATTAAATTTACTTCACTGCGCACTCCTTGTTCGTGAGGGTCATAAACACTTTCCAGCTGGTCTGTAACATTCCATCACTCTTTCATTCCCTCTTTCCAATCATTTCTTATCACCACTCGTCTTATTTTAATGACTCCCTGCTCCTCACTTTGCAGTAGAGTGAGTTTGTGATTTAATGATGTGTGTTTGTGAGCATGTTTTGAGATGCAGTTTCTGTCTGATTGAGTGATGGTGTGTGTGTTTCTGGGCGGTGGATGTGACCAGATTATTTCATAGTTCTCTAGTCTGACCTTTCTATCAGGGGTTTTAAAATGTTAGCTAAAGGCAACATGGATGGTGGACTGGAAGATGTTAAAAAACCTGTGAATTGTTCAACGGGATAGTCTTTCACATCTTTCACATCTTGGGATGTGACCTGCTGTATATGAGGGCTGCTTGATTGATTGCGTTTACATGAACCACACAAGAGAGAGCTATCAAAAATCAACTCATTATTAACACCAAAGAACACAAGGAAAAACATGTAGCCATAAACATGGTATTTTTTATATTTAGACATCAATGCAAATCTCGCAGGAGTGGGTCGGTTTTACCTTTGCTGCAGGTGGGAGTGGGCGGTCAAAAAAATACAGTGCGAGTTCCGCAGTCCCGCGATTTGCTGCGGAACAAGAAAGGAGTCAACAATTGAAGTTCACAAATAATTAATGATTAATGAATGAGTTCTGACAAACTGTTCAAAAGTTATTAGCAAAAATAGCCATTTTTTTAGATCTCATGACTTATAGGTGGTGCTGTTCCCAAATTTAGCATGGACCCTCAGATCATGGTTGTGATGAAGCGTACCAATTTTCGTTTAGAGTGATCAAAGTTTGGCTGAGAATCAATACAGCCTCTGAACCAATTTTGGGTCGACCTCGTTAACTTCACGACATCATAACTTTTGACCAAAAATGTATAAAAAAAATCTGTTTAGTCATGTCTGTGCAGCTCTGTGTATTTTTCAAAATGTCCACTACTGTCTTACTGTAAGATGTTGAATGTGATCAACATGATGAAATGAATCAGGTGTACTAAGTTAAATTTTTCTAGGTCAAAGGTTTCAAAAGTTATAATTGTTTCAAATGTGAATGTTTGAACTGGTGGTGGCGCTATAGAGTTTGTCCTAGAGGCTACAAAATTGGTCAGATTACTATTCATTATCATCATTTCAAGTGTACCAAATTTGATCATTTTCTTACTTACGGTTCATATGACTGCTATAGACTGCTATTAGGGAGAAATAATAAGAAAACTAACGGATACGATAGGGGCTACAGCCCCTAAAAATGAAATTTTGAAATTGAAAGCTAATTAACAAATATTAATAAATACTATAATAGTATATAAATACTAAAATAACACTGGCAACTCAGAACTCTGAAAACTGAGTAACGGGTGTGTGCTGATCAGGTTTCACTTAAACCATTTATGACCTTTACTTGATAAAAGAATACAGTTTACGACGATTACATGACCTGCACGGTATTGGGTTATTTTTAAGCATAATCTATGTAACATGATATATGTAACCACACTCATTGATTCCCCTGCTATAAGCCACTTTTCTGTATTTCTATTTCTCGTTTGTACCTTAAACGTCTCCCGTCTCTCCTTTATTCATTCATTCTGTCATGATATATCCTGCCCACCTCTCTCTCTCTCTCTCTCTCTCTCTCTCTCTCTCTCTCTCTCTCTCTCTCTCTCTCTCTCTCTCTCTCTCTCTCTCTCTCTCTCTCTGGGCTTTTTGGTAGTGGGCGTGTCTGGGTGTCATCTCATCTTGATTACCACAGTTGTGATTCATGACAAGTGACTCTCTGCCTGGAGACGGGATTACAGCCTTTGTCGTCACAGGAACTGCATTATGCCTCATTGCCCGGCAACCAGAGACTATTGTAGCCCTGGAATGCTTGTGATATGTACGTCACTACATCAGGTTAATAACAGTCTGGATGTAAACTTTCTATTGAGTTGTCCTTAATAGCTGCACACAAAATCAAATATACAGTACAAGAATCAGCCCAATTTGCCAATGAAACGCTCAACTGGTGGACTGATGGACTAAATCACTCAGACTGTTCACTTCCTCACTGAAACGGCTCAGATGCCTCGTTCACTCACTAAACAGCAGGTTATTATAGAACTATTAGAGGCCGTTCACACAGAACACATTTTTGCATTCCACTGCACTGTTTTTCTATTGTTTTTCAACACTCACCGGCCACTTTATTATGTACACCTTGCTAGTGCTGGGTTTGACCCCCTTTCACCTTCAGAACTGCCTTAATTCTTTGTGGCATAGATTCAACAAGGTGCTGGAAACATTCCTTAGAGATTTTGCTCCATATTGACACGCAGTTGCTGCAGATTTGTCGGCTGGACATCCATGATGTGAATTTCCCGTTCCACCACATCCCAAAGGTGCTCTACTGGATTGAGATCTAGTGAGTGTGGAGGCCATTTGAGTATTGTGAACTCATTGTCATGTTCAAGAAATGACGTGTTATCCTGCTGGAAGTAGCCATCAGAAGATGGGTACACTGTGTGGTCATAAAGGGATGGAAATGATCAGCAACATCGTTTGAACTGTTTAAAGGAACACGCCAACTTTTTGGGACTTTAGCTTATTCACCGTATCCCCAGGAGTTAGATAAGTCCATACATACCCTTTTCATCTCCGTGCATGCCGTCACTCTGTCTGACGCAGCCACCGCTAGCCTAGGTTAGCACAAAGACTGAAGGTAAACGGCTCCAGCTAGCATACTGCTCCCAATAAGTGACGAAATAACGCCAGCATTTTCCTATTTACATGTTGTGATTTGTATAGTTACAGCGTATACAAATAACAAGGTCATATGAGACACAGCCATCTTCTAAACATATTCATGTTGGGAACTATATTCTCAGAAGGCAAAGCACTGCTACTTGGGCGGAGTGATTTTTGGCGGACAGTTTTACTTTTAATATAATTGTTCTTTAGTATATTTTCTAAAAATATATTTAGAAAAATATACTTGAAGTGAAAATTCTGTTTATTTTTTTGCACTTTATACATTAAAGCATATTTCTATAGTATATTTTATCAGTGCTGGAAATGATTATTGTAACAATGCATTGAAAGTATACTTGACGCAGTGGTTCTCAACTCCAGTCCTCGGGACCCGCTGCTCTGCACATTTTGTATGACTCCCTTATTTAACACACCTGAACCAGATCATCAGCTCGTTAGGAGAGACTCCATGAACTGATTTGAGTGTGTCAGATAAGAGAGACATACAAAATGTGCAGAGCAGCGGGTCCCGAGGACTGGAGTTGAGAACCACTGCATTATAGTATACAATAGTATTTTGTACAAAGTACTTTTTTTGTTTATTAATGTGCATTTGTTATTGAAGACGAAGTGTGCAATTTGTAGTATTTGGATTAAGTCAAAGGTATTACTGAGCATATTTCTTATTAAAATATAATACACTCATGGTCGGCGCTGATAGCCTCGTGGGTTAGTGTGCCGACATGTAGCCATTGTGCTTTGGGCGACCTGAGTTCCAGTCCCAGCTTGTGGACCTTTCCCGATCCCGTTCCCCCCTCTCTCTCTCCCTTCTCACTTCCTGTGTAGCTACTGTCCTATCTTAAAAAAAGGCAAAAACGGCAAAAATAAATATTTTTAAAATAAAAATATCTATATATAAATACACTTATGGTATATTGCTTGTATGTTTCAAAGACACTCGTAATGAATTTGTAATGTACTTGTAACAAAAATAAAGTACACTTTAATATCACTAATCAAGTATGTAATTAAAGTATACTAAGTATACTTGAAGTTGTTCCAATTTAGCACACAAATGTACACTAAATACACTTAAAGTTATGCTTTACTACAATTTAATTACAACTAAAATATACTTAGGACCAAAATAGCACACTTCAAGTTAACTAATCATTAACACAATTGAAGTATACTAAATTATTCTGGCTGCAAGTATACTTAGCATATTTTTTTCACTAGGGTTTAAACGATGTTCTATCGATAATAGGGGGTCCAAAGTATGCCAAGAAAATATTCCTCACACCATTACAACACCACCTGCAGCCTGAACCGATGATACAAAGCAGGATGGATCATTGCTCTTCAGTTGTTTACGCCTAATTCTGACCCATACCATCTTAATGTCGCAGCAGAAATCGAGACTCGAGACCAGGCAACGTTTTTCCAATCTTCTACTATCCAATTTTGGTGAGCCCGTGCGAATTGTATGCTCAGTTTCTTGTTCTCAGCTGACAGGAGTGTCACCCGGTGTGTCTTCTGTTCCTGGAGCCCGTCTGCTTCAAGGTTCGACATGTTGTACGTTCAGAGATGCTCTTCTGCAGACCTCGGTTGTAACAAGTAGTTATTTGAGTTACTGTTGCCTTTCTATCAGCTCAAACCAGTCCGGCCATTCTCCTCTGGCATTAGAGATTCATATTTTTGTTATTAATTAATTAACTTTTTTTATTTCACAATTGGTGAGTTCGTAATATGATAGTATTGCAGGGTGCTCTTACAATTTATTTTGTAGAATATACAAATAATTTTTATATTATGGATAGATTACGTGTCTCTGCTCTTTCTGACAACTTTCCTTTTAAAAAGGATTGGGATTTTAAAAAGTTGCGACGTGAGTGTTGGTTGAAATTGAAAGATTTATTAATAAGTGTCTCTAAAATGATCAAAAGGCAGAATCTTTGTCTCAGAGGAAAGAGGCCTTTTGTGCTGCTGTGACATTAGGAGGCAATTATAAGAAAGTTATTTGTATTATGTATGTTTTAAACAGATAATAGAGCGGAGTAAAGGGTCGGTGGGGTTGGACGCCTTTGCACAGAACCAGCCACCAACTGTCATACAGATGCAAATTAATCATGATGTTGAAAGGCAGGCCAGCTCATAACAGTGATGACCTCTGCCTTCAAGACCCCCTCGTGGAACTGTGATTAACAAGCCTGAGAGTGCCTTTGTGTGTGTTTCCTCCTCCATAGAGAGAGAGACAGTGAAAGATGGAGAGATGGGGGGTGAAAAGAGGGCGAGACTGTATTGGAACGACATGCTTGCTCGTTAGTTTGGCACCGTGCATTTCATTTAGACACAATTAGGATACGGTGAGGCGGACCGACATCACACACTTGATCACACACTCACATACTAGAAACTTATATTTTCATAATGCTCCCAGATGCCAGAATTAGTCCCATTCACACAGAACACATTTTTTACATTCTCACTGTTTTTCTGTTTGCCTCTAAATGTATGTTTCACTGTTGCACTTGCATCTGACGTGTGATACAGCGTTATAAAAATGTTCAAGTTCATCTTTTAAAAAAATGTCTGAAGACCTTGCGGTTTTCCCTTCCACTAGGCTACTCTTCGTCTCGCTTTTTTTTAAAATACAAAAATGCATTCTGTGCGAATGGCCCTGTATTAAATCATTTTTTTCCTCTGTTTTTTTTTTTATACATTTTATGAAGAAAATTAAAGTGGTTATGGTTCTTGCATGTGAAAAAGTCACCATCATAATGCTAGGCTGTTGTGAGTGCTTGCTAGGGTGTTGTCATGTGGTTACTGTTACTCATTAGGCCTGTGTTTTAGGGCCTGTTTACACCTGGTCCCTTCATGCGTTTTCTCTAATCGGATAGCTATCCAATCGTGAATACGCTGATTTCACGCAGCCGTTATTTTGAAATCGAAAGCGAGGCTCCGGTGGGAAGAAAACCGGAAGTGTCGCCTTTAATCACAGGAGAGTCGTGAATGCGATGGCGTATTGTTGTGTTTAATGATGTTGTGTCAATTCTAAAAATGTACATACATTTCTTGCATACTTTAGACTATATACAGTGAAATTCATTTATAAATAAAATATTTTTTTTATATAATTCAGAATGTAAAAAAAGAAGCAGGAATGAACTATATATATATATCCTATATTGAATAGTAACATCCAATAGTGTAAATCGTGGCAGCAGCTTCAGGTTGGTAATCCAAGGCATTGTTGTTTATCTTTACTTCCGGGGTTCTTCCCACCGGAGCCTCACTTTCGATTTCAAAATGGCGGCTGCGTGAAATCAGCGTATAGACCAGGTGTACATGCCCTCCGAAACGCTTTCACCACTTCAGGAGGTAGTCTGAGACGCATTCCACACTGGACAATTGTAAATGCATCTTGTTGTTGAAACCACATATATAAAATGTACTCCTCAAAAAATGTTAAGAAAATAAACGTGTGAGAGTTTGTTATAGGCTATGACATGTTATTATAGCATAATTTGGCGGAGCTACTGCAGCTGAGTATGGCTGAATCCGAAATCGCCCCTATACCCTCAAATAGGGCGTTATTTGAGAGGACAGACATTTGTAGTGGTGTCCGAAACCATAGTGGACGTTATTGAGAGCACTTATCTGATCTTAAAATTAGCTGATGATAAACAAAATGCAGCTCATCTGTTACTTTCGTTGTTGTGAACTCTGTTAAATTTGCATATAGCGTGGGAATTTAAGATCGGTTTTATATTTGTTTTTCAGAGACACATTTATGTGGCCAAGTGTAAATGGAACGGTTTTAACTAATCAGATAGCTATTCATTCAGTAAAAACACATGAAGTGACCAGGTGTAAACAGGCTGTTCACAGCTAGCCTACTTTTCCATTGCTTTTCCATGTAAACATGTGCAAGACGGACGTGTATATGCTTTGACCTCGCGTCACGTTACTGTTTATAACCTTATATTAATTGGTCCAAGTCAATCCAGTTTTAGGTGATTTATGGTTAACACAGTATAGTTATACTGAAATGACTTTCATGGCCAAATTTTGATGGAATTTGGTTAACCCTTTTATGTTTTATATTTACTTTAGTCACTGTCACTATGGTTACAGGTGATATTTACGGATATGATGAGAATAGAAATGGGGATTCACTTTATTGACTCCTTCACACAGACAGTATTCAAGCTGTTCCTGGCTGCTGTTGGAACAGGATATTTTGAGAGTCACACCTGCTAGTAAATACGGTTGTCAATTCCAAACACTGTGTGAATATACCGTCTTCAATGCAAGTCTATTTATTTTATGTCTATTTTTAAGTCTACATATTTTTTTTAATCTTTCAACTGGTTTAGACAGATCCAGACCCATGTTGACCTCAGAAGAAATTGAACGTTTTCTTGAATTTTTAGACGGTTGTAGATATTTGATTAGAGATATATGGCATAGTTTGATTCATTTAACAACATATAAATAAAAAGTAATTACTTTTTTCTTTATTGTGGCTGTTCCTATATGCCTTGAGAGGGCAAGTATCATTTAAGTGATTCAGTGTGTCCCATTAGGAGTGAGCAGAACACACTCCTGGAGAAATCTGCAATCTTGGCTGCTTGTCTCTTTAATTAGTTGATAAATCACATTTCTGCTCTTCATAGCACTATTAGTTCTCATTCTGAAGGGTTTGATGGGGAGCCGCAGCATTCAGCACAGAGTTAGCCTGCAACAGTTAACCTGACTTATTAATTGATCTCGCATATGAAGTTATTTGAAAAATAACTTTGGAAAACAAAAAGGAAGCAGTTGTTGTTTTGTTCTTAAAAAAAAAAAAAAACTTAATCAGAATAATAAATAACATTTGAAAATATATTGAAATAGAAAACAGTTATTTAAAATTGTAATATTTCACAATATTACTGTTTTTCACTGTATTTTTTGATCAAATAAATGCAGACTTGGCGAGCAGAGGAGACTCTACAAAAAAAAAAAATCTTACCAAGCCAAATTTTTTAACGGTATTGTATTTATTAAAATTGTTATTATCAATTGCATAAATGTTACGTTTTTGAGATTTTTTTTTTAAATGATCAGTGGGGTTCTGCTTGGGATTTGTCATAAAAAATATGAAATATATTATTATGTATTTTTTATGTTATGTGAAATGTAATCCTGTGTTTTGTTTTTTGTTATTGTTTTTATACATAGAGGGTTTGTGTTCGACAGCCGGAATAATCTACAGATGCGAGGTCTTGTGGTGCTGCTAATGTCCAAAGCAGCCGGTCCAAGTCCCAGTACCAGCGACCCGACTCATGACAGTATGATCAGCGGCATCTACCCCAGGTAAAGAGATGCTTTTCTCTCTCAGGGCCATGGGGATCCTAACTGCTTCTAGCTTTGGCCATTAGTGAGAAATGATTGCTACCATACACAGCCTCAGAGAAAGTGAGAAAGGGAAGGAGACCAGGCAGAAAGATGTGTGATAGACAAGAGAAAAGTATATGCAGTTTGTTATGTACGGACATTTCTAGTTTTCAATTTCATAGACTTTGAACCCTAATTTCCATTTTTAACCCTAATAAACCTGCTGTATCATATCTATAGATACATTAATTCCTAAGTCCTCTAAATTATAAACCTGTCGCACACAATTTTAAGATATTTCTAAAGATGCTCGCCTTCAGATCGTGGTGTGTCTTTTCCCTGTGAAATCTTGATTTTTATAAAGTAAATGTAAGAATAACTTTTATATTGTTAGTAATATTTTAAGATGAAAACTGGACAACTGATATTTATATGCATTTAATGTATGTAGTCTGCTATACTGTTACAAACATCTCATTGATTCACATTACAAGCTATTAGAATTCTTTTTGGCACTGTAAATAACAACATCTGCATCAAATTGCATATTTTCTCTTAGTTTGGGTCTCTGGGTAAACTTGAGGTATTTTTTCCTCCATATTCTCACTATATCATACTGTTTCAGCCATAAAAAGCCATATGTTATAAAGCATAAAACAAATTAAAGAGTTTCAATGACTTTTATTTCATATATTAGTCTTTGTCTGGTGTTGTGACAAATGCATTTGTAAATGCAAGTCTTTCAAGGTCAAGAAAGGTCATACAAAAGTATTGGAAAATGTTATTTAAGCAATCAAAAAATATGCAGTTACCACGTCTGCTGTTCTGTGGAGAAGACTTTTCAGTCTCTGGAATAAATCTAACACACTTGTGGGTATTATATTTCAGCAGACACTGTTTGTTAAAGTTGTCTTCAACTCTTTAAATAAAGTTTGCCTGCTGAAATCCACACCCTGATGAAGGATCTTCAAACTGCAACTCGTTGGTTGTGGTTTTAGTTCTAGCTCTGTTAATATAGACAATTTAATATCATATGCCAATTATTTTGTTTTACAGACCGCTGTCTTTTAGATACAGTATACTATGTCAGTTTTAGGAGTATAGCATGTCACACCGCAGGACATGTCAACTTCCCAAAAGTATTTGATGTCAGTGTACAAGTGGTCACTTGTGTGTGTTCGTTGGTGCGAAAGGTGGAGAGAGGTTAATAATAATTTTTATCACAACGTATCATTAACTGGTATCTGGGCATCAGGTTTAGAGAGGTTTTTCATTTGGACACCTAGAACGCTATAGGCTCCTGAAGATTTTATTTCCGAGACGATGAGGTTCACATTTCACCCGAGGCCAATAAGAAATGTAGCCGCTTTCTCTTTCCAGAAGTGAAAAAAGACGACTTGTTTTGTTTTAAAAACATTGCATTGAATTCGTAGAGAATAAGGATTATTGGAAAATGGTAACCACCATGTTGTTGCATGTGCGTGTGTAATAGACAGATCATCGGAAACAGGATATGAAGGCGTGCAGGGTAAATTATGTCCAGTTAAGGACACGAAATGAACACACATGCAGCACACACACTCGTGCAGCCACTTCCACCGCTGCGCCTCTGAAGGACTCTTGCTCTAAACAGGCTGGTGTGTGTGTGCGAGTCCTTTGGCTGCAGTGCCAGGGAGTTACCAGAAACGGCTGTTGCACTTGGCAGCATGTGTGTATGTGTATGTGTGTGTAAGCTGTCTGAATGAACTCTTTCTCTCTCACCGAGCGGGGAAAGAGAGTGTCAAAGCGAGCGAGAGGAGGGACCGGCACTAATCTCTACACTCCTATATTTTTCCCCCTTGTTCTCTTGTTTCTACAACCCCACGTTTTCCCCCAAACAGGAAGTGACCTCATAGTTCCACAGCTGGGATGTGGGTGTCATGGAAACAAGAAGGTGATGTAGTTGCCCTGAGACTTGTAATACTCAGGGCTGACCCATTGTGAGTGTGTGTGTGTGTGTGTGTGTGTGTGTGTGTGTTAAAAAAGGGTGAGGTGACTTGGTGAAACCCACAAATACACAAATTTAAAGAGAAAGTTCACCCAACAAAAATTATTTACTTCTGTATGACTTAATTGTTCCGTTGAATGCAAGAAGGGAATTTTTGAAAAATATCCTGGTTATTCCTTTCAATAGGAATGAGCTTCTAAAAAAAAAAACTACAAAAAACACACACCATAAAAGTATAATTTTGTGTGACCAATAGACCAAAATCATAGAGAGAAGAGAGTAGTAGTGCTGATTTGTACATTAATCAGACATTCTTTTGAATATGTTCTTTTAAATAAATCAGCTGATCTGTTTCACAATGAATGATTCTGAATGACTGACCTGTTCAACTCTATGAATCAGTGATTCTGTTAACAGTTAACTAGAGGGGGCTTTAAATATGATGTACATGTCTGTACAAATATGATGTACAGACAAAAATGGAAGTCACATGGTTTGAAACAACATGAGGGTGAGTAAAGAATAAACATGTCTGCGATAGTTACATCTTTCTCACATACATGTACTAGAGCTTTTTCTCTCCCCTTTCTGTTTTGTTCTCTTTTTTTTTTTGTCGGTCGTCTCTCTTTCCTTTCAACTCCCCCCCCTTCTCTCCATCCTCCTATGACACCTTTCGCTCTCTCGTTCCTGGTTAGAGGTGTGTTTGATGGTGGTGATGGATGAATTGCTGTGCTGCTCTCCTCCTCCTTGACATGCAGCATTTGTAAAATGTCCCTTCGAGTCACTTTCTCTCACACACACACAGTGTTGTGTGGTTGTGTGTGCATGTCAGGTGGATGGTAAGTGTGTGTGTTCTCTTTTGACAGAAATGCTCATGGTTAGTGGGTGTGTTTGATCGCATACGTGCACAAGTGCATTCCTCAGAGAGAGAGATCTGTTTGAATAATTGCTCGACATTTCTTTTAGAGGTATGTTGTGGAACACGTGTGACATTCAGCAGACTTTGGCTTTAAGCATTGGAAAATAAGCATTGTAGTCACTAAATGTTTGTTGGGTAAGGTTTCTTGAATTTGTTTTAGATCATTAGACATTATGGCATCTTGTCTGTTTCTGACGGTGGTTCTGACATTTGCGAAACATTTGGTTTTCCATTGACATATTTAAATGCAAATTTTGGGATTCCACATAAAAATGCTGGATGGAAAGACCAAGATATTTTTATTTTATTTTATTTTAAGGTGTTATTGTTACAGTGTAATTATACTTAAGTATTGAGTGATATTAATGAACTACATGTACCTACTATAGGGTTAGGGTAGGATTTGGATTTGGTTGAGGGTTAGTTGCATGTAATTATGCATAATTTACTGTTATTACTATGGTAAGTACATGTAACAAGGACACTGTAAAATAAAGTGTTACTGAAATTTCCAAAACATGATGATCTTTAAAGGATCATGTGACACTGAAGACTGGAGTAATGATGCTGAAAATTCAGCTTTGCCATCACAGGAATAAATAACATTTTAAAATGTATTCAAATAGAAAATGGTTCTTTTAAATTGTAATAATATTTAGCATAAGAGACTCTTATTTAATTAATACATACTGTATATCACATACACATGCTGAATAGAGCAGGCCAAACTGTCTTAAGTCTTATTTAGTGCTAGGGTTGTGTGTGTCTGTGTGTGTGTGTGTGTGTGTGTTGAGTCAAGAGGTGAACTCGTTTCATAAGTTTGCAATCTTTCATGATCTTTCATTAAAACATCACCTGCTGAGATACTGTGTGACAGGTTTAGTGATGCTTTTGGTCAGCTGACACCCTGACCTCTAAGGTGATCTGCTGTGAGCTTGCAGGCACACGCTTGACTGCGCTTCAGGGTTAAATTGGCAGAGAAAATGGAGCAAGCTGGGAAAGGGGGCGTGTCAGGGGGCGGAACCCCTCTGCGCCATGGCATCGGTTGCTATGCAACTGAGTTCTGAGGCTATTTATACTCCCTGTGCTGCTCCTCCCACTGACTTCAAAAAAACGTAGACGGCATAGCTGCAGATTTGGGGGAAAATTAGATTTTGATTCAAATCCGTCTGTCTGCACACAAAACACTACAGCCAGTCCAAGGATGGAGACAAAGACTATATGAAAAAAAAAAAATCATTCCAGGACAGAAAACTGTTCGTTCAAAAAATGCTGTTTACAAATAGCATCACTTTTACTAATGACTATCAAATCAGCAACTCAATGCTGGCAGCCACAGGGGACTGAGAAGGACACACACACACACACACACACACACACACACACACACACACACACACACACACACACACACACACACACACACACACACACACACACACGCACACACCTTAGCTACATTCACATTGCAGCTGAATGTGGCCCAAATCTTTTTTCTTCTTCTTTTTTTTTAAGGTATTAGCATGAATTTTTAAATGTGGCATTAAGAGTCAAACTTGGCATGTTAATCTGAATTAAATAAATGGAGTCAATCATTATGAGCCTGATGTTCTGTGGAGGCTGCGGTGAAATTACACATCAATTAAGAATGGGGGCAAGGAGGCGGAAAAAGGCAGAAATTGTATTATTGGCATTCTGTGGACTCATTGTCTTCCACCCTAATAGAAATTAAGCATGCCAATGATGGTGAATGATTATGATTATGATAAAATCCACATTAATTCATACTGTTCACACTGTATTATTATTATTTTTTATTTAATATTATTTTTTTGCATTTTGTCATTTTAATATTTTTTTACAGTGATAAATCAGAATTAAAATGCCTCATTCAATGAGTTTTGGATTGTTTACATAATATTTTTTATTCTTTCATTTTTTATTTTAATTTGTTACATATTAATGATGTAACATTGGGCTTTACACACACACACTATATATATATATATAGTGATATTTTTCAATTCTTTTTTTTTTATTTACACTTAGACATTTTATCGTATTTTTGCGGTAACTTACTGGCAGCACTATTGCCAGTAAGTTACTGTAAGTTCCCCTTTACAGTAGCTTACCTGTAAATGTGTTTTACGGTAAGATGCCCTTACCGCAATTAAATTTTACAGTAAGATGCCCTTACTGCAGTTAAATTTTACAGTAAGATGCCCTTACCGCAATTTAATTTTACAGTATGATGTCCATACCGCAATTTCATTTTACAGTATTATAGCCCATTTTACACTATTTTATTATTTATATTTTACATGAATGCTATTGAATTTAATAAATTCCAAAAAAGCGACTTGAGTCCATGTACATCAGCATATTCTTTATTCACTCTCACAATCAATTACATCCATTTTATTTATTTATTGTGATGCAACATTAGGCAAGGCCTTGTTTTATTTATATAGCACGTCATACACTTGGGCAATTTACACAGTAAGGAATTAAAATAATCACAAAATAAAAGCAAGGAAAATTAAAGTGCCCCATTATGGATTTTTGAAAATGACCTTTCATGTAGTGTGTAACAGCTCTAAGGCCTCGTTTACAAGTGAAATGTAACCCAATTCAGATTTTTTGCTCATGTGACACAGATCGGATGTGTTCTATGACAGTGTAAACAGGAAAAAAGTGCATGCATTCAGATATTTCGAGATCGGTTTCAGGCCTCATTCATATGTGAAAATAAATCAGATATAAATTGGATATGTGCCAATGCGACTGTATGTAAACAGGCAGATCGGATTTTCTGAGGCATTAGGCTACTTCTCCGCGGTTTAATGACAAGAGCAACCCCGATGCGCGTCTGCAAAGGGATGGATGGCCTGTCGAAACGTTGTGTCGTAGTAGGAGAGGAATGTGGACAAACGTTGACACAACATATCAAAGGTTGGCTTGCTCATCCTAAAATTTGGTGTAATCATGATCTCATAATCTCAAACTCATAATCATGGTGATGTTTGGCGAACTTCGCATATATCGCAGAGCTAGCATCAAACATATTTTGCGTTCGTCCATCTGTGTAAGATAATTTAACCCTTTAAGCATGCGCGATGTTTCAGATAGTATGGCTAGTGTAAACACATGAATCGGATATGGGTCACAATTGAAAGAACGTGTAAACGGACGGTCAAAAAAACAAAAAACGAATATAGCCAACAAATCAGAATTGGGCATCAAGACCTGCAGTGTGAACGAGGCCTCTGAGGCCTAATCGTTTTTCAAACGAGTCATAAGCCATTTAGTTGTGACGTCAAGACAAAACATTAGCATATTGCTGACACCAGGGAAAACTTGAAACCCTTCAAACACCACAGCTGATCCCTGTGGATGCTGGATAGCATCATGTTGAGAAGACGCTGTGCTCTACAATGTGACGGTAAAGCCAGTTTTATTTTCACTGCCCAAGGACGAGCATGTGAAGAATCAGTGGTTAAAGTTCATCTTTACCATGATATCATAGCAGTATAATCCTAAACTTTTGCTGTGTTCCCTTTATTTCACTGACGACAGCTTCTAAAATCTCGGAGTTCAATGCACAGGGATTAAAGTGAAAAAGTTTATTAAAGTTTTACTAGTTTTTCATATTCCTTTAACTTTTTAAATAGGAGACCAATAGCGTTTTAAGGGGAGACGTTTTAAACCGCTTTAATATTGCCAGTAGGCGTATTTTAAAAGCTATTTTAATCTTTGAAAACCAGGCAGGGAGCATGTGTACTGTATAGAGTACGAACGGCAGCATTGTGACTAGCTTCTGATTGATGGCGACCTAGCACTTTTTTGCCATTATTGCCATATTGAAGTCTCCTGTGACATACTGTGCAAAAACACGTACCTGGCTGTTTGATTCTTTTTAGTCCACGAACTTAAAGGCTTGCCATTCTCCCATGGGCGCCAATTTGGTTTGAAATGTGCTGGGGACAGAGACCCATTCGGAAGTGCATTTTCAGAAGTGCTGGGTACAATGACGCATTCATTTTCTTTCTCTTTCGCACAGGTCATGTTTTGAAAGACGATGTCCTGTAGCTCAGGCACGGCGCCACTTTTCAACAGGCCCACCCAAAACTTTAAAAAAAAAATAACGACTTTATTCCACTATTCATTCAATCCCTTAAGAAGTTCTCAAGTTCCAATCCCTTAAGAAGCATATGGAGGAGTGAGCCAGCTCTCAGATTTAATCAAAACTATCTTAATTTGTGTTCCGAAGATGAACGAAGGTCTTATGGGGTTGGAACAACATGAGGGTGAGTAATTACTGACAGAATTTACATTTTTGGGTGAACTAACCCTTTAAATACCTATGCTAATCAGTTTGTGGGCCATGATTATCTATAACTGTGTCTATTAATGCAGTGTATCACTGAGAAACGTCCTGCTTGAGTCGTCCTTGTGATGGAGGTTCGGGATGAATAACTAGTTCTTCCAGTGTTTCATTACTGGACTCGCGTTCAGATTGATATGGTAAAATCGACGTCATTGTTCGTTACTGTGTTTAGTTTACGGTGTAGGAAGCCTCAGGACAGCTGATGTTGTTATGGCAATGGGTGTTTTTGTTTAAGACACGCGCGCTGTACGCAGTAACCCAATCACAACAGACTGAGCTGTCTGGCCAGTAGCATGTGGAAAGGAGGGATTTAGAGAGATTGATTCATCTGACGAGCCATTTAAGAATCTTTGAAAAATGTGGTGATATGCAAATGTATATTATAATTTGTTACATTTATATAGCGCTTTTTCTGAGACCTCAAAGCGCTTTACATAGAAGGGGGGAATCTCCTCAACCACCACCAATGTGCAGTAGCCAGAACGCTCACCACACACCAGCTTACTGGTGGAGAGGAGACAGTGATGAAGCTAATCAGTATATGGGGATAATTAGGACAGGAGGCAATGATCGACAGAGGCCAAGCGGCAAATTTGGCCAGGATCTATTATGAGAAAATTCAACAGTTTTTTTTACCTTTGATGCACGTAAACCTGTTGTAGGTAAGTGTTGTAGTAAATAGCATAATAGGGGCACTTTAAAACAGTTATAAAAACAATAAAAAAATTTACAGTAGTTATAAAATGAATTAAAAGAGTAAAAAGATAATACATAGATAAACTTCTCATCTGGCAATACACCGGTGTATCATATTTTTCACAACTCCCAGTTTTACTCTGAGATTTTCCCATGGTGATTACACTGTGTCTGTAGTGTTCTTGCGGCACGCCTAAGAAATCAACGTATCCAAAAAAACAGATTTTTCCCTAAAATCGTACATGAGAGGCTCTAGGACTGACTCACGGGGTAACCTCGGGTTCACTGCCCCATCAGTCCGCACCCCAAAGATTTGTCCGGAAGCTCTAGGAATGGAATCGATCAAGTCCGCACCCCACAGAACCTCGAATTTAATTACACGTCAAACTCACTACTTCACCACAGACAGAGGTCATCAGCATGGTTTCATCTCTCAATTTCCCCAATTAAGTAATTTATGTTTGTCTCTTACCCAATTCGCAGTGCCATTTGAGTTCAGTTTCGAATCAAAAGGAGGATGCAAAAAGAGAACTGAATTCATCATAACAAATCAAAGCAGGGATCATGACAATACGCAAAAAAAGCATCCCAGTTGGTCTTGACTGGCCTCCATACCGGTAAACCACTGATGGCTGATCTGAAAAAACAAACAAACAAATAAATAAAAATAATTTAAAAAAAAACAGAGAAAATGTGTGAGAAATGGTTGAGTTTGGAGTTGTGGAGTTTATTTAATCTAAATTTGTTCATGGACAGACGAGGAATCAACTTGTGCAATAGCAGTTATTACCAGTCGAGTTAGTTTAAATAGTATAGCTTTATTGCACATCCCTTGTTAGGGAACTCTATTAATTGCCTGAATGTACAATTACGTTAAAGGTACACTGAGTAACTTTATGGCCCTTCAAACTTAAATCTGAAATAGAAAGCTTTTGTAACATTACAAATGTTTTTACAGTCACTTTAAGTCAATTTAATGCATCCTTGCCGAATTGAAGTATTAATTTCATTCAACAACCATAAAAAAAAAAAAAAAAAAAAAATACTGACTGAACAGTAGTGCTTTCTATTTCAGATAAATGCTGTTCTTTTCAAAGAATCCTGAAAAAAAAGTGTACAACTGAAAATAATCAGAAATGTTTCTTGATTCACACAAGTGCTCCTAAAAAAAGTTATGCTGCATGTTATGCATTACAATAAGTTAATCACATAATGCATCTGATAGTTAGTCAAAACATAGCCTACTTACAAAGCCAAATATGCTCAGTGCTGAGGCTCTTAAAAGAGCCTTTGGGCTGTTAGCTCCTGTTGACACAGGGAAAAGAGAGAAATGGAAGAAACATTATTTTTCAGCAATGATTATTGGCAAATGACTATATGTTATGAACATGATAAATGACAGATCTAGGATGACTGCTAGATTGATCAATTACACAATCAGATGACAGTTTTACCAATAATTGGCATAGAATTTAAAAAATATATTTTGCAATGAATATTTTTCAATAGTCCGCCTTTACATTGCTTTAAATGCCTTACTATTTTAACATGTCATATTTCGGTCCTGTGCAGAGTGAATCCAGCATTTATACGTAGCTGTCACATCTCTTACATCGTGTCTACACTTTGTTAATGAGAGTTTTCGCGAGTCTGCATAATTCGGCACTGAATAAAAACTCCTGCGTTCTCCAGAGCACGAAAACAAATAAAGCTAAAGCACAAAAATGCACTGGAGCGTTTGGTTCGGCAAATCTGTTTCGCCAATATATTATAACAGTATCAAGTAACAGTATCAAAGTAGCAATCTCTTGCTTGCGTTTGAGGGTGCATAGCGCCCCCATTCAACCGGGCCTGGGGCAGAGAGAGCGCAAGAGAGTGCCTTTGAGAAAACGCGCTAGGCCTAACTTAGGCTACTTCAAAACGCCACACATTTAACTGACGAGTAAAATATACCATAACTGGTCGTAAAAAGGACAGAAAACCTTTGTTTGTGTAAATATTAGATTGGGTCCATCTACCGGAAAAGGCAGTCAGTCAATTCTATGGCATTTAATGGGATATTAAAGTGGCAGTTTCGAGGAAAATTAGACTGTCCTGTGAGCTGTTATTAAACGCCTATTAGATTTTATTATTTACTTTCTTCATAAATTTAGCTCTATTTAATTGATATTGGTAATGGTTTACTTTGTAAAAGTAACTTATAAATTTGTTCAGTAAAAAGTACTTACCTCAGAAAAACCCCAGCTGGCGTCTAGCGATCCACTCTCTCTCAGCAGGGACGTCCGTTATGAGCGCGCACTCGACACGTGACGTCACACAAACCTCAGTTTACATTCTGCCAGGTTGTTGCGCGGGCTTTGCAACAATTACAATTTTGTGAGGTGTAAGCAAAGTTTATATGTATAAAGTTTATATTAATTTAAAATAAAATAAAAATACATTTATATAATTTATATTGCCTGTATGGGAACCAGTTGTGAATTTTTTTATATATTTATTTTATTTTATTTTTTGTTATTGGAGAAAATGCTATATAAAAATTACTCTGGTCTCTCACTAAGAACTAATTTTAAATCCTTCCATCCACGTGTTTTTATTTATTTATTTATTTTATGAACTTTTAAACATCCAGTGTTTGCATAGCTTAAAAATGAGAATGCAGATTCATGATTTTCATCTGCAGAACAAGATGGAGGGAAAACATATAAAACATTATCATATGATATTTTAATATGCCTAAAACATAAATACAATATGCATATACAAACTTAAAAAAAATCTGTCTTCATTTACAGTAGCACTACTGCTTTTGCGTAAACAGTAAAGTACTGTAAATTCCATATACAGTAAGTTACTGTAAATGTCATAAAAAATACCCATAATGCAGTGCATATTACAGTAGTTAACCGTAAATAATATAAGTGGTATTTTACTGGGCTTTTTTGCGGTAAGTAACTGTAAAATTACGGCAAAGTCTAACAGTGTAGTCTTACTTTTTAAATTAATGTAATTTTGTGTTTAATTTAATTTTCATTTAATAAAATGACACGTGTGTCACGTGTGAATGTTGCCATAGATAACTTTTTCAAGGTCTGAGGTCACAAAAATGAAATGCCACTCACTACACATTTTACTTCCATAATCACATGCATTTCTGTGGTAAACAGCATATTAATTTTCAAAAAGTGGACACTTCACCTCGATAAAAAGGACAAGTAAACTACAACTCTTGACCTGAGATATTGGATGCATACAATTACACTTCTGTAAAGTATGTTTGAGTTTCCCCAGTCATTGTAAATCACATCAACATCAGTATTTACTCAGCACATGCGCCCGTGTCAGCTGAAGTGAATCTGACCAGGATCAGCGGATTTGTGAACAAGAGCGCTCTGCACAATAGGGATGATTGAGCTCAGGAGATGGTCCATTAATGAACAGCATTTAATGACAACAAGAATTATTGCAGAGCATTGTAATTACCCAAGCACTAGCATGCGTCGATGCGTGTGTGAGCAGAAAAGGCCACAGCGCTCCTCTCATACTGCCAAACTGAAGAGAATCCCTTCATCAAAGATGCTTTTTCTTCATTCTCTCAGCCTCTTTTCTTTCCCTGTCTCCCGCTCTGAAGGAGGGGTAAGTGGTCATCAGTGCTAATGTCTCTCTCTTGTGTCTGGAAGGTGGTTATCGCTGAGACCTCAATGGTTCAAGCTGATTGTGGTCCTGAACCCAAATCAACATTTGATTATAACGTCTGTGTGATGGCGTTGTGATAATCTGGCTCGTCTGATAATCAGCGGCAGTTGGTAGTTTATGAAGTGCATTATGGTCACCAGGACACTTCACACTCTCTCTGGGTTATTTGTTCTGCAGAAGAACATTTGGGCTAAAATCACTTCCTTTCTGTGTAAAGTGTGCTATAGAATCTGGACTGTTTATAGATCTAATCTCTTAATATTTCTCTTTCTCTCTCTTTGTCAGTCAGCGAAACTTGGCTGAGATCACGGAGCTGATTCACACAGCCTTCCTGGTGCATCGTGGGATTGTTAATCTGAAGGAGTGGACTAACTCGGATGGCCCCCTCAAAGACATGCAGTTTGGGAACAAGATGGCCGTTCTGAGCGGTGATTTCCTGTTGGCGAACGCCTGCACTGGATTGGCCCAGCTCAATGACACCAAGGTACTAAATACGTTCTGTAAATAGTCCACTCCAGGTTTTTTTCCATTGCTTACATCATAATCAGTAATGAAAGAAAGCCTGCTTCGAGTTTGCTCCATCGTAAAAAAACTAAAGTGCATAAGTAGTCAGTACAAACACATTTTCTTAGCAATCTACACTACCATTAAAAAGTTTGGGGTCAGTAATATAGAAAAAAGAAAGTAATACTTTTATTCAGCAAGGATGCATTCAATCGAACAAAAGTGTTTTGCATTTCAAATAAATACCGCTCTTTTGAACCAAGTTATTTCAAATCCTGAAAAAAATTACATCATGATTTATAAGAAGCAGCACAACTGCTTTCAAATTTAATAATAAACGTAAGTGTTTCTTGAGCAGCAAATCAGCATATTAGAATGATTTCTGAAGGATCATGTGACACTGAAGACTGGAGTAATGATGCTGAAAATTCAGCTTTGCCATCACATGAATAAATTACATTTTAAAATATATTAAGATATTACAATTTAGAATTATTTATAATATTTCACTGTTGTAAATTCAAGTCAAATAAATGCAGCCTTGGTGAGCATAAGAGACTGGTTTCAAAATCATTTAAAAATCTTACCGGCCCCAAACTTTTGAATAGTAGTGTAGATGAGGACAAAGGCATAGATTAACTTTTTTTTTTTTTTTTTTACAATATAAAAATAATTATAACCACTAACCCTAAAAAATGGACGCTTTATAAAAGTATAACTATTAAAAATGTTCAAACTAAGAACCTCCTTGACATCCCCAAATAGAGGTTTTGTCAGATTTTACTTCTGGTATTTTTCTAGCAAAAATAAACAGTCACATCTCTTCATGCTGGAGGTGTAAGCTTCTTTTTTTCATCACATTTGTGTTTTTATGCAAAACGCTGAAAAAGAGAAAAAATATAATCATTTCACCGGCTTCTGACTTCAGTTCTCAAAGACTTTGTTCGCCAGGCTGTACGCTGTCCTCTGCTAATTTCCATACACTTGCATATTCTCCCACATTCTCTTGCACTCTATGTGTGTGCGTGAGTGTGTGTGTGAGCATACGTCTCCTACACCCCTCATTAAGTGTCAGTGTTCTCCTCCAGCTCTAATTAGAGTCGCAGTCAAAGCACCGTCTAACTGCACGCGGCCAGCAGCCCCACTGCCTCTCTCCACTAAGGGTTACAGCGTCTCACTAGAACATCTTTCTGAATATCATACAGCATTATGAATGGCCAGTTCAGATGTAAAGTGATGGTAGAATACATCTTAGAGCGCTGTTTCCCAATTTATTTTGTCTTTTGGACCCTGTCGATATGGCTCAAATAACCTGAAGTGTGTTACTTCTAACGCTCCATTCTAGCGGCTCAAACTGAAATGAACCCTACATAGGCAACAACTCCATGCGTTATACAAATAGCACTCTGTATCTGAAGCACACAGGAGCCTTGACTCAATTATTTCAATAGTGTAATATTAGCATGTTGTTATGCTAACACCACATTACTCCAATAAATTAAAAAATACATAGCATGCAAAATATTGAGTACATATGGGGTACTATCCGTTTTTTTATTAGTTTTGAACTACATTTTTAATGATTGGATGGTTTTGAATGTAAAATATTGAAGGTTTGGGGTCTATAAGATTTTATGTATTTGAAAGAAGTCTCTTATGCTCACCAAGGCTGCATTTATTTGATCAAATTAAAACTGGAATATTATTACAATTTAAAATAAATTTTTCTATTTTAATACATTTTAAATGTAATTTATTTATGTAAATGAATTTTAAGCATCATTACTCCGGTCTTCAGTGTCACATGATCCTTCAGAAATCATTATAATATGCTAATTTAGTGCTCAGGTAACATTTCTTGTTATTATCAATGTTTAAAACAGTTGTGCTGCTTTATATTTTTGTGGAATCTGTGATACATTCTTCTTTTTCAAACAGAAAGATCAAAAGAACAGCATTCATTTGAAACAGAATTTTTTTAATAAAGAAAATTATGTAAAAGTCTGATCAATTTAATGAATCAAAAAAGACCTACTGACCCCAAACTTTTGAACAGTAGTGTATTTATAATCAGTATTCTCTCATATTGTTTGGCATATTGTTGGCAAATTAATTCTTTTTTTCTTCTTCTGTTTTATAGCTATTTAACGACGCAAAAGCAAAAAAGTACACGTACCCCTGGTTGGGATTCACTGTTTTCGAGGATATTGCTTGTCATATCATAATATTAACAGACTAAGTAAAAAGGGATTTTCACTTAGAAACCCTAACATTTCTTCTCTCTCTGTTCCTGTAATACACACAGACACACTCAGATGCACTAAGCGGCAGAACGCTGACAGGATCTGTCACCAAGTGCAGCTCTAGAATGCGGTTCTCCCCGTGGAGGAAAACAAACTCTTTTCCTTCTGCGAAGCCTCAGACACACGCAGACACACGCACACTCAAACCCACTTTAATGTGTGCATGAGTGGACATGGAAATGACTGCAGGGGATTGAGCTGATCAGCAGATTGTGGTGACTAATATAAAGAACAGATTCTGTGTTTTTTCTCAAGAGGAGCTCAGAATTCAGACAGCCAGGCATCTTATAGTCAGGACTCACTGCTGATTTTGTCTCTGCGTGTTTAATATACACTCTCTTTTTAAGGTAGATAATGTGGAGTAATACAGTGAGTTTGGGAGTTTGTATTGGCGTGTTCTATAGCACCTCCTGGTGGCCGAAATTGGAAATTCCTCACCTGGTTTAGAGGTCAAGTGTGTTTTTTTGATGCCTCAAGTATTTAAGTTAGAGAATTAGAATTATAGATTAAAGATTTGGTTTCTTTTGTTTAATTTTGAATAAACATTTAATACATTTTATTTGTTTTATGGTACTGCAGTCGGTGATGTTTTATAAAAATCCAGTTAAAAGTCCTTACTGATGTAAATGATTGTGTGACAGGTGTAGTTTTACAGACAGATGGCGACATGAAGTTTCAAAAGTTTTGGGTCAGTGAGTTTATTTTATTTTATTTATTTTTTATACATGTAAGGCTGCATTAAATTAAAGTGACAGTAAATGCATTTATATAGTTAAAAAAGAATTCTATTTCAAATAAATGCTGTTCTATTCATCAAATAATCTTTAAAAAATGTATTGTGGTTTCCACAACAATATTAAGCAGCACAACTAGTTTTGAACATTTATAGTATTTATTATTATTATCAATAAAACAGAAAGAAAAAATTGCAGTTATTTTAAGTTTACTGTATTTTTTATCAAATAAAATGTAGCCTTGGTGAGCATAAGAGACGACTTTAAAAAACATTAAAATATCTTACTAACCCCAAACTTTTAAACAGTACTATATATATACACTAATATGCAAAAACAGCTCTTTTGAATTAAAAAAATAAATAATGCAAAATGTTGTTTCATCATCAGTAAGAAATATATATGCCAATTTTCTCCCTGCACTCGCCATTGGCAGCTGTGGACAGAAGGTCATTTTGAGCCCTCGTTTTTAGTAAACACACACAGAGAGAGAGAGAGAGAGAGAAGAGAGTGTGAGTAAAATACTTTTTTGTGTGTGAAACTGAACCTGTTGTGCGGCGAACCGTGATTAAAGCCACACACGCTCTGTTCTGACTCACTGAAGTAGTGACTGACTGACAGGATGACCAGCCAATCAGAGATCAGACTCTTTAGCTGCAGGTTATAGATGTAATTTATTAGTGATTAAAAACATATTTTTTAAGTGTTTCACCTAGTCCCTTGATGTAACTGACAGTCACCCAGCTAGAACCATCCGAACGCATCTCCCTGTTCAAACTGCCATCTATGTAAATGAGGGCGAGGCCCCATTGCATTAGCGGTTCAGTTAGCGTGAGAGCATTAGCGGTGGAAATCAGACGTTCTCTCTCCGCAGCAAAGCGCTTTTTCCTCCTGATTGATCTGTATTATGTATCGTGGCCTTGAGTGGGATCCTGACTTAGTAGACTGTGTGTGTGTGTGTGTGTGTGTGTGTGTGTGTGTGTGTAAGTGAGAGAGAGTGGGATTCTGGCTCGACACTAGTATAAACGGTAAAGGGATCCGCAAGCGGCTGTCTCCTCTTTCTTCTCCTCACAGACCTGTCGGCGAAACACGACTCCGGCTGGATTTGGGAATGAGACGAGACGGAGGGAGGGCAGCTTATCTGATACTTTCCAAAAAAAGCCCCCCCCCCCCCCCCCCCCCACTTCTCACACACACACACACACACACACACACACACACACACACACACACACACACACGAAAGACATAGACGTACACAAACACACAGTTCAAACACACATTTATTCTCGTGCACACACACACACACACACACGTGCTTTAATTTCTCCATGTGGAGTGTGTGAAGCCGCACATCTGGCTGCGCTATAGGGGCTCTCTGTCTTCTCTGGGCTCTGGGTAGAGGAGTCAAGTTCCTCACTGTTTCCTCAAAGATCTGGTTACTCAGAGGGCAAAGAGAAAGAGAGAAGGAAAGAGTGAGAAAAACAAAGTTTGAGAGAGAAAGTTTGGGGAATGGAGAAGAGTAACATAATATTGAATTTGAGGAATAGCCGAGGAATAGCAGTGTCTGGATGGAAGGCCTCTGCTATTCTAGTTCCCTGGAGATTCTGCCTGTGGTTTTATGATTCAACAGGCAGGTCTTTCGGGAAAAGAGGAAAAAGAATGACGGAGGGTGAAAATAAGGTGGAGAATGTAGCCTAGGGCGACGGATGGAAGGAAGGGATAGCGAAGCATGTGATTAGATGAAAGATGGAGCTGTCAGTTACTTGCTCAAGCTGTTGTGGAGTAGCTGTAACGGAGTAGCGCCCCCCTCAGGAGCACTGTAGGCACTGCACGATACGATAATAGTTTGTTTGTTTGTTTTTTTACACAAAAATTGTAAATTCAGACAATTTTTATTCAATCTCATGTCAACTTATTGTCTTCTGTGGAATACAAAAGAAGAAATTCTGAAGTATTGTACTATCTCTTTTCAATTACAATTAATGGGGAAGGATGCTTGCAAAGATGCAAACCACGATTCAAAGCAGTTCAGTTTTAAATTCATATAACTTTAATCTTATTTTATCTAATCGTTGAAAAAAAGTATAACTCTATTAACATCTGATTATGGATAGATAAAATGTTGATTTATTTTATTTTTCATATTATTCTATATTATTTTGCTATTTTATATGCATGCGTGTGTGTGTCTGTGTGTGTGCAAAATATTTTTATATTTGTTTTATACAATTTATCCTTTTGCTAATTGCAGTAGTCCTATTCGGAACCGTGCTATTTAAGGGACTTAAAGTTATTTATCCTTTAGGATTCCTTTTCTTATTCTTATTCTTATTCTTAGTCTTTTTGCATTTCTTAAGAATTTTGTGACTAGGGATTTTTACGTGTGTATTTTGCATGCATATTTTTGTAGTTCAACACTAAAATATCAGATGATTTTCAGTAGGTGTTGAGTATTTCTGTGCTATGAGCAGTTTGGTGCTTGTGCCTTTTAAAGAGTGAAAAACTGAATCAATAAGCTAGTGCAGATGTCAGAGTCCTCATTAAGCTCTGTATCCTCTGGACATTGCACAGTTTTGACTGGCCATCTGTTTAATAACTGAAGTGCTGGTTATTCTATCTGTCCCTCAGATGCTCTTTTAGACTGAGTGGACTGGAAAGAAAGTCTTCCCATATTCCCAAACAGCTCATGGTCTAATAAATGCTAATTTCAGAACAGATGGGGCTGATATCAACACTGTTATTCTGAGAGTCTTCATTTAAGTGTTCTAATGTTATGTTTGTTATAGGTGGTGGAGCTGATCTCCAGTGCTATCGGAGATGTGGTGCAAGGAATCTATCACGAGAGCTCCAGTTCTGCAGAGGTACGACATTCAGCCCACTGCACTTACCACATATCGCCACCAGGGGCACAATATCGAACACTAACTGACTACTTTGTGTGATCTTTGTAACGACTGCTGAAAATTGATTTTATATTGTAACAATATTTCAAATTATTACTCTTTTTTTTAAAAATCATATTAATGCATCTGTGGTGAGCATAAAAGACTTAATTCAAAAGAATAAAGAAATCTTACGAACCACCAAACTTTTCAACAGTAATGTGCCTGTTTATGAAACATCGTGTTTTATTATAATCTGGCTATGTTGCCTATTATATATAAGCAACCACTCAAAGCTTCTGTGGTTTATTGCTTTAATATACATGTGCTTTCTATGTGATGTAATATCTTTCATTGCTAAGCTTTGTTTTTCACATAAATGAATTATAATTGAGTTACAGAGGAATCTTTTTAGTGTTTAATGTTTTATATTCAAAGCTTTTAAAACAGCTAATGATTGGACAAGCAAAACATCTCCAAACAGAGCCAAACACAGGCTGACTTACCAGACTTAAAACATCTGCAAACCACTAGTAAATAATGAATGACGAAGTTTCCTGTGCGAGGCGAGAAAGAGGAAAAGTGATGGAGAGGACCGCGATTATGCGAGAGAAACGCAACAAGGGAGGGAGAGAGAGATTCAAGTTTCTTTTACCCTTTTTAGAGGAGACGTTTCCGAGCAGATGTTTGCATCAACTTTCCTTCCTTAGGTTACACCTCCCCCCACCACCACCATACCATCAGTGGTTTTTTTTTTTACTCTCTCATTTTTTGAAGTTGCATCCTTAAAGTTTCCTGCAACATTATGTTTGTTTGGGAATTGAAATTAATCTAATTAAAACCTTCCTTTTGGTTGTGGTCTTCGAATGATTGTTTAGTGATATATTCTAGCTCTTCACAATCTCTTGACAAACAATACAGCTCAAAAGTTTACTATTATTATTATCAATGTTGAAATCAGTTGTGCTACTTAATATTTGATCAAAAATAAAGTTCAAAAGCACAGCATTTATTTAAAAGAAAAATATTTTGCAACATTATTAATGTCTTTACTTTAGGCTACATCACAGTAAATATAAAACATTAATGCTTATGTGATTGAGTTTTTCTGTATTCTGAAGGAGGGCAATCTAACACTTGCTTCCTGGGAAGACCAGACATTCCTGTCCCATGGTGCTTTGCTTGCCAAGAGTTGTCAAGCTGCGATGAAGCTGGCCAGACACGGTACCGAGGCTCAGAATTTGGCTTTTCAGTACGGAAAACACCTCACTCTCGGACACAAGGTGTGTATGCACAGTTGCACAAGTGCATTGTGGGCACAAGCTGTTTCTCTATACCCTCTGTCTGCGTGTGTTTCATTCTCCTGTTTTCTCTTTAGACTGTACACACAGTGTTTCATAACAATCATGGATATATGTGTGTGTTTTGTAGCTAAACTCTGATCTACAGCCGTTCGTGAAGAGCGAGTCAGAGCCAGCTGTGTTTAGTTTGGATTCGGCTCCTGTTGTCTTCCACAGACAGATCATAGGACCTGAGAGATGGCGGCACCAGCTAAAACAGGTACCAGACAACCACATCAGAATGGTAGAAGCCGGCACGCTAACACACTGGTAGCAAAGCGAAAGCTGTGAAATGGCATTGAGACTCAATGAAAGAACATGCTGAAAAAAATAATAGAAAATACATCATATACTACCGTTCAGAAATTGTGGGTCAGTAAGATTTTTTTTAAAGGACAAATTAAATTAATCAACAGTTACAGTAAAGGCATTTATAATGTTAGAAAAAGTTCCATTTTTAAATATATGCTGTTCTTTTGAACTTTCTATTTATCATAGAATCCTGACCTTTTTTTTTATCACTGTTTCCACAAAAATTAAGCAGCACTTTTCAACATTGATAGTATGGGTAATAAAAAAAAATATATTTTTGAAAATCAGCATATTAGAATGATTTCTGAAGAATCATGTGACACTGAAGACTGGAGTAATGATGCTAAAAAATTCCGCTTTGCCACCATAGGAATACATTTGGTTTTAAATTTGTTAAAATAGAAAACAGTTATTTTAAATAGTAATAATATT
Source organism: Leuciscus leuciscus (assembly GCF_965113295.1). Taxonomy (NCBI): domain Eukaryota; kingdom Metazoa; phylum Chordata; class Actinopteri; order Cypriniformes; family Leuciscidae; genus Leuciscus; species Leuciscus leuciscus. Next base: position 18,753,151 of record NC_138746.1, on the reverse strand, counting down.
TCACATTATTACTGTTTTTACTGTATTTTTGACCAAATAAATGCAGCCTTGGTGCGCATAAGTGACCTTACGGACACAAACGTTTGCATGGTAACAGTTCATGGAGTGTATTCACATTACAGTGGTGCAAAAAGTCATGTGAGATGTCATTTATTGAGCTATGTGATGTCTCAATGCAGCTAGCAGACAGTCAAGCCAATTTTACTGGAGTATAATTGATGTTGTATTTGTATTTGTCATTATTAGAAGTGATTCAATAAGATTTTAGCCTCTAGACTGGTGGCGAACACCATTGCGGTTCAGATTTCATTGTGTCAGCATGATGTTCTCTGGATTCACATTTTTCTCTCTTCATTTCAGGCCCAGAATATGGCTAGACAGATTGATTACACGAAGGTGAGCAACTCCTATTTTTTGATTAAGGGAAAGGGAAAACAAAGTAACGGCAGCCTCATTCTAGTGTCTTCTTATTCAGAGAACTTGTGTTCATGGGTTTTACTGTATAAACCACTAAATCATTTGATTATTTTCATTCAGCCAATGAATAAGTGAGATTGTCTATCGAATTCAAGAGAAATCAATCCTCCTGGTCAAACCACTAATCAATGAATCCAGCCACAATACTTCTGATGAAACATTCATACAGATATGATACAGATCGATTTCCCAGGAGTCAGTCATGGAATTATTCCCAGGCTCATAACGTGTGTCAGTGTTTACAAACAAACAAAAAGAGAAGTTAATTAATATCCAATTAATAAAAATGAACCAAAAATTGAAGTTGTTCATGCTTATTTAATTATACATTTAAGATAGCGAAACCTGAAATTACCTATTAGTGTGACAACCAATGGTTCCCATGACATTTGAAAAACATACTAAATAATATCTTGATGAAAGTCTAAGATGCAAAAGAAAAAAGATTTCGGGTTAGGGGGTTGAAAACAAACATCATTAGCACAGCATAAAAATAATAGAAGTCAATGGAAAGGCTGCACCAGGATATGAAAAGCAAGTTCAAGAATGTAATGAAATGTTTAAATTGGAAGTAAAAGTTTAAGAATCGGTCATTGAAAGCGCATGTTGATCGACCGATGCTGTGAATATTGGTGGTTACGGTCCTGAGTGAGCTGATAGGAGGTGTTTGTTCTCTGTAACTGATAGCAAGTTCAGAAATTTGATTTCCAAAGTCAGAAGGAGAAGCCGGACAGAAAGAAAGAAGGGGAGAAAGATAGAGGCAGAGATGAGATGGGGAGGGGGCAGGAAGAGGAGGAGGAGGGCACAAGCAGCTCGGGTCGCCGTAGAAACACGATATTAGGAGATAGAGTGGCAGGTTTATTTGTAGAGGAGACAGAGAGACGGTTTGACAGCAACATCACACGAGATTCTCCTTCAACAGGACACAGACAGACACATCACACCCACACACACACATCACATATCTCTGTTATCAGCACATAAATGCCACATTCATCTCTCCAGTATTCGCTCTGATAGTCTTTTTTTTGTGTGTGTGTGTAAAAGTGTGTCTTGGGTGGGTCATGACTCATGAGGTCTGTCAAACTGAAAATATGAAAGTTTTTTAGTACATTAGTCAAAGAAACTGTAGCCATACAAACAACAGTGAGAAATCGGTCGGCAGTTGATGTTCTCATCTGTCTCTCTCCATCTCCATCTCCCTCTCGCTCACATTGGTTGAAAGCAAGTCTCTTCTGCTGTTTTTAACTCTAGGCCCCCAGAACAACACATCCCAGAATTCATTTGGTAAAATAGCCTCCAGTAAAACATGTTTATAAAGAGCAGTGGAGGACAACAAGACCATTTGAGTGAGGGAGAGAGTGGAGTAATCTGGCTTTATATGTAATTATTGTTTATATATTGTGTGTGTGTGTATATATATATATATATATATATATATATATATATATATATATACACACTTGACTGACTTCATGACTGACTCTCTTTTATATATATATATATATATATATATATATATATATATATTATAGAAAAGAGGAAAGAATATTACTTGTACTATTTTAGTTTCATTAGTTTGATGGAGTGATATTTATTATTATTATTATTATTTATGATATATATTATTTAATAACATTTAATATACACTACTGTTCAAAAGTTTGGGATCAGTAAGAATTTATTCAACAAAGATGCATTAAATTGATCAAAATTGACAGCAAGGACTATTTACATTAGTAAGGTACATTTCTACAAAAATTCAAATAGAACTGTTCTTTTTAATTATAATAAGATTTCACAACATTACTGATTTTACTGTATTTTTGGTCAAATAAATAAAGCCTTGGTGAGGAGAAGAGACTTTTGTCTTTCAGACCTCAAACCTTTGAACAGTAGTGTATTATTTTGAATGTATTATATTTGTTAACATTAGTTTATGCATTAGGGAACTAATACTGAACACACTGCTATACATTTTGTCCTGACTTCATTTGATTTTGTTCAGTCCACTTAAATATATGTTAAATTGAAGTTTACTTAATCCGTTTGGGTGCTTGTTAGTTCCCAGCATGCTTTGCATATGGCTGAATGAATCAAGAGAGAGTAAATGTTGTAATTAAGTGTTATTTTATGTTTTTGCATTTAAGATGCTAATGTGTGCTATTGCTAGCTAAAAGTTTGTTAACTAACTAGTACAGTCTTTCAATTCAGTTGTGTGACAGTAAAATATATGAAGATGAATGAATATATGAAATTTAATGCCTGAACCATATCAGGGAGCCATTGATTCATGTGGGACAGATGTACAAGATAAAATCAGTATATATACATTAATGTTAATTCATACAATTTAAATTTTTTACAATTTGAAAATTTAACCAAGATTAATAAAAGCTGTAAAAGTATTGTTCATTGTTAGTTCATGATACCAAACACATTAATGTTTACAAATGGACCCTTATTATAAAGTGTTACTATCATTTGTTTTGCAAGTAAATCCCATTAATCTGTAGAAATTATCATTATTTGAATTCCTTGCCTTTAAATTCAGTTGTAAAGAATATTACTTATACTGTTTTAGTTTCATTAGTTTGATGGAGTGATATTTAAATTTCTCCTCATTCTTGCGTGTTCTGCAGCTCCGGGGCCTGATAAAGATGGAAAGAGGCGTGAGCCAGGCGCTTGACCTGTGCAGTTACCATGGCAACAAGGCCTTAGAGGCCATGAAGTGCTTCCCACCCTCAGAGGCTCGGTCGGCGCTGGAAAACATGGCCTGTGCGGTCACCAAGTTCTAAAGATGGTTTCAATCTGGATGCATATATGAATCCAATTCAGTTTGATGCTCTTGATTAATGCTGAAACATGAGCCCACCTGGAGTTTTCACTTTTTTTGGTGCTTTTTAAAGAGGACTTTCTTTGGAATGTTTGCGGTTCTGACCTGCTCCACAGATGATGATGATGATGATGATGATGTTTATGAGTGTTGATTACTGGACTCATACACACTCTATGCATTTGGTCCCCAAATAAGCTTTATCTTTTAAAATAAAATGAGATGTCTTTTTGAAAGAAAAGTAAGAAATCAATATGTATTGTCTCTCTTTATTCTAAAATTCCCTGTGATATTTACCGGAGGTCAATATTTCTATACAGCACGTTAAAAAAGACAAACAAACGAACATCATTAATATATGACTGTAAGAAATGATCATAGAGAAACTTATTAGTGTGATAGGGGGCGGCATTAACCAAAATGTTGGTCCGAAAACTGATGACTGTGTGTGTGTGTGTGTGTGTGTGTTGTGGGTGCCCGGGGTGCTCCAGCAGCAGTGTTGGCAGTAATAATTAATGAGGTGAGTGTGTGACCTGAGTGAATGGGCAGGAAATGCTGCAGTATTGATCAGCTCAGCGAGAGGGCTGGCGCCAGCTTGGGCAGCCTGCGGTTTCCCGGGTGACCACAGGGGGGACGACTAGGGTGTGAAGTGAGGCGTAGGGGAGTGACGGTCACCGCCGGCAGCCGCTGGACCACACATACACACTTGAAGGACAGAGAGGGAAGAGAAGAACATATATGCTGGAACATCAGTAGAGTTCCTTCCATGTCTCTCTCTGGCCTCAGATTTGTTGGCAGGATAGTACACTAAGTTTGCTCGGTAGGAGCGGGACAGCCCTCTGGTCATACATGAAAAATTCATTTTGGCCTCAAGCAGACCTGAGAAAACACGCAGTGAAAAACTGAAGAGAACAAGGACAGAAAGAAAGAACAAGCAACCCTTCCTGACACAACAACAACACCACCATGTCAGAGGCAAACTCTTGTGCTGCCTCGTCCTGATCAGAGTTCGTTCAGACTTTATTATTATAATTACTTTGTAAAACTAACAAAGTGTCGAAGAATGGTATGAAAAGTCTTGAAAGTTCTTTTAGTCTCTATTTCAGGGGAATTGCAGGTTTTGGGCCTCATTGAGATTGTACAAATCACATTTTAGTCATGTGGAAGTTTGCTTCATTTAATCAGTCATGGCTCATGGCTAACGCTTAACAGATTGGAAGAAATCAATGTATTATTGAATTTTCTGCCAATTTTCTTAAGTTGATTATTCAGACACACTGTAAATGGCAGAAACAACATAAGACAACACTGCTGGCCACTGCATGCCAGATCTTCAGTTGTGATAATCGAGCTCTGGCTAATTTCTTTAAATGAATTTGCGGATTTGATCAAAATATCTGGGTAACACTTTATAAGGTCACATTTTTTAACATTAGTAAATGCATTAACTGACGAGAACTAACAATGAGCAATCTATTTTTACAGCATTAATTAACCTTTGTTAATAAAAAAAAATCAAGTTAGTTTGAACTGTTGACAGATAGAACTTTTGATCTTAAAATATATGACTAAATGTTGAAATTAACATTAGCTAAGATTAATAAATTCTCAAGTATTGTTCATCGTCAGTTCATGTTAACTACTGTAGTTGACAAATGTTAACAAATTAAACTTTATTGTAAAGTGTTACCAATATCTGGATTAAGTTGTCTAATATTACTGCATGTTCTTGTATTCATTGGAAAGGGCAGATATACAGTATATCGATACTCGAAACCATGATCAGCAATGCAGCGATTGGCTGGTGTCAAACAGCAACGTAATGACATCATATTAAAAAAATAAAAAAGGAAACAGCCAAGCAGGCAAAATGACATAAAAGATCTAATACATAAATGAAATGTGTAAATGGGAAACCAAGCCCAAAGTTGCTTATAATAAGTAGACTTGGCAACACTGCCATGCTTGTTTTGTAAAACTGATAGACACTTCTCAGATTCCTCAGGTGGTTGTTGTTTTTTAAACTGAAGTGAAATTTCGGCTCTTCTAGCAGGGTTGCCAGATCTGAAAGAAAGAAACAAAACCAGAAACACCCGGATTCAAAACTAGCACAAATACCAAAACTCAAAATATGTCTATCCCATAGCTAAAATATATTTAAAATGCAGTCACTGTTATGCATTACAAACAAGTTTCAACTCAAATCACTATACAGTAATATATAAACAGTCTGTCATCTTACTTTAAGATTTTTATAGTTTTAAGATCTTGTTCTTGGTCATTTTCATAGATTTCTGCACACTGGCTCCTTCAATCATTCATTTTTATTTATGTTCAATCATTGGTTTATCAGTCAAATACAATTTATAATACATGTCAAACCTTTAACCCACAGGGGAAAAAACTAATTGCTGCAACAGTTTCAAAAGTAGCCCAATTCCGCAGGGAAAAACCGATAGTCCCACCCCAAATCTCACGTAGGCCTAATTGGTTCACCTGGTCAGAATGCTCAATTGATAGCGCCAGAGTTTATACTTTTTAGAGAATCAAGGATAAGAATACGTTTTTTATGGCTAGTTCTTTCTTTCTTTCTTCTAGTTTCGAATTATTTTTATTTAGTTCAGAATTGAGTTGTTTATTTAGGGTTAATCCTAATTTTTGAACGGACAATCAGCACTTCACATAATTTTTTTTCTTTTTAGAAAATGTACGTATTTTGGACATTTATTTTCTTAAAAACAAACAAAAAAACCTGTGTGTGTGTTATGGGGTCAGACGGCGGCCTAACGAAAGTCAGACATACACACAGACTTGCAGTGTGATTTTATGGCCGTCAGTATCATCATCCTGGTAACCTGATACTGTCTCTGTTTTTGCGCATGGAAATGATTTTTGCGGTTTGGCGATTCGTGGCAATCCGAGCCCCTGATGACATGGTGGCTGGATTTGCACAGGTATAGCAAGCGAGAGAGAGAGAGTGTAGGATACCAGCTCAACTTCAGCAAAGCTCAAATCTATTACGACACTCATTTATTTCATACAGACACGTGACTCTCCGCCTACTTTATGTGTTTGGGTCAGAGATGAGGAGCCTGGTCTGAGATCATTAGATTTGGTTTTCGTATATTGAAACAAATTTTTTTATGTGACACGTGTTTTAGGTCTTAGAGCATAATAAATGAATAAGAAGAGCTATTTTATAAGTAATACTGTTTTGCATGTGACTCTTGCATTTTGTGTGCTTATTAGACTTTACCTTTAAAACCAGTCTGCTTTAGGAATATATGATAGATGTCTTATGCTCTAGTCTCTCCATCTACGACAGATCTTTCAAACCCTCCAGCACCATTCTCGCATCACGTCATCATGTTCCCTTTCGAAACGGTCTCTCACATTGCATGAAACACACTTTGGGGAAACTCCATTTTCTCAGAATACAGCAGCCTGATTTGTTCACGTTTGTATCACTCCGTTCATTGGTTCCTGCAAGAAGAGAGCCAGCAATAAAAGCAGCCTAAAGCCACATAGCAAGCAGAGAGACTTGGAGTTTTCCCTCCCTGCCCCAGACAATTTGCCAACCGTTGTTTTTCTTTGTTTTCCTTTGTTGTAAACCAGTTAAACTCAGGCCCATCCTTGACCTCAGGATCCTGAATCGCGCATTAATGACATGGCTATTCAGGATGTTGAATTTGAAGCAGATCCTCGCGTAGAGGGTTGGTTCTTATCGGTGAATCTGAAAGATGCTTACTTTCATATCCAAATAGCCCCTTATCACAGACTGTTCTCGAGATTTGCGTTCGAAGGGGTGGCTTACCAATATACAGTCCTCCCATTCACATTTAACAAGTGCATGAACACGGCTCTCTCTCCTCTGAGGCAGGCGGGAATCCGCGTCATGAACTACCTCGACGACTGGCTAGTGTTGTCAGTCACCTAGAACATCTTGGGCTCAGAATCAATTCAGCCAAGAGCATCCTGTCTCCCAGCAGGCGAGTCACTTTCCTGGTGGCAGTTATCGACTCAGGCCTGGCTCACACTGGAACGCTCGCTGAGTATTCAGCGGCTAGTGGCGTCATTCAAAGTTGGGTCTGAAAGCCCGAGTCCCGTCCCATGCTTGGTGTCAGGGACGGTTATGCCTCAGGGTGGACCACCGCTGTCACAGCTGTGGCCCCTTGGATGGAGTCCTGCCTGTATCGGACAGGTGTCCGATTGGGACTGACCTCCAAATGGAAGGCTGTCACGACAGATGCCCGCAACCCGGGTTGGGGAGCTCTGTTCGAGGGCAGACCGGTGTTCGGCTCCTGGTCCAGCCTGGAGCAGCGCCTGCATATCAATGGCCTCGAAATAATGGCGGTTTTTCTGGCTCTCATAACCTGCCAGCCCTGCAGGGGCACCACATCCTGGTCTGTTCGGACAACATGAAGGTGGTAGCCTTCATAAATTGCCAAGGCGGCCTCAGGTTGTGGTCTCTTTATAGGATAGCGAGACGCCTCCTCCTATGGGCACAGTGCAACCTGGGCTCCTTGAGGGCAGTGCACATTCTGGGCAGGTTGAACCAAGGGGCTGACATGCTGTCCTGGGGTGGGGTGTCTCCAGGGGAATGGGGTGCCCCAATCGGTTCAGATGATCTGGGAGATCTTCAGGAGGGCAGAGGTAGACCTCTTCACCTCAGAAGACAACTCTCATTGGCCAATTTTTTCTCAAGGGAACAGGACGCACTGGCCCAGGATTGGCCCAAAGCTCGCCTGTACGCCTTTCCCCTGATCGCTCTGCTTCCCTCAGATCAATAGTTGAATCAGGGAGACCAGATGCTCAGTTCTCTTGGTGGCTCCACTCTGGCGAAACCAGTCGTGTTCCCTGAGCTGATCGTGGACGATTCCACTGAGGAAAGACCTCTCTCAGGTGAGAGGGTCCCTTTGGCATCCCAAACCTGAGTCGTGGAGCCTACATCTGTGGTCCCTCGACAGGAACCTTCGCAGCTCCCTGTGAGGGTTGCCAGCACATTAGCGGAGGCCAGAGCGTCATCTACAAGACGCCTTGATACCTTTTTAAGGGTTTGTCTTCTCCGACTGGTGTGTAGGGCTGCTGGATAGGGGGCGTATCCCTTCCATGCTCAAGGTATATGTGACGCCCTCGTGGCCGGCCAGTCTGTAGGAAGGAATGACATTGTCTTCAAATTCTTGAGGGAAGCCAGTAGACATAACCCGCCTCGCCCTTGTACTGTTCTGATCTGGGACCTGTCCACGATCATTTAGGGCCCACCGAGGCCCTCCGTTCGAGCTGCTCCAAGCGGCCAGATTGCGGCCCCTGTTGCTGAAGACAGCTGCTAGCTTTAGCGTCCGTCACACATGTGGGCGACATGCAGGCGCTCTGGGTGTTCTATATGGTATATTGTTCCCCTGTTTCGAAAGCGAACGCTCTGGTTAATAACTTAACCTCTGTTTCCTGAGATGATGGGAACGAGCATTGCGTACCCTGCCGTGCTATACAGCTACACACGAGTCTGCGCTGCTGCAGTCGAAAGATTCTGACATTACGCCATTCTTCACCGACTTATATGCAGTCGGCTCTGCTCGTTAAGGCAGGCTGAAATGCCATAGGTTCGTGCAGTGCACAAATGTGAACAAATCAGGCTTCGGTATTCTGAGAAAACAGTGTTTCCCCAAAGAGTGTTTCACGCAATGCGCGTTCCCATTATCTCAAGGAATCAAGGTTACGTTAGTAACTGGAGCATTTTCTGTTCCTGTTGCGTTCAAAAACCTTTATTGTGTGTTCTCTTAGTTGGCTGACATAAAGGAAAAACACCCTTTAAAAATATGAAATGACAAAAGAAAACAACAACAATAATAAAAAAAAAACATTCTACAGCCTATTTAAATGTAGGCTATTATAGGCATTTGCATGCATTTTTAATAGCCTATAAAAACAATGAACTGAACAGCACTTAACTCTTGTCTGCCAGTTTGATTTTATTTTCCTCTTGTTTATCCAACAGCTTATTATTTTAAAAACATAATGTAGTTTTTGAGGATAGAATGCATTTAAGAGTCTTTGAAGTAGCCTACTGCAGTTTTGAAATGTGTTCTTAACTTCTTATTGTAGTACTCTTCTTTATTTTGGCACTAAAGCAATAAAATATTCTTTCTCGATTTGACGGATGTGATTCTTTCTCTCATAAGATAAAAAAAAAAAAAAAAAAAATTAGATGAGCGCATGCTAAAATGAGTCTTTAACGAGCAGCGCAAAACTCTCGTTCACTGCGCGAGCGTCCCGTAGAACAGAGGCGCGAGCGTCATCGCATGAGCGCATGATGGATCAAACAGCCGACATTACCTGAATAATGACCGGCGTCTCATCACACCCACATCTCAAAGAGCCACGGCTCCGTGACCGTGACTTAATGCAGACATCACTAATGCAGACATTACTAATGCGCGTTACGGGACATTGGCCACATCGGGTGCAAACTGATGAGTGTCTGAGAACAGTCTCGGAGTGTGCCTTTGCATGCGCGCACGAGGACAGCAGTGGACTTATTTCACCTCTTTGCTAGTGCGAAATGTAGCATATATGTTGTTTTGTGGTTTGGGTTTGTAACAGTCAATGTAACCTAAAACATCCATAAATAGCTCATATGTATATGCCGTATAAAGTTTAATTAGACCTTCTGGATGCTTGAATGGACATTGATTCTTTCTTTTCTTTTTTCCAATTTCAAGTATAGGCTACTTTTTGGCATGATTGTTTTGCTCGTAGGAATATATAAAATAATAATTAAATAAATGCTTAAATTATATAATATGCGGGCTATTTATGGATGTTAAATCCATAAATTTACATTTTAAATATATATATATATATATATATATATATATATATATATATATATATAGCTATATATTAATTTACTTGACATCAAAACATGTTGCAATCTATGGTTACAATACAAAGCAAATGTGCCATGCATTACTTGTCATATCCACTAGACGGCAGTCCCTTGTTAAACTGGCAGTAAAGGACAAGACTGAAACATTCACATAACCTATTTATAGTATTTATGTTGCTGATTAAATTAAAATACGAGCTAACCTTATTTCGGGTTACAAGTTTATTCAGAATGCGTCTAAATAGGCTACATAATATTTTAGTCCTTTCAAACTCAAAAGAAAATTTCCTGAATGTTCCAGATATGTTTACATTTATTTTTGGCCAACATTTGGTTTCATTAAGAAAAAACGTAATACCTGTGAGTCGAGTAGATAATAGGCTACTACTCTATGAAGATCTGCTTCTTCAAATATTTCCTTAGTAAATTACTATTCAGATATTAAATGTAAAACCTTCTGTGAGGACAAAGTACACCCAAACAATTCGTGGTAGCCTATCGTTTGGTTTTCTTGGTGTTGCTTACATTTCCAATCTCAATACTCAGAAATTGCAGAACGTCATTTATTTAACCGCACAACCTTCAAATCAATGTTTTAGAGTAAAACAACAGAATGCACTATTTACACTATGTGCACAAAATAAAAGCAGTATTTTGCGTAATAGAGAGAAAATCTATCTTATATTCACATGCATTATTGAAGTCATACGCGGTGTAGTGCAAAATAAGCTTACATAAACTATAGTTATTAAAAGTTATCTAAAACAACTTAAACTATATGTGATGTATATTTGTGCTGTCACGCGCGTCTATGACGCGGGCGATTATACACTCGTGGAAGCGCGAGACTCGTGGGGCCTACTGAAATGACTGAGAGTCACGAGAAGTCCCACGCCACAGTGCGCACTTCGCTCATTTCATGGCCACGGCGCCGCAGCTCAAGGATTCACGTGGGGTGGGCTGGCAAAAAACCCACAGCGAACCCACAGCTGTGCGGAAATGACACAGTACAGTCACGTCACGCGAGAGGGCACTGACTAGAGAAAGAAGAAAAAAAAAAGCAGCGGAGAGAAACACGGACAACAGTTACCCGTGGACAAATCCACTGGATTTAAAGACGCGACCATGGCTGATGCCTCCTAACCCACTGCTCACGACTGCTCACGGCTGCCCGGCGTCGCAAAGGTGAGTTTGATTTCAGCCGCGCAGGTAGTTTAAGCGCGCCGTGTTGCGGGAGACGGAGCGAAAACTCATCGGTGGATGTTTTTCTTGCCGCGTCACGCAAGAGGGAGAGTTGCGCACGGGGGAGGGAGGGGAAACACGAGAGAGAAGGGCAGGTCTCCGTATTACTGCAAAAAAACATAAAGTGTACATTATTTCCTTAAGGCATATGCAGTCCACAGAAGGACCGCAGCAGGGAGCCGCTTGTCCGCCTGTCTCCCCGGTTGTACCGATCCGTGGGGTTTCCACTGGAAGAATGAGGAAGTGGAGCCGGTGGACGGGGGTTGGTACGGTGAAGCAGCGCCTCTCCGGTGCTCTGGCGAGACTTCACGGTGCAAGACATGAAAAACAAATAGGAAAACAATCTCACAGAACTTCACCGTGGAGAAAAATCACTCAGGGAATGTAAAGTTTTACACGCATCATCATTTTCTCACGCTTGCCATGACATTTGTCATCAATCGTGTGTTATGCTGACTTCACTGTCTTTCAGCAGGCCAAATGCTTCCTCTTTTTAAAACAAACCATTATACAGAAAGATATGTTAGTGAGATATTCCTAAACTTGCATTCCCCGGACAGCTGCTATGACTGACAAATGTAAAGGAAAAGTGCAAAAGAAATGTATTAGATGTGTGATTATCAGATAATATCAGTAATCAGTCATGGGTCTGTGTGTCTTTTCCCAGGATATGAGCTCCTCTGTGTGCATGGTTATTGCAGACGGACAAGTGCCTGATAAAAGTATGTAAATAACGTTTCACACTAAATGCCCCTTGAGAACTTTCGCTGAACAATAGGCCTACTGTTTTCTCTGTGTACTAAAATGCATTACACCACAATAAACAAATCAAATGATCCAGTGAAATGTACTGACTTGCCTTAGCATCAAATAGAGATGTTGCATTGAAAGTTTACTTGGTATTAGGATCACTGGTGATTGCATGGATTTACAGAAATCACCTGACACAGAAATCAAGTAGGCAGTACTAAATACAGGTATAATCAAAAACATTTAGCAGAGGAAGAACATCAGATGGAGTCATAAAGGAATGACATTGCATTTGTAGTGTAAATGCTCACCTGTAAAATCAACCACTGCCTTAAAACTTGTGATTTTAAAGTCACCATGAAATCAAAATTGACAAATTTTGTAATATTTGTAGTGTTTACTATAAATTTATCCGTGCACATCGTAATTTTTTTTTTTTTGTAAATTCAAGAGCCTGATAAAGATAACATTTAAATGAAGATGCATGTTACTACCAGCTGTAAATGTTCATCTGTCTCAGTTCATTTGTGATCAGTCACTTGAGACAGATCTTAAAATAAGGTGTAAACGTCAAGTTTTCTGTAAACAAGTATCCTGTAACCTCATTAAAGTTGTGCAGAATTGTGTGAGATAATGTATATCAGCATTTCTCAGCATTCTTGAATAGTTATGAACACTTGGGTTTTTCTTCAGAAGTTAAAGTCGAGAAAGATGCAGAGGACATTAATGAAAACTCAGAGGGAAAGATGGAGAGCTTCATTAAGCGCATTACAAAACGTTTAGCAACACACGCAGGCCCTGAGGTGGAACGGTCCACTAGTGGGAAGAGGGTCAAGGTGACAACACAGGTAAGATGAAAAGGAACATCTGTTACAATCACAACTTCAGTTCTTCTACAGATTAAACATTGTATTTGGGATAGAATTTTTCAAGAGTTGTCTGGTCTGATATTTCTTTTGGTGAAAACTATTAACAGCAAAATTTCCCACTTACTTTCCAGGCAGGAGAACATCCTGATGGCAGTTCAGATGATGGAAGCAGGTCATGCTCGCACGGCCACAGATTATCTCCTCAGGAGCAGATTTCCATCTCTTCATACAGGAAACCACTCTACAGCATCACGCATCGCATTTCTGAGCGTAAAGCTGCATCCAATCTGGACCAGCACGGACCTCACAATGAAGTCAGAGCAAGCCATAATGGTGTCCAATTCCAAAAACTAGGCAATTCTAGAAAGCATCACATGTTTAAGGCCTCCCCTACTGTGGGGGTCACGGGTTCTCCTGCTGCCTTGGATTCTCACCTCTACCCGCTCATCGAGAAGATGTTCTTTCTCCTCAACACACTGAATTCCAGTATGACCCAGCTGCACAGTAAGGTGGACTTGCTCTCGTTAGAAGTGACGCGCATTAAAAAGCAGATGAAGCCCTCTGAGATGGTCATGGAATTTCAACCTCCTCCTGAATACCAGTTGACTAGTGATGAGCTCACCCAGCTGATGGAGCAAACGTCCACTGCGGGCGAGCTTGGCTGCAGACTCCTCGTTCAACTGTTCCCAGAACTTTTCACAGCAAAGGAATGCATGCACAGCTGCAGCACATGCAGCATTACAACTAAACGGACATTAGATTCATTGCACCTTCAGTTAATACGTAACTATGTGGAAGTCTGCTACCCGCTGGTAAAAAATGAAAATGTGTGGCAGACGGAGTGCTTGCTGCAGATCAATGATTTCTTGAATCGTTTCTGGGCTCAGAAGGACATGGAGAGTGGTCAGATGTGCGACAAACAGGCTCCGATGGTTGTTGGCTTTGACATGGAACCGAATCACACTTTCCATTTTATCAGTGAAGATGCCCAGGATGAGAGTCTTTCCCTAAACTCTGGAGAGAACAATGATGTTCATCCTAATAATGCTAGCTCAGATATAGCGTTCGACCCTCATGAAGCTGCTGGTGACGACTCTGAAGACTTGACTTCCCCAGAGGAGCTTGTCGTTTTTTTGTTGAACAGACTCTTCCCTGAGGTGTTTGAGGAGGGCAAGTTGCCAGAGGGCCACAACAGCATTGGACAGTTGATCATTGACTCGGACAGACTGGAAATTATACGAAAATACATGGAGGCCAATTTCCCTGATATCCCAGAGGAAACCTGGCTGCAGTTGTGTGTACAACGAATGGAGGAAGCACTGGAGAACTCTTCAGTAAATGGCAGTGGTCGTGACACCCGAGAGATGTATGATACCACCCGTCTCCCTGATAACATCTCCATTGTTAAGATCGGTGACCTGTGTGATTACGAGAAACCAAATCGCAGGTCTAAAAAATCATGGCTCGAGCCTGTGGATTTCGATAAACTACAGATCCCTCCTCCAGACTTTGATGTTCCACAGGAGTATTTACTTACTAAGGAACAGCTAAAATGCAACTACGAATGCAGTTTATCAATTGGGAACTTTGCATCTCGTCTCCTGGTTCTCATGTTCCCTGAGCTCTTCACTTTCGAGAATGCGCGAAAATACTACAACTGCAGCGGATCTCTAGGAAAGAAGCAGCTGGATCCTGTACGAATCAATCTGCTCCGACATTACGTCCAGCTACTCTACCCACAAGCTAAGAACGACCGTGTGTGGACTCTCGAGTTTGTCGGCAAACTTGATGAGCGTTGCAGGCGACGGGATACTGACCAACGACGTTCATACCAGCAACAACGGAAGGCCTGTTCGCCTGACCAAGAACCTGACCCAAAAGACTCTCTGCTAACTGCTGGTCAAATCAATGTTCTCACTTCAGATCGTGTGAAAGAGGACTCTGAAGTCCTGTCTTCACCCCTGGAGAAAAGCAGCAAAGATTTCTGCAAGATTCCTCTTGAGGACCTCTCGGTGTCTACCCCAGACTTCCCAGTGCCTTCGGACTACCTGCTCACGGATGCTGAAGTGAGGGAGATTGTCCAACAGAGTCTGTCTGTGGGAAATTTTGCTGCCCGCCTTCTCGTTCGTCTTTTCCCAGAGCTTTTCACGCAGGACAATTTACGGCTGCAGTACAACCACTCTGGGGCCTGCAACAAGAAACAGCTGGACCCTGTGCGCCTCCGACTTATTCGTCATTACGTGGAGGCCGTCTACCCTGTTGACAAAATGGAGGAGGTGTGGCACTATGAATGCGTGCCAAGCATTGACGAGCGCTGCAGGCGCCCCAATCGCAAGAAATGTGACATTCTAAAGAAGGCAAAGAGATCAAACAACACTGTGACTTATTCTTAATCAATGGTCCTGCAAAGTGCAGACCTGTTTTCCTATATTTTACACAACATACCTGTTATTTGCACAAGTCCATAAGCTGAAGCATATTGAAACTTGTCCTTGTTTAAGGTCCAGTTCGGCTGGTCGAGTTCATGTCCATGGCCTTTAAACAGGATGGGATGGTAGGTGACAGAAAAGTTTGTGATTGAAGCCACTATCACTTGACAGATATTAGTGTTACTATTTATATGCCAAAATATTATTGATGTTATTCTAATGATTAGAGTTAAAAGCTAAAGTTAGCCTTAAATCAACTTAAATGTAAACATTTAGTACTTTAAAAATAATAGGTCACTTTAGTTTGGGGTGAGGGTAGAGAAGATGCATATATATAAAGAAGATACAGTATATATATTGTTTTAAGTTGTAGCAATGTTGCAGCACTGGCTTTTTCTAATTATCAACATATTGAAGTATGTCTTGCCTTACAAGAAGTCAAACTTACTCATCTGTACTAAACTATAGCACCAGGTTATATGTTATATATTTTTAAATAAAAATTCACTTCCTAGCTGAGATGGGTTTCATGATCCTTTTTATTATAATTCATATCCACAAGTGAGGGTCAGAGGAAACCATACAAAACCTAAGGTATGACAGATAATTAGCATTTTTGATGTTTATCAAGACTGATCAAATTTGTTTTCTTTGCATTATAAAGAAGAAAAAAAATAAAGAAATACAGTTTTGGAACCTATATTTGTTTGGGTTTGGACTCACTTTTGAATCATTTGCGTGGTGCAACAATTTTTTTTAAGTCTGGCTCGGTTATTGCCGTTGAATGCAGAGGCATTCTGTACCTTTCCTGAAAAAACTGCACACTTAAAATCTACCAATGTCATAATGACAATAGTATAAGCTAAATAAGCTATAAACAGGGGATCAGAAATCCTGAAAACATTTGATATCACAAACACTACAGTCTGATCTACTGTATCTCACAATGGTATTTTTATGAATCTCGTAAATACTAAATAATAATAATACAAAAATGCATATAACCTAAACCACCTCTAAATAATTGGATGTATTTGTGTTCCATTTGTGACCTGTAAAGTTCATTAAATCCATCTTCAAGTAGTATGAAAGTTATGAGAACGACTGTCAGGAGAACAGATGTGAGAAAGTCCGTCAGTTTTTGTTGTGCAGAGAAAACACCTCATTGAATTCGCAATCTGCAGTTTCAGAATTAAACGGCTGGAGAGTGGAATAGGAAATACCACTTTTGTCCCAGTTTCTGACCTTTCACATATTAAACATCATAGAATTGGTCTTCACTGCTTGTACACATCCTTTCTGGGAAGTTGTAGGTGTTTCCAGCTTCTTAGAACGACTCTCTGCTTTTCTGCATCTTTTGTCTCTCCAACCACCTTTTTTAAGATCACTCTTTTCAGCAAGACTGTGTCCATTTCCTTGTCCTCATTTAGAATCAGATCCAGTGTATCCCCCACTTTAACCTGCAGGAGGCAGCAGACCATAGAAGGTTATATTAATAAGGTGCCATTTCTGCTTACTAATCACTACTCCGATAAATTTAGTCAAGCCAGTAACGGGAAGCCTACCACAAGCAGGGTAAGTTTCTTTATTGCATCCATAATTAAAGCTAGTGTTTCATATTTATAAGGAAAGTTCTTCTGATTATACCACTAGAGGGCGCTGACTCACCATTTTACTCTTTTTGGAGAGCTTTTGACCATTCAGTCTCAATTTGAGGCTATAAAAAGCATCCTCCACTCCACTGTAAAAGAGATACATGGTGTATGTTAGTCACTACCACTGGCCAAAACACCACACACTTAAAGTACAGAAAAAAATAAAAGAGAGCAATATGAGCAAAGAATGTATACACAACTCATCCATTATCTGAAGGGGTTCTATGAGGTAAAACAAGGTGTTGTCCTAATAACAGATGGCTGATCTGTTCCGAACTGTTACCGTCAAAGTTATTAGAGCTAAATATAGATTAAACTACATCATCACAGCTGCAATTGGAACTGAAAACACTACTTTGCAGCTTAGACAGAATTAATCTCAGAACATGATGTCGGTATTTCTGACTTACTGTCGTGCAATGTCCAGTCCAGCCTTCAAAAGCAGATCGAAACGTAGAGACGGGACAGTTTTTTCATGGTCTTTGTAGTCTTTTGGCAGGCCTGGGTCATCTTGAAGCTCGTCCTCATAATCACTAGCCTCTGCACCCTCCTGCTCCTCCACGTCCTCCTCCTCCTGCTGCACTACTTTCTGCTTCCCTTTCTTTCTCGTGCTCTTGAGCCGTGTTTGATGGAGCAACCAGCTTTGCCGAGCATCCCACGATTTTGGCCACATGGCTGTCCGGTGCGTCTGGGGAGTGGCTGAACCCCACAGCTGACGAGCATGTAAAGTCTGTGGGCACCACATGATGAGGCCAGAGCCATGGCACGGTGAGAGCAGCTGCAGGGAGTTCAGTCTGCCCAGCTGACGCAGAGCCAGTGCCTGCACTGACAGACTCTGCATACTGCCACACTGAACACAGACACAAGGGGAAAAGATCAACAGACCTGTTACGTACATAAATATATTGTCTATTTTGTATATTGTGCATTTTTTATATACTTATTTCTATTCACTTATTTAACTTTATTCTTCACCAAGACAAATTCATTGTATGTGTAAGCATACTTGGCAATAAAGCTCATTCTGATTCTGATTAATGAAACATTTTAAATAGCCTGCAAAAATACCTCCTCCTGAAAAATAATGTTATTTTGTTGAGTTGTCTGTTCAGAATCGTGGGAGAAGCGGGATCTCTGTTTGAAATAACAACAACAACAATAAAATCGTGATTCTCAATTATCCAGAACTGTGCAATTCTAGGTAACATTTACATTCTTCAAAGTCACCAAACTTTGCCTAGATTCATGCCTAGATATATATATACACACACACACACACACACACACACACACACACATAATATATAAATATATATATACATTTTATATATATATATATATATATATGTGTGTGTGTGTGTGTGTGTGTGTGTGTGTATATATATACAGTACAGGCCAAAAGTTTGGACACATTACTATTTTTAATGTATTTAAAAGAAGAATCTTCTGCTCATCAAGCCTGCATTTATTTGATAAAAAATACAGAAAAAAAATGTAATATTGTGATATATTATTACAATTTAAAATAATTGGTTTTCAATTTATTCTACTTTAAATTATCATTTACTTCTGTGATGCAAAGCTGAATTTTCAGGATCATTACTCCAGTCTTCAGTGTCACATGTGACATCCAGTCTATCACATGATCCTTTAGAAATCATTCTAATATTCTGATTTATTATGAGTGTTGGAAACAGTTCTGCTGCCTAATATATTTGATGAATAAAAGGTTAAAAAGAACTGCATTTATTCAAAATAAAAAAAATATTTTCTAATAATATAAATCATCTTTACTATCACTTTTTATCAATTTAACACATCCTTGCTGAATAAAAGTATTGATTTATTTCAAAATAAATAAATGAAAATTACTGACCCCAAATTACTGATCAGTAGTGTATATTGTTGTTACAAAAGATTTCTATTTTTAAAACATTTGCTTCTTTTTTTTCTTTTTTCTTTATTCATCAAAGTATCCTAAAAAAGTATCACAGGTTATGAAAAAATATTAAGCAGCAGAACTGTTTCCAACTTTGATAATGAATCATCATATTAGAATGATTTCTAAAGGATCATGTGACACTGAAGACTAGAGTAATGATCCTGAAAATTCAGCTTTGCATCACAGAAATAAATGATAATTAAATGTATAATAAATTGAAAACCAATTATTTTAAATTGTAATAATATATCACAATATACATTTTTTTTTTCTGTATTTTTGATCAAATAAATACAGGCTTGATGAGCAGAAGAAACTTCTTTCAAAAACATTAAAAATAGTAATGTGTTCAAACTTTTGGCATGTACTGTATATAGACATATAGGCAACAAATACATTGCATAAGTAATGCTGATATATTTTAAGTTAAAATCCATAAGTTGTGTGTCTATTTTGTACAAGTTCGTAGTAGTTTGTAGTTTATATTTAACATCATGAATTGCAATACACATTTCAGTTGAATTTCTATATCTACACCCAAATTTTGGTAAATGGTTTTTAAAGACATGCAGCTGACAGCACTGACAACTATTGACATGTCTTTCAAATCATCTAAACTTCATATAATGCCATGTATTTGTCCGTACATAAATAAATAACTAATTTGAAGTGCGAGCCGAAATGATATTAAGTAACGTTATACAGAAATAAGGAATAGCGTGATTCAATTTGTAAAAATCTGACTCATTTTCATGACAGCATAATTAGAATTAGCATATTAGACAGCAACTCATAATGTGCTTCTTCCCCACACCGCTGCTCAGGCCAATACTTAAAGATACGTCACCATCAACACATGCATAAACAACACTTTTGTGTTAAACAACGACATAAAGACGAATTTTACCTATCTGAGTTGAGAGATCTCCCCTTGACTCTCTAATCTCGACCAACGAGGACAGTAAAAACAAACCAGCAGTCGTTGCTGCTGTAGTAGTGCACTTATTACAGCGCCATCTAGAGTCGGGATGAATTGTTATTCACAATGCAGAATAACAGGTCTAATACACACACAGGGTGATATCATAAAGTTATTTATACATTAGATAACAAGTATTAGTATTATTTCTTCTTCTTCAGAATTTACAGAATTCTCTGTGCACTATTTGTAGCCTACTATCTATGCCGTTCTACTGTATTCTCGATTACACAGAAGACTAAACTCCCGCCCAGTCAAACGCTCTTGTTTCTCTGGATTGGTGGCTGGCGGTGAACATCTGGGGGCCAGCGGCTTTAAAACATCATGCGAGCGCCTCCTCCTGTCTAAACTCTCACCTTGAGGCGGAATACTCACAAGAACGGACACTTCTGCATCGATCTTCATCAACATGACATTCTTTATTTGCATTATTGTCTTTTGTCTGTCTGTATTTTTAATGGAGGCGCAGGGCACGTATGGCCCTTATGCACGGAACCAGAACCAGAACCAGCTGTACCCGCACCGGCAGATATCTCACCTCTCCCCCAATATGCCTGGACACGGCAACTCCATCAACTTTGGAGGTAATAATACTGTTATTTGTCATTTTTTAAAATAATAATAATAATAATTAATAATAATATTACCGGTATTATAAAAATCAAGTGAAATCTATTCTTGTAATTATTTTCAAGCCTTGATTTAATTTTTTTTTTTAAAACATAATAAGCACTGAGTAGGCTTTTATTTAAAAATTCGTTTAAAAAACTAGTGAGTGAAATTCTAGTTGAGAAACGTTTTTTTTTTTTTTTTTTTTTTTTTTTTTTGCATTAGTGTTCTTCAGGAACAACCTACAAGTCCCTTAACATTATATAATACACTGGACATTCCATTTTACAGTAGGCCTATTATTAAAGTTTTCTTTTTCAGCGCTTTAATGACGGATCAGAGACCTTTAGACTTCTAAGACCATGAGCAGTGGTTCTATTGACTATTGTACAGGAATAAATTAAATATCAACCCTTACAAAAAAATATGTTTATTCAATTGTGCTATTAGTGCACTTCTTTTAAACTAAAAATAAGAAAGTATACATTCAGTCTACTTTTTATGCACTTCTCAGAAATATACTTGCAAGTTCACTTAAGGTAAACTTACAAGTATACTTGCATAATAAAACTACTAAAGTAGTTTACTGAGAGTATACTTCAGCGTACTTTCATAAACTAAAAAAATGTGCTACACGTATTTAACTTGTAAACTGTAAGTTCACTTGTAGTATAGTTGCAGTAGGCTACTCAAAGTTCACTACTGTTACACTTAAAGTATACTTAAAAGTATACTTTTATACACTATAAGTGGGCCAAGTACTGAAATAGTACACTTACAAGTATGATAGTCCATTAATATTAGTATATTTTCTACAAAAAGTATGCTTAAAAAATATCCTTGAACTTTATTTAAGTATAGGCTACTTAATAAAACTTGAAGTAGGCTATACTTATTTTTTGTAAGGGAAAACCACATTTCCTTGTTTTTTTATTTAAATTTTTTCTCTCTCATATTTTCAAAATGTTTAGTTCTGGATTACAATCTACATGATTTATATATATATATATTTCTACACATATGATATCAAAGTTGTACTACAAATACCCCTTTTTCTTTCCCTTGTGTCATACCTTTTACCTGAAATCATTAATCTAGTAATGTTATCTATTTCTGTCCCCTAAATAAAAAAATATATTTTGTTTTATATGAGAAGTGGATCTGGTGCTACAGCATGTTTCTTCTTCAGGTTGACGGGATATAGAACTACAGTCATTCACAGAGAACTTCTGAACAGACCACTGACTTTGCTCATGCTACTAACAACCAAAAAGTGTCTTCAAAACCCACATCAATATCATATAGCTTTAATGCATCTCTCTCTCCCTCTCCTTCTCCTCTATTTTTCCTTTTCATCTGTCTATGGATTTATTTTTTCTCTATCTCTTCTCCTGTGTATTCTGTATATCTGTTCACTCTATCTGTTCACTCTCTCTCTCTCTCTCTCTCTCTCTCTCTCTCTCTAACCAAACAAAGCTCATGGCTTTAATCACAGGTTTTACAGCTATCATCATCGCAACCCTCATCAACATCATCACCAGCGGCCGCCCTGGAAGGGTCCTCCCTTTATCCACCATCGTCCTGTCTTACCTGTCCGGCCCATCTCACCTGTCCAACCTGTCCGGACAGTTGTGCCCACTCTGCCCAGAATGCCAGTGGTGTTACCTGCCCCTACAGTGTCCATGCCACTCACCACAGCCACCCTCCCCCCGCCACCTCCAACACAGACTGCAACCACTACAACCACTGCAACCACTACAACCACTACCACCACCCCACAGCCGGTCAGTACCCCTCGTGGCACAACTGCTGCCCCTGCTGAACCTCCCACTGACCCAGGTAGACCAATCCCACCCCACCGGGTGCAGACGACCCGTCTGGTCCTCCTCAGTCCCTCTTAATAATTTTTATCTTCTTTCTCTCTCTCTCTCTCTCTCTCTCTTCAAGGAGAATTCAAGAAAAAAAGAGTGGTCGTTTAGCTTTAAACAAGCAGGATTGTGGAATATTTCTATACACAAATAGCATTAATTATTTGATTTAACTAATTTAGCATTAGTAAAACTGGCGTCATTAAAGGCCTGTTCGTAAGAAGGATAACTATAACGATAACCGTTAGCGTCCACAACAATTCACAATAACGGCTCAAGTCTTTAAAGCAGGATGGATTCTGATTGGCCGTCAATGTTTTTTTATCTTTCATCAGCAATATCATTTCTCTGTATCACTATCATTATAGTTGTGGTGCGGACTTTGCTATTCTTTTATATTTAGAAGGATTTTTTTTATTGCCTTAATGCTAATTGTGTATATTGTCCTCATATTCTGCTTTTTGTTTACATAAGCACAGTTTTTAACATTGTTTAGAACAAATGAGATTAACAGAATCAGTTTCTTTCCATTTTCCAGTCACAGTGCTGCATTGCTAACCGAGGAGCCTCTCTTATGTTTCATACAGTAAACAAACAACATTTTACATATTAATCTCTTTCAGCATCACACTTTGCACTTTAAAAAAACAAAAACAAAAATTAATGCTAATAATGTGACACACATTTTCAGTATGTAATGAATTATTTCTCTTTCACAGCTCCAGCAGAGCTTTGCAAGAGCCGTCCTCTAGACCTGGTTTTTATCATCGACAGTTCTCGTAGCGTCCGTCCCGCAGAGTTCGAGAAGGTCAAAATCTTCCTCTCTGAAATGGTCGACTCTCTAGATATCGGATCCGATGCCACGCGAGTCGCACTGGTCAACTACGCCAGCACCGTCAACATTGAGTTCCTTCTGAAAAAGTACTTTAGCAAGGCTGAGGTCAAGCAGGCCTTCTCCCGTATCGATCCGCTCTCAACGGGAACCATGACTGGCCTGGCCATCAAAACCGCCATGGAGCAGGTTTTTACAGAGACTGCTGGGGCCCGGCCATTAAAAAAGAACATCGGTAAAGTGGCCATTATTGTGACCGATGGAAGGCCGCAAGATAAAGTTGAAGAGGTGGCAGCAGCAGCAAGGGCTTCTGGGATTGAAATATACGCCGTTGGAGTGGACAGAGCAGAAATGCGGTCTCTTAAACTGATGGCCAGTCAGCCTCTTGATGACCATGTGTTCTATGTGGAAACATACGGAGTGATTGAGAAACTCACATCCAAGTTCAGGGAGACTCTCTGTGGTAAGAGAATAAAGGGGAAAAAACAGCTCAGATTCAATTGGAAAAGGCAATCAAAATAAAAAAATATATAAAATATATTTATATTTTATATAAACATTTAATTATTATGAATAATATTTATATTTTTTATGCAGCTATATTTAATTTAAAATGCATCACTGACTCAACAATATATTTTTTTATGTTTTAATACATAATATTATAATATATAATATTTTTATTGAAGATTTTTGCTCACTCAGCTGATTTTGCAGGTTTCGACGCCTGTGCACTCGGGCACAACTGCGAACATATTTGTGTCAACAACAATGCTTCTTATTTCTGCAAGTGCAGAGAGGGATATGTTATCAACTCTGACAAGAAAACATGCTCTAAGCAGGCCAACGGTTTGTCATACAAATATGCATCAAATTATTTGTCAAATTTGATGCATAACGTAAAGAATTTGATGCATTCTAAAGAAATGCATCCAGATAATTATTGTGCATAGAACATATTTTTGGCTCAAACTAAATCCAATATAAATATCAAAATCAGACATCAAATCATTTAAATAAGTATGTTTAATGAGATATGATGTGTGCTCTGGAACATCTGCTGATAGTTGTTTTTTAAAATGCTCATTATACATGCAGTAACGTTGTCTATATCAAGTCTGTAATTTATAAATTGAGGAGTGAAGGAAATATCTTCAGCATTAACTATACAGTAAACATGTCTGTTTCTCTTTCAGAAGAGGCCAGAGGAGATCTGACTGAGAATGCCTGCATGTGTGAGGCTCAAATGGCCTTTCAGAGGAAGGTTCACAACAGCATACAGACCCTCACCAGCAGACATATCCTTTCAGATTAACACAGCATTTGTTTATCACCTATCCTATTTCAACCACTCAGTCTGATAAACGTCCTGTGTCCAGAGAGTAGCGTTCTAGTTAGAAAGTGTGATTTATTGCATGATAATTCGACATTTCATGATTTATTTAGAATGTATTGCTCCTTATTGTTTACTGTCCAAAGATGGGTTTATGCAGGAAACGAACCTTGATGATCATGATGTGTGATGCGTTTTTCTTAACTGTTTTTACTGGAAGACATCACAAAGAGAGTGCAGCAGTTTGATCTCCGTCGTGCCTAGAGTGGAGAATGGGACTCAAAACTGATTTTTCGCATAACAAAAATCTTTATTTAATCTCTCATTGTAGCATTCCTCCCTTTGTTTGTTTAATCTGATAAATATGTTGTTTCATATTTCGCTTATTATAGATTTCATTATGACATATAGATTTCTGTTGACACAAAGTGTTAATTGTTTTGCAGAATAAATTTCCTTTTATTTTGGGAACAAATAGTAAAAGTAAATACATATAAATGATGGTACTATGTAAAGTATATGCACATTATTTTATATTGTTCTTTATCTTGTATACTTGTACAAATACATATTAACAAATAAAGTATACTTTGATGTCATTTTCTGTCATTTTCTATGATATCTTTATATTATGTGATGGGTTTGTAATTGTATGTACTGTATATTCAAATATTCTAATTGTATTGTATATTCAAATACACATGAGTGCATGGGGATATACATTAGTTGATGCATAACAGTTTTTTAAATAACCCTTAAAATCTATAGCTATTTTTTTATAAAGGTAAGTTAAGTGTATATTTTAGAGTCTTGATGGTGTGACAGTAACTATAAAAGTAGCCTACTGTAGCCAGGCCTATACGTTTTTTTTAATTACAGCTTTACCTTTACTAGTCCCTGTAAATAATATGTTTTGTATTGAACATATTGAATACTACACATTAAACATTACTGAATAACTAGAAAAATTCTGTTTAAATAGCCTATACTTTGAGATGGAGTTTAGCAGGTCACACTGCAGGAAATGTCAACTTTTCAAAATGTCACTTTTCCGACTACGCTTAAAATCTATTCAATCTATTAATTTGACAATATTTTAGAATTATATTATCACAAACGAGTAATGTAAAAATAATATGTACAATAATGGCATAAGTAGAGAATTGCTAAAGAGAACTACAAATACCATGAACGTTACAATGATACAGCACCAGTTCCGGGTTTTGGTTACCTAGAAACCAAGCAAACCGTTTTTCAGCAGCGTACAGTACACGCATGGAAAATGCACAGAAAATTCAAATGCTTTGAATAACAGACTTATTATAATGTTCCTTTAAATGAATATAGCGCTGAAATCACCCACAGTCATCGGGACCAAAAACCTAAAATAGCATCCAAAAAACGCTCCATAAACGCAGTGGCAGGCTAGCAGGCTAAGCTAAAGCAAAGATGTTTATTTATCTCAGTAAGAAGGTAAGTTAATGAACGCGGATATATGTTGCAGATTAGCTGTAGGCATTTTTCAGTTACTTTTCTAAAAAAGGCGTTTCTTTGCTGCTGATAATGACAATTGTTTCTGCATATACGACCTGTTTGTCAGGTTTTGCTGTCTGTTGTGTCCTCAGATTGCGATTCCGAACAATACGGTTTTAAAGTGTGTGTCTTGGAACAAAGATCAGGGTTTCATCGCCTGTGGAGGAGAGGATGGCATGTTAAAAGTTCTCAAACTTGAGACTTACACAGGTGGGAACCTGGAACTACCAGAATTTTTATATAGATGGACAAAATGAGAGCAACAGTTGTTTATTTCTATATATTCAGCATGGAATCCATCATTCAACCAATAATTAATTATTAAATTATGTTATTTATTACGTTCATATTTTTCCCAGATGATGCCAAAATGAAAGGCTTGGCTGCTCCCAGCAACCTCTCTATGAATCAGACACTGGAGGGCCACAGTGGTAAGAAAGAGGAGGGTCCCAAGTTTCTTGGTTTCTTTTTGAGTTATTTTATAAGTTTGTCACAATAACTGATGTAATGGTCTTGTTTATGGATTGTGATTCTGGTTTATTGGAAATGGATAATATAATTAAACTTCTTATTCTATTTGGAAAATATCATATAGCCTACATAAAGCAAAATGTATATCGACTGTACCAAATGGTAGACTATTTTCCACCGATCTGAAGATTTTTTATGACTCTCTAACTTCAATACAAAACAATCGAAAAGCTCTAAAGACATCTAAACTGCTGAAGAGGATACTTAATGTATTAGAAACATGATTGATATGTGATATAGGATGCAGAATTTAGATCTTTTTGTTTTACGGATTCAAATGTCTCTGTATTCCCCTTTTCTGTTATCTCAAAAAAAAAAATATATATATATAAAAAAAGAAAAAGCAAGAAAGAGGAGATTGTGTGTGTGTGTGTGTGTGTGTGTGCTGACTCTCTGAGCTTTGATTTGCTTATGCAGGTGCAGTGCAGGTTGTGACGTGGAATGAACAGTATCAGAAACTGACCACCAGTGACCAGAACGGCCTCATCATTGTCTGGATGCTTTATAAAGGTGCACAGTCCTATAACCAAACATTAAGATAGTATTATAATATTTCATTTATTTAAAACTCTATCTTAAAGTTTATTCAAAAATGACAATTCTTTCACCATTTGCTCACCCTCATGTTGTTCAAAACCTAAACGACTTTCTTTTTTGGAACATAAAAGATATTTTGAGATTTGTTTTTGTTATTGTTTGTTATTGATGTTCATACAATGGAAGTCAGTGGTCACCAAAATGATTTGGTTGCCAACATTCTTCAAAATGTCTTATTTGTTTAAAAGAAAAAAGAAAGTTATACAGTTTTCAAACATCATGAGGGTGAGTAAATGATGACACATTGTTAAGTGAACTATTTCTTTAAATAATATGCAGCCTTTAACTGTAACTTTGTGTGTCAACCAGGTTCATGGTATGAAGAAATGATTAATAACAGGAATAAATCTGTGGTGAGGAGCATGAGCTGGAACGCTGATGGTCTGAAGATCTGCATCGTGTATGAGGACGGAGCTGTGATCGTGGGCTCGGTGGATGGTGAGCACAGATTTACTCTCACTAATGGACTTTTTAATATAATTTTTTTATTTTTTTATTTCTTATTTATTTTCATGTTTAAATTATTTTATTATTTTTAGAAGGCAACAAAGCCATCAAGATGTAGATGTTTGTTGTTGTATCATGTAGTTTTTAATTTTCATTCATGAACATTTTGTTTGTGTGATTTTAAATGTGTGTGTTTGTCTGGTTATGTGTTTTTATAACTTTGTGATCTCACAGGGAACAGGATCTGGGGTAAAGAACTGAAGGGGACCCAGTTGGCACATGTGGCCTGGTCTCCAGACAGTAAGATCTTGCTGTTTGGGATGGCCAATGGAGAGATCCACATTTACGACAACCAGGGAAACTTCATTGTAAGTAATGAGAGCCTGGAAATACATAATATTTAAATACACGAAAAGGGATATTTCCATAGATATTTTGAAGAATATCAGTCGCCAAATAGTTGATGGGCCCCATTGACTTCCATATAATTTTTTCCCATACTATGGAAGTCAATGGGGCCCATCAACTGTTAGGTTACCCAAATTCTTCAAAATATCTTCTTTTGTGTTCAGCAGAAGAAAGAAATTCATTCAGGTTTGGAACAACGTTTCAAACTAGAAATATTTATCCCTGGATCATTCTAAGCCCAGCATAAACGGAATCATTGGTTATCTTGTTTTACGTTTCACACTGCTCATAGTTTACCCAGGGTTAACATTTAATCTTGGGTAATCATAAGGTGCTGTTTTCTGATTGGACGAATGCAGCACTTGACCTGTTTACATAAAGTCTCTAGCATTGCGCATCCTCAAATTATACATTGCAGTCTGTAATATCGAGTTTTTGGACTATAAAGGTAAGAATGAAACGATCTCTTCTTTACTCCGATTGATGTTTCATCACAATTAAATTTTTTCCCCCTCAAACACTGAAACTCTGTCCAAAGCATGTGAATATGAGGCACACAATTGGCTGTCTGTTGCTTAGCATCTAGTGGTAACATTCTAACACCGCATAGTTTTACACTGCACAAGTTTGCAAAACCTGTAGTTAAAAGCGGGGTTTAGAATGACTATGACTATACCCGGGGTTAAGCGCAGTGTGAAAAGCACTTTAGTAAATCAATGCCTTCTCGGCACTTGGTGTTTTAAGCCCCCAACGGTGCCTTCCAGGCAGCGAGGGGATGGGTAGGTTTAAGGTTGAGGGTAGGGTTAGCTGCCTCTAAGGAGCCATTGGGGGCTTAAAATCTCAGTCACAAATTTCATGTTTGTGTGTCTGTGTGTTTATGCCCAGATGAAGATGACCATGAGTAGTTTGGCGAATGTAACAGGTGCCCTCAGCATAGCAGGTATCCACTGGTACACGGGCACAGAGGGTTATCTGGAGCCAGACTGCCCCTGCCTGGCTGTTTGCTTTACTAACGGGCACTGCCAGGTGTTGCGGCATGAGAGTGATGACAGTGAGTTTATGTATTTTTCAGTGACTCTTTCTTTATCTCTCTTTGTGCATGCTGGAGTGGGGTCATACATTCTAGTACATTTCTGAGTATGAATGCGAAGGAGAAAGAAAAAGAACATTGTAATTATTGATTGTGTGTAGGTCCTGTGATCATTGAGACGGGTATGTGGCATGTGGCCAGTATCCAGTGGAATCACTGTGGCAGTGTTCTAGCTATAGCAGGATCGCTCAGAAACAGTGGAGCAGAGAAAGACTTAAATGTTGTTCAGTTCTACGCACCATTTGGAGAGGTGAGTACAGATCTCATACATGTGTTGTACAGAAAAACAGTATGAAAGTTCTACAAATATAATTCATCTTGTCATGCATACACTACTGTTCAAAAGTTTGAGGTCGGTAAGATTTTTGTAATGTTTTTGAAAGTAACTTATAAAGGTCTTATGTCTATATTCCTGAATTTAAGCTGAATTAAGCTGAAGTTATCAGTGTCACATGGTCCGAAATCATTCTAATACGCTGATTTGGTGCTCCAGTAAAATTTCTTATTATTGTCAGTATTAAAACAGTTGTGCTGCTTAATATTTTTGTAGAAACTGTTATAACTTTTTTCAGGATTATTTGAGGACAAAGAAGTTCAAAAGAACATAATTTATTAAAGATAATGGCAATGTTGCTGTTGATGCACTCATGTCTGATGTCACCATGCGTCTAGCTCTTGCGGACTCTGAAGGTTCCTGGCAAGCAAATGACTGCTGTATCATGGGAAGGTGGAGGACTCCGAATTGGCCTGGCTGTAGATTCCTACATTTACTTTGCCAACATTCGGCCAGATTACAAAGTAATTTAGCTGTAAATAATGGCTATAAGACACATAAAAAATAAAAATTAAAAAACAGTTAGTGTCTCTGTCTGAGCTAATATCTTGCTCTGTCTCTATAGTGGGGTTACTGCTGTAACACGGTGGTGTATGCATACACACGGCCTGATAGGCTGGAGTACAGTGTGGTGTTCTGGGACACTAAGAATAATGAGAAGTTTGTGAAATATGTCAAGAGTCTCATGTCCATCACCACCTGTGGAGATTATTGCATCTTGGCAACCAAAGCGGATGACACACATCCACAGGTACTAAAACTCTGATCTGTTTAGCAAAAAAAGATATTTTAATTTAGAATATTGTTTTAAATCAAATGATTTTTGATTTAGTGTGTTAACTAGTCATATCTGTGATTTGTGTTGCATCAAATGTTGTTTTTATCATTTCACAAACCAGGAGGACACTGAGGCTGAGGCTGGATCAGCTATGGTAAAGACACCTGCTTCTTTACTATTTCATTACTGATTCTAGTTATTAATACTAATAATTTACTTCACTAATTCCAGTGTAGTAAAAAGCTGTGAAAATGATACCATATGCACTATGATCACGGACAGTAGAAAGTTACAGTACAGTCAGGAGAGTGTTAACAGTACTACATGACTAGCCATTTTCAAAGACACTGAGAAACTTGATCAAGCATATAGATATGACTACTGGTATATCATGATGTTTTGTAAAGAAAAGACTAAATGACTAAAAGCAGCTTCATTCAGCAGGTCATAGGACAGAGTATACAGTAGAAAGACATAATATTTTAATGTAGATTTTCATTAAATGAAACTTTGAGAAAGCTGTTCTTAAGCATCAGATGAAACCACTTTAACACAGGAATTTAACGAGCTGTTCAATCAAATCGCCTCAAAGGATTGGTCGTGGAGGACAAAGGTATTATGAACATCTGCAAAAGAAGCCTCTCAGATATTTCCTTGATGCTGTTTAGTTAAGTGTACCCATACAGTAAAGATGTCTGTCTGTCCTCTGTCCACAGTATGTTCTGGTGTTGTGTAACTCCATTGGAACCCCACAGGACTCCAAATATATTGACGTCGGTGAGTTGAGCAATACGACACACTCACTGATTCTATTCATAAGAGATCATGCATAGTCATCCGGTCATTATCGCAAAATAAACTCCAGTCCGAGGTCATCAGGACTCAAGAAAATAAATGCACATTTTTAGTGTTATTTTATTTTGTGAAATGTAAGGGGCCGTTTACACGAAACACTGTTTTCAACTAAAACGGAAGACTTTTTATGCGTTTTGGCCGTTCATTTACACGACAATAGTGTTTTGGTGGCCTGAAAACGCAAACTTTTGAAAATGTATTTCAAAATGCAAGTTTTAGAAAATGACACCCTTATAATATCCGTGTAAACTACTAAAACGTGAATCTGTGAAAACGGTGACGTGCTTTGTCTATAGACCTTTTTTCTTGTTTGCAGATTATAGGATACAGATATTGACAGTAAGATATAAGGAGGGGAGGGGAGGGGCATACAAACATCATCACAAGTGGTTAGAAGAATTACACAAATCAACACAATATAACATTTTGTCATCATGAGAAATTAACGGATATCAAAGGATAATATGTTTTCGAAGCCTTTGTGTTCAAAGGTTTTGACATTTTCTTAAAGGAAGTAAAAAGACTTTATATCAGAGGAGAACATTCTAAAATTGGGATTACAGTGAATGTTTCTGGCTTTGTGAAGATGATATTTACCCAGAAAACAAAGTAATAATACAGTATTATCAAGATTAACATCCATGAAAATCAGACAAAAAAATAATAGATTATGTAATTTGTATCTATAGCCACGTGCTTTCAGCTCGAGTGCACTGTAGTAAAAGAATGCGTAGGTGCGTAGTCTTTCTTTACAAAGTGACATCGCCAACTACTTGTCTGGCATGCATAATACAGCGTTATTAGTTGTTTTCGCAGATCTGGGATCCCAGTGGTGGGAATCCCGGCTCCTTTCCTCTCACTCTCACTGGCATCCCGCTAAATTCCTCCCCTGGTTGGGAGAGCAGATCTGTGGGAGGGACAGACATTCACCCTGGTCTCTCTGTGGACAGATTCCAGAGCCTGAACAGCAGCACACAACAGAATCTGTAGTTACTCATAAAAAAAAAAAAAAAACATGTTTTAGGTTAAATCTGATTGATTTACCTTGTCCCTAAATCCCAGTCTTAATATAGAAGTTTGTGTGTTTTTTTTTTTTCAACAGCCTTCGAAATCACACACACCTTTAACAGTCAGCTTTGATGTATAGATGAAATATGCTAAATTAATTGCATTCTAGATGTTCTTTCCCTAATGTTTTGTTAACTTTTCCACTGTCACAGACCCTCTGTACGTCACCATGACGAAGACTCACGTGATCACTGCATCTAAGGAGTTGTTTTACGTTTGGCAGTATCGTGTGGCTAAGAAACTCACTGCTCTTGAGATCAACCAGGTCGCCAAAACAAGAAAGGAAGGTCGGGAGAGGTGAGGGTTCAAAGGTCAACTGTAATAATAATTAAAAAAACACCACCTTTCAAAAGTTTCGGTATTTTTTAAAGACGCTTTTTAAAGAAGTCAAGGTTGCATTTATTTGATTAAAAAAACAAGTAAAACAGTAATATTGTGAAATATTATTACAATTTAAGTAACTGCTTTCTATTTGAATGTAATTTATTGCAAAGCTGAATTTACCGCAGCCAGTCTTTAGTGTCACATGATCCTTCAGAAATCATTCTATGCTGATTTGGTGCTCAAGAAATATTTCTTATTATTGTCAATGCTGAAAACAGTTGTGCTGCTTAATATTTTTGTGGATAAATTATTTGATGAATAGAAAGTTTAAAAGATTCAGCATGCATTTGAAATAGAAAACCTTTGTAACATTATAAATGCCTTTACTGTAACTTTTGATCAGTTTAATGTGTCCTTGATGAATATAATTATTAATTTATTTGAAAGATCTTACTGCAGGGAACATATATATATATATATATGATCAATCTGCTGCTGCTTCTGTTATCTTACAAAATGTGTTTTTCCTTGCCTCCCACTCAACATTATCAGACACAAAAATAATGTGCCAAATATTAATCATAAATATTGACAAATCTAGCATTCACAAGTGAGGATACAAGATAGTTTAAAACTGCTTTTCAGCTCCATCTGTTGTCACCAGCAGTCAGACAGAAATCTATAGCACTGTCAAAATATCCCTATTTTGCATAACACGTGTATTAAATACAGTAGCTATTTTATTTTCTGGTCAGTAAAAAACGAGTTTAATTTTATTAACTCTTTGTCCCATCTTAGACTCAGCGGCTGAATAAAAGTAACAGATCTGTGTAATATTTAAGCTTTCATCCGATGAAGCGGTGTTCCTTAATGCATACAGTCTGTGGGCAGACCTGTCTGCCTGTCTGTCTATCGATGCGGTGTGAGGGTGTGCTCGATGACGGCAGCGGTTTAGAAAAGTTCCGTTCAAGGCTGTGTGATGAAATCTTGTGACCCACACAGACCAGGCGTGGACTTAGTGTTCTGTTTCCCTTCCACATGATAAAAATATACTGAGGCAAGACCTCTCTTGCTCCACTTTACCCACACACTGTCTCTTTTCACTCTGTCTTGCTGACTGTCTTCTCTAGGATTTATCACATCGATGACAGTCCAAGCGGAACATCGGATGGGACACTGAACTCTGCCAAAGCCTTCACAGTGAGTACACTCATCACATACACTTACCTGTGGCTCTCTCAACCTCTCGTGAGAGGATTAGTGTGGAAAGTCTCATAAAACACTGTCCAGCTCAGTTGGTTTATGAATTATTTTTGTACTTTTGTTGTATTCTTGATCTGCTTCATTTATATATATATAAAAAACTCCTCTAAGGGAAGCAAATGCCAGAAAATGTGTCTTTGCACTATGGAGACTTCAGCCCACCTTTTTAATATCATCCTGGCCTACATTCAAGCAATGGCTCTGAGAAAGGGTCATGAGAGTGAGACATGTTTATGATTCATTTGTTTCAGGCCACCAGAGATCCGATCTGCTGCATCACAGCATCAGACAGGATGCTTCTAGTGGTACGTCTGATTTCCACAAGAACACACGCTTTCTCAACCCAAAGCTTCTGTGTGTTTGACGTGTGGTTGTGATGCCCGCAGGGTCGTGAGTCTGGTACTTTACAGAGATACAGTCTACCCAATATCAACCTCCTGCAGAAATATTCTCTCACGTCCAGACCATATCAGCTGTCCCTGAATTGTAACTCCAGGTCTGATTTCTCCCTCTCTTTTCTTTTTTCCTCTCTCTTCCTATCTCATTGTAACTGTAGACCATATACGCACTATCATTGACTAATCAGACTAACCTTTTTCCTGCTTGTATAGTGAGATTTTGCTTGTATTTTATGTTTCCAGCCGACTGGCTATAATCGACATTACGGGTGTGTTGACGTTTCTGGATGTAGAGACACGGGCTTCGTCAGGGGATGCAGAAGGCGGGTCCACTGCCGGAGACCCATCTAAATTCGAGCGCAAGGATGTCTGGGATATGAAATGGGCTAATGATAACCCAGATCTGTTCTCCATGATGGAGAAAACCAGAATGTATGTCTTCAGAAACCTGGACCCTGAGGTGAGACATAGAGAAATTAGTTGCATAAGCATACCTATGCATATACAGTATTGTGGCAAGAGAAAAGAGGATGACTAAAAAAATCACATAAATGGAAGAAAAGAAAGAAAGGGTGAGAGTAAGAGTTTTGTCAAAGCTACTGCACTCTTACATTTACAGGGTTCAAGAAGTGCTGCCATTTTCAAATAAACACACACACACACACACACACACACACACGTTGGGTTTCTACGTTTTATGGGGATATTCCATAAATATAATGATTTTTATACTGTATAAATGGTATATTCTATCTTCTAACCCTAACCCTAAACCTATCCATCACAGAAAACTTCCTTCATTTTTATATTTTCAAAAACATCACTAAGTATGATTTATGAGCTGTTTTCCTCATGGGGACCAAAAAATTTCCCCACAAAGACAAGGATTTCAGATTCAAAGATTGCCCCCATTTTGTCCCCATAACATAGGGTTTACCTGAAACCCCCACCCCCCACACACACACACCAGTCTCAGTAAATCACACTGCACATGGCCTATAGATCAGACCACCCACTGCAGAGGTATTAACTGCGCTTTTTTCTTCCCGCACAGAAAAATAGTAGGAAGTGTGGTTTACAGGTTCATGCCACACATTATACACAATATTTAGTTGCACTAATATTAAAAGTGTATTCTCCTAAATAATCAGCCTAATTTGATCAGAAATAGATTTCTTCAGTTGGTTTTATTTTACAGCAGTGTTAGTGTGAGTATTCTCTCCTGACAAGCTCATATTTGTGTTGTGTTTTGAACACAGGAACCAATTCAAACATCTGGCTTCATCTGCCACTTTGAGGATCTGGAGATCAAATCTGTTCTTTTGGATGAGATCATGAGGGTTGGTTGGAATATGTGTGATTTATGAATTTATTTCAACCTATGAATGTCAGTGAGTGAATTTTTAAATTGAGATTTCCAAGACTGAAAAACTGTATATATATGTATGTGTGTGTATGTGTATGTGTGTGTATGTTATTCATTCTTGGAAATCTAAATTTAAAAATTATTATTTATATATAAATTAGCTGTTATAGTCTCTATAAAATGATTTTTGAAACAATAAATCATCTTAATTTGTCAAAAGTTGTTTGAACCCTGAAAATAATTTTATCCTTTAGGATCCAGAGGTTCCAAATAAAGATTATTTAATAAACTTCGAGATCCGCTCACTGAGGGACAGCAGGGCGCTGATTGAGAAAGTTGGAATTGAAGATGCTTCTCAGTTTATTGAGGACAATCCCCATCCGCGCCTCTGGTAAGAGACAGACACGCATTCCACACAATAAATGGGGCAGTGTGGTTATTTATTCAAGAAAACCTGCAAACACAAAGAGGAATACGGCAATAAAAGCATAGTGAGGCAGTACGGAAGCGTGTGCTAAAACATGCTATGTGAGTTTGTTTATTTGTATGTGTGTGTTTGTTATACATTTTAAAGATTTGTGTGTGTGCAACATGGCTGTGTATGTGTGTGTCCTGGAAGTGGAAAGTATGCACTTAAATAGTCTGAATGTAGTGTGAGGTACAGTTTTATGATCTGAATGATGATCCTGGCACTGGCAGGACAAGATAAAACCAATAAGGCAGCACAGTTCTGGAGAGCTATTTCCTAGTAAATCTGGAAAAAGTGGAATAAAATAAGCTGTAATCTAAAAAGGCACATATGTGTGCAGTTTTTTATGGTTATGTTCAAATGAAATGAAAATGAAAAGAAAAATTATCTAAGACCGAGAGAGATTTTTACTGTAGCCATAAAGTTTTGGAGCGGCTCTATTGATTTAGGAGCCCACTGGAGTTTTAGTGGCTCTGTCAGTTCTCACAGCACAAGGAGGAATTTCAGATTGGACTCTTGCTACAGAAGCAGGTAGGCAAACCCTAGTGTCATGTTAGCTTAAGTTTAATGTTCTTTACCAGTGCTTCAAAGCACTGCACCTTCATCTAACATACATTATTGACAGGACACACTCTGGAATGAATAATTCACTGAAAACACAATGCGAGTCTCTATTCTCTCTGCCATCTCTGATGTGATCAGCCTGGTTTTCTATACATTAGTGCGGTTTTGGACTGATTGTTGGAATAAGTTCGTTTACTGGATCATTGGACTGAAAACCTTCCCAGAGTTTAGCTGCTTAAAATGATCTGATCACAAACATAGAATTATAATTGAATCTATGGTAATGTGTAAAGAGCGCATCCAGGTCACATTTGACCCCATACTCTAGATTTTTTTTTTTTGCATGTTTTATTATTTTTTGCAAAGTCTCATTAGTTACATTTAGAATTTAATAATTGGTTACACTTTATTTCGATAGTCCACTTTAGACATTCTACTAACTATAAGTAACTTTGCAACTACATGTCAACTAACTCTCATTAGAGTATTAGTAGACTGTTAATGACTGGTAGTTGACATGACAATAGTTAGTAGAATGTCTAAAGTGGACTATAAAAATAAAGTGTCACCCAATAATTTATGTATCATTTGCTGCATTTGAGAATATAATTTTCTTTCTTAGATTTTGGGGTGAAATGTAGGCAGTACATTAGTAAGTGAGGAAAGTTGCTGTTTATACTGTCAGACAGGAACTGGAGAAGGAATCCTGTAGGAATATGGTGTAAAGACAGAAAGAGTCATGTGTCAGCTCTCTCTTTCAGTCTGTGTGTTTGCTTGGATGTAAGGGTTAGAGCTCAGAGGGTCTTTTGTTTGATTTTGCTCATTCATACCATGCCAACGTGTCAGAGGTCAAAGGTTTTCTCAGCTTTCAATGAGCACATGAAAAGATCCCAGAGAGACTCGCTTCGTCCTCTTTGTTCATTTTCTGTCAGTCTAAAGTGTCTTCAGTGAAACAGATCTAGCTATGCGCAACTGAACATAATGACACTCATTATGAGTGTCATTTTGGGAATATCCACATTTTTATGCTGTTTAAGCTTCCAAGGTGTGAGGAAAATCTTTGTTGAGATCAAATACTGTATAAATACATTAATAATTCTTCAAAATAATAATTTCATCCGAACTAATGTGTCATATTCTGGAAATATGGGATTTGAGGTATTCAGTGTGAAATGTCAGACCTTCTGTACTTGACAGTTGAAAATTCAGTCAGTTGTATGTATGTGTGCACTTGCAGGCGTTTGTTGGCAGAAGCGGCGCTGCAGAAGCTGGATTTGAAGATGGCTGAACAGGCGTTTGTGCGCTGTAGGGACTACCAGGGCATTGAATTTGTCAAGAGACTGAGCAACCTTCAGAGTGAAGCCATGAAACAGGCCGAGGTAGCTGCTTACTTCAGCAGGTTCGAGGAGGCAGAGAGGATGTACCTGGACATGGACCGCAGGTATACACAGATAATAAATGTTTTCATGCTGTGTGAAATCTCTGTGAACATCCACGCTACACTCAAAAAATAGTGATGTTGAATGAATTTAATTAAATTGAGAAAAACTTTACACAATTTAGAATATTTCCGTAATAATTCTGTTGAACTAAATAGTTATCAAAATATTCAGTTGCTATTGTAACTAATAACTAATAACAAAAAAAAACCCAAAAACCCCCCCAAAAAAAAAATAAAAAAAAATATATATATATGCATGCATGTCCAAGTTTTCCCTAATAAAGGGCCTTAAAAAGTATATCTAGGCACCCTGTACTGTATATGCACCACCATACAACATATACATATACAGTGTGCACTACCTATGCTTTGCTGATAAAGTTAACTTGAACACTCTATAACAAAGGTTATTAATTTATATTTCTACATAATTTTTTATAAATTTTTGGCTTTTTACCAAACAATTGCTATTTATATTTTTTACTGGCATACAATAAATATATATATATATATATATATATATATATATATATATATATATATATATATCATATCCTAATTTAACGGAGTACTAAATTATATAAACTACATAGATGGATGATTTTTAGGTAAAAAACAAACATACAAACACTCACATTACATCAGGTTCCAAATGTGTCTGTTGGCTTTGTTTATGCGATTATGGCCAACATTTTAATTAACTAAATTGAAAAAGCAACAAAAATCTATTAATTTTGAATGTTCATCATTCTTATTTCTCCCTCTGGTCTCTTTAGGGATTTGGCGATCAGTTTGCGTATGAAGCTCGGTGATTGGTTCAGGGTTCTGCAGTTGCTGAAGACAGGATCAGGTGACTCTGATGATGCTCTTCTGGAGCAGGCCTACAACGCTATTGGAGACTACTTTGCAGACAGACAGAAATGGTAGGTTGCTTAAGAGTAGGTGTTTTCATATTTATGTATATGTATGTGTTTGTCCAGACAAAGCCACGCAGCTGAATGTCTGTCGTACAATATTTGTTTCAGTGTCATACACTCATTTCTGTCATAACAACTCTCGTAGTGTTTGGCATGGTGATGGATATGCTAATGTTAATGTATTTGGTCTTGGCGTAATAGATTTGCTACACTGCTGTTGCTGCAGAGCAAGTACAGAGACTTGCTACTGCCAATACTTTCACAGACATGCTGCTGCTGCACATATAACATAAATAAATGAACCCCCCAACAAAGCAGGAGACACAAGAAATAGACAATACAGGCCAAAATATGCATGCTTCTTAGTGTAAGAAAACAAGCTGCTGCATCGGGAGACATGCATATATCCCCACATACACTCGCCTAAAGGATTATTAGGAACACCTGTTCAATTTCTCATTAATGCAATTATCTAATCAACCAATCACATGGCAGTTGCTTCAATGCATTTAGGGGTGTGGTCCTGGTCAAGACAATCTCCTGAACTCCAAACTGAATGTCAGAATGGGAAAGAAAGGTGATTTAAGCAATTTTGAGCGTGGCATGGTTGCTGGTGCCAGACGGGCCGGTCTGAGTATTTCACAATCTGCCCAGTTACTGGGATTTTCACGCACAACCATTTCTAGGGTTTACAAAGAATGGTGTGAAAAGGGAAAAACATCCAGTATGCGGCAGTCCAGTGGGCGAAAATGCCTTGTTGATGCTAGAGGTCAGAGGAGAATGGGCCGACTGATTCAAGCTGATAGAAGAGCAACTTTGACTGAAATAACCACTCGTTACAACCGAGGTATGCAGCAAAGCATTTGTGAAGCCACAACACGCACAACCTTGAGGCGGATGGGCTACAACAGCAGAAGACCCCACCGGGTATCTCCACTACAAATAGGAAAAAGAGGCTACAATTTGCACGAGCTCACCAAAATTGGACAGTTGAAGACTGGAAAAATGTTGCCTGGTCTGATGAGTCTCGATTTCTGTTGAGACATTCAGATGGTAGAGTCAGAATTTGGCGTAAACAGAATGAGAACATGGATCCATCATGCCTTGTTACCACTGTGCAGGCTGGTGGTGGTGGTGTAATGGTGTGGGGGATGTTTTCTTGGCACACTTTAGGCCCCTTAGTGCCAATTGGGCATCGTTTAAATGCCACGGCCTACCTGAGCATTGTTTCTGACCATGTCCATCCCTTTATGACCACCATGTACCCATCCTCTGATGGCTACTTCCAGCAGGATAATGCACCATGTCACAAAGCTCGAATCATTTCAAACTGGTTTCTTGAAC
Organism: Leuciscus leuciscus; assembly: GCF_965113295.1. NCBI lineage: Eukaryota > Metazoa > Chordata > Actinopteri > Cypriniformes > Leuciscidae > Leuciscus > Leuciscus leuciscus. The sequence goes on along the minus strand of NC_138746.1, from coordinate 18,712,717 downwards.
ATGACAATGAGTTCACTGTACTAAAATGGCCCCCACAGTCACCAGATCTCAACCCAATAGAGCATCTTTGGGATGTGGTGGAACGGGACCTTCGTGCCCTGGATGTGCATCCCACAAATCTCCATCAACTGCAAGATGCTATCCTATCAATATGGGCCAACATTTCTAAAGAATGCTTTCAGCACCTTGTTGAATCAATGGCACGTAGAATTAAGGCAGTTCTGAAGGCGAAAGGGGGTCAAACACAGTATTAGTATGGTGTTCCTAATAATCCTTTAGGTGAGTGTATGGATGAACATAGACGGGACGGGATTAATGAGAACTCAGACAGTCAGGTAACAGAATTAAAACAGGGCACAAACGTGACATTACACCCCCCTCTGGAAAGGCGCGTCCTTGTGCCGTACAAGGTCCAACTGAGGGGGGAGGGCGGGGGCTATGGAGGAGGACGAGGAACTGGTGAAGGGCAAAGGTGGAGATGGCAGGAGGAGCCAGGGAGGAACCAGGAAGAGGAGGTGCCAGGCAGGGACCCAGGCCACAGCCATGACGGAGGCCCATACTGCCGTTGAGGGAGGGAGAAGCCATGGTGGAGAAGCTCTCAACGACATCATGGGGATGAGCGATGGAGATGGAGCAAATGGTGGTGGAGCCCTGGGCGCAGATGGAGAGCTGATGGGACTGGGCAACACTGCTGGTCCTGGCGACCGTGATGGATCCACAGCGACGACCGTCCATGGAGAAACCGAGGTACCATGGCACCGAGGTGGAGCCGGAGGGAGGATGGAGCCAGATGGAGTCAGGGCAACGGGCCAAGGTGGGGTTACGGGAACAGCGGCTGGAGGCGGAGCCTGGTAGGAGCTGGATGACGGAAGGCCTGAGGCTTATTCACACAGCATTGTGTTATGGGAGAAGACGAAGGGCTGAACCAGCGAAGGTGGGGCTGATGGACTGGCTGAATGAGGATGAGGAGGCAGGAAAGGGAGGCTGGGCGGGATCAGCGTCCTCCTCTCAGCCACACACTCCACACACCGGAAAATGGCATCTCTCCAGTTTCCTTTCTTCATATCCGGTAGGTCTTGTGGGTTGTGAAAGTTCGCCCCGACCCAATATATCGATTTTAGAGTCTCATCGCCAAAAGCCGTTCGTTGGGCGAGCTGGCAGAAACGCAAAGAATAATCCAGAAAAGAAAGTCCTTCCCAGTCGAGAGCAGAGAAAGGAGCAGCAATCTCCATAGTCCTTTTTTGTGGTCCATTCTTCTGTCACGTGTGGCTGTGGTATACAGAGTGCACGACGAAGGAGAATCAAACACAAACTGACTGTTTTAAATCCACGAAGGAGAAGCACAGGAAAACAGGCAAACAGGAGAACTGGCAAAGGAATGAACAGCTGAACAGAATGACTAATCAATGAGCAACCAAAGAGATTAATGAGAACTCAGACAGGCTGGTAACAAAATGAAAACAGAACACAAACGTGACACATTAAAGTGTGTCCAAATTTTTTGACTGGTTGTGTACTTTAAGGTGACACAGAGACTTGAAGTATGTGTGTTTCACAGGTTGAATGCAGTGCAGTATTACCTGCAGGGTCGTAATCAGGAGCGTCTGGCGGAATGTTATTATATGCTGGAGGACTATGATGGTCTGGAGAAACTTGCAAACTCCCTACCAGAAAACCATAAACTGCTACCAGTGGGTGCTCTCTCTTTTTTTCTCTCTCTCTGTCCCATTTTCTTATGCTTTGTCAGCAGACCAATCAGCAGTGTTTGGTTCAGATTATCTTGAATGGCTTGAACTGTGTTTTATTGTATGTTTGTGTGTGTGTGTGTGTGTGTGTGTGTAGGACATTGGTCAGATGTTTGTTACCGTGGGAATGTGTGAGCAGGCTGTCTGTGCATTTCTGAAATGTAACCAGCCCAAAGCAGCTGTGGATGCCTGTGTGCATCTAAACCAGGTGAGAGTTCATGCACAAACCTACACAGAACTTTAGCTTGTTGTATGGTTTATGTTATGAAGGTAAATGTTTAGCATGTATTAATATTATATTAATTGCATTAATTGTATTGATATTACAGTATATTAGGGCTGTCAATATATTTTTTTAAGTGAATGCATTTGTATCCTTTTAATAAAAATAAAGACAGAACAAAGATTTCTCATTTGCATAGAAAACACTGATTACATATTTCACACAACTAAACTCAAACTAATTAAATAATATTAAACAATATTGTAACTTAATGAACACTTTGTGGAATTATTCATGCATATGTATAGAAAATAGAGGTTTTTGTAGATGGTCTTCTTATTGTACAATTATCCACTTGTACAATTATAAAATTACATTAAAGAAGGTATTTTTTCTATCATGTACTGATCTAATAAAACACACAGACACACACACACACACACACACACACACACACACACACACACACACACACACACACACACACACACACACACACACACACACACACACTTGTGCTGCTTCTCTTGCAACGGCTCTAATTAAACTTTAGAAATCACACAGAAAAGATTTAAATGATAATGTTAAATTGAACATAAATGCATTATCTGTGTTAAAGAAATTGAGACTTTTACAGCTCTATTTAATATGCATTTCCCAAAAGACACATTTTTCATCCTCTCTTCACTGAATGCATTCTGACTCACTGCCTATTCTTGAGCATCGAGAGTCGAGATAATGACACTTCTGTCATTAGTTTAAATGAGAGGTTCAGAGAGTTCACAGTGCTCATCATCAGTTGTACTGAAAGATCCAGTTGCAGCTGTAACATCATCATACTCATCTGCTGATGAAACCTGTCTGTGATGAATGTTTAGATGCTTGATAAAAACAAATGAGCAACAGTAAAAATACATTTTAACTGGGTGCTTTTTTTCCCAGTGGAACAAAGCTGTGGAACTTGCCAAAAACCACAGTATGAAGGAAATCGGGCCTCTTCTGTCCAAATACGCCTCACATCTGCTGGAGAAAAAAAAAACTCTAGAGGCTGTAGAGCTCTACAGAAAAGCCCATCACTTCCTGGATGCAGCCAAACTCATGTTTACGGTATGTCTATATTAGCTCATGTAAGAAACAAATGTCATTGGGGATCCTCAGGTTATGAAACCAGTGATGACAGTCATTTTTAAAGTGGCCAGATGATGCCCTTTTACTATGGTTTTTTTTGTTTTAGGGGGGTCTACTAGAATAGGTTTTCATGCTTCAATGTAAATAAATAAAATCAGATATTTTACATTGTAGCAGCACCTCTCTTCCCAGTCTGTCAGTAACACCCTTTTTAGTTCCGAGCTCTATTAAGCCCTTCCTTCCTAAAAGCGCAATGCGCTCTGATTGGTCGGCCCGATTGGCCAACCACTTCAAGCGCAATTCGGAAATGTCATTCCTCTTACCATAACCGCAAATGTCAACACTACTAATGCAACTCAACCAGGCCTCGACCCACTTTTTTGCACATGCCTTAGACTGAAATTATTTAAATGCGGAATATTGTGATGTGTTCATTCCCGGAAGAAAACTCAAGACTACAATCGAAGAATTTCAGGTAGTTCAGAAACAGTGCTTACTTGTATAGCAAATAACTAACTTCCTTTGAAGTGGACTTTGTGCTTTGTAAATTTGCAGACTTTTTTCATGCTGAAACAGACACATGACACACTAAAGAAAACATATGTAAAAAAAACAAAAAAGATAATAGGTCCTCTTTAAAGGAAATGGCCTGGTTTCACAGACATGGCTTAGATTAAGCCAGTATTAGACCTTGGTTCAATTAGGACATTTAAGTAGCTTTTATAAATGTGCCTTAGGAAAAACGTTATTGGTGTGCATCTTGAGACAAAACAATGGCACAGACATATTTTTAAGAGATGCCAGAGCAAGTTGCTTTCAGTTAAAACAGCTCATACAGTACATGCATTTTAGTCTGGGACTAGCTTCAGCCTTTTCTGTGAAACTTGGGGAAAGTGTTCAATGTTAGCGCCACTTGACAGAATGATGAAATAATGAAAAAAAAAAGTGTTTTGTTTCTGTTAAATCTATTTTGTTATGCCCAACCCAGTCGTGAGATTTCATTTTCTGTTAGTGGCGTAGAAATAACATGCTTAACATTTAATGTCAGGATATTTTTGTAAATGTAAAATGTTTTTAATTGACAATCTTTGTTTCACCTTAGATCGCTGAAGATGAGGCAAAAAAGAGAACGCGACCATTGCGAGTGAAGAAACTGTATGTGCTCGCCGCCTTGCTGGTGGAGAACTTCCATACCCAGATCAAAAGCTCACAGCAAAGCAAAACCAAGGGCAAGAAATCAGAGGTACTTTAACTGTTCAAACATCATCATACAGTACATACGAAAAACTCTCCTGTTTCCAAATGCTCTGCTTGCTGGATGCAGTTTAGCTTTAATACAGGGATAACCAACTACAGTTTTATTATCATTTGTGATTTTTCTATTTTCTAATCCACAAAAAGCTGTGGTAGTTGTTAAGTTACTCTCAGTGCCGTGGTCTGCAGCTGCAGCCTGGCTCAGAGTCCGACAGCATCAGAGGGGCAGGAAATCAGTTGTGATAAAGGGCTCATTTACAGCCTGGTGGTGGGTAATTTGTGTGTGTGATTTATTTCAGGCTACCAGTGCATTAGCAGGGCTGTTAGAGGAAGATGAGACGTCTTCAGACAGCCGTATCCTGGATGACGCCTGGCGTGGGGCAGAGGCCTATCATTTCTTCCTGCTTGCGCAGAGACAGCTGTATGATGGCAAGGTGGACGCGGCCATGAGGACAGGTGACGCATTAAAACCCAATGAGTTGTGATAGCTTATCCACACTTAATGTTTACATTATTTAGTGACTTTGGGGCGCAATCTGTTGAGGTTTGTCAACTGGTAACCTAATGTTAACTGTCTTTAAAACACTGGGGCTGTGTCCAAAATCGCCCCTTATACCCTTAAATAGGACACTGTTTGATGGGAAAGGCATTTGTAGTGGTATCCAAAACCATAGTGGACATTATAGAGTGCACTCATTCAATCCCACAATGCACCGCAATAACGAGTGTACGACTGAGGTACACTCGTCAGATAGAGAATACCCATAATGCACCGTGAGGGTCGTGCTGAATAAATTCCCGCATCTCGCCAGAAGATGGAGCTCGCAGCTTAATCATCCATCCATCCATTTTCCAAACTGCTGGTCCAATGTGGGTACAGTGTAAATCATACAGGTATAAATTCCTTTTTAATTGATTATTAAATTGTTTAATTAAGGTTTGTACATGCTAGAGTTCAAGATAAATCTTACTAGGGGTGCACCGATCCGACTTTTTCAGTCCCGATACCGATACCGATGCCTGGGCTTTGTGTATCTGTCGATACCCGATACCGATCCGATACTATTGTTGAATTAATAATAAACTGTATACCTTCCACCTTATACCTTCCTTGAAGAGACTAAAGGCACCAGACTTTACTAACTAAACATAACTAAGACAAGATAACAGATGTATGTAATGTGTTGAATTCTTATTTATTTAAAAAACAATTGTGCATTCAAATCTAAAATATAATGTAATCAAACTCTTAAATTAAAATAAATAAAATGTAGCCACAAGAAACAAAACAGTGCATTGGTTGAACATTCAATAGTAATCAAACAGTAACCAAACATTGTAAACATGTAAAAAATATAAAGTGCAAAGTCCTGCAAACAGGAATTTAAAATGCAACATAGCAGCTGAACCTGAGAATAAACAAATAAAAAGTTGGTCGAACAACAACTTGATCACACATACAAATAATAATAACCAAACATTGTAAACATGTAGTGCAGTGTCACACCACCATCACAAACATGACCTGTGAATGCTCACTTAATCAGCAATGGCAAATTGAAATGTCAGTTTTAATGATCAATATGTTTCATATTTTTAAAAATGAAAACAAAAAGAAGCAGGGTTGTGTTTTATATTTCGTGTTGTTATAAATATATGCAGTAAAGATAATCAATGTACGCGTTTGCCTGAACCACATTTATGTGGCCATTAATATGTGTAAGATTTTTTTTAAATGAAAAGAGGCAGAGTGGTGTTTTATAACATATTTCGTTTTATTGTTGACGAAAAGAGGCAGAGTTGTATTTTATACCATATTTCGTTTTATTGTTGGCTAAAACATACATAAAGAGATGACCGGAGTAGCCAGAGCGAGCTGAGTGACGCGATCAAGAACGCTGCTGTTCCATTTGCAGAATAACCGGACTTGCCACCTCTCGTCCTCGGGAGTTCGTTCTCCTGAGTCAAACTTGGCAAGTCCGAACTACCAAGGACGCAAGTCCGAAGTTTGCGTTCTTGGTATTGAGAAACGGCCTCTGGCTCGCTCCATGTTGCTTCTAGCATGCGACACACGTGAAGCTGACGAATGACGTAGGTTCTGCTGCGACGAAAAAAAACAAAAAAAAAACTGGATCGGCCCGTGGATCTGTTATTTTTTTCCGATCCCCGATCCAGCTATTTTGTCAGTATCGCGGCCGATATCCGATCCTAATATCGGATCGGTGCACCCCTAAATCTTACTACTGGAGCTGCCGGTTTGCTAAGTTTCAAAGGATTATTAAACAATAAGCACAAACTATGCAAAAGAGGCAGTGCTTCCAGCGCACTCAGTGTCCGAATTCACTCACTCGTTTTCCTTCACTCCTTCAGCTGGACTATAATTAGTGGAGTAATGTAGGGAATAGTGAATGAGGGTATAGTGGGTGATTTTGAACACAGTTTAAGGCTCTGTCATGGAAATTAGCATGTATAAACCTTAATTAAACAAATTAATAGTCAATTAAAAAGGAATTTATACCTGAATGATATTACGCTGTAGACAGGCTACATCAGCAGAAGACACACTAAAAACTGAGGCTACAATTCACACAGGCTCAACTAAACTTAAACAATAGAAGATTGGAAAAATGTTGCCTGGTCTCAATTTCTGCAGCAACATTCAGATGGTAGGGTCAGAATTTGGCATAAACAACATGAAAGCATTGATCCATCCCGTCTTGGATCATCGGTTCAGGCTACTGGTGATGTAATGGTGTGAGGGATATTTTATTGGCACACTTTGGGCCCTGAGTAATGTTATTAAGTGTCCATCCCTTTATGACCACAGTGAATCTTCTAATGGCTACTTCCAGCAGGATAACGTCCCGTCACAAAGCTCAAATCATCTCAAACTGGTTTCTTGAACATGACAATGAGTTCAAATACTCAAATGGCCTCCATAGTCACCAGATCTCAATCCACTAGAGCACCTTTAGTATGTGGTGCAACGGGAGATTCACATCATGGATGTGTAGCAGACAAATCTGCAGCACCTCATGATGCTATCAAGTCAATATGGACCAATTCTCTGAGAAATGTTTCCAGCACCTTGTTGAATCAATGCCACAAAGAATTAAGGCAGTTCTGAAGGCAAAAGTGGGTCCAACCTGGTACTAGCCAGGCGTAAAGTGGCCGGTGCGTGTGTATTTGTAATATGTAAATCACTCACTCCTCATTTTGCAATCCAATTAGAATATAACACAAACAAATTGCTGTGAAACATAGTCTTTAGTCTTATGTATATGAACAAATTCATTATCACCTCCTACACTTTCTCTCTGTTTGTATCAGACCACAGTAATGATGTCCATATGAATATTCTAAAGATTGTAAATCTGTGTCTGTTAATGTGTGTGTGAATGCATGCAGGGTATGTCTGGCCTCGTCTGCGCACATAAAGTGTTAAATCGCTCACCTGAACAGAGAAAACAAACTCAAAGTGAAGTCTTTACAGCGTTCAGTCCACACATACACTCTTACAAAAGACGTTTGCTTACACGAAAGTCTAGACAAAATTTGTGAACCACAGATTACATCATATCCAGGACCACCTGGAAAAGGTGCTTGTGTGTGTTGTGGGTTAATGTTTTTGTCTTTCAGTTAGCTGTGCTTTCATTGCATACTTCTATTAAAGTCTTTAAAATTATCTATTAAAAATTATTTAAGTTAGGGATGCACTGTTATTAAAATTCTGTTAATAACTATTGTTAAACTAATAATTATTTTATTGTTATGACAGATTACCAATAAATGACCAATTTTAAAATGATATACTATTTTGCCTAAATAAATTAAATAAAGCACTAAAACTATTTGTGAATTGTGAAAGTGAATTTAGGCATCACAGCATTATAATGTTCATTATAAAAAATGTATATTCACCATGAGATTTAATATAAATCGTATTTGAAAGTGTTATTAAATTATTCTCCTTTTAGTGCGCATTAGAGGGCGGCGGCGGCAGCAATATCCCTTATTAAAATCTTTTGTTCCTCAAGTGTACAGCAATTCAATAATTACTTTATTCTTCATTTCTAGCTCTCCATCTCCGTGACTATGAGGATATTATCCCTGCTGTGGAGATTTACTCTCTGCTAGCCATCTGCTCATCTGCTAACTGTGCGTTTGGTACGTGTTCACGTGCCTTTATTAAGCTGGAATCTCTGGAAACACTGACTCCAGATCAGAGGCAGCTTTATGAAGACCTGGCCCTGGAGATCTTCACCAAACACAGCCCTAGAGACACCCGGCAAAGCCAGCAAGACAGCCTCACTGACGGGTAAGCCAGGAACGCAATGGCCAGATGTGCTATATAACCTCACTGAGCACACAACCGCGGAATAATTGAGGCGGATCCTTTGTTATGGCTTGTTGACGGAGCTGTGAGGTCACAGTGACGCAAGTGTAAAATAGTGTGAGATGAGTGGTGTAAGGGTCAGTGTGTATGACTTAGGCGTATCACTGCAGTGTGCCGGATAACTGGAAGTTTCCAGACCTTTCAGATTATTACATCAGCACAGTTCTCCCTAAGAACTGTAGTAAAACAGTGGGAAGATTATTACACAACTGTTCAAAAGTTTGGAATCAGTAAGATATTTTTTTTTTTATGTTTTTAAAAAAAGTCTCTTATGATCATCATGGCTGCATTTATTTGATTAAAAATACAGTAAAAACATTTATATCTTAAAATATTATTGCAATTTTAAAAATACTTTTGTATTGTAATATGTTTTAAATGTAATTTATTGCTGTGATGGCTAAGCTGAATTTTCAGCATCATTACTCCAGTCTTCAGTTTCACATGATCCTTTAGAAATCATTCTAATATGCTGATTTGATGCTCAAGTAACATTTCTTCTTATCATCAATGTTATCAAAATATTTTTGTGGAAACAGAGATTCTTTGATAAATAGAAAGTTCAGAAGAACCTAAAAATTATTTATTTTTTTTGCACAAAAACAAAAAATCTACTGACCCCAAACTTTACTTTAGTAGTTTTTTTCCCTCACTGAAGCTGTCCGTTAGTATTCTTTCTTTGCAAAGCCCCGAAGTGACAAATACACATCACACATTTACAGGGTGAAATTATTCCATGAATTGACTGATTTCAATGCATTAGATTTGTTTATGCTCGCAAAGTTCTCCTGCTTCGACCTATTTTGGCCCAATGTAATGAGAAAACAAATAAAATAAAAAAGCTCATTCACTCTAAGGACGATAACTATAATGATAACGATAAAGATATAGTTCCAAAATCATTCTAAATATAAAAGAATAGCAGAGTCCATACCACAACTATAAAGATAACAGCACAGAGAAACAATATTGTTGGAATCACTTTCAGAGTTTTTTTTTTTTTTTTTTTAGCTGATGAACGATAAAAGCATCGACAGCCAGAATCCATTCTGCTTTAAAGAGCTCAAGCATTTAAAGCGGCATAAAACAAAACTGCAGTGCGTGCTTAATAAACAGAACAATATCGTCCGCTGGTGTGGATGCTAATGCCATTATAGTTTGCAGTTATCTTTATAGTGATCATTCTTGGTGTGAAAGGGCCTCAGCTCAAAACATAAATGTAAAGCAGCAAATTAACTCTTCCAGTTATGTTAATAAAACAGTGTTAAACTGCTTAAACAGGTTAGCAAGTGTGAAGCATTCTGACTTGATGAATAAACCTCTCTCTCTCTCTCTCTCTCTCTCTCTCTCTCTCTCTCTCTCTCTTCTGTCTTTTATTCTATTACTTCCTGTTTTTTTTCCTCAGGCCGGAGGGCAAGTCGCCCACCTGTATAGTGACAGGAAGAATAATATCTGAGTACCAGTTCTGGATGTGCAGTGTGTGCAAGCACTGTGCTTTGGAGCAGGAGGTCACACAACACAACTTCTGTCCTCTCTGTCACTCCCCAGTGGGATAAATTGTTCCTGTCGCCTTCCCAAGCTCAACTATTGCTCCATCAAATGTCAGTCTTTTTGATGCACTGTAGGATACAAACTCTGCCATAAGGTTAGAAAGCTTAAAATATGTTGTTTGGATGCTCAAACAAATTAACATTTATATTTGTACATTGGATCTCTTTTATATGTCTTTTTCATATATTCATGTATGTAATTACATTATTTTCACTATAAATAATATTATACACAATTTTCCCTAAAAAAATTCTTATGTAAATCGCCACATTCAACTCAATATGACAATTTATATAAGAGTGAGTTTCAATTCTAAAAGTTACGAATGAATCATCTGGCTAATATGATACTGTATGTATATGTGAGGTTTTTTTTAGTAAAGAAATGAAAAAAATTAAACTGAGTGCCTCCTGTTATTTTAGCATTAACAGGCAAATTGTTCTGTTGTTTGATTAATCTAAAATAAATTTAAAAACACATCTCAAACTTTCATGTTCACTTGTGTCTGTTCTGATTCGAATTGAGAATTTGCATCTTTAATATTAGGCATCTGTCTGTTGAAACTTTTACCTTGCTGAATTCGTAAACTCTTACTAACTTTAAAATATCTTTCTGTGCCAGAAATAGTAAGAGTAGAATGCAAGTATGCGGTTTTGAATTAAGCACTGTCTCCTACCTCTTCTTCATCTTGTCGTATGTCACGCAATGCTGCCCTCTACAGTCAGTCCCGAGTTACGACGCTTCTGAGTTTTGGCGCTGAACATAAGTAACGACGTTGTACTTTATTGGACAATACTAGTTTATTTTCCTTTCTTACTTGAGTTACCTAATTGGTGGTAGTGAGATATTTAAAAATGCATGTTTTAAAGAGCAATACTAAAGAGTCGTCTGCATGTACTCGTGACGGCCTCTAGAGGGCATCATCTGTCAATTCTTCTGTGCACGTGCGACAGGTGCTGTGAGAGGGAGAACATAGCCTGCTTCAGAGGTGAACGTGTTGACGAATCACTCGCTGCTTACATGCTCTAATTATGACACTCCTTAAACTAATTGCAATTTGTCTATGATCTTTTTGTGTTTGTGCATTTGTGTTGAAATTATTTCTAAATCTCATTACACACTTGATGCTTATCAAAAGAGCTAAATGACGATTGATTCTTTCCCCTCAAACTTTTCAGAATAGCTTTTCTTGACTTTTCTTCTAACGGACCTCTATTGTCTTTTTCCTTAAACTCGAGGGATCGTTAATCTCAGTCTTTCATTAGTTTTCTAATCCTTTAGCTGCCCTTCACGGGTGGTCGAAGTATCTGTCTCTGTAGCTTTGCTTTCATCCCTCCGTTCTCCCATTATTTTTCACTCTTATCATTGTCCCTCCCGTTTCACCTCTAATGCATAAGGGGAAAAGCCGCACCGTGGAGCTTGAGAGGCGCGTCCTCAAACGCAAAGCGCAAGCGCGCTGCGCGCACTAGTTGCCACGGGCCAGTGACGCACGGACGCGCAGCTGCCCCGAGGCACCTCGAGTGCATTAGTGGCACACTATGTGCCAACTGTCCCACCCGACACAGTCCGCTGCGGGACATGGGGCAAATACTGCGTACGAGCGCACACCGGACACAGCTTGACCAAGGAAGGCGCTGGAGGATGGCAATATCCACACCAAACGTCTTTGCAGTCCACTGATACCATCAGAAAATAAAGAAAAGAGGTAAAATGTGATGTTTGCTTCACTGTAGTTTGGCTTACGCAGTGCTTTTTTTAAACTTGGTGCTGGAGTTCAAACGACTTCTACATCGTGCTGCTTTCAAGAAACTTCTTAACAATTATCCATATATGTCAGTCAGAAATTTGGTGTTGTACCCAAATTTAACAGTTAAATGTTTTTAGGTCTAGTGTGTGAATGCCGTGTTGCAACCAAATATTCTTTACGTTTTATGTAGTGCAAATTGAAATTATTACTGTACACGTGAGGTTCAAAAGTCTGAACCAACTTGAAAATCTAGAGTTCAAATAATTAAAAATTAGGAATAAAATGTAAAAAATTAAAACAATGAAATGTTATGACATTAAATGAAGAAGAAATATTGAAGTGTCTGCCTATATGTCCTCAAGTATTTGTGACATTAATCATGTCAGTATTTGTACAAAGGACCAGAAGTTCTTGTAGAGCTCATGCAGCTAGAGTGACAAACCAAATACTTTTTGAAAAACAAAAAGTGTTTAAAAAATACTTTTTTGAAAATCATGTCACTTGTCGCTAAAATTAGTTTGCTGCTGTTTTTCAAAAAAAAAAAATTCAACTTTTCACTCAAAATTATGTTTTAAAATACAAGAGTTTTTGCTAGTGGTCTCACATTTAAACCATATACTGTACATGTTTTATAATCTCAAAATAAGAATTTCCATTTTACAAACCTTACAAAAGCACTGCATGTCGGGACGGTCAAGCATTCACTGAATGTCCTGAATTTCTGATGTGATTTTAGTGCCCAGCAGTACTACTAGGAGAAAAAGTCAGTGATAGTGTTAAAATGCTCATAATGATCACTGAGGATTTGTTTACGACACTGAAGAGAATCAATATCCATTAGCAGCTATAAAGGCTGATTTGGGCCCCAGAATGCTTTTATCCCATCACATTTGTTACAGTTAGAAGCAGTCGGTCTGTCTCTCTGTCTGCGTGTCTGATTAAGTTTTTGTCTTGTCATACAGTTGGGTACAGTACAGTAAACTGGCGAGTAGTACTAAAAAAAAAAAAAAGTTTTCTTCTTAAAGTGCTAATCAGACATTTCTTTTCCTCCACTATATAGGCATGGATCCATAGCTGATCACTCTTAGCCTCTCCAAACCTGCTAAGCCCAACAGTCCCACTTACTCCTTCATGTACTGGCATCCATCATGCTGTATGGGCAGGTCCTGCACCGCCGAGGGCCAGAGGAGAGCTTCATCAACCTCAACGTTGGCGGCTTTAAGCAGCAAGTGGAACGGGTGGTCCTCCAACGCTTCCCCCACACACGGCTGGCCCGATTGCTCTACTGCAGCTCAGAGGCCGCTATTCTGCAGCTTTGCGACGACTACGCCGCGGCTGACCGCGAGTATTATTTCGATCGCAATCCATCTTTTTTCCGCTATGTGTTGAACTTCTACCATACTGGAAAGATCCACCTGATGGAACAATTGTGTGTGTTTAGTTTTAGCCAGGAGTTGGAATACTGGGGCATCAAGGAGCTTCACCTGGACACTTGCTGCAGCAACAGATTTCAAGAACAAAAAGAATGCGTAGGAGATCACGACTGGGGAAATGAGGATGACCCGCCGAACCAGCTGCAGGACAGCTTAGACTCGTCCATGGAGGAGCTATCAGGATATGACAAAGACCTGGAAAAGTTCGAGGGCACCTGGTGCTCTGAGAACCGCAAAGAACTCTGGCTGCGACTGGAAAACCCTGGATACTCGTGTTCTGCAAAAATAATAGCGGTGTTTTCACTGAGTGTGGTACTGATGAGTATTGCCGCCATGTGCGTTCATAGCATGCCTGAGTTCAACGAGAAGGACGATAATGAGAAAGAGGTGGAGGACCCAGTGTTGGCTGCGTTCGAGACCTTTTGTGTCCTCTGGTTCTCCATCGAGTTCATCCTACGATTAGTTGTCACGCCATGTTTGCGCAAATTCCTGTGCAATGCGCTAAACATCATTGACTTTGCTTCTATTGTTCCGTTTTACGCCACGTTGGCCTTCGAAACCGTCGATGCTGAGGAAAGCGCGGAGCTTGAGAACGTGGGAAGGGTCGTGCAGATCCTGCGCCTCATGCGAATCTTTCGCATCCTCAAACTGGCGAGGCATTCGGTTGGGTTGCGTTCGCTCGGGGCGACTCTCCGTCACAGCTACAACGAGGTCGGACTCCTCATCCTCTTTCTCTCTGTGGGAATCTCTATTTTCTCAGTGCTAATCTATTTTGTGGAGAAAGAGGACGAGGAGTCAGAAATACAGACCATACCGGTGGGCTGGTGGTGGGCGACAATCAGCATGACCACGGTGGGATATGGCGACACGTATCCTGTCACGCTGGCTGGGAAACTTGTCGCCACCTTGTGCATCATCTGTGGCCTGCTTGTAGTCGCCCTTCCTATCTCCATCATCTTCAACAAGTTCTCCAAGTACTATCAGAGACAGAAAGCCCTGGTGGAGTCCGACCAGCTCCAGTCAGAGGATGAAAAACATCCACATCCCAGCATGCCTTTTCTTTATATAGGAGACCTCTACGGCCAAAAGATGAATTCTCTGGCAGACAGTTCATCCTCCAAGAGTAGCGATGGGAGCGAGGGAGACGCCACTGATGCTTCCAGTATTCAAGATGTTGAATTTGTCTGCCCTGCCAGGATGCCACAGGCCAACAAAGCAACATAAACGGCAATATGCACAACCTCAAATGAATGGAGCGAGAAGAAACTTAGGGCGTTTTCAGACATATAGATCGTTTGTTTTGTTCCGAAACAGGGACTTAATTTGTTACAATGTTGCATTTTCTTCTTGGTTCGGTTTGCTTTCACAAGGCAACATTTGAAGCGTAACAAAATTTGTTCGCACAGGTCACATTATTGGTCAGCGTTTCCTCTGTGTCACCAGTTCAGCAGAAAATCCGCCCTGCAAATGATTCTAAAGATTTAATTGGTCATGTCAATCACTGTACTGATTGCCTACACCAAACACTGATCCCTAAACCCATCACTGTAACCTCAAACAATGAAATTAGCTGCTGGGCGGGATTCCCGCTGAACTGGTTTGGGGAAAAAAATCATGCGCGTCATCCATCAAGATAATTGAGAAGTTCACTCCATGAGCTTATTGTGGCTATATTTGTAACTGTCGAGACGCACGCAAACACTATACGAAGGTAGCCGTCATTGCCGTTGTTAAATTATATACTACATTTGTATTAATACTGCAGAAAATTCAAACGCGCTCTCTCTGGATCTCCCAGCGCTGCCTAGAGGTTAACTGTGTCAAGACACAGTGACACACGCAAACACTATATGAATGTTATAATGCAACTAGAGCAGGAATCAAGGGACAGCATTCTCGCACGGAGAAGCGCATTCACACAACATTTTACGAGGAACAGGTGCTCTTTTGGTTTTCAACTGCAATAACTAATGTCCTCACTCACAGAATCAGACACTACTGCTATTTATATAGCATTGGTCAGTTGGGTCGGATTGCTTTCACACCTCAAGCGAACCGCCCCAGAGTTCGCAATCGGGCCGAGACCACCTCGTTCAGGCTGTCTCGGAGCGATTGTTTTGGTGCGGATCAGAGTGCGATTGCCGTGTTCAACATATGCCTAAATGAACCGAACCAAGGGAGAAAACGCACCAGGTTCCGAAACAAACACTCAGGCGTGAAAGCACCCTTACTCTGACAGATCTGCACCATGTCGAGAAGAACTCTAAGACTCAAGGCTCTCATTTCTTACTGGGTAACTCCTGGACCTTCTATCAGCAGCACTTTTTCCTCTTTAGTTCTCAGGGTGAAAACTTCTCAAGCTTTCAATTATTTATGGATCAGAACCTGTAATGGAAGCTATCTTAACAACAGCTCAGTGGTAACAGTAACATTGATGCTCTATATACCCAATTAATAGCACTGAAAGGTGTTTTTTATCCTTTGGGCAAGCTGTTCATTTAATTACAAGTCTTTTTGCAGTGCCTGTGGGAGAAGAACTATGCTTAAATGTTTTATAGGCAGTGACAGCATCTAAAATGCTGGACTTCAGATGGCATGTTGGTGTACACCATTCTCCCTTATGTGTCCATCAGAGAGGGAAGGACGGATAGATTGCATGCATATTTCAACAAAGAGAGTGGAGAGAAGAAAGCAGGGAAGAGATGTTACAGTTGAATAAAGTGTTGATGTAAAGCATATTTGAGTCCCTTTGCTTCATTCTGAAATCACTGCATGGATAGCTGAAAGATCTTAAAGGGATAGTTCACCGAAAAATGAAAATTGTTATTTACACTGCCTCACGTCGTAGTGCACTATTCTCCGAAGAATGAAGAATGTTTTTTACATCACCATTCTTTAAAAATGTTCCCTCCAGTGAAGTATTAATTTGAGAACCTCTGCATAATTGATTTCAGTGTTGAACTCTGATTTGTGAATGAATGTATAGAAATCTAACAAATTACATATTCTCGACTCTCGAGATCAACTCAATGACTCAGGCCTGCATGAAAATTCTTCAAAATATCTTTTGTCTTTTTTTTCCCACAGAGGAAAGTAAGTCATGTGTCTTTGGAATGATGAGGGTGAGTAAATGATGACAAAATCTTATTTTTTGGGTGAACTCTCCTTTATTCTTTTTCAAGTGCTTCTTCACAGTCGGTTTCTCACATTATATTATGTCTATTGAGTATCAATAATCCCTTATGGGCATCAAGTTCACCTATCCTCTGTCCTCTGCACGGAGGGAACACTTCTCTCTAATTTGCTGTCTCTCATTTTTTAGGTGACTTATGTCAGTAGGCTGTATTAGCAGCAGGAAAAGAGGTCCAAATGTTAGGGCTGTCTGCCATGGGTGGATGTATTACTGCTGAAACGGCATCCGTTTGGCAAGTGGCTTTAACTTGGATAGATCGGCCTCTGTTTGAGACGTGCCCATTGATCAATGTGTCACGCTTGTGTGCTCAAGTGTTTAAGGGCAGACCTGAATGCCTCATGACTTACACGAATGGTGCGGCTGACCCTTTTCAGCTTCAGCGAATTTGGTGACGTTTCAAGGGGACTATGAATATAAACAAATCTCCTTTATTACACTTCTCATTCAAATGCTTACATTGGTAGTGATTGTACAATCAGAGTGCTTGAAAAATGCTTGAGAGAAAGCTATTATTTGTTAGAATATAGAAGGAAACAGTCTAAAGAAATTGTTTCCTTTAAGTAATTGATTATATGTTACGTACTGTGGCAGGGTGGCTTCATTCCCTCCTCTTTGCTAGAAATATGAGGCCACCACAAAGAGTCACATTTCTTGTTCAAAGCTTTGGTTTGGACAACTTGCACAAATCTGAGCATGTTTGCAAAAATATATGCAATCACAGCACTGTCCTAATATGAGCTGGTGGTTTAGGATGTGGGTTTTAACCCAGGGGAAAGCAAAATCCACAAACCAGTGATTTCCCACAGCACTTAAGCTGGTACTTTAGAAGTGAAGTGTTCAATTTCTGCATCACTACTGGAACCAAAGAATTTCAAGATTTGAAACAACATTCCAACACTCCCCATCTTCTGTTTTTTGGAGAAAGATTATTTATTTATTTATTTTTAAGTAATAGTTTTTGTCTTGTGCCAGAAATACACTACCATTCAAAAGTTTGGGGTTGGATTTTTTTCTTATTCAAATTATTCAGCAAAGGTAGGCTACATTAAATTGATCCAAAGTGACAGTAAAGACTTCTACAATGTTACAAAAGATTGTATTTCAAATAAATGCTGTTCTTTTTAACTTTCTATTTATTAAAGGAAATATTAAAAAGGAATTTAATTTATAATTTAGTTTGTTGAAAACAAGCTCAAAATGGACAATAACATGGTTTGATTATTTGTGATATTCTTTCTAGACTTTTCTTCTAAAAAACAAAAAAAACAATTGTGTTGGTGTATTAATATCTAGCAGTATTATTTTGGGTCCTTGCCATATTTTCATCTACAGTATGTTTTAATTCATTTTAAAATCTTTTAATTGTCATCATGATGTACATTTTTCATCTTGTCTTTATTTAATCAGAAAACCCGTCATCAATGAACAAGCCCAAACGCTTCTACACACTTTACCTTTGCTTATGTTGCGGCTTGTCATAAACGATTGCATAACCGAATCAACTTTGTTTGACTCTCAACAGAGGCTACATAAACCAGACAAGCATATTAATTTAGCAGTTTATGCACGTGATAGTCAACTTATTTGTTTGTTTGGGTGATAAACCAGCTTATCAATAACAATTTCCAGTTAAACTACTTTTGAACAGAAGATTAGGCATGACTGCCGCATAAATCACCAGCCAAATGACAGTGTAAGTTTGGAAGCATGACATCTTCAGAACTGAATAAAGTCCTGCCTCAAACAATTTGCCACCTCCTCTACATGGGTCAGTACACATCCCATTTACCATCATACTGTCTCTCTCTCCATTTCTCCCACTGTTTCTTTCTGTCTCTCGCTTTCCCTTCTTTTCTCTCTTACCTCACACATAGGAAATTGGATGGAATCATCTATCAATGGCTCAAAAAGGCTGTGAAATGAAGTGACTGAAGCTTTGGATTAAATAGAGATGTGATTTTTGTTTTCTTTGGGAAGTGTTGAGGTGCATCAACGTGAACCAGCCGACACTGTTTCTCTATGGTGAACCCGACTCACTAACCATTTGGAGAAGTGATCTTGTCATTTTTTACAATGATTCACACACACACACACAAATCATTATACATTTAGACACTGGCATGATTATAATGATCAAAAACACCTATATAATTGATAAACCATATAAAAGATTCATTTTATTTGTATTGCACTGATAAACTAAACTGAACGATTCAATAATTCTGTGACATGACAAAATCAATACAGCTGCCCTGAAAGCGACATTCCCAATCTTCTTGTTGATTAATGCAACTGGTACAGAGACGGCGTTCCAACCCTCACTGAAGCTATAAGTACTTCCAGCTCACAGCAGTCCTGTTTCTCTCAATCTGAAGATTGCCTGTCAGCTGTCAGATCACTTTACTAAACCCAAACCCATCTGATCTGCAGGGCTGATATGGATGTTATAGATCTCTGGCTGGGTTGGTGTGATGTCGTGTTCAATCACCTGGAGTTCTGGAATTAAATTTCGAATGTTGAAGAGGTCACATGCTTGGCTAGTGTTCCATCTCCCGTTTTGGCCTTCAGCTCTGCGGTTCTACACTTCACACAATTCTCATCAACTGGAGGTCACCCTCTCACAACATTTGTATACATATATTGATTTTCATTTCCTTGTTTGAATACTTCCAGAAATAATTCACTCAAAAATTATTCATCATCCTATATCATCATTCAAATTCTGTATCATTCTCTTTCTTCAGTCAAACACATAACATTGCCTTACATAACATATTATTATTAATGGTGAAAACAGTTGAACTAATTAATTTTATTGTGGAAAAATTATTTTAAAAAAATGCCAGGATTCTTTGATTAATACACATTTATTTGAAATAGGCTTTTACATTTTTTTCTTTAATATCACTTTTGATCAATTTAGTGTGCTAAATACTTAGCACACTAAATAATACTTATTAATAAGTATTATTATTATTACTATACAATAAGTATTATTACTATAATAAGAATAATACTTATTAATAAAAGTATTAATTTCATAAAAAAATCTTACTGACAATTGAACAGCAGTGTGTGTTTGTGTGTCTATATGTGAACATTAATAAATAAATAAATAAATAAATAATAAAGGATTTTTGTTACAAATGAATTATGAATATATTGCAAAAATCCCTAATAGTGTTTGTGTAGAGAAGACAGATCTGCAGGTCATTAGGAGTTTAATGCTCACACTGTGCCTTTACCAGTGGTGTAGTCTAGTTTTTTGTAGTGAGTATACTCTAATATAACCCCCCCCCCCCCCCCCCCCCCCGCCGCATACTCACCCAGCCCAGAGCGTCACCCCATAAGCACCACCACACTCACTAATGCATACAGTATGCATCGACATGTAATTGAGAGCATTATGAAATACTAAGTGTTATCAACTTATTTATTTGTTATATGAATATGGTCCCTGAAGCACAGGTTTTATCAGTTGACAATTATCAACAATTTTTTTTTTTAAAACATTATAGGCACAAATACAAATTTACTTTTAGAAATGGTGTTTTTGAAAAAAAAAATATTTTAAAATACATTTTACTGTGCAATTCCTTTCTAATTAATTTGAGTTAGACCGAACTTTTATTTTGGTGGGTTGTAGACATTTGAGTTTCTGTGTGTTTTAATGAACTATTATTATTATTATTATTATTATTATTAGGCCTGAAGTATACTCTGTGCAATAGTAATATATTTCTGTTATAATTTCTTCAAGTTATACAGAACTTTTATTTTGACAGGTTGTCGTAAAGACATAACGAATGAATGACGATAGTTTTATCAAATGAAATGGTGAAATTCTCATCAAGTGACTCTCATAGCAGCTCTGCGATGAAATGCACATGTGTAGCCTACATCATGTCTCAATACAGTGAAACGCTGAAAACACCACGAGCGTGAGTCACGCGTGCTTCTGTGTGTGTGTGTGTGTGTGTGTGTGTGTGTGTGTAGTGGAGCATACACTGAGCGCTTATTCCCAGAGACGCGTAGAACAATTGCAGTCTCTTTTAGCTTTAATATTCATAGACACTAGTCCATATCGAGATTTGATTCATTGTACAGCAGCTACTTTTGATTTATTCATTCAAAAATAGCCTAATTCCGTGACGTTCTGCTTTATATAGCAAGTTCCATTTGTGACTGGATTCCGCGATTCGATCCGTCGCTTCGCAAACACAGACGGGGTGAATTTATGAATGAAAGTGTGAAAGTTCTGACACAAAACGAAGTTGATACGTATCCTCACGCTTTTTTTAAGTGGGTATACGCAAATCCTTGGCCTTTTCTAGTGGGTATACGGCGTATACCTGCGTATCACGTAGACTACACCACTGGCCTTTACTGCTGTTTCAGTGAAGGTGAGGAAGATGATGGCATCAGAATCCAATATTTGCTTTATCAGCAGCTTGTGCTTGTTTATCTGAGTCAAAGATCAGAGAACGGCCGATCACAGCCAAACATCACAATGTCAGCCAATATCTGATAAGAAGAACATGGCAGAGGACACAGCAAAGAACTTACCGACACAACCACCCAAAAGCAGCCGTAGATGTGTGTATCAAATCAATGGCGTGCAGGACAGGAGTTCCTGAAGAGATCGACACTCTGAAAAGTGAGAAGTGGGTAACTGAGCTAACTGCACCTTGTTTTACAAAGTGAGAATTGGGAAACTTGTGTCTGTGAGGCAACAGGTTGCAGACGTTCACACTTTAACTTTCAGTCTCCTTCAAAGAAAGATCCCGGAGTTTCCTTCATAATCTTCAGAGTAGGATTGTACGATGCGGAATGATGTTAAGGTCTGGTCAGCAGAAAAAGACAGAGGGAAAACCGGGCTATACTCCAGCAGATGGAGGTTAGGGTTCCCCAGTTTATTTAATTTCAAACAGGTAATGGGCTGTGAAATGAATACACCGTAAGCATTTTTCTTCAATGTGAAGGCCTTTTCATTCAACATATGGACACGGAAATGAGTGTGTAAGGTCTTCTCTTGCATCTGTCAGCATATGTGTGAGAGCGATATTATTAATCACATTTAGTCTTTCACACACTCACAGTACGGCCGGAAGGCTGCACATTAAATGTCATGAGTTTGATATAATTCTGCTAGTATATGAGTATGTGAGTTAGGACAAAAGGTCATTGGTTCTCATGAATGTTAAGCTCACACACACACACACACACACACACACACACACACACACACACACACACACACACACACACACACACACCGTCCCTTTGGGCCATATGCATATACAGTATGCATCTCACAACTCTCACTCTCTCTTTCCGTTGCGCTCCTCAGATCAATTCTCATTTAATTAGGGTCTGAAAGTTAACACTCACAATGAAGTGCACACACATGTGAAATGGTTACTGATGACTAACGCTTTCTCTTTCTTTACGGCCGCGTCACTTCTGCAGCTGCTGGCATTATTGCAGCCTGCACGATCTTCAGTGTGCGAGGTGTTTCATAACGCTATGTTACTCGGATGACTTGACTCTAATTAAGAGCACAAATCACGTCTCTAGAGATGAAATGCTCTATGGATTTTGCAGATCTTTTCTTCTGTTGCTTTTTACACATGTGGATGCTTTAGGGAAGCCGTTTTCCTTCTGTAACAACTTTAAATATTCCTTCCTGTTTGAAGCAAAGAACTGAACATTCAGATCTTTAGAAATACTCCCGGAAAAACGGTATATTGTTCGCTAACACTTTATTTCGATGGTCCATTTTAGACATTCTACTAACTCTAAGTAACTTTGCAACTATACATGCCAACTAACTCTCATTAGAGTATTAGTAGACTGTCTGCTTGATATCTGCATACTTTATTTTGATTGTCCCCAACATACATTCTACTGACTATAGAGCTGGTAAGTCCCGCCCCTTCCGCTAACCCCACTGGACCTCTCAGTTGAAAAATCGTCAATGCAAGTGAATGTGGGAAAATAATTATTTTCTGGTCCCGTTTGAATTTTGCCATGAATGTGAACATATGTTGTCTGTGAATTTTTTATATAATTTTTCGTGTGAAGAATGCTACAATTTAGCGGGTAGAAGTTTGATACGGTTAGACTTTGTGTGAGAGCACTTTGTGGACTACAACTCTTAGCTGCTTTCGACGCGTTTGATATCTTATCTGAAGAAAGAACAGCCCATTTGGTTTGAATGGTGACATTTGGGTACAAAACACACAGGCATCTCGATCTGTCTGCATAGATTATCGCAGCATTAGCACTGTGATTTGACAAGTGGAGGGAAAATGTGTTATGGGGTGACGTCACATAGGCGACATGTAGTCTTTCTCGCTAAGTCTTTTCCACAACTGCTAGCCAAAGAATCATACAATATACTGTTAAACTCGTGACATGAAAAATTATATAAAAAATTCACAGACAACATATGTTCACATTCATGGCACAATTCAAACGGGACCAGAAAATAATTATTTTCTCACATTGACTTGCATTGACAATTTTTCAACCTAGAGGTCCAGTTGGGGTTTTACGGATGGGCGGGACTTACCAGCTCTATAAGTAACTTAAAGCTGCAGTCTGTAGTTTTTCCTCTTTGTCACCATCTCTGTTCAAAATCTTAGGTCCGCAAAGACCCGCCCCCTTTAGTTGCTGTTGCTATGTCCGACAAGCTATACCGCTCTCACGCCCCACGCCATGTTCTCACGCAGTGAAAAATACATCATGGAGCAGAGAGGACACTGACAACGTGCTGACAGACAGGACAGAGCAGGTTACTTTTGATATGAAACAAAGTCTCAACTTTCAAATTTGGTCATTTAAAAAAATAAAATAAACAATAAATACCGTTTTGTGTCTCTTTAATGTGTCTGACAGATCGCTGTAGAGTCTCAGTTAAAGCGGCTCGTGAACCGATCATCTCTTCCTTCTAGTTAACTTATAGCATCAAATAAACATGAATGAACATAAGAAGGAATCCCAGCTAGCAGGGAACGTTTGCTAACATTCCCTACAAGTTTGGTTAATGTTTTAATAATCAAATAATGTTTTGAGGATGTTTTCTCATTCCAAATAATGTTTCTATTAGGTTAAATTTAAACAACGTGTTAACTGTAACATTTTGAGGATATTTTTAGAGAATGTTATCCTACACAGCAAAAACTCCAGTGTGAAATTAACTCTCCTGGGAGTTTATTTGACTCCACACTGAAAGGGTTAAAGTGTTAAAATATGAGTGTTAAATGAACACTGAAGAGTGTTAAAATGAATGAGATAATTAAGTGATTCATTGAGTGATGATTGACCATTATTGAAGACACCTGATGTTAACAAGCAGAATCACTGAAAGAGAAAATCTAATTTTAAGTTACCATTATGGTGATTACCGTTTGCTTTAGTTGGGCTCTTGACCCTTAAACTATTAACTTTAGATTTTGTCTGGCTGTTGTAACTTAAGTTATAACTGACAGATGATCAGGTTGATTCTTACTAGGACTAGTTGTTAAAGATCCCTAACTTTCAGCACAACAATTGAATGGGGATGTCATCTTGGGTGGGGTGAAATTTGGCACAGAACTCATGGTGCCACCAGTGAGCCACATCTTCAGTTGTGTGCCCGACCTCATTGGGTGTTTCGGCCACTTATCACAAGACACCCTCTGCCGGGGTTGGCCCACCACGGGTTGATCAGACCCGGGTGTGTGTCGCACGATGGTGGCACCATGCGATCAATCGGCAGCCCATGTTGCGTCCCTACGTTTCAGCCATAGCCAGTGACTGCTCCGTTCCGCTGCAGTGGCCAGTTCTTTGATTGCCCTCCGCTGGGACTGCCCTCTGATCCCTACTTCCTTCAAGAGCCTTGTGGTAGAGCTGGCTACAAAACCTCTGCATCCCACCTCCACTGGCCACACCTTCACATTCCAGCCCCGCCCCTCTGCTTCAGCTGCTAAGTTGGCATATCGCAGCCTCTTCCGTTCGAATGCCTCGTCGATGGCATCCTCCCATGGGACTGTCATTTCAACGATGAAGACACGCCGGCAGGACTTGGACCAGAGGACAAGGTCTGGGCGCAGGTTGGTTGCTGCAATTTCGGGTGGGAAGGTGAGCCTCTGGTTAAGGTTCAAAGTTGATCAGGTGATGTTGGTTATGTTTTGACATAATCATCATTAGACCTGAAACACTAAACTAATTTGCACTTAATCATTTAGCAGATGCTTTCATCCAAACTGACTTACAACAGAGGACTAAAGTTTAGAGAGTGTTGATTGCAGCAGACTGGTGGTTTTATAGCTTAAATGATTACGATTTGTTGCATTTCTATAGAATCCAAAATATTTCCTAAAACTTCTGTTCAAAAGATTATATTTAGACACACAGACATCAAGATTCAGCCTGTGAATCTCAACAATGGTGACAATAATAAAGCATATTGCAGTGCATTCTGGGTGCTACCAATCAAAACTCATTCATGGCTCCCATCATGCATTGCGTTATGAATAAATTATGATCTGAATTGTCTTAGTAATTTCCTTTTCCTAATTAAATATTTCGTTTGTCACCATTGTTGAGATTCATACACTCAATCTTGATGTCTGTGTGTGCCTAAACAAATGTTGTTGTTTTTTTTGTCTTTTTTTTATCAAAACAACTTTTAAGAAATCCTTTGGAATAAATAGAAAATTCTGAATCTTATGTTGTAGAATCACTTGATGATGTAATCAACAATATAAATATAAGTCAGAGATGCTCTAAATGAGTTTCGTGATTCAGGTCAAATGATGATTATATCAAAACATAACCAACAACATCTGACATCTTTTCTCTTTGTTCATCTGGGAGTTATAACTCAGTTACAACAGCCAAACAATATTTTAAGTTAAAAATGTAAGGGTCAAGAGCCCAACTAAAACAAACACTACTCACCATAATGGTGACTTAAAAATTGTGATTTTTCTCCTTCAGTGATTCTGCTTGTTAACATCAGGTGTCTTCAATAATGGTCACGCATCGCTCAATTAATCACTTAATTATCTCATTAACTTTTTATCACTGGAGTTTTTTTTTTGCTGTGTACCTTTTAGGAGAACATTCTGGGAACCAAAATAAAACTACCCGCTGAAAACATTATTAGAACTTCATGGTAATGTTCTCAGAACGTTTTTAGAACAAAACATTTCTAGCTGGGATGTTGTTTTAACCGCGGAAAGACGTCCGTAGGCCTACACCTTTTTTCAAGTTCAAATTCTCCAACGTTAATCCACTAACTCCCCGTCCCCTAACTGCTTTGTCGGACAAAAATGGCGGATGGCGGATTATGATTGGTCAGATCGCCTGTCAATCAAACTCCCTGCGAAGGGCAGTTATTCGCGGAACTTTTGTTCTGATCAACGAATCTAACGATCGCTTATGTATTACCAGTCCAGCAGAAAAAAGCCGTCTCTGCGTCCGTTTTGAACCCCTTCAAAGTTCACGCCACCTTTCTAAAGCCCTTCCGATATTTATCCTTGTTTTTGCATGGGCCCGGTTGCAGTCTCTTTTTTTCTGTAAGCCACTCCGAAGTCCGAAGCCTTTTGCATTTTACAACGGGTGAATCGTCAGTTGTCACTGGTGATTGTCGTTTGAACCTTTCTGGATCCGCCATCAAATTGATAAGTTTAATTATATCAAGTGCTGTGAGAAAAGGTTATAAATCTCCACCACCAACATCCTCACACGCAATATAGCCTACTAGCCGAGACTCCTTCTTTATGTGTACAGATGTGACATAATGACGCAAAGACATGCTCAAATTTCCCGTGAAAATCCACCAGTACCACTGGAATTAAAAACATTATTACAAGCTTACTGTTTTGAATCGAGTTAAGGCAAGCAGATAGTTTGAACACTGGCTGGTTATGTACTTGCTCAAAAATGTATTTAGGATAATTTTTAACCCAAAAAAGTTACAGACTGCAGCTTTAAGTAACTTATTCTTCTAGCCCGAAAGCTAACACCTAACGCTAACTTAGTCTACTAACAGTCTACAGTCTACTAATACTCGAATGAGAGTTAATTGACATGTAGTTGCAAAGTTACTTATAGTTAGTAGAATGTCTAAAATGGACCATTGAAATAACGTGTAACCTATTGTTCTGAAGGCATATTATTCACTTATTCACTGGTTTTGTTTTTGGTTTTATCCACTTGGTTGTGTATTTAGGAAAATCTAAGTGGTAAATCTAATGAAATTATAACAATCATTATGGATATATTATTGTAGGAAGCAAAGCTCTCTTTGAGTCTTTCATTCTACTCTAATGAATCGAAGGCTGTGCCACTTCAATCTCACATAAGCATGACATCCCCTTGTCAGCGTGTTTTGTCTTTCCTGGTAGTCAGGATGAGTCACGGGCAATTGGTGACTCAATCCAGATGCATCTCGTCTGTGTTGAGTTCAACCATGCACTAGTGTGATGAGGATATGAGAAGGTTAGTTGAGAGTTTAGTGACTCTGCACATGTCGCCCCTTAAAACCCTCTGGACTTTAGGGCTTACGCATGCAAACAAACACACCCAAGCTAAGTGGATATTCTGTACGTCTTTAACTAAATTGGACATGAGGCTAAATGACCTTCTGCCTGAGTGATGTTGTACTGGTGGTCCTGCAGCTCTATAAATCAGACTTTCACCTTTGGGAGAAAATAAACGCTGACTGCACACAAACCAGCTGCTCTGGCATGTTCTCTGCATAGAGCAGCACTGCGTGTACTTCAGTGTGTGTGTGATTCTATCACAACATATTCTAATTTTAAAACAGGAGTTGCATGTTTATTTTGCAGTTGGTGTTCCTTAGATGTGATTTATTCTGATCAATAATGATGAATATTGGAGGCTGGTGAAGCTGTTGCTTTGCACATAGTTCAGAATCAAAGGACACATTCAATAAAAATTCACATAGAGGTTGATACATACCATCACTTTCGATTTCATTTTCTTTGTGTACAATATTTTTTATAAAAACAAAACAAAAACAAAAACACTGAGTGTGCCTTTTAAAATTGAGGTTTATTTAATGTGCTGAGTTTAAGGGAAAAGAAATTTGGGGTTTATGGTGTGTGTTTGGAGTTTACGGTGTGTATTGTAAACGGCTGTCTGTTGAGAAAGTAATGTTTAGATAAAACATAACAGCAGCATTCATCTCAGAATCTCTCTCTCTAACACACTTTCTTATGCGAGGGTGACTGATGTAATTACTTGCTGTTCTGTTGTGTTTGTTCTGATGAGCACGGGTGAGATGGTCATCAGGAATTCAGTTCTAAACCCTCAAGAGATCCGAAAACACACTCTGAAATTAGCATTTTCTGTCTTACACACTAACACAGCACTCACTCAACGCCATTAGGATTCTGTCACTGAAACACTCACCGTCAAACTGTCAACCTCATTACCACACACTGCATGTGCATTCGCGGACTGACAAATAGACCTGCCTGAGCATGCCATCTAAAACATGACTGGACTTTAAGGGACTGGATTAGCACTGGATACAATCCGAGTGAACCAAAAACAGGAAGGGATCAGGCTCCTCTTGTGTAAATAGCTACTTCTCAGGATTCAGATTAAGGCCTCAATAAAGGAGACACTGGTGAAGGAGAATTGGCAGGACTATTATGCACACACACCTTTCAAAGGCAGCAAAAAGATTTCTTGTCTAGGCTTTGGCAGGACTTTGGGAGAAGTTTGTTTCAAGATATATGACTGTCTGAATTTTTCAATATCGAGTGGTTTGATAGTTAGCCAGTAAGCGATGTCAAAGTACCGAGGGGACAGACTAATCGATTTCTGCTTTATCAGCCGAATGAAGGTCCTGCCAAATCATTGGGCAGCAAATGTTGTCCGTTTCCTATGAATCTTCCTCAAGGGGGTGCAATTTTTCTTTTGGCTGCAAGTGACATTTGTACAAAAAAAAGTATGCTTGTTTAGATCTATTCATTTAAATTACTGAAACTTGAGATACAAATGCCAGTCCGCCCATGCAATTTTAAGAAAATGATTCAATAAAATGCTGTATACTGTAATCACAAACAAAAGTGATTGCTTCATCCGGTCTAAACCAATTATACTCCTGAAAGGGAAAACTCTCTCTCTCTCTCTCTCTCTCTCTCTCTCTCTCTCTCTCTCTCTCTCTCTCTCTCTCTCTCTCTCTCTCTCTCTCTCTGCAAGTATACAGTATGTTATCATCATTCCTTTGGCCAAGTGCCAGTGTCTCCTCAGCACTTCATAAACGCATTAGTGTCTTATTTGTTTTAAGTTTATTTGTTATACTTGTAGCATTGTTTGATCACAAACTATCACAGGGCCTAGAACCATTTTCTTTTTATGCGGACCAATTAATACACTAGCGCTCAAAGGTTTGGGGTCCTTAAAAAAAGTAAAAAGTATCTTATAAAACAGTATATTGTGTAAAATGTTTACAATTTAAAATAACTTTTAATTTTAATATATATTCAAATGCAATTTATTCCTGTGATGGCAAAGCTGAATTTTCAGCATCATTACTCCAGTCTTTAGTGTCACATGATACTTCAGAAATCATTCTAAGAAATCTCAGAAATCTATCATCAATGTTGCTTAATTTTTCAGGATTCTTTGATGAATAGAAATTTCAAAAGAATTCAAAAGACATTGTGACAAGTGTTCATTTCTATCCAAAACATTAATAATGATAATCTTACTGACCAAAACAGGCATGTTTATATTTCTAATCTGCCATTACCAAGTAGATTTAAAGTTAAAACTATTGATACCTAGTTTCTTGCACATAATCTTTTTATGAAATATAGATCTATTTTATCCAATCAAGTACAAGTTGAAATTGTTATTTGGATCGTGGTGTTACTTTGGTTATCTTGCCTTGACTCCCAGATCTGTGCAGGCTTGTTATTAGATAGTGAATTTAGTTAATTGTGTCACAATTTCTGCACTGTTTAGACTGAAATGCAATGCAAAAGACATCACTCAAAGAAATCATTTGTGTTTAATAATGAGCTTGCCAAGTGCAAAGCGTTGCACAGTATAGAATGCAATATAGTTGAGTGCTTTACGTTTCAAGATGCATTGCATTTCATTCTGGCTTGAATTCAACATTGGATTGTAGCAAATTCATGCACATTGTTTTTTACTGACAAGATAAACGGTATTAAAAAATTATTTGTGACAGCTTTGCTTTTCATTGTGAACAGATTTTCACAGGTTAATGATAATAATTTCAAAGTCGCATAAATTCTGTTCCATACTGCTTATTTTGTGTCAAAGATCGCAAATGTTGCAATGATGTAATCTTTTTAATATTTAATTGATGGTGTTAGCAGAAAATGGTTTGCTGAATAAACTGATCTCAGATCAGCAATCTGCGCTGAAATATGGTTATTTGCCCAGTGGGGAATGAGCCTGTTTCTGAGTCAGCGAGGCGGAAGAGAGACTCTGCCCAGTGTAATTAGCAGCTACTCATGTAATGTACTCCCATGAAGTTTAATGATGTTACTCAGCGTTTCAGCTGTACTGATGGGCTACACTTTCTCAGTAAAAGCTTTAGATTGTGATTGGTCAGTCGTATTCAGGGATTGCTGCAATGCAGTGGTGCAAGAGCAAAACGCACTCGCACACACACACACATTATGCGCTCACTATTCCCTCAGAGTGATCACTTTTATGTTCATAGATGCCTCTGAGCCTCTGGCTGCTCTGTAATGATGAAGGAATCCATTCTGAAGCCACAGATAACTTTTAGATGTGGTTTAGTGTGGTTTCATAATAGATTATTGGATTTTTCCATAATGTATTGTCCTAAGAGTTGCTGTATTCAATCAAGAGCAATGTTATTGCATTTTGGCAAGGTAGAAATGTTGTTAGCTATCATAAAGCAGCACTAAAAGAACCTGTTTATGTCTTTATACAGTTGCAACCCCAAATGTATTCCCATTTCTCCTTCATTTGACCAATGATGGCCAAGTCAATTCATAACCATGAAGCACTAGCGACACAATTGAACATCAGTAACCTTCTACCTTACATAGAGTCCTTACATTAAGACGGTAGATTTCAAATTAGGACTTCATTCTGACTTCGGCCACGTGGTACAAGTCTTGGCTCTCAATTACACATTGTAATTACAAGTTCTACGAGCACATGAAGGCTTTTTACAGTTTAGAATAGTTACGGTAATTATGTAAACGCATCTTAAATATGCAGTGGTCACGTGGAAAAGGTAGGAGCTCTCAGAAAATTCCCATCTTACAAGCTGTATTTACCAGCTCTATGAGGACGTGAACACATTTTACAAGTTTGAAATCTCATAATTATGGTAATTACAACACAGCGTGCCATGAACACACGGCACTATTAATATAGCACTATTCGAATGGGATTTGTTTTCCAAAATGACATTTGACAGTTATTCAGTGGAGAAAGGCATATAGTTCATCATAAAATTGTAATATACAGTTGTGGTCAGAATTATTGGCATCTGGTTGGTTTGCTGCCAAAAAGCTAAATTTTTTTTTAGTTTCATCTGACCATATAAGTCAAGTCACCTTTATTTATTTAGTGCTTTTTACAATACAGATCGTTTCAAAGCAGCTTTACAGAGATAACAGGAAAATAATGCAACAAAGCTGTTCCTAGAAGAAAATATCGTCACAGTCCAGCTTAAGTAAATTCTAATATAATGGTTTCAATGCAGGCAGATCAATAATATTGTTGAATATTAGAATCAATGTTCCCAACTAAGCAAGCCATAGAAGCCTGTACCCTTTGAAGTTCCAGTAGTGTCTGACAACTGAATATGTTGGAGTTTGGTTTTGGATGAGCGAGGGGAATTACAATATAGACACCTGTCCTAGGCAGATTTGTAACATCTTTAGTTGATTGGAACTTTTTAATTATTATCCTGATGGTGGAAATGGGATTTTTCAATGCTTATATTAGCTATAGATTGCCAAAGGTTTTGGGACGTCTGCCTTTACATGCACATGAACTTTAATGACATCCCATTCTTAATCTGTAGGGTTTAATATGGAGTTGACCCACACTTTGCTCCATAACAGCTCCAACTCTTCTGGGAAGGCTTTCCACAAGGTTTAGGAGTGTGTTTATGGGAATTTTTTACCATTATTCTTGATGTGCATTTATGAGGTCAGGCACTGCTGTTGGACGAGAAGGCCTGGCTCACAGTCTCCGCTGTAATTTATCCCAAAGGTGTTCTATCGGGTTGAGGTCAGGACTCTGTGCAGGCTAGTCAAGTTCCTCCACACCAAACTTGCTTATTTATGTCTTAATGGACCTTGCTTTGTTCACTGTTCCACAGTCATGTTGGAACAGGAAGGGACCATCCCCAAACTTTTCCCACAAAGTTGGGAGCATGAAATTGTCCAAAATGTCTTGGAATGCTGAAGCATTAAGAGTTCCTTTCACTGGAACTAAAAACGCTTTTCCACTGCATGGTACGGCTCGGTTCGGCTCGGTACGGTTCGACTCGGCGCGGAACGGTTCGGCTCGCTTCGCTTTTCCACTGCGTGGTACGACTCGGCTCGGTACGGCACGGTTCGGTTCGCTTTAGCTCGGTTGCTTTTCCACTGCAAGTAGTACCGCTTCAAAGTGGGTGGGACTGATCGTTATATATACTGCCGTCTCTACTGCCATCATATGAAATGCAAATTTTTCATTCCGTGTTTCCCCGTCCGCTCCTCGGCAACCAACGAGAGGAACGTCTGCACCTCGTCCACTGACCACGATTCAGCCATTTCTTTTTTTAAGTTTATACTCCTTTTTTTTTTAAGCAAATACTTTTAAAACAAGCGCTACAGCGTTGGCTGTTGTCTACTGGCTATTTAAATCTAGCGGGTTTAGTGTCTCGTGTCGTAAATACAATGACGCTGGTAGTGATGATTCTGTCTGACCAATCAGTGATCTGCAGTGTTTTCACGTCACATTTTAGTATCGGTACGGTACGCTTGGAACCTCAACAGAGGTGGTACCATTTAAAGCGAGCCGAAGCGAGCCGTACTGTACCGTACCATGCAGTGGAAATGCACCATAAGTGAGCCGTACCGAAACCGAGCCGTACCGTATCATGCAGTGGAAAAGCGCCAAAGCGTGCCGTACCGAACTGAGCCGTACCGTACCATGCAGTGGAAAAGCGCCATAAGGGGCCAAGCCCAACCCCTGAAAAATAACCCCACACCATAATCCCCTCTCCACCAAACTTTACACTTGGCACAATGCAGTCAGGCAACCGTTCTCCTGGCAACTGCCAAACCCAGACTCTTTCATCAGATTGCCAGACAGAGAAGCGTGATTCGTCACCCCAGAGAACACGTCTCCACTGCTCTAGAGTCCAGTGGTGATGTGCTTTACACCACTGCATCAGACGCTTTGCACTGCACTTGGGGATGTAAGGCTTGGATGCAGTTGCTCGGCCATGGAAACCCATTCCATGAAGCTCTCTACGCACTGTTCTTGAGCTAATCTGAAGGCCACACAAAGTTTGCAGGTCTGTAGCTATTGACTTTGCAGAAAGTTGGCGACTTCTGCGCACTGTGCACTGACCCCGCTCTATGATTTTACGTGGCCTACCACTTCGTGGCTGAGTTGCTGTTGTTCCTAATTGCTTCCACTTTGTTATAAAACCACTAACAGTTGACCGTGGAATATTTAGTAGTGAGGAAATTTCACGAATGGACTTATTGCACAGGTGGAAGTGATTGGAACACCTGAATTCAATGATTTGGAGTGGTGTCCCAATACTTTTGGCAATATAGTGTATTTTCTTACAGCCTTAACAATCTTTTGCTGCACATCAGAACTATATTATTTGGTTTTACTCCTTATGACAGATGATTAAGGGAATTTGGTCTTTGTGTTTCCAAATATTTATACTCCTGTGAAATAAGAAGTCATAGCTAGACAATATCTGTATCCCATTATCTGTATTAGTAACTCTGTATCCCTACTGTCTATGTTTGCATATAAAGACATTGCTTCTTTAGGAGATCACTTTATTAAATGTGACCTGTGACAGGGTTTCACTTAACACTAAAGTCTGAGGTGTGTCTGGTGTTAATTTAAAGTGACTGTCTTCCTGCTGTGCGGCCAGAATCATCCGCAGTGCAGTGAATCCAACATCACATTTTGATTAAAAAAAGGTTTATATTTGCATTAAGGGCTTCAGAGTGGCTTTAATTCAAGATGTGGAAATAAAAGACACATTCATTCTCTCCCTGAGGGCTGATAATAAGGCTTGTTTGATTAGAGTTATGGATCTTATTTATGAGCAATATCTGTGAATCACCAA
The DNA here is from genome assembly GCF_965113295.1 of Leuciscus leuciscus. Taxonomy (NCBI): domain Eukaryota; kingdom Metazoa; phylum Chordata; class Actinopteri; order Cypriniformes; family Leuciscidae; genus Leuciscus; species Leuciscus leuciscus. Next base: position 18,678,694 of record NC_138746.1, on the reverse strand, counting down.
AACAAACCCTAATTAGTTTGATTAATTGGCTGTTATGGTTGAGTCTGTCGAATTTATACTGATGAGACAGATTTATGTTTCAGCTTCATTTGATTCTTAAAGCATATTTTTATAGCATGTGAATGATAATGCATGCAGAAAAACTGGATCACACACAATGTTTGATAACTATCTATTATCAGGGTTGAGCGATTCCACAGATGAAACCATAATCAAATATTGGTTCGAAACATTGGTTCACCAACTGTTGCTGTGTTGGGTTCGAGGGGTCAAGGTTTTGGCTGGGTGATTTGAGAGTACTTTAACATTGAAATAATTACACATCAGCTTAAACACTTCTTGGCTGAATTGTTAATTTATGACAGGAGCAACAGATTAGGTTGCATTGACTTTTTTCAAGAAATATGAATCATACATTCTGTCAGTAAGTGAAGTGGAAATGCAGCTCAGCAATCATGTCCTAATATCTCCTCCTGCTTTCCTCATTACCCGCAGAGTAAACAGCACCATGAATAGAGAATGTAATTCATTATTTAGAAGAAGCTTCTCTTTGCCAGTGATGCTGATGAATATGGTGACAGCATCAGCATAATTCATCACATCCGTATTAAATTACTCCACCTAACAAGTGCAAATTTTGCTGAAGATTTTAAATGTTAGAATTACTCTTGAAATGGACAGTGCGTTGCAAAAAAGACATTAAAGGGATAGTTCACACAGAAATATATAGTTCAGTCACAAAACTTTACATGCAATCTGCCAACAATCACATCATTACCGCATAGCACAAGCTGATTGGCCTCTGCTGTGTCTGCAGCCAATGAGATTGCTTGCTCAACATTTAAATAGTCTGGTTCATTGTTTACTGTAATCTAGTCCTGCAGCTCTATCAGAGTTCCTCTAAAACCCTCCACCTCCCCCAGCTCCTCCTGCCATCTGCTACTGGATTTATGTCTGAGTATTTATGCAGCAGCAGTGTCTCTACATGCAAGCAAGTCCATATTAGCAGGAGCAAGTCCATATTTTCTCTGCAGCAGTCTGCCAAAACCCAATTATATTAACGTGCATATTCAATAACATGCTAAAACTATTGAGAGTTGTCACGATTTAAATGAAAATCAAGCGTAGTGTTAGTTCTGGCAGGTCACGTTAGTCAAGCTTGCATCAGCTGACTCTCAGCTGATCCACATCTACCTATAGGAATATGACGCCGATCACCGTATAGATATATAAGCTCCCTCAGTATTATCAGCAGCTATTGTGTTTCTCAGGAGCTAATTACCCTCCTCCATCCTCAGCTCCTCCTCTCGCCCAGTCAGGATTTGGCATTCTGATTCCCCTTGAATCAGAATAAATTCTCGAATTATGTTGTACTTTACAATCTTGAATTAAATATATTTGGATACATTCATGTTGGTTCTGTTCTGTTTACCCTAAGGGGGGTTATTGCTGCTCTCCCTGCTCTTATCCATGCTAGGCTGCATGGATGCGCAGGGAGTTCTCGCCCAGAACGGAGCCACACCGCCAATCCAAACTGTAAACTAATTGTCAGTCGTATTTGACGATAGTGGTCCTGACAGAAGTTCTGTCATCAATTATTAACCTTCATGTTGTTTCAAACCCGCATGACTTATATGAAACACAAAAGGAAGAAATGTACTAACTCCTTTCCATTCAGTTACAGTGTGCAGACTGAGACTTTCAAGTTTCATAAAGGAAGTTGATTGGGCTACATTTTATGTTGGAGACTATCACACTACTCGTTGTAACCATCTTTACGTGCACATTTATTGATACAGATACTTGAGGTAAAGCAGCAGGAATTTTAAAACCCTTTTTCCGGCACCCTGGTCATGATTGGCTTGAGAGAAAGAGAGATTGTCATTGTCTGTAATTATTAATCTTACTCAGCTGTGTGCACTGATGAAGAGCAACGCTGAATGATTGTTTGAAATTGAGATAAAGCTTTTACTTGAGTTATTAAAAATGTGTGAGAGATACAGAAAGACAGGAATGAGTAGTCGTCTATTGCTGTATTCTAAAAAAAGTTTTCCACCTCTGCTGAATGAGTTCATAAATATAAATACTGTAATGGCTTTTGTTTCATACATATAAATGTGTGATGTGGCCTGTTTCACATTATATTTATAAATTGGGCATGTTTATTTATTTTGCAAGATTCATGTGCAAGTATAGTCTCGGAGAGCCACTGTAAATTCTGAAGCACATTATTGTGTATTTTGGCCAGGACATTTATGGCAGGTAAATGTGAAATTGATTAAACATAATCAAAGATCTGTGTGCAAGTAAATTGTAATTCATTCACATAATAGTGCAGTGCAGCAGTCCCAGTGAAAGGCTATACTGACAAAAAATCCCCATGCAAAATATGAGTACAGTATTAAAATCTGCTGTGTTTTAAAAATGCTTATTTAAAAAGAGCAGTGTTATATCAGTTTGTATAAAACCAGCATCAGATTTATAAACCTCTGCAGTTTAATGACACTTGATCCAGAGGCCAACAATTAAAGCAGAGCTCATAGAAACATCAGCCTATTCTGTCCGGAAATCTGAAACTGAAAACTGTAACCTAAGTGTGCCGTTTAGATAAGGCTGCACTTTTACTGGAAATGATATTGTGGAAGAAAGAGGCATTCATACTGTATACATTGCATAGGCTGTAAATGTGTCAGTCAAATCAGTCAGGCAGTCAAACAAACAAAAATATGTTTTAAGAACGTTTTGCTAACACTCCCATTAAGTTATGAAAACTTTATTTCTGAATGTTCTAAGAAATTTTTTTGGTTACACTTTATTTTTGATGGTTCAGTTTAGACATTCTACTGTAACTTTGAATCTACAAGTCAACTAACTAGTGTATTAGTAGACTTTTAGGTGTTATAGTGTCCGGGTTAATAAGTTGACATGTAGTTACAAACTAATACAGTCACTAGAATATCTGTTGGGGGACAATCAAAACTTGTCAATCATCTTGAAGGATGAGGCAGAGGAAACTATGGACCGTTTTACTCACATGTGACTTGCATAAACACATTTTGGTATGCTTTAAAGGAACATGCCGACTTTTTGGGACTTTAGCTTATTCACCGTATCCCCCAGAGTTAGATAAGTCCATACATACCCTTTTCATCTCCGTGCGTGCCGTAACTCTGTCTGACGCACCCACCGCTAGCCTAGCTTAGCACAAAGACTGGAGGTAAACGGCTCCAGCTAGCATACTGCTCCCAATAAGTGACAAAATAACGCCAACATTTTCCTATTTACATGTTGTGACTTGTATAGTCACAGCGTGTACAAATAACAGTATGCTAGCTGGAGCCGTTTACCTCCAGTCTTTGTGCTAAGCTAGGCTAGCGGTGGGTGCGTCAGACAGAGTTACGGCACACACGGAGATGAAAAGGGTATGTATGGACTTATCTAACTCTGGGGGATACGGTGAATAAGCCAAAGTCCCAAAAAGTTGGCGTGTTCCTTTAAAGGTTGCCTTAAGCTTTACGCGAACTAAAGAAGAAAATACAACATTGTAACAAATTAAGTCCCTGTTTTCGGAACAAAGCAAAAGATCTACAGGTCAGAAAACGCCATAAGAAATGCTCTAAAAATTGGTTTTGGATGGCAATTCACATTAGACCTTATTGAGATGGTTTCTTGGGCCTACTTTCACATTAAAATTGGACCTATCCATATTTTTTATCTGTTTTATCATTGTCTGCCTTTGTCTCTTTCTTAAATTTTTTTAACTTACTCTTTTAATTGTGTTACGTTATAATCTCTCTCTCTCTCTCTCTCTCTCTCTCTCTCTCTCTCTCTTTCTTCTCTCTTTCTCTTTCTTCTCTCTTAGCTGTTTGGTCGGTTCATTTTAAAGTCAGAGCTGCTGTGCTGCTCTGTTGCAGTGCATCTCAGGTCAGGTCCCTAGCAGGGAATGTATCGACCAGTCAAACAGTCCTGTCAGAGCTTTGAGGGTAATCTCATCTGACCTCTAATGGCTAAATATTGTGATTCCAGCCACAGTGTCAAATAAAAATGGTGCAATGTAACTTTTCTGTTCCCTGGATGTAAACTGTTCTAAAGTGTTTTAGAGCAAGCACACACTGGCCTACTGTGGGCACTTGCCTGGGGCACTAGACCAGCAGGGGGCCATGGCAAATATACTTTGTATTTTTTAATACATTTATTTATATAATTTTCTTCTTTTTTTTCTTTCTTTTTTTTAAAATGGCGTTGAATACTGTGTATGTGATTATTTTTTGCAGTTGTGAAGTATTACTGTGGTAAATATATTATTATTATTATTATATATTTTAAATTATTTTAATGCATCGCAGAGCTGTTGAGAGGGACATCTAAAGGTGAGTGAAAATCATTGATAAAAAAGCAATTTTGCGTAGAAGACAAAAATTAGTTTAAAAATTAGTTTAAAACCACAACCTAGTGGATCAATGAAAGGAAAGCTAAAAAATAAGACAAAGAAGCAAGAGAAACTCAATTACTACAAAAACTACCAACACAACAATGCAAACACGCCTGATGCTAACAACAACGCTCCTTCTGCTGCTTCAAGTGAAGGATAGCGCTAGCACAAGTAACCGTGATAGCGGTGATACTGAGCCGGCCTGTCATTACCAAAACCCGCCGCCACATAACCAAAGCTCAAAATATACTTTTTCATTAAGGGATAGCGGTCTGGGAGGTAAGATTCACAGCCTTACCAATGATTTATTACACACCCTTACCAAAAGGCCAGATTGTTTCACGAGGGTGGCTTTTATACTCTCCATCAAACGGGACAGGAGTTCTGCTTTTCATGCAAACTTTTCTCGTCCAAAAGACACGCCTTTACAGATGGATTCAGTGACTGGAAGCACCCAGAATGGATTTCTGAACATGAGAGGAGCCCATATTGATCTCATATTGACTAGTTAACATTCATCTTCAGATTTGTCAGAAAGGGAATTTAATAGAATGATTCATAGCTTTCTAGCCCATTTCCTGTCACACAGGTGAGAGTGTGTGTGATTAGCCTATCATTACAATGGTAAACGACCTTGGCTTGGACATATTAAACTGTAGAGGCCGATTGTACGATAATGTGAAATAAAATGTTGGGCAGATGGACTACAGTCTCACTTAAAATGGAGAAAACCATTGATCAATTAGGCCTACATACCTTGTGCTGCTTACTCATTAAATGTAGGTGTAAACAGTATACAAAGCAGCCCAAAGGTCAGTCAGTAGGCCTACTTCAGTCTGTTACAGTCATTGTATTAATTTTTTCTACTTGCCGATGGGGAACAGTATTTGAAAAGGCAAACTTAACACCTAATCATTTGTCTAATACGCGGTGGAGCTGTGATGATTCAGACAAAGTTCTTTTGCAAAGAACCCAAAACATTCTTGTTTAAAAAAAAAAAAAATTGAGTGTTCATCAGATGCTCAAAATTCAAACTAAAAATGCTAAAACTTTACCAATTTATTTTTTAATAATGTCTACAAGTGTATCTGAATGCATCCTGAAATTAACTGACTTTAGGACACAGCGGAACAGCTCATTTGCTCCAAATAGAGCTATAAAGCCATCTAGTGGCAAGAGTCATGAAATGTTAATGTTAATTTTTTTTTTTTTTCACACGAGGTCAGCAAAGACACGCAATAGTGATGTAGTACTCGAGTCCGGTCTCGAGACTGATTTCTGCTTTCTCGGACTCGACTCGGACTTGTTCCTTCAAAGACTCGGTCTTGACTCGGACTCGACCCTTCAAAGACTCGGTCTTGACTCGGACTCGGCATAGGCGGTCTCGTCCCCCTCACTAGTCCACTAGAATAGCCTACATACCACTAGAAAATGTAATTTGCTCTGCATGTCCTAACTATGATTAAAAAAGTCAGGGTGGGCTTAACATGTTGATGACAGAGCAGCACTGTTGAAGCAGTTTAGAAAAATAGGCAGAAGATGATGCATGTGGTAGGGATTTTTTTTAATGATAGTAAAAGCGTAGTCCATATTAAGACGTTAAGACTGCTCCTCTAAACAATTCCCAATCTAGCTTAGTCTGTAGGCCTAACTGTTGATTATTAACTGGGGTGATATTAAATCATGAATATGAAAACTGACATGTTTTTATGGTCTTGGTCTCGACTCCTAAAGACTCGGTCTCGACTCGGACTTGCTTCCTCAAAGACTCGGTCTTGACTCGGACTCGACTGAATTTGAAAACCAACGGACTCGGTCTCGACTCGGACTCGACCCTTCAAAGACTCGGTCTTGACTCGGACTCGGCATAGGCGGTCTCGTCCCCATCACTAACACGCAATGTAAGATATTTTGAGCTAAATTAAAATGGCCATGCATGAAATTGTGAGTTATTTTGAATTTAAGTTGAAAGAATGAGAGGAATGTGCTTAAATTACTCTTTATTAATTAGGCTATTGATCAAATCTAGTCATTAAAAAAAAAAAGAAGCATTATTATCAAAATGAAATAAAAGAAAAACAAAAGTATAATTTTAGGGCTTCAGTTCATTTTGACCCCCGAGGGAAAGATGTGTTACAAAGTGCGAGGGAATTAAGGATGAAGGTTAAACAGTGTCGGGAATGCGTGTAATGATGGACAAACTAGAAACTGCATTTATTGCGCTGTTCTGGAATACTTGAATGATTCTACTCGACCAGTTTGTCTACAAAAAAAGTGATATGGACCTCCAAGGCCAAAAAATGACACCCACAAATGCAACTCATTATATACACTAGTACATATAGCCTAAACTTTAAAATAGACAGACATTATTTTGTCATTCTTTTTATCTTTTTGACATCTCATTTGTCTCCTTCTGATCTCTATCCTCTTCCTCTCTGTTGCTCTCCTCTTTGTCCTCATATCCGTCTTCCTGATCTTTCAATTTAGGATTTTTTTTTATTAAAGAAATACATCTAACGTATTTTGCCAGAACCTTTTTGCCATTCTACTCTCTCTCTGTTCTGTCTGTTTTGGAGGATAAACATCGTTAAATTAGACCTTCTTTATTGTGTCACAATCTGTTATGTAACAATACTGATTACTGTAATAGATTTCCATAATAAACATTGCTATATGGATAAGTAATAATAACTTTGTCTGTGCTCAAGTGGTTCTCAAGTGGTTAGGCCATTGGACCCATATCTTCCCATGGACATTAAGCTGTAACCCTTTTTTTTTTTTTTTGTGGAATTTGACCTATATGGGTCATTCTACAGAATTTGTGCAAACTGCTGTCCCACAACCAAAAAACACATTTAAAAAGCATTTAAGTATTCAAATCTTAGATGTTTACAAAGATCCTTCTATTATCTATTAAATCCCACAATAATATTTAAAATATCAGTAAGCTTAATATATATAAAATCATCATTTATTGGGTACTTTCAATTGGGAAGTGGCTGTTCCGAACCCTAACCCCTAAATTTCAACTTGATATTGAAATGTTTTTTTTTTTTTTCATTGTTGTTTTTTTAAATATATTTTTGATTTCTTTTTAAAAGTTAAGTAAAAAAAATAAATAAATAAATAATAATATATATATAAATATATTATTTTTAACTGTTCAGAACTGTGCTAGGTAACCATGTGCTGGTTATCATCTTCGAACTACACTCAAAAGTATCTAAAATTGTCACTACCGAAATAGTCACTACCGAAACATATGGTGAAGTTTCGGTTGTGACATCATGGTTTTTTGATTGTTATTCCATAAAAGGAACGTCACTACCAAACACCTTTTTTCTGCAATTACGCAAACTTTTTTGGGTGTTATTCCATAAAATTTTGTTTTTTTGTGTGTACAACTGTTCAGAAATGTGCTAGTTAACCATGTGCTGATTAGCATCTTTGAGTTAGGCTCAAAAGTATCTCAAATTGTCACTACCGAAACAGTCATGACCGAAACATGCCATCATTGTTTTGGTAGTGACAAAAGGGAACACATAGCCTAATCATTTATTTGGGGGAAATAAACAAAATTGTTGTACAGTTATGCAAATCATTATTATCTTAGTATGTTTTAGTAGTGTTTTAGTATGTGAGTTAAAATTCTGTAATGTGATGTGGTCGCTACCAAAACATTACTGTCACTACCGAAAATGTGCCGTCACGACCGAAACATGGATGTTTTGTCTAAAATAAAGTATACTGAAGTATCAACTAAGATGTTATTATAGTGTTTGGTTCAATGTTTATTCAAACTAATGAATCCTTAACTTTGAAATCAGTAGGCCTATGATTAACTTAATGCCTTTTACAAAGAAAGTTTGGATTCAAAATACAAATACAAATAATTTGGTATGTGAGACCACAGTCATTTATAAATATAGTTAAAAAACACAGTGAAAATAAAGTGGCATTTTGGGGTTAAGGAAACAACAGTTACCATGGTAAATACACAATTCTAACATGAGCTGTTAATGAACATCACCACTGATCCTGATGAATAGAATGAACATTAAATGAACATACACCTGCATGTAAATCATTCCCAGCTGAAATAGGAAGTAAGTTGCGTAATTTATTGGCACTTTTTGGTAATTTCATGACTTACTAATTGACATCAACTACAATGTTGCACAATAAAGGGTGAGTATCTGAAATACAGTGTCTGAAATACAGTACAGGCAAATGTTTCTTGGTAAGACAGCCTTTTAATGATTGTAGTTCTTTAATCAATATTCACTGCAGAAGGAGATCTCTTCATTGGATGTAGAAGAGTCATTAAGTCCAAAGAAGATGAAAGAAACCTCTTCAAAGAGTTTCACTCCTCTCCAATTGGAGGGCATTCAGGAATCCTGAAAACACGCACTGAAATAAGCTCCAGATTTTACTGGCTTGGCATGTCCATCAATATTGACAACTGGGTATGTGTTTGAGTTATTTTTGTGTTTTAAAACGGTTGTGTAGCTGTATAAATATGAACAGCTAGTTTCTTAAAGGTCTTGGAATGCAGTGATGTCAGAGGGTTGGAAAACCTTTGGTTGCTCCACAGCCATTAGAGTGTATAAAGGTACAATTTTGCAGTGGTATCTTGATATTATACAAGCTATTAATAAACAAAATTGAAAATGTAAAAGTAAACATATTGATTTTACCTTTTTAGGTGTCTGCTGTCTGGGAGCTCATTACAATTGACTTGACAGGACCTCTCCCAAAGACTGTGGATGGCTTCCAGTATATACAGACAGCCACAGACTACTTCTCAAAATGGGTTGAGGCTTTCCCATTAAAGAGCAAATCAGCAGTAGAAGTGGGATGCCATATTTGCTCTATTATATATTAACATGGTGTCCCAAAAGAATCCTCTCTGACCAGGGAAGAGAATTTGTGAACAAATGTACTCCTCCATGGCCTTCTGTGCAGGGATGGAGAGTGTATATTTTGCCATGGGGCACTGGGTTACCCGGTTTGAGGTCGATTGAGCAGTCCCATGGACTATGCGGTGGTAGTTGGGAGGCTCATCTGGGGCAGAAAACGTTGCTGAAGGGGATGTAACAGGCTGGGATGTTGACAGATTGTTGTTCAATGGGACTCTCTATTGAAGTCTACATGAGGGGAAGAGATTTGACTGATGGGTGGAGAGTTAGAGGTAATTCCTGGAAACACTCAGGAAAGCTTCTGTCGCCCCCCTTCAGCACGGGGTGCCCAAGGATGATGTCAGCTGGCTACTTGGAGCAGGCCAAGTAGCCAGCTGAAGTTGAAGTGGACGTGTTCTCAGCTGAGTTATGGATTGAACTTGATTTTGGTTCTCTGTTTTCCTTTTCTGGGGCTTGATGTGATGACAGAGCTCTCCGGAGATGAAATTGCCGGCTTACCGTAGGGGCACAGACTAAAATGGAAATATCAGAACCAGTAGGGCATACAATTGTGGTGAGTGGAGTAGAATGAGAACTTAAACTGTCGACGAAATTCACTGCGGGACGCAAGGGACGGATGGGACATGCTGAAATGACATGCCCCCTAGCTCCACAGTAGAGGCAGAGACCCTGGGCCAGCCGTCGTGACAGCTCAGCCGAGGAGTTCCACTCCTGGTTCTGGAGAACTGACACACTCTGGTTGACGGAGAGGTGGTAAGTATTGCTGGCCCTGTTGGCATTTCATTCAGCCCTGCACATGATGAGCCACACAGATAGAAAGCTGGATACAATTTTCAAGGCCCATGGTGTCATCGTATGCAGCCACAGATTAGGCTCCAAGCCTTGGTGGTAAGTGGTGAGGAGCGAGCGCTAGTGTTCGGAAACATAAAGCATAATCGTTTATAGAGTTATTTCCTTGTTGTAATTGGTATTGCTCACCAATGCTGGAGTCTCAGATTGGCTTTCCAAATGAGACATGAAGGTATCAAGGAACTGGATTGCTGGGCCATTTTACTGCCTGATGGTTTCAGCTCATTGGAGTGCTCGCCCCGTCAGCAGAGAGGTGATGTATGCCACTTTAGCTTGTTCTGTTAGGAATTGATTGAGGGCCAGCTGCATTTCCAGGGCCAGTGAGCATTTAATTAGAAATTTGCTTTAATCCTCTGCCGAACCAGAATAGGGCTCTGGCTTGACCATGAGACTGGCGATGACAGGCGGTGAGGAAGTGGCGATAGGTGCTGCAACGGGTGTGGTGGCTGGTGCTGTGAGCACTTGGCTGAGGGAGTCCGCAGTCTCCTGGAACGGATCTGAGTTTGTTGTGCTCAACTTCACTCGCAGATGTTGTGGTCTGGTCTTCTGTAACGGAACCAGACTCGAGAGAGAGAAGCAGATGGTAAGTTACTTGTTTATTGAGCGATATGAAGGGGAAAAACACAACAGGTGAGTATCAGATGCCAATGCAAACACAGTGGAATGAGACATAACAGGTAACTGAGTCTAACTGTCTTTCAGGTGGATTCCAGGAGATCGTGACAAGAGATCGCCAAAGGAGATTGAGTGTGTCCTTATATACTGTGGTGATGAGCGTGCAGAGGTGATAAGGTGAGCGAGTGACAGTGGAGCCTGGTGTATCCGTGACAGTAGTGTGAAAGTACAGAATATTATCTGCGTATTAGTGTCATTGTAAATCCTGATGGTACGTACAGGTGCAAATGTGGACTCAGGCGGGCCTTTGAGGCATCCGTGCCCAGGGAACATCAACGTCTAAATCCGTCCCTGTGTTAGGGTCACAAAATGGTTAAAAAATGTGCTAGTAATTCCTAAGTGTAAAACGCTCCAGAGGCTGAGTTGGTGGACAGGTGTCCAGTCAGGCATTTAATGGGATGGCACATTTCTTCACTCTCCAGCAGTTTTACTCGTGGTTGGGGGGCCATATTAACAATTTATAGTTTTAATCTGATTCCTCAGGTTTTGTCCAGGGGGATGATTAATTTTTTTTTAAACAGACAACTGAGGGTTGGTTTCATTGGTTTGTTTGATCATTCCTTTACCTATATTTTCCAATCCATATTTCTAATATAATATAATCAACTGATAATCTAAGCAGATATAATATGCACAAATACATAAATATGTTAGACTGACCTGCTTCTAAGGATTAAAATGTTCAAAACTATGTTGCTTTGAGACTTTCTCTCTTTCCAACTCTTTCTCATTCTTTCATTAGAGGAGCTCCTGCCCTTTGTTTTGGAGTGCAAATGAACATTGTTTTTGTCCCCCCTGGCCCTATAGGGAAAATGTTCTGACAGGTTATTACGTTCTTTCTTCATAGGAAACAAATGTTCATAACACTGTGTAGGTCACAATGTTTTAGAGGGCTCTTTTAGAGGGCTCAAAGCATACAGTGAATGTATATTAGTGAAATATATATATAATATTAGTGAAAGCATATAATTCTGAACTAATGTAATCAATGAAATATAATTTGTCCATAGTAAACCATCAAGTTCAATTGGCCATTTGTCTTTGTTGACATGTAGGCTACTTTTGTTCTATCATTTTCAGTATCTACTTTGTGAATCTGCTAATAGTTTGACCCCTGTCAATTTCAAAAAGGAATTGTGTGCTCTTTGCCACATGTACTTTTATTACTTTATTTTTTTAAATACTTAAATATTATATTATGTGTGGCAGGAGGAGCAAACGACAGATAAGGTGGGAGTGGTGTCAGAACTCGGAGAGGCATTTATTAACATAAATAAACATAAGATGTAAAAAAATGGGGGAAATAAAGTGTTAGGTCTGGTGTCCTCGTCGTGCCATGGAATCGTGAAGGATGGGTAGTGATCTGGGATGGGTCCAGCGTCCAGGTAAGGGGCCACGACAACTGAGGGGAATAGCGGCCCGGCATCTTAGCCTGTTAGCTGCGTCACGCATGATTCTCCATTGCGGACCGCGGGTCTGGCGACTCACATTTTCGGCGGCGCAGGAATCCCTCCGCGCGCCTTTCCTGGACCCACGAGGACACCAGCGTTATATGAACGGGGAAAGAGACCGGTCTATCGAGAAGAGGCACGCTCAGCATTCAACAGCGGCGGTGATGAGGCTTCATTATCTTCAGGTGTGCCATATACGCCGCCAATTCTCCTCTTCAGCAGCACCCCTTCTCTCCAATCACACCCACTCCCATAGATATCATATAATAAAGGCTAGATGTCTCGTCCGCACTGCTGGCCAATGGAGGTCGACATCCGCACACCATCTTGCTCACTCGTAACATTGTGTTTTAATGGTGCATGTACTTTTAAATAACCATAACTTGCTAAATTTTCTACCTATTTTCAACCGGTTTGGTTTGTTATAAACGTCAGAGATGTAGTTATGACATTGTGTAGCAGAGCGGGCGTGGTTCAACTCAAATTTCTGTAATTTCCGACTACGCCACCTGGGGAATTTCACCCCAAGAATTGAATATAACCTCTAAGCTAAGGCACGCACAGGTCCCAATCACCGTTGAGTCAGAGATATTAGTAATCGTACAAAAGTATTTTATTTAAGCAACATTCATAGTTAAAAGAGGCATTGACCAGCAATCACACTCATCTCAGTTGTTTACTTCTATCGTTGGCAGCAGAGGAACCTGGGCTTACCCGCAGAGGCAGTCTCGAGATATCACCCTTATGAAAATTACTCTATACACAGTGCACACACACTAATACACACTCAACGACTCATGTCAGAGAAGACCACGACACACAGTGAGGACGTCACCACCTAAATGGTCACTCGTCTGCCCCCGGGTGCCCAGGCCCTGCCAACAAACAAAAGAAAAAGACATCAAACAGTGATATGCAAAAAGAACAAAATGATAATTCACTAATACAATAATCAAACCAAAATAAACATAGAAATTCACTGAGAACAGAATTTACTGAAAACAGTTCACTCCAGACGATTCACTCGAGACAGTTCACTCCAGACGATTCACTCGAGACAGTTCACTCCAGACGATTCACTCGAGACAGTTCACTCCAGACGAGGTACTCGAGACGGTTCACTCGAGACCGTGGCGTCAGTTTACTTGAGTCAGTTCACTCGAGTCGGAACACAAAACAAAACACAAAACAGATAAAACAGAACAGCAGCCGATGAGGAGCGGAGCAAACAGCAGTTTATGTCATGAAGCAACGGGCAGAAAATTCTCATGCAGGACGCCGCTACTGTCTTTATCGCGTGCAAAACATGCTGTCCCGGGATTACTATCCCCGAACTATGCGGTAGATGGAATCAAATGTCTCCGACAAACTCATTGACAGAAAGCGCAGATAGGTCTTACGCTGTCTCAAATGTCCATACTAAACTCTCCAGAAAGCACACAGACTGGCAAACAGCACTGACAGTGAATAAGCAGCTTCAGTGATCTTTTTACGAGCAACACCTGACACTGCACTCCAACAAAAAGCAGCAGGGCGCCTGGGTGGCCCCGGATAGTGACGCACACTAAGGAACCGGTAACCCATGCTCTTATACGCACCGGATGCCAGGCCATTGGCCAAACCATAACAAGTAGGAGGGGTCATAACCCTTCCTGCTACAATCGCATACATATGAATAATTATAACATACATGTTCAAGCATTCGGAATTATAGCCACGTTAATAACGTTTGTAAGAAACCAAACCGTTTGTAAATCTGTCAAGATTTCAGCGAGATAAGAGGATTTGTGTTCGTGCTGATCACTCACTTACTTCAGATACACTGTAAAAAAAAAAAAAAATCCCGTAAAAATAACGGTAAATCTCTGGCAGCAAAGTTTCCAGATGATTCTGTTAAATTACAGCAAATTACCATTTCACAAAATTACAGGCAAAAAACGTAAAAATACAGAATTGACTTTACGGTCAAAATTAATTAAATTACAGTACATTACTGTTGATAATGGCTTATTAAACCGTGGAAAAACGGATAAATAATGTCAAATTACACAAAAAGAACATTTAACTTTAAGGTTAAACTGTAAATTTAGGGTTTTGTAAAGTTATTTTATAATAATGCTCTGTCTATACAGTAATTATCTTTTAATATATAGTTTTTATGTGTAAAATAACTATGAAGTTATGTATAAAAATGCAATAAGTACATAAATTCAAATACAAAGTTTGTATATTTACAGTTTAAATTTTTGCATATCCAGTTTCACAACTTTGACCAATCTCTAATTAAGTACTTAAGAGCAAATGCACAGTCAATTTCTGTTAAATTAACTAAACGTACAAGTACGGAATACCTGAACATTTACAGTATTACTCATTAAACAAACACTGAACATCAAGATACGTGAATGATAGGAAATACAAGCTTAGTATATCATTTAGAACATGTAAAAATTTCCACATTAAAAGACAATTGCTGTATGCCTTTATACTCTAATATAACTTATTTTAAACATTTACAATTACATTTGATCCAAAGTGACTTAAAATTAAGAGAACAATAGAAGCAACAAGTGCAGTGATAAGTCCCAGTTAGTGTAGCACAGTACACAATATATATATTTTTTTTTATTAAAACAAAGATTTAGTATTATTGGGTCAAGTGTTTATGAAAAGATGGATCTTTAGCAGTTTCTTGAAAATGTGTTTAGTTGGGCAGGTCATTCCACACCAGCAGGGAACAGTCCAGGTAAAGGTCAGTGAAAGTGGTTTTGTGTCTCTTTGGGATGATGGCACCACAAGGCGCCGTTCACTTGCAGAACACAAGCTTCTGGAGACACATAGATCTGAAGCAGTGAGTTTAGGTCTTGCTGCAGCATCTGGATCAGTTGCAGAGGTTTGACTGATGCTGGAAGGCCTGCCAGGAGAGCATTACAATAGTCCAGTCTGGATAGAACAAGAGCTTAGACAAGGAGTTGTGTGGCTCCGATAGGAAGGGCCGGATCTTTCTGGTGTTGTATAAGGCAAATCAGCAGGATCGCATGGTTTGGCTGAAAGTGAAACCATAAGCAGTTCTGTCTTGGCAAGGTTGAGTTGAAGGTGAAGATCATTCATCCAGCAAGAATTTTCCATCAGGTAGGCTGAGATGCGAGCAGCAACCGTCAGATCCTCTAGCTGGAATTAAAGGTAGAGATATGTGTCATTAAGTGATAGGAAAAGTGATAGGAAAAGTGGTGGTGGCGCAATGGATAAGACACATGCCTTTGGTGTGAGAGACCCGGGTTCGAATCCACTGTGAGACACCAATGTGTCCCTGAGCAAGACACTTAACCCCTAGTTGCTCCAGAGGCGTGCGACCTCTGACATGTATAGCAATTGTAAGTCGCTTTGGATAAAAGCGTCAGCTAAATGAATAAATGTAAAAGTCATGTTTCTAAATGACAGAGCCTAGTTACACTTTTTGAAAACGAACAGTATTTATATAGTTTTTACCTCTTGTACACAGCCACGTCCAAGTGATCTGAGAGCGCGGGCGGGTATAGATATATGAGACCGACCAACCGACCCCTTTTTTTTGGTTTTTTTTTTGGCTGTTACGGCAAACCAAAATATTTTTAAGGATGGCCTCAGTAGGCATCGCTTGGCACTGATTACATTTACACCATCAGCTGTCCAATGCTCTCTGTCTTTCAGAAGCAGACTGCGGTTGTGTTGCAGCATCTTCCATCTCTTGTAGTTCAATGTCTGTGTATTCTGGTTCGAATAAGTATGGTTGGGAAAAAAAAAATCAAATCTTCATCTACATCGAAATCTGCGGACATATTTACGAATACAGTTTTACATACAGCGCGCGTCTTCAGCTGCTTGTAAACAGACCGTTTTGCGCTCCCGGCAATGTCGGGACGTCATCTTGTACAGTAGATGGCGATAATACTCCTAAGGAGTGAGCAGCCAGTAACAAGTAGTAGTAGAAGAAGAACGCCGTAATCTCAGTTCTCACGCATGCGTCGTGGCGCTCCCGTGAACTCTCGTCAGAGGCCCACATTGAAGAACACTAATAGTTGAATAAAGTCGTTATTTTTGTTGTTTTTTCACACAAAAAGTATTGTCGTCGCATGATAAACTTAATGTAGAGCCACTGTAGTCACTTGGACTATTTCAACATTTTCTTCACTGACTTTCTGGGCCGGCGAGTTTCGGTCCCTCTGGAAGCCTATGGAGGAGTGAGATAGCTCTCAGATTTAATCAAAAATATCTTAATTTGTGATCCGAAGATGAACGAAAGTCTTACATGATTGGAACAACATGAGGGTGAGTAATTACTGACAGAATTTTCATTTTTGGGTGAACTAACCCTTTAAGATCTACATTACATTACAATCCAAGTATTGGCTGCTTTTTTATTGCATAACCTAATTGTACAGTCTATTCAGAGTTAGAGTAATGGGCAGCAAAAATCTCCAGCATGTAGAGTAGGGTAAGCAAAGCAAGTTCTTTAGTTTATTGGCAGGCTTTTTATTTATTTTTTATTTTTTTTATCCCTGGGCAATAACTGTGTAAATGTTCAATTGCATTTTGTAGCCACTTGCCTTGACCTTACATTGTGCCGAATTGTCACCCCATCCTACTCCTCATCCCAACTCTAGGGTCACATTATTTGGTGGGCACTACACCGGCACACTGTCTGAAGTGACTTTCTGTGCGCTTGAGTACTGTGTGTGTCTGTCACACAGACAGGAGATTCACAGATAGAGCGCCAGTACAGATTTCATTTTAATTTAATTTAATTTTTGTGTTTTATCTATCTTGATCATATACTGTAGCGCAGCCAAAACATGACGGAAAAAAACAGATGCAGCGTTAATTCTGTTTAAGCGTTAAACGTAAAAAAAAAAAAAAAAAAAAAAAAAAAAATGTGTTTCTTTCTTCTGTTGAACACAAAAGAAGATATATATATTTTCCTACTATGGAAGTCAGTGGCTATCGTCAACTATCTGGTTACCAACATTCTTTTAAATATTTTATTTTGTGTTCAACAGATGAAATAAACTCATACAGGTTTGGAGAAACTTTAGGGTGAATAAGTGATGACAAAATGTTCATTTTTGAGTGAACTATCCCTTTAAGCCAGTATTTGGATTTTCTGTCCTGACTGTCAAAAATGTCTCCATTGTATAGGTCATTCAAGCTGCATTGAAAACTGCCAAAGGAACTCGCATCATCGTTCAGAGGGAAAAGTCATACGTTTTTTTTGTCTTTTCTACATGTTAAAACACTAAGGGAAGTTTGAGGGGGTGAAGATGTCTCCAAAATGTTAAATACCCTTTGACTAGTAACCAAAAGTCCAAATCATAGTCTCTGCTGCACCAATTCAACTGATATAAATACTAGTGTAGAACATTGCATAGAAACCGTGTCTATTCCTCGTTTAGTGAGATCAAATAATAAATCTAATGCAGGATCTAGGAAAAATCGAATTGTTATTAAAACAGAAAATGTTGCTATTAGTAAACAAAAACTATTTCTAAAGCTAGGTCTTCTAAACATTAGATCACTCACACCTAAGGCAGTTATTGTAAATGAAATAGTCACAGATAATAGCTTCGATGTACTTTGCCTTACTGAAACCTGGCTTAAACCAAATGATTATTTCGGTATTAATGAGTCTACTCCTCCTGGATACTGTTATAAGCATGAGCCCCGTCTGATTGGTTGTGGCGGAGGTGTTGCAACCATTTATAGAGATATTCTAAATGTTACTCAGAAAACGGGTTATAAGTTTATTTCATTTGAAGTACTTGTACTAAATGTTGCGCTCTTAGATGTTAGAAAAACATCACTATTATCTCTAGCCTTGGCTACCGTATATAGACCGCCAGGGCCTTACGCTGATTTCCTAAAAGAGTTTGCAGATTTTCTCTCAGACCTATTAGTCAATGTCGATAAAGCATTAATTGTTGGAGATTTTAACATACACGTAGATAATCCAAATGATGCGTTAGGAGCTGCGTTTACAGATTTATTAAATTCATTTGGGGTCAAGCAAAACGTCATCGGACCAACACATCGTCTTAATCATACACTCGATTTAATTATATCACATGGAACCGATCCAACCGATATAGATATCATTCCACAAAGTGATGAAGTCACTGATCACTACATGGTAACTTGCATAT
Organism: Leuciscus leuciscus; assembly: GCF_965113295.1. Classification (NCBI taxonomy): domain Eukaryota; kingdom Metazoa; phylum Chordata; class Actinopteri; order Cypriniformes; family Leuciscidae; genus Leuciscus; species Leuciscus leuciscus. Next base: position 18,660,189 of record NC_138746.1, on the reverse strand, counting down.
TACGTACTGCTGTAATATGTCATGCAGCGCCGCGTTATCGACCAGGCAGAACAATCCTCCCATCCACCATAGATAATTTCTCAAATTGCTTATCTAATTTGTCTCAGCTGCTGCCTGAACCCAAACAAACAGATGAACTAGAAGAACTAACTAGCACTATGAGCACCATTCTCTCTAGAACATTGGATGTGGTTGCACCTATTAAATTAAAAAAGGTCAGAGAGAAAAATAAAGCACCATGGTATAACAATACTACGCATGTTTTAAAGAGAGAAACCCGTATTTTAGAGCGTAAATGGAAACAAACTAATTTAGAGGTCTTTAGAATCGCGTGGAAAGACAGTATGTCACGTTATAAAAAGGCCCTAAAAGCGGCCAGGGCTGAGCACCTCCACAAACTAATAGAAAACAACCAAAATAATCCAAGGTTTTTATTTAACACCGTGGATAGACTAACAAATAAACAGACGTCACCCAAACAAAATATCCTGTTACAGTTCAGTAGTAATGATTTCATGAACTTCTTCACTGAGAAAATAGAAAGCATCAGAACCACAATTGTAAACGTTCAATCTTCAATCGCGCCTTATAATTCAGCTTCAATTATCACCCCGCAAGAACAATTACAGTGCTTTACAACTATAGAACAAAAAGAGTTAAATAAACTTATCACTTCATCTAAAACAACAACATGTTTATTAGATCCTATACCAACTAAACTACTGAAAGAAGTGTTACCTGTAGTGGAAGAGCCTCTCCTCAATATTATTAACTCGTCTTTATCTCTAGGTCATGTTCCAAGAACATTTAAACTGGCAGTTATAAAACCTCTCATTAAGAAACCACAATTAGATCATAATAATCTAGCAAATTATAGACCCATTTCAAATCTTCCATTTATGTCTAAAATATTAGAAAAAGTGGTGTCCGCTCAACTGGGCTCTTTCTTGCAACAAAATGATATCTATGAAAAGTTTCAGTCTGGATTCAGACCGCATCATAGCACTGAAACTGCGCTCGTTAAAATCACAAATGATTTACTTTTAGCTTCTGACCAAGGCTGTATCTCAATACTAGTTTTACTTGATCTTAGTGCTGCGTTCGATACTATAGATCACACAATACTCTTAGATCGACTACAAAATTATACTGGTGTTCAAGGACAAGCACTAAGCTGGTTCAAATCATACCTATCTGACCGCTACCATTTTGTCTATTTAAATGGAGAAAAATCGATCATAACTCCAGTAAACTATGCAGGGATCTGTGTTAGGCCCTCTGTTATTTTCAATATATATGATGCCACTTGGAAATATTATAAGGAAACATGGAATTAGTTTCCATTGTTATGCTGATGACACTCAAATATATATTTCATCACGGCCGGATGAAAACGCTAAATTTTCCAAATTGACAGAGTGTGTTAAAGATATAAAAGATTGGATGACGCGTAATTTTCTTTTATTAAATCCAGACAAGACAGAGGTAATACTTATCGGTTCAAAAAACCGCCCACAAAACCTCGCACAATACAACTTTAACATCATAGGATGTCCTGTTACTTTATCCTCTACAGTAAAAGACCTGGGTGTTATACTCGATTGCAACCTGTCTTTTGAAAATCATATTTCATATGTTACAAAAACAGCCTTTTTCCACCTTAGAAACATTGCTAAGCTACGTAATATGCTATCAGTTTCTGATGCAGAAAAGTTAGTTCATGCATTCATGACCTCGAGACTGGATTACTGTAATGCCTTATTAGCTGGTTGTCCTGCATCCTCAATAAACAAGCTACAGTTAGTCCAAAATGCCGCCGCTAGAGTTCTTACGAGATCAAGAAAATATGATCATATAACACCGATTTTATCATCACTGCATTGGTTACCTATAAAGTTCCGTATTAATTACAAGGTATTGCTACTGACTTATAAAGCCCTAAACGGCTTAGCTCCTGTCTATTTAACGGATCTTCTGTCGCCCTACAATCCATCGCGCTCTTTAAGATCACTAAATTCAAGGCTTTTGGTCATACCTAGGATATTCAGAACCACCAAAGGAGGGAGAGCATTTTCACATTTGGCTCCAAAACTCTGGAATAGTCTTCCTGATACTGTTCGTTGCTCAGACTCGCTCTCCCAGTTTAAAACTAGATTAAAGTCGCATCTCTTCAGCCAGGCATTCATATAATCCCACAGTTCAAACTACAATCCGGCCTGTAGCTCATAAATGCCAGAGGAGAACTGGCCCCCGACTGAGCCTGGGTTCTCCCAAGGTTTTTTTTCTCCATTAGGTCACCTGATGGAGTTTTAGGACACCATTAGGTCACTTGATGGAGTTTTTCGGTTCCTTGCCACTGTTGCCTTTGGCTTGCTCAGTTGGGGATATTTTGGGGATATTTAATTTAATTTTATCAATCAATAAATTCCTCTTGAAACAAACTTTGTTGTATTATTTAAATTTAATACTGTGAAGCTGCTTTGATACAATCTGTATTGTGAAAAGCGCTATACAAATAAACTTGACTTGACTTGACTTGACTTGACTTGAAGAGAAGATGCCGGATAGCAAATGTATTAATAATGTCACGGATTAAACCCACTGCCTATCACTCAATAAAATAATCATTGCTAAGAGTTTTTAAAAGTTTTGTATTTAGTTTGGTTTAACATTACCTTTGTGAGTATGACTCTCACAGTTTATCGCTTGTGAATGAACAGAACTTGCACGGCAGCCACCCAGCGGGCACCTCGATATCAATTTGACGTCAAAAGTTAGTCAAGACTTAATCGAGAGCTTGCATATAATTTTAAGGTCAGTTTGAAAGGCAATGTCTTCCATTGTAATTAGGTTAAAAGAGAAAGTTAATACCCACACTGAAATTGGTTTATGTATATGCAGGTCAATATGTTTGACATTCAGTTTACATCAAATCAATGTCATGGTTTTGACGTCAAATTGATATCATATGGACATCACATTGACATCAATGCTGGCACCTTGATATCAGTTTAACCCACACTGAAATTGGTTAATTGGTCTCAATTACAAACAAATTTTGCTGTAACCCCACATAAAGTATTGTATATATTCATATTTGTTTAGTGATACCATTATAACTACAACACATTTGATGTTATTATAATATAACATTGGAGTCACATACTCATATGGCTTAAATAGCTCAGTTGGGAGAGCATTATCCTGAAGATCTAAATGTTCCTGGATTGATCCTGTGTTTCGACAAGTTATGAATGTGTGAGTGTTAGTGTATGTGAGAACCACTGAGCGGTATAAAGTGGCAGACTCAAGAAGTTTAAATCTTTTTCAGCATTTTATTACTTTTGTGTCATTATTTTGGTCGAAAATAGGACATCGGTATGTGGATGTCAAATTGATGTCAATGTCTTTTCAACATCAATTGCCCCCTGGGCACTACAAAACTGTTCACAAGCTTCAAGGGATTTGATTTTGGTTGTCATGTGTTGAAATAAATATAGAAAAAAAAAAACAGTGTGTTGGTGTCTTTCCGCTGAATGTGACCCACAATATCTGATTCCCTTCCGTGGCCAGTGGAAAGTGAATATTTATAATGATGATAAACTTCAGTTATAGCCTACATTTAAACGTTCCCAACAAAGAAATTGATCTACTTCTTTTAGCTTGTTGAACATATTTGGACATTTCTACAGTGTGTCGGCTGAAGCAGCAGTGAGTACCAACACTCTCAGAAAAAAAGGAACAAAAGCTGTCACTGGGACAGTACCCTTCAAAAGGGTTCTAATATGTACCATTTAGGTACACTTTTGGTACCAATATGTACCTTTGAGGGACTAATATGCACTCTTTAGGTGCCGCCACAGTGACAGCTTTTGTACCTTTTTTTCTGAGAGTGAAGCGCTTGACACTGTTTTAGTGGTAACCAAGTTGTAGCCATAGATTTACACCCAAGGCGTATTGGGTCAAAACAAATTTGTTCACATGAAGCATGGATGAATTGTTTACAATAAGATCTATGGCATGCATTTAGAAAATAGATTGGGAGAAATTTCATTTCATGCCGTGCTTAAATAATCTAATATTTAAGTGTATTGTCCAATATGGGAGTGGATTTGACTTATATGGAGAATAATATAATGTTATCTGTGTTTATACTGAGTACCCCCTAGCATACAAATTTGTCCTCTTTTGTTGCCTTTCAGTTCTCTTCTGAATACTATCTGATATTGTCACGTCTGAGGCTCTCTCTCTTTATCTCAATATCTCACCCCTTCTCTATCTCCCCCCGCTCTCTCTATCTGTCTCTCTCTGTGTGTGTGATGGAGTGTAAGCCGTAAGACTTATGAGGTGGAGATAATGGCAGGTGAATCAGATGTGTGAAGGTCTCTGGGTCGTTTCTTTGGTATAAGCGTAAGCTCTTGCATATCGATGCAAGTCAAGCTCTTATACACACGCACACATTTCCCCAGTACTACTCTTTTGCTCTGTTCTAACACATATTATGTATTCACATGATAGACCATACCTTCAATGACAGAGGCAATAACAGAAATGAGATGGACCCAACGGACCAGAATGAAACAGAGATGGCTGTTTGACTCCATGGTCGTTTCAGGTGCGAAAAAAGAGTGTGAATAGTGTGTGATATTCCAGTGCGGGGAAAATGGCATTGACATTCCATATACAACCTCTTCATGTCGTTATTAGAAGGGGTGGTCCAGGAAATTCCCTCTCACCCTATTAAACTATACATGTATATCACAGAATAGTACTACTGGTACGGTACACAATGCCTCAGCATCTCCCCATTCGCACATAACTGCTTAAAAATAGAATAAAATCACCTATGCGAGAACCTAAATTCACTTACTCTGGCTTTCAAGTCCCCAGTGTCTCTTCATTTCAGAAATTTTCATCAGAGAAAAAAGGAGCAGTTGTTTTCTTTAAAATGCTGCACATCTTGAAAATATCCCCAATGGTTTCTAAGAGGCACTCTGGGAGTGTCAGTATGCTTGATTCTGTGTGTACGGAATTGATTTTGAGGCAGAGATTATACTTTTTGTATGAGCTTCATCCTTGACTAGAGTTTTGCTCTTTACATTCCCCATTGAGTATTATATGTATATATTTCAGATAGCCCTGCAAATGACTCTCTTTAGTGGTCTTTTTAGTGAACAGTCATGTAGAATCCGCTGAAATGAGGACCAGATTAAGATTCTGACCTCTGAATTCACTTTCTTTTTGAAATATATAGTTTGCTGAATTTGTGCTATGTGCTAAACTGAAGATCTCAGGTCCCTCTCTGTGTCTTTACCTTTGCCTGAGCTGAAGTGCTGTTTCATTGCTCTCTCAGAGGCAACAACGTGTCTCCATTTTACAAGTATACCCATCCAAACATTATAGCTGCATTAATCTTAAGTGTAATTGTCTAAGCAGTCTGAAAACACAACCGTATGTCATTTGGATGGCCTTTTTGAACTGTGGAAATGAGAGGTGTTGGAGGATAATTTGGGTCAGAAAGGTGATTTAGAGTTGCAATTACGCAATTCCTTTAAATCTTCTTTATTTGGTTTCTGAGGTCAGACATAATTAACACTGATTTTTATGTAGTTCTGGTCTAAGTAGAGAAGTATCCTCTGTAAAAGTTAATCATTATGTTATGGATCTGATAAAATCAGTTGCTTTATTGATGTTGTTTTGTGTGTGTGTGTGTGTGTGTGTGTGTGTGTGTGTGTGCGCGCGCGCGTGTGTGCGTGCGTGCGTGCGTGCGTGTGTGTGTGTGTGTGTGTTGGTGTGTTGAATGATAGTTGTATTGAAACAGTCTCTTCATTATCTCTGAACAAAAATGTCTTTCTGTACAGTGCAAAGATAAGAGGCTGTCAGTCATCCTGTGTAAATCTCAGTCAGCACACAGCAAAATCTCTATCCTTATTCAAGCTTGACAACCTCCCCGTTGGTGAAAACCGACAGATGTAGATTTATTCAATGTTAATTGCTTGCATGTTTGATGAAGTGTGCAATATAAATCTGAAAATTGTGAGTACATTGAGTAGTTATTAACTGTACAATTCTTTTTTTCCCTCCCTTTTAGGAACATTGTATACAAGTGCACGTCCTCTCGGTACCATCCTGCAACACAAGCAACCACTGGCTTTCTGCAAGAGGACATTTAATGGGACACCGCTGAGAAATTATCTGTGTGGATAAAAAGATATTGTGAGGGAAAAGACACAATGAATTCAGGGTGGATAATGAAAAGCAGTTTGCACAATCTAATTACAAAAGTAAAACAAAGTGTCCTAAAACCACATTACACAAAGAGCACAAGTCCCTCTGAATCAAGCAAGTGATATATCTGCTTGCCCAGCTCCACTTGTTCAAAGTAAAGATTTTTACAACAATACCTTGTCCAACAATATGCATATGAATCTACTACTGTATGTCATTGATTCACCCTTTTTTTTTTTTTTTTTTTTGAGATAAGCCATCATTATACAGCAGGGTAAGTGAAATGACTCATTTAAATGCGAAATCTGTCCTGTCATTGATAAAGTATAAAGATGAGGAGAACATCCTAAGCTTGAGGTCTACTAAAGTTCATGATAATTGGCCAAATATATCCACTGCCAAGACAAGTGCTTGAAGTAGGGAAAAATAGAGCTGGTAGGGGTGGTTCTAGGAATTCATCCTCAGGAGTGCTTAACCCTCAGTGAACCCTTTTAAAATCGCCACCACTATATAGTAAGTCAGCCTACCAGTACTTAAACTGGTACCAAGTCAATACAAAAATTTTATGAATTATATAATACCAGTCTCTCTGCAGTACAGTTCAACACAAGTTCAGTATAGGCTACTGTTTGACTAACAGAAAATTGCCATCATATCATTATTATTAACAAGTACTGTTAACTAGCTAAAAAACTAAAAGTTTTTGTTTAGATCAGATATTTACATTGCCTTGCCAAAACAAGATGGGCATTTTGACATCATTTAAATTTTGTGTGTATTTGCTCATGTGGATGCGAAAGAGTACTCTATTCGATACATGCCTGCTATCTGAGAGTGCACGCTTCAGGTGTGAACGATCACAGCACTGAGTTCTCTTTCACTTCTTGAATGACTTAAATTCACTTGAATGTTAAACTGACAAGACTTAAAAACACTTGAAAATGATCAACTTTCTTGAGGAAGCAGCACTGGCCTGATTGTCCAGATAGGTGATTAGTTCTGTCAGGACTACTATCGTCAAATACGATTGACAGTTAGCATACAGTTAGGATTGGCGGTATGGTTCTGTTCTGGGCAAGAACTCCCTGCGCATCCATGCAGCCTAGCATGGATAAGAGCAGGGAGAGAAGCAATAACCCCCCTTAGGGTAAACAGAACAGAAACAACATGAATGTATTGCAGATATCATTCATTAATTTTAATGTACAACATAATTAGAGAATTTTAGTCTGATTCAGGGGGGATCAGAATGCCAAATCCTGACTGATGAGAGGAGGAGCTGAGGATGGAGGAGGGAATTGGCTCCTGAGAAACGCGATAGCTGCTGATAATACTGAAGGAGCTTATATATGTATACAGTGATAGGTGTCGTATTCTCGCTTGATTCTTGATGCGAGCTTGACTACGTGACCTGCCAGAACTGACGCTACGCTTGATTTATAGGGAACTGGCGTGCAGGTTTGCTTTATTTCAGAGGCAAAGTCCTCAAAGATTTATTTTTCTTTTTTTTAATCAAATGTAATATGTCCCAGTTACACTTAATGTTGTCACATTTTCCTGGTTAAATAAACATTACTTTACATAAAATCAAAATAAAAGCTAATTTATCAAAACCAAGTATAAATCTTTTTATGCATTTTTACATTTATTCAATCAAATAGAGACAGCAATATAAACAATATATTTTATTTGTGATCTGATGTTCAGCTGTTCTTTTTGATAGTCAACTTATTTTTATCAGTGATCAAGCTCTGTAAACACCAGTCACAGACTGGTTTGCTCACTAACCAAACTGAAACTTTTGGAAAATGCTTGAAAACGCTAGTGTGGACGGAGAGCGTTTTGAAATGAAAACGCCGTTTTCAAATGTATCCGGATTGACGTAGATGTAGCTTTAGGGGGTCTGTTAAAACTCAACGGGCTCAGGGGAGGCAAGAGAGACGTGGACTCTCGCTGTAACTTTGCCTGCTGATGTCGCTTCTGGACAGTATTACTTTAGAAAAATTAGTGATTTAAACATGCTTTAATGTCACATTTTGTAATATTTTCGCTGTACCCCTGGCTGAGACGACAGACAGGTCTAGGTTTAAAAAGGCCTAGAACCACCAAGTGCCGCCAGGTGCTGGTGTTTTTGCATGTGTGCACATTGTAAAAGTTTGCTAATTTTTTGGTGAGAATGAAAAATAGACTGTCTTGTTGAGCAGGTACCGGACAAAGCACAAGCAGTATGAAAGTTGCTGATACACAGGACTAATTTCCAGTTCTGTGGAAAGAATAGGACATAAATGCTGGTACCGGTAAGTACCAACCGCCATTTGAGGACTGATTTAACCTATGGTCTGTTTAAAGAACAAATGTCATAGAAGAGCTTAGAAATCTCACCCTGCTAAACGGTGTGCCTGCAGAGTGCATTAAGCCTGATTAAGTCATTAACTTAAGTACAGATATGTTCTGAGATAATTCCAGAGAAATTGTAATAGTTGTTATAAGGCCATTGGCCCCCACAATAGGCGCCACGTGATTACTAGATCAGATTTTACAGCATTTCTGAGCTCTTCAGTCCTGCAGGGTCAATTAGAACAGCTTTCAGTGGCGCGAGTGAACATTGGAGGCTGTAAATGTGACAGATATGGCGCCTCTGTGCTACACAATATTAGAGAGAGAAAGAGAAGATTCAGTTTTTGCTACCCTCATTAAGATTAGAGAGGTAATACGAGACCAGAGGATATAAATCTATGGGAAGCAGTCTCACGCTCAGACCCATGAGCTTAATCACAATCTACCCCATAATTTAAAAATTAATTTTGACAGCTAGCCAACGATTAATAGTCATAGATTTCAACTCTCCACACCAGTATTGCCCAACACACAGGTGAATGTGATGGTAATACATTACATAACTGTGATGATTAAGGAAGTTTTCCTAATATTTAACCCATGTGCTGTGTTAAAAATTCTTGACTGAATTTGGCATTCCCGGTCAAAAAACGGCCTACCTTTTAAAGGGCCTTGTAGATCTCTCATTATGCTGTATTATCATCATTAATAATAGGATTCCTCTTTTTTTTGCCAACTTGTTTTCTTTCGGTAAGCATTTTGCATTTCTTTTTGGAACTGATTGATCGTACTTGGATCATTATGCACCTCAGGTTTTGAGTAAAAAAAGGTAACTCAAGCTTAGCTTATTCACCCAAAAAAAAAAAAAAAAAACACGGAAGTGCATAAGCTCAGATTAATGATCAATCAGTTCCAAAAAGAAATACAAAACATGTGCAAAAGAAAATCCTCTCCGGCTCAAAATGTCTGGAACACAACGTGAGGGATACTGTTGTCAGGATATACATGCATGCGTAATATTGCAGAACATCTCAGAACAAAATTGTAAATTGCACAGTGCAAACTGCATTCGATGCAGATTCTATGGACACGTTTGCACATCTGTTTCCTAATTAGCTTAATTCCTTTACTGAATTGGCCACTAAAATGATGCACAATGCATGCAAATAAATGGTGCAATTCATTCTTGGTGAATTCCCCCATGACTCTAAGCTTACCCAAATGTGAACATAAATTTTTTAGCCTGGATTTAAACTGATGAATCCCTTTATACTAACAATTTGACCTGTTTGTGCAACAAGCTTGCATAAAGATTTGCTGATTCAGCTCTCAGAGGGGGCTTGAGAGGAGCTATCTGATATGGGCTACTGTAGTTACAGAACTGTTTGGAAGAACTCTTGGATGCAGAGCAGCAGGGTGGATTGATTAGCTCTGCACTGCTGCTAATGAAACATTATAGATTTTCAATGGCCCGCTTGAAAAGTACTTAGAGAACAATGTTCAGAAGTAAGAGCAAGCCTTATTGTAGGGATAAGTTCCCTTTATGTCCTCAACTATTATACAGTAGTACTATTAACTGTGAACTGATGTCAGATGAACAATGTCTTCTGTAAAGTATATATGTGCATATGTAATTTTTATAATAAATATACATTTATTTGAATTAATGTAATATAGCATTTATAACGAATAAATGATGTGCATTATTGCACATTACAGTACCTAATTTAGCATTTAAATAGTTCTTACAACATTTTGATACTTATCATTTTATTTCATTCCTTACAAGAGGAACTGCATATGTGTTAAAAGTAAATGCACTAAGGAAAAGAAAAGAAAATTCAGAGGCAAATTCCAATTTTATTTTTTACAAAGTACTTGCTAATATTGCTTGATTTATGTTCTGGATTCTTTTGGAGCTATTTTACATAAGTTGGTGGAAAGAAAATTAACGAACTGGTCAATTTGCCCTCAGACATAAGTTACTCAATATAAACTTTTGTAAAAGTAATATTTCGGAATCACATCTGCTAATACTCATTACAGCAACACTGTTGGGTGATACATGTCAGAGAAGATGCTTTGAATTCATTTAGTGATTTATGACTTGCATTATGAAACCTCAACAGGCTGAGAAGCTCAAGTCTAGTCTAGCTACTGAAGGCAGCTGTTTCCTCTTCTCATTGTTTGGTAACCATGGTAACAGCATGTGCAGATGCCCTCATTGTTTTTGTCTGCCAGAGCTTCAAGTGCTCCAAAGTAGAATGAATACGATCCTCTCTCCTTCCTGTAAACATTTCAACTTTATTGAAGCTGACTGAAGTTTGAATATAGTTTCATTTAACTCTATGGAGTGCTGGAACTAACGTAACAAAGTGTGTACTGCTCCTCTGGCATAATCCAGCATGTTATCTGGTAATGCTTTAAGATCAGCTCAACCACCACTTATTATTTCTATTATTTGCGCAGTGTTATTTATGCACCTGTCACAATATTACAGAGGTATTACAGAGTTATTATTTTGATTGTAATACTCTTTACTCCAATACATTTGTGAAGAGTAATGCAATTACTGGTTACACATGGCACCTTAACTTTTCTGCAGCAGTTTATTGCTGCTATAGATGAGCGATATCGCCGTCTAAGGGCATTGCAGGAACTATAGTATACAGTGACTTGTGTGTTTCACCCTTAGTCACCCAAACTTGTCAACAAGGCTGCTTTACACGAATGCGAGTGCATTAGCAGGTAGTTGCTCAATCGCAGTTGTTTATATGAGGCCGAAACCAACCCGTCCAGTGCAAGTAAGCTTTGACTATTTCATTTTGCTTTACTTTATTTTATTTATCCGTTATATTGAAGATACTTTTTTGAAGGATTTTGGTTTACTTATGCCCTTTTTGAGCACTGGAGCTTAACTGAGACTTGAGTGTTTGTAGATGTTTAAGAGGCTGTTTTGACTTGTGTTGCTAAATGGCATGCAAATAATTTTAAAACATTGTATGGTGGAGAAAATGCTTTATTGCTGTTACTAAAGCTCTTGCTGATTGTGCTAGCCACTTGACAAAATAGTGTTGTCTGATTTACTTTTTGCGTACAAACATGTTACTTGCGTGAGAAACTGTGAGAATTCACACAGTAAGACTAACTGTTTTGAGCTATATAAAAATTATTAGTTTCTGTCGATAAAGGTATCCAAACAGTTGCTCACCTGTCTAATAAAACACATAATATATTAAAGTTTATTTGGTGTTTCCATGGTTTCTCTGGATTTAAACATTGTTGTAAACATTTGGGATAATGTACACAAGTCAACAAAACATATAACATTGTTCTAGAATCAGTAGTGGTTTTTGGATATTTTAATCCAAAAATCTTATTTTGTGCATTTTTTTTTAAATCAGTTTTCCACAAGTAGCTTATAAATGTAATGGTAAATGATCTCAAAGCTAATATACAAAAAATAATAATAATAAAAAAAAAAAATTCTACAATTCTTTCAGATATAAGCTTCTGGTATTGTGAACTAAAAATAGTTTAATTCTGCTTTAGTCAAAGGTTTGTCTTTGTTCTGTCCTCTTCCTTCCCCTTTCCTTTCCTGTCACTTTATTTACTTCCTTTCAAAAAGCATATTCATGTATATTCTCTGTGCGAGCCATCAACTGTGACTTAATCGATTTTTCATGCACATCAAAGTACAGTTGGCTTGAGTTGCTAATGTACTCTGTGGACACAGTGCGACAATCACAAACCATTCTGTCAAGTTTTGACAAAGTTTATCAATCATTTTAGGTCCACACATTTTCTCAGGCGTAAAATATACTGATCCACCAGTCACTTAAAAGCAAGACCATATTCAAAACATTAATACATGAAATTATTCACAACCTAACCATAAGCCCAACTCTTCTGCACAAGGGTAACGATCAAAACTTTAACATAATAGAAACTCTTTCAAATGTCAAACATAACTGAACATTAACAGATGTTTCCCTTTATTCAAAAACACATTAAATAACACTTAATTTCAATATTTACTCTCCATTTCCAGCCATGTGCAAAGCATGCTGGGAACTAACAATGGTGCCTCTAAATAAAACCACATAATTCTGTTAAAAATAGAGCCCTTTTTCCTTAATTTTATCTTCTTTGTCGGTTCCTCAATTCAAGCCTCAAAACTGTTTCCTTAAAAAAAAATAGGAAAATGTATCTCTTGGTTTTATTTGTGAAATGTTCTCAATATTTTCAATAAAACACTGAACCACAATTTTCTTAATAAAATATACACAATATTTTGAATTATTACCTTTATTTTTTTAATGAAAATTACAAGACCCATGATTTATTTTTACAGTGTAGTTTTATCCTTGCTTCCACAGTTTACCAGACACAATAGAAAACAAGGTTATTTGCATGGAAAGGCAAATAATAGTGCCTTCACAATTTCTTCCATGGTAGAAAATGTCAGAGGTTTGGAGCAACATGAGGGTGAGTAAATGGAAAAATTGTCACAACTAATTGTCATGTTTTGGTGAAATATTCCTTTACTTTTGAGTGATTTACCTGCTCGTTTGGGGCAATACATAAAATAATAAATGACATAGGCCTAAGTTAAGTTGATCTTAAGAGTGTGTTTTTTAATGTTATGTGAAAACCCCATGTATGCTTTTACCCAAGCATTTAATGTAATTTCCCTGAGGGATGAGATGACATGTAAAGTTATTTAAGACACATTTATGGCATGTCTTTAAAGGTCTTTTCCATGGTTGGGGGACATATTGTGAGAATGGTGAAGTGACAACACTAATTCACCAGTAAATGGAATAATGTATTATGCTTTTGGCAAAATTAAGACATTTAAGCTGTAATAGGCTAAGAGGGAGGGGCGGGATAGTACAATCTGTCCCTGAGATAGATAAATCGATAGATGGATTGAGAATAGTGCTGGAATTTTTAGCAAAAGGGCACGGCAATCCTCATCTGTCTTTTATAATCGTTGTGTCATCTCACAGTAAAATGTCTATTCCATCCTTATCCAGTTCTTAGGATGCCTCAGGCTTAAGTCGTGTCATAGTACTAGTCCAGTTGCATAAACATAGCCAAATTAGACCAGTCTACCTTTAAATGTAACTGACTTTAAAAATGTAAGACTAATCTAAGCATTTTATTCAACTGGCCCCAGCTCTCTGCCTACTTGATACCAGAAACTGAAATCTGTTTGTTTGTTTGATTGATTTTGACAGGAATAGTGTCCAGTTTTGTAACAATTCCAAGTTCACCGAACTGTCCATCCAAGCAGAATAACACAAAAAAAAATCCAGAAATGAACATATCCAGCATAAACATTGCCTAGTCGATCCCATTTTCTTCTGTCATGACAACTCTCAGAGTGTTTGCCATGGTAATGGGTATGACAATGTTGATATGGTCTTGGTGGAATAGCGAAGAATAAGGACACGTTGCTGTGAGCAAGAAAGACATGCTTTTGCTGTACAATATAGCGTACATGAATTACCAGTAGATCTATACAGGTGGAGCTGGGGAAGGTGGAGGGTTTCTGAGGGTTTCTTAGCAGTGCAGTGCTCACTGCTAAGGCAAATGCTACCCAAATATTTGAAGGTTGAGCATGCAAGCTCATTGGCTATTCAGCAGGAACCAATCAGCTGTGCCCTACAGATAACGATGTGATTGCAAATAGGTTGAGTTAACCTGTGCCATCTAGAGTTTCATGACAGAAGTTTGTATATATAAGGCTGCTTTTACACTTGGCATTAACATGCGATCACCGTGATCTGATCAAGCAGATCGGATCATAAGCCAATCAGGACACGGTGCGTTTACACCTGTCCAAATCAAGTGGCTTCTGTATCTGGATAACAGATCGGATCTCACATTTCCAAAAAAAAAAAAAAAAGGATCGCTCCGGTGCAAAGTCGACCTGAAGTGGTGGGTTTTCTTTTAAAAACAGTTTTCAGTCGGGGTACATTTTACAAATCTCGCAAAATGAGGAGGATGAAGAGGCTGAAAGTAATAATGTGGATAGATGCCTTAATGGAAACGGTACAGAGAAACGTATCCGAGAACATTGCCAGCTGTGGTGGGAAAAATGTGCGTTCTTTACAGAAAATGAATGGTTCTGCAACTTCAGGGTGCGAAAGCAAACATTTCAGTATATTTCGCAAAACCACACAGCTACTTGCAGCAATTCCTGGAGAGAGGAGGGGGAATAATGACAGTGGGCAGGGTTTTGTGTGACGTCCACCTGTGAATGCAAACACGATGCTGGATTGCGTTGACATTACACTGAGATCCGATCACAATGCGTCCTCGACCTCCGAACCTGGACACACTGATTGGATAACATTCCGATCAGAAGCGCGTTTACACTTGTCTTTTCAATCCATATGTGGACAACATCCGGATACAGGTCACATGTTAATGCCAAGTGTAAACGCAGCCTAAGATACATCGATTTGATCTGCACTCTAATCTTACATTGTTAAAACGGTTTGTTTTTTTCTTTCATAAATTGTTTTATTAACAAAGTTCGGGAGGAACACGTTCAGATAATTAACACAAGTGGAGAGCACTCAGCAATCAATGGTAAGAGGTACATTCAGCAGTCTCACCTCAATCCATTGACAGTAGCCTTCACCACCCCTTCTCCACACTTCTAGTCCTAACCACTTACATACGAGGAGGAGTACTCTGGGTTCGGGACGAACTCCGAGCTCGGAGCCCTCCCCCCGGACAGCACGCCAAATACGCATTCAACTTTACCCTCTCTAATTGTATGTAAGTGTGAACTCGTGAAATAAGTGTTCAGTAGTTGTTCAGGGATGCTGGTTTAGACAGCTGCTGAGTTCCTCTCCCTCCTCAAATACCTTTATTACTATACAGAGCTCTTCTGCTCTTACTGATGCCTCAGGGTTCAAGGATCCTCAAAAGAACAGTAGGTTCTGTTTGACGGATGTCTCATCTTTGCTTCTCTTTCTGGTGCTTTGTCTTCACTCAAAAGGCCATTAATTGGCCATTAAGGGGAAAATTGTGCATCTGACATGGTCTATTACATCAGTCAACTTTGGCTTTATAGCAGACATCAAAAAAATTATAATGCCCTTAAATGCATTTCTCCTCTCTAATGTATGGAAACTATCTGCATGTTTATACTGTATAGCCTAATTGTTGTTTGGTTTGAATGTCATAGCCTACAGTACAACCATGCAGATTTTCAGAAAGGAGTGAACTGTACCACCAATGTTTTTTAGTTTTTTTTCAATCAGCATTGAAAATAATGTAGAGTAAGAAGCTGGTAAATTAACCATTGACTGATATAGGGTTCCTGTAAGAGAACTGATGAGTCATGCATGATGTTGAACTTTTAATGATTGCTCATCAGAGGGTTAGTGGACAATTGCAAGATTTGCATTACATTTACATTTAGTCATTTAGGAGAACCTTGTTGGGTGACTTACAAATGAGGAGCATAATGAGAAATTCATCATACAAGAGCCAACAATATTTGCAGTTTTTAAATATGGTGGTGGCGCAGTGGATAAGACACATGCCTTTGGTGTGAGAGACCCGGGTTCGAATCCACTGTGAGACACCAATGTGTCCCTGAGCAAGACACTTAACCCCCAGTTGCTCCAGAGGCGTGCGACCTCTGACATATATAGCAATTGTAAGTCGCTCTGGATAAAAGCGTCAGCTAAATGAATAAATGTAAATGTAAATAAGCTAGCTAGACTGATTTTGATGCAGGAGGGTAGCCTACAGTTGACTAAAACAAAACTTTTACAAAACAGGTGCAGTTTACAAAAATATGCAGTCAACAAAGTCTAAGAAGATACATGAACATCATTGACTTACATGCCTATATTTATTACCCAATTTTTTTTTATGTCACATTAAGATATTTGTGATGATAACGATATTTTTCAGATAGAGAGATTCCGATAGATATTTTTCAGAGAGAGAGAGAGAGAGAGAGAGAGAGAGAGAGAGAGGAGAAGAGGGGGGTGGGGGTGTAGAGAGTGATGAGTTGATACATCCTTGCAGATCTCAGCAAAAAAGTCACTGAGATGGTCGATCTCTAAAAATAATGGCAGTGCATTATTCATGTGGAAACCCGCACGATCATCAAAACGCATGCACTGTGTTGATTTTACCTCCTATAAAAGAAAAGAGTCAGGGTCCCCTGCTTTCTTATCTCCTCTCCTATCCCTATATGAGAAGATGTAAAGATGATTGACTGCTGTTAATTTCCCCGCGCAGATCACGCGCAACAGCTCGCAGTAAATCAACACACATGCGGCGGGAAAATAACAGCGTGTGTGCCGCCATATCCGCAGTTAGTTCCGACTCAAACTCAATCAGCAAACTACGGTCGCTGTCACGACTCCATCGACCTCCCCGCCGAAACGAGTTCCCGCTTGTCGCATCCGTTTAGCGCACTTTAGACAGCACTTACAATGCAGTTTGTCTCAAGTGTCACGGCGTATTTCATCATAAAGGACCTCTTCCCCCTGCTCGCGCAATAAACTCTTATTTATGTCTCGAGAAAAGCTAATGCCGCTCTGCTCATTGGCAGGCGGTTCGGATCAGATCAAGATCTGGATTGAAAGTTAAAGGTGATGCTAAAACTCTCAAATTTACATCCAAACTATGTTTCATGCGAAGATAATGTCATGGTCTTGTTATTATGCCAAGTTATAGAGAGGTCGTTTATTTTAGAGAACTGCTATTATGAAGCATTCAGCTACAGTGTGTAGTGAACTTTGAGACATGCCATTTATTTTAGATAGGAACATTTGAAAATAATCACAGGTGATCACTAAATCTGAATGTTCTTTAGTTATCTATTTAATTTTATTTATTGAATTCTATTTTTACTTAATTTTTAAGTTAATTAATTTTTAATCCCCATTTTGAAAGCCTATATATATATAGCCTAATGTGTGTGTGAAGAATTACAACACAGTAGCATCTGATAAATGAAAGAGCAGATTTATCACTCAACCAGACTTCTCAACCTTCCTCCCACAGTACAAACCTCTCACTCGTGCAACTGACTTTTTAAAAAGACGGTTGCAACCCAGTCATATTTTTTTCATGTTTGCTTGAGTGTGTTGAAGTGTTAAAGGATAAATGCAGTACAGCAGAACTGACTAATGGTCTGCCTTCTCTAGATCTATATGCTAGGTAAGCAACATATCTTTTTCTCTCTCACATTCTCTCTCAAAGCACAAGTAGGCCTATCTAGTAGTACATATGTTTATTATATATCAAGTGTATTTCAGACATTACTGCCACCTTATGAGAAGATTACTAATTCATATTAGGACTCTCATTCTTTTCCAATCACACCTCAAAGCTGAGAAACTAATCTCAAAGTAACTTGTTGGTGATATTTCATACTTAAAATTGAATTTATTGTGACATTGGATTGTCTAACATGTTAAAAATATATCAACATCTCACAATTTATAAACCACAAGCAAAAAGACCATGTGAACTACCAGTGACCCTTTGTGTCACTGAATAATTCCACTATGAAATCACTCTAAAAAACTATCTTCATAATAGTGATGCTGAACTGTCATATTCTGTGTTAATGTTGAAGAATATATGAATGTCCCACCTACTCGAGGGCAATAGATTACTAATTAAGATCAAAGAGGATTCCACTGAGTGTATGTGATTATGCCATGATGGAAATGTAATTTTACACCAGAGGGCATCTTAGACAATGACACAGAGAACGAGGATATGGTCATATTAAAGGTGTGTTGGATGGTTTAATGCGTTTTTGCTCTGATTGATCAAAGTGTCCTTGACCTTCACAGCCCACAGAGCAATTGCTTAAGAGACTATGGTATGTGTGTTTGCAGGACATACATTAACGCATGGCACCTTAAAGATGACTATTGCCCTCTACTGCACTCTATGATCATCTGTCAGGTAAGAGTGTTTCACATTGATCGATTCGGGGGTGACAGTACTGCCTTCATCATGGCCAATATAATATATTGTGTGAGTGCAGATATATCAACGCTATCTCACAACCAATTCGTACGAGTGAGTACGAGGTGGCTGACCTCACTCGTACAAATTCGTACGATTTGTCTAAACCCCAGTGGGTTTAGGGGTGGGGAAAGGGTTAGGTCATTCGTACAAATTCATACGAATTGGGCAACTCGTAAAATAGCACAAATCGTATGAGTGAGGTCGTATGAATTCGTACGAATTAGCCACCTCCGAAAATACGTACTAAGTGCCGTGAGATCGGGTTGGATATATAAACAAATCACTCTTTAATTATAATAGTAAATAGTTATTGTAACCCCCATAAAGGGTTAAAAGCATTGACAAAATAAAACTACCAAATGATGGTGTGCATATGCAGTGTAGGCTATGCATTTGTTGCCAATAAGATATGCTAAAGAATCCTCAATTCCAGTTGTTGCTGAAAAGCACAGTAGTCCTAGGTTTTAATAACTGAGAACTGCATGGTTCTTATTCAGAACTTATTCCATTTAAAAACAAAATACCGGAATGAATGGTGTTGGTTCCATAAATGTTCTCGTGTTCCTACAATATTCAATGACAGCACAACACTGATACCAAATAAACAGATTCCTGTCTGATTCACGAACGAATGACTTGTGCAAGCTGGTTCTTTCAGCAATTTAAAAACATGTAGTGCAACCAGTGCAGTCTGATTCCTGAACCAAAGATTTTTATGAGCCGGTTCTGTTCACTGTATCAAAAACATGCAAACATGTAAAAACATCCTATTCTAAAAAAAATTATTGGTGATGTAAATCACAGTACTGAAATATTAAAATGTGTTAGCATTTAGCATAACATTTTTTATTTAAGTACTGTTGTTTAGAATGGCCAGTTATTATTGCATTTTTGGAACTGTTAAAGAATGTAATCAGAACCGGAACTAGAATCGATAAATTCTTTCTATCCTCATTCATGTTCAACCCAACACCTCTGCTTTTCTCTTTTTTGTCGTCTTCTGCAGGCTCTTCTACTAAATCTCATTTAGTTGAACGTGAACCATCAACCAGAAAGCTTTGCATTATATGTCACTTTCCTTTCAGAGCAGTGCCCTCAGGATCTCAGCTGAAGGGGAAAAAAGGGTGAAGAATAGAGGGAGAGGTGAAAGACGGGAATGGATTGAGAGAGTTAAAAGAGAGTCATGGAATATGACGAGATGAATGAAAAGAGAGAAATCGAGAAAGAGGGTGCTAAAAAGAAGTATGGAAGGAGAGGAGCTGAAGGAGGTGTGCATAGTAAAACTGTATGAAGATGTATGAGTGAACACAACCCTAGACTAGAGCAGATGCACATAATGGATTAAAGGGATGGAATAAGAATCTTTCTCTTTCTCCATCAATTTATCTTATACTGAAAGACAAATAGCAGCTCATAAGGTGAACACACACTCAGTATTTGGAAAAGGCTGCTGTGTCTCAGCGTATCTATAATGTAATCTTTAAATTGCATTTAATTATCCTAAACAGCATTGTTGTTTTATAGATGCCTATTTTCCTCAGAGTTTATTATATTCATGCTGTATAAGCCCTGGAGCTACTTTAAAGGGATGAGTTGATCTCTGTGGTGTGTTCTCATTCAAAAGAGATTTTATAGACATGCTGAGTCTACACTTCATGCTGTAGTGCAGGTGACTGACTCTGGATGCCTTTAGAGGGCCGTTTAACATACTAACCACCAGAAAAAAAGATTACAGCAGTGGAGAGAGGGGATAAAGAGAAAGGAAAAGTAGATTGAAAACTGATATTAGTGACTGACTCAATCCCAGAGAGAAAGTGAAAAAGAGAAGAAAACTGGGAAGAAGAGTAAGGTACTTTAAGGTTTAAGTAAATTATAGAATCCTAAAGTGCGTGTATGTGTTTACTTGGCTACTTAAAAGTTATCGGAAGTTAAAAAGTAAGTTAGCTGAATATATATACAGTACGTATTTCATTTATTCATTATCCATTGGGTAGTCATAATATCTAAAATTGTATTTATGTATTTAATATTATATTAAATATTACATTAGATTAAATATTAAATAATTTTACATATAATAATATATTTTTTTAAATGGTCATAAAGACAAATACTGTGTGTATATATATATACACTAAATATATATATATATATTTAAAACCAATCTATGGTATGTCCACATTTTGCTGTATAAAAATCTGTGCACTGAGGACTGAGTTTTGTGGTTTTGCTGACAGTGTGATAAATCATTCAGAGAACATCACACTCTGTTCTGGACGAAAACTGAGTTGTGCGTTTGAGTCCAGATTTATGCTTAAAAATTGTTCATCAGTTAATTTTCCTGCTTCATTAACATTGAATCTCATGTGGCTGCAGGTCTGAATTCTCATAAGCAGTAAATGTCACAGCTGGTAGTAGTTTATTATAACTTAACTGAATCATCAATCTCGAGGGTGTTCCTTCTGTCCTTCTGACTTGTTCTGTAGAGGTTACGTTATGATACATAGTATTTTTTTTTTTAATCCATAGCATGCTAAAAACTAAAAACTTTGATATCATTTATTAATGTCTAGTGACTCATTCTAATGATTCATTCATTCATTCATTCATTCATTCATTCATTCATTCATTCATTCATTCATCTATTTATATCAAGAACCACAATACAGTGTGGCCCACATCCAGTTTTTTTTTTTTTTTTGTATAATGATACTGCTTTACAGAAGCTTTATCTTTCAATGTCCTACACAGTGGCAATCGTAGTGGTCTAATGAACTCAAGCCCCCAAATGCGGAATTAAGTGAAAGAGGTTCATTCATCCTGCATTAGGAATCACTGTTTCTAGACCAAAAATGGTTGGGCACTGTGCCACAGCGAGATTAATAATGCTGAGTGCTTGTAATGGCAGGGATAGGCATTGCTTCTGCTCCTATAAGTGGTGGTGAGTGGTGTGCTTACTTAGAAAAGGCAGAAAAACTTTGCTAGTAGCCAAACAGGGTACAATCAATACTGAGGTACAGTGATCATCAAAATAATTAAAGGATACAAATGGAAGCATTTGAGTAATCCACTGAGCAAAAAATTGAACAAATCAAAATCTAACATCTTAGGTTATAACTTCTTTAAAGTAGCCATAGCCGAGATTGCTCTGCAGACTTCTCTTATATATATATACTTTTGCAAATATGTGACTTGTAGCATTAATGTAAAATTTCTTATGCCACTTTTCCATCTTTTCTCAGAGCAGAAGTGGAATGATGTCATGTAACCAGAGCCAAAAGATGTTCCTTTCACAAAGAGATGAGAACACCCTAGATGAAACCTGAGCAATATGCTAAAGGTAAGATCATATTTAGTCAACACATCAACAACATCCTCTTGTCCAGGAGGACTGAGTGTATTCCTGCAATACCGGAGGCTGCAGTCTCAGGACCGCATGTCTCGGACCCTAGTTTTTTATGTATTAGCAGTTTATACCATTTAATATAATAGCACTTACTATTCAATTCTGTATTTATTTGATTATTTTTGTATAAATGTAATAGAAATATTGTTGTCCATTCTATTGCTTCTATCATGAGCGTCCACTAGATGACAGTATAGTTCTGTGAAACACAGACAGACTGCAGGAGTGCTGTCAGATAAAGAACAGAGACACGCCTAAAGCTTTCTAGACCTCCATCAGTTAGAAACTAATGCACTGCTGTGAACTCTTAATCTCTAATTGTCTCTTTGCCTTTTCTGTCCTGCTGGAATTGAGAGAGGAAGTAAATGTGTCGACTTTTAAGAGCCACCAATATATTTGAGGCTTTCAAGGCACAATAACATTGTCTAAAGGTCTAAAACAAACTGAAGTCAGCTTGAGCTTTAGCGATAACCTACATATATTAATAAGTAATTTAACTGGCTACATGATTATTTGCCAGAAGAATAAGTTTGATAAAAATAAATAATAAATAAAAGAACATACACAATTGACCTATCTTGGAATATTGCAGACTACGAAGGTAAAATAAATTAAATATTTTAATAATAAATCATAAATATGTTATAGATTTTATATACTAAATATATATATATTTGTTTTGATCTATAACAATCATAATTAATCAGCATAATAATAAGTACTGGCTTATTGTGAAATCATATCCTGCCTGATGAAACGCCGGAAATATCTTTATTTATTTATGTTTTTGTTTTTATGCTTTTTCAGAGAGTATGTGCGTGTATATGTTCATATTTGAGTATTTGTGTGAGTGCTTATATGTCCAGGACTGCGTGTTAGTGCAGATGTGCACATGTGTGCGTACTTGTGTCCATAGTATTTACAGTAAAGGGAAGAGCTATTTAGCTGCATATGTTGTGAGTTTAAATGTTTGGCAGTAGAAGAGTGTAACAACTGATGGTCCAGTTTTTATGCTTATGAAAACAGAACATAAATCAGACACGGAAAGGGAGAGAGAATGATACTGATAGACGGCTAGTTGTGGTGTGAAACCATTTTTTGGAGCAATAAAACTGTACAACACACACTGTATTTTGCTGACAGGACACTGCTCAAAAAACAATAAATGTGTCACTGACATTGGCATGAATGGTAGTTCTGTTGCAACATTGCAAGAAGAACAACACACATGCTACGCTAGTACATACCTCAGCCTAATATAACACGTCTCAAAGGGTGTTTGCAGGTTTAGTGTGTTTAATTATATGTAAGTGTGTTTGTCTGTATTTTATGCTGTTTTGCAGGTGCACTGGTCCAAATCCAGGTCATTAGACTAGCATGTTCTTTTACAGCCACTTTAATGCTAATACTATTGGCCTGGAGCCCATCCCAACCTGTTAGGAGAGACAGAAACCATGTTTACACTGGTCTAGGACCAGTTCCTCCTGCTGAAATCTGAATATTTACCATGACATCACACAGTTAAACTGTTGTCAGACCAGCAGACATGCCACTGCAGCTCTCAACTCACATTCAAGAGTCATTCTGTTCTTTATTAGACCACATATTTACTCAACAACATGCCAAGAAACCTTTTTTGGGGTCTTTTACTTGTTCATGTCATAAACAAATAATCAAAATTCTCTGGCACGTCCAGAGTGATGATTTCATGGAAAAAATGAGGTGTTTCTTTCCATCTGCACGATCTGATTTTCATTCCTTAGGCAGAACAGAGGTTGTTCTTATAATCCCTCAAGGTCTGGATAAAAGGTAAGATGTGCTCTGTTTTTATTGCCAGTTGTGTGTGTGAACAGGATTGTCTGTATTAATACAGACATTCTCAGTCTTTGGTTTTAAACATAAACAGACCCAGATGGAATAGTTGTTTTGTTTTTCTGTGCTGATTTTGTTGGGAAATTCTGTGTAATAAATTCAACATAATAAATAACGTTAAAAAGGCCTAGTATAAATGCTTGTGATTAGACCCAAATGATTTTTTTTTTTTTTTTTTTTTACTTTTAAATTTGTTTAAATTCATGTTTAAATGTGGGATTCTACACATCCCTTATCTTAATTGTTGTTGAATTGCTTTTAGCCTTTTATATTTTTCTTTTGATGAAAGAAAAAGGTCTGGATTTTCTAAAAATGGTTTAACTTCATTTGAAGGGATATAAACTACATTTTAGAATTGTTTTTCTATCCAAATATAATATAAATCTAAAGTATATTTCTTATGAAATATTTCTTGTCTCTCATATTACTCATATAAATGAATGGATCAATATGTTGTAAACATGATTCAATTTCACCCATGCTAAATCATTATTCTTTATTTTGACTTCTCGTTTTTTTGTCACTCACGACTCTTTATAACTTGTTACCATTATAACATTGTCCTTGTTTCTCTTTGTCTTTTTTGTCACCTTTAAAAAAATGAATTGAACTGAATGCATTTGTTCTCTCCATCCCCAATATATTTATAAAAATGTATTGAAATACTGTTTAACACGGTTTGCATTTTAGATTCATTCTGCTTATTTCATTTACCTGCAGGGGGAGCCACATGCCTATCTTTGTGCAGAAAAGCAGTGTGTGTGTGTGTGTGTGTGTGTACAGTAAATGTTCTCAGACATCAAATCGACTTTAGATGCTCCCTCCAGCTTCTACCGCAATCATGACGTCACGCTGCTCGCAAAGAGGTCGGGTCATCAGGTGTTCCGGTTCGTGGAGGGCAAAGGTCAGAGCTGCAGGTGGGAGGTCAGCCTGCTGCCCGACACTGTGCCCACCCTCTGCTCCGTAAACTGAAAACATCTGCAGGAGTCAACAGAGAAGCGTTACAGGGAGAAAAAAAAAAAAAAACTATATCAATCTTTTAAGATAAGCAAAACGAGAAGAGAGGTTCCTCTCACTGCCATGCCTCGCCGCTCGTTTTGTAAGTGGTTAGTGACCTCATTTACTTTGGCTGTAACCGGATCCAATGTGTTTGTAGAGGAAAGGTGCTTACCTTGAACTGAGGCATCTGTGATTTAGGATACACAGCTGTCAATAAGAGTGATTTGGAGGATTAAATGTAGTGATTGCGGGTTAAATATTACTGTAGATTTTGATTACCAGCAATTTATCCATTCAGATCTTGATAAACTATATGCCAATAAATTAACCTTGGTCTGTAGGTAAATTCTTCACTGAAACATTAATCACATTCTCAAGATAATCAAGGTTCGATGCAGTCAAGCCTTTGATTGATGTGTTTTTTTATTTTTATTCAGTGCATCAAGGATTTTGCAAGCTATGAGTGTTTAAGAGGAAAGTTAGCCTTTTACACCCTGTAGCTGAGGGTTTATTAGCCATTTGTTTATGTTTCCACAGCGAAACCATGACTCTCAGACTCTCAGACTTAGCCATATATCGTTGTATATGGACCGTGAGTAACAAACACATTTCAGCTCAGTTTGGCGAGACTGAAATCGTTAAATGTTTGAAGGTCTCCTGAAAAGCTCTGTGTAAACCTTTTTAACCTTTTTCAAACCCCAACAGTAGAGAAAGCAACACTCCAGCAAGCACAATCTCTCATTTCAAAGAGATTAGCCATTGACTGTTTATTAAATTATCTTTCTATAATTTATATTTAATAATGCCACAGACATTCTCAGCACATTCTTACAAGGTTTTCTTAAAGTTATGAACAAACGGTCTTCCAGTAAAATTGATATCTGGTCTTTAATATCGTCTCAAAACTATATTTATGAATTTTTCTGAAATGTTTTAGTTACTAACTGGAACACTCCTTCTCTAATATTTGCTTAAAGGCACACTATGTAAGATTTTTTGATTAAAATATCCAAAAACCACTAGAACAATGTTGATTTGTGTACTTACATTATCCCAAATGTTTCTAAGATACATGTATTTAAAATATTGAACAAACGGTCTTCCAGTAAAATTGATATCTGGTCTTTAATATCATTCTCAAAACTATATTTATGAATTTTTCTGAAATGTTTTAGTTACTAACTGGAACACTTCTTCTCTAACATTTGCTTAAAGGCACACTATGTAAGATTTTTGGATTAAAATATCCAAAAACCACAAGAACAATGTTGATTTGTGTACTTACATTATCCCAAATGTTTCTAAGATACCTGTATTTAAGGTTTAAATACAGAGAAATAAGCAGTTTTAACCAGGACACGGACCGTGTCCGTGTATCACCTATCAATGACATCATACCCGTGTTACCCTCGATTTCCGGTTTTATTTTGTAGAAACCATGGAAACACCAATGACGCTTTAATATATTATGTATTTTATTCGACTTTTTGGATACATTCATCGACAGAAAACGAATGTTATACGATTGTTATACAGCTCAACACAGTCTTTTTGTTTAAATTTCGTTTTCTTGATTTACCGTGAGTACCATGTTTTACCATGCATGCCTAATATCGATCTAACTCACTGCAGTGTGCAACAAGTGTCTCATATAGTAGCCACCGAGCAAACGCACAGAGTAGCATTATAACAACTTTCAACACACTCAAATGTATCTAATTATGATAAAACAGCGCTGCGTTACCCCACATACGCATGACCTGAAGAAGCGGAAGCTTATGTGGCATGATAAAAGCTCCAATTGCTCTCGAGCTGTGTGTCGTGCTTGTCTCTCATAAGCCATCGCTCAAACGGCCTTGTTCCGCTCCAATGGCTTTCGTAACGTTAATAAATCTTTAATACATTACAAGTCATCCATGAATATGATTTTTGCCCGAGTCCCGTCTTATTCTCCACCGGCTGTAGAGGTGAAGACAACAACTCCCATGATTCTGCGAAATCAAGGCGTCATCAAGCTCTGCCTTTGTTTTGAATAAGCTACCTCTAGTGGTGAAAAATTACACAGTGTGCCTTTAACCAAGACGGAACATTCTGAAAACATTTAAACTGGTGTTTTGAGTATTTAACTTAATGGAAATGTTAGCAATACATTCTTTGAACATTTAGTCATCTGCTGTAAGTTTAAAGCTGTCAACACCGAACAGTGAAAGTTCTGAATGCACATGTGGAGTACGTCAGAAACAGAAATTAGTTTACTGTCGGTCTCATGGTGCGCCGCGTCCAGTGTAGACATTATCACTGATTATAGCTTCTATTTGATTTTGTCGCGCCGCAGCATTTGTGTCTGGTGTAGACACTGTTTGACGCTCTCAGTCAAAACTTTTATTTTTTTATTTATTTTTTTTAACAGAAGCTAGACTGGAAGCGAGGTGGGAGAGAGAGAGGGGGACGGGATCAGGAAAGGTCCACGAGTCGGGACTCAAACTCGGGTCGCCCGAAACGCAACGGCGCTACATGTCGGTGCACCCTCCCACGAGGCTATCGGCGCCGACCTCAGTCAAAACTTTGAGCTTTTTTAATAGTGTAGGGGGTTCAAGAGGTGGTCTAATCTAATGCAGTGACATTCAGACATTTTAAAGGCATTGTGCACCCAAAAAGGATTTAACTCACTTTCATTTTGATACAAAACTGCATGGCTTCGTCATTCTGCAAAACACAAGAAGATATTCTGAAGATTGTTGGTAACCAAAAAGTGGTCACGCTTTTTGAGAAGAAAGAAATGCTCCACAGAAGAAATAAATTCATACAGGTTTGGATGGAATGATTATATGATGAGATGGGTAGATGATGACAGAATTTTTGGATGAATTTTTGGATGAACTATCCTTTTAAGTGTCCAAATACATTTGGGGCTACAATGCTGTGTGTTCAGAAACGTTAACCAAAAGTACGAAGAAAGCACCAAACAGATGCACATTTACTGTTGGTTAAACATTTAAAGAGAGCACTCCTCCCTCCTCGCTCATCTGTCTTCTGTGATGTATGGAGCTCTGGCTCTTCTGTGCAGTGTTCTGGGGACAGAGACACTAAACAGGCTGCTGTGGTTTAGTGAAGTCAGGCCCCCTGACAGAC
Source organism: Leuciscus leuciscus (assembly GCF_965113295.1). Taxonomy (NCBI): domain Eukaryota; kingdom Metazoa; phylum Chordata; class Actinopteri; order Cypriniformes; family Leuciscidae; genus Leuciscus; species Leuciscus leuciscus. The sequence continues at coordinate 18,632,186 of NC_138746.1, read as the reverse complement.
CGAATCTAACTGTGACTAATAATAAATACAGTTCAGTGATGCTCAGTGTGACAGAGAGGATGAAGTTCGAGTATTATTGATAAATAAGCAGTGAGTGCGGCTCAGTTTGATACAGTGATACATGCAGCTAACAGCTGTGTCCTGCTCCCTAAGGGGCAAAACAACCAGTTTATCCTGTGGATTTAGTGTACAAAGACACTGACAGACTGATACTGCAGTGTTCCAGTGCTTGAAGCTGCTGTTGTCAGGGATCAAAGACTCCCTCATCCCTCTTCAAACACACACACACACACACACACACACACACACACACACACACACACACACACACACACACACACACACACACACACACACACACACACACACATTCTCCCATACTGCTGTTCTCAGATCCTCTGAGTCTCATCATAAGTGACTCTGATGACATCTGGTCTGTTGTTCTGTTCCCAGAGGCTCTCTGTGTTTTCTGCTTTCTGTTTCCTCATGCTGATTAATTCCAGTGATCTGCGAATGAGACTCGGTCTTTCCTCTGTTCTTCTTTTAAACATTATCCCTGCTTCGGTTCATCAGGATGGTGAGGAGACCTTTCAGCAGGCAGACGAAGATTAATGTGTGTATGTGTTTCTGGAGAGTGCAAAAGACAGCAGTATAATAAATGTGTAAGTGTGTGTTTCAGGATAAATGCATGCATGATATACCCTTTGAAAAAAAAAAAACAGGAGTGGATAGAATAGAAAATGTGGATGATAAGGAAAACTGATTCAAATTCTGTATCATTTTCTTTAAATTAGAAAAATAAAACAATTTTAAGTGATTTTAGGCATCACATTCACAACATTTTTAAAGATTAACTTTAACAGGTCTGGGATGACAGAAAAGGTTGTCTAAATGTAGAAATAGAGAAAATGAGCATGAACAATTAAAGAATGTATATATGTTTGCCAATAATCGATATATAATGTTGATATATTCTGCATTGCTCATTTTAATATACGTGACTGTTTTGCATCGTTTAATGACCTGTCCCAAATGGAACCCCAAGCCCTCACGATCTTCCGCCGAGTCCACATCTTCGTAGATGTAATGCGGCTTTGACTGTCAGGACAGAAGTCAGCAATGGGCTTGTGGGCTCTGTAAAAGTGTGCATCGAGGGTGCATATTGACCACAAAGGTGGCACTTCTGAGCACCATTCTAAAACCTAAAATGACAAATGAGTTACCCTACTGTTTTGTGGAGTGGACTTAATAGACATGCCCACACGGCGGCCATTGTAAGTCCACAAGACAGAGGCTGCATCCGAAATCGCAAACTTCCTACTAGAGTAGGTGAAAAACAGTAGCTATGTGACAAAAGAAGTATGTCTGAATTCACAGTTCTCATTAAATGTAGGTAAAATGTAGGCAAAAAGTACCCGGATGAGATTCTGAAGTGTGCATAAGATGGACACTTTACTATTCCATGAGTCCACAGGAGAGGATTTGTGAATGGCAGTGAAGCGAGGCTTTTTTTTTTAAATCACATGATATGAGCATGATAATGACAACATGGTGAATGTAGCCTATTATGTCCAGATTACATTCATATCCACACATTCATATCCACACATTCATATAGCGGTTGTGAAGTAGTTACTTAGAGTGTCTGTATTCACACCTGTCTTGTTTGGTTCGATTGAATCGAACTGATGTTCGATTCCCCCCTTAGTGCGGATCTTTTAGGCAGGTGTGAATACAGCAATCACACTCGGGTGCGGACCAAACAGGTGGTCCTGAAGAGGTGGTCTCGCTCCGGTTCCAAACGAACTCTGGTACGGTTTGTTTAAAGGGTTAGTTCACCCAAAAATTTTAATTCTGTCAGTAATTCACACAGAAAAACGAACAGGCCTCTGAGTGAGTTCACGTAGTGTAACCGCGCAGGGCTTCAGGGTTGTACGTCAGAACGTAGGCTCACTATTGGCCAGCATCACACACATGACCAGCGTCTGCCAAGCGCTGAACTCACTTGGACTATTTTAATGATGTCTTTACAAATTTTTCTGTGATAGCAGATATCGATTACCTAGCAGCCTATGAAGGAGTGAGCCAGCTCTCAGATTTCATCAAAAATAGGCTATTTGTGTTTCAGATAGCGCTTCAGATAGCGCTCGAATAAAACTAACGTCTAAATACCTGTCTCGGCAAGTATTCTCTCGGCTATGTCATATTTTAGAAAGAAACCAGATGTTTGTCATTTTTTTTCGGTCCCTGCATTCGGTCTTAAAGTGACAGTAGACACCCAATATTCCTACTGTTGTCTGTTTCATTAATGTTAATAAAACAACAAAATACAGCTTTAACAAAGATTAAACTATCTTTAATTTCTACAGTGAACAAATAGTGTTATTTTACATTTAGGCTTAGTTATTCATTTCTGTAGGCCTACCCGAATAATACTGTTAGACTTTGTAACTTTGTTATTTAGTAGGCTATTCATCTCTGCTTGTAATTTGTGTATTTATTCTTATTTTATTATTGACTGTTCACTTGTTTTTAATAATGTTTGCACTTTATCAGTTAAGAGCATGCTCTCTCCGCCGCAACCGTCTTGCAGCACATCTTCATCTTCACAAAATCCCGATTACAACATTGTATAGATGGACATTGTATCATATGATGCTCATAAGTTTTTTCATATTGCGTTAGAAGCTGATAACACCAAATCAGTAAAAGATTGCACTACGAAAGATCTCCATAAATTGCCTGTTTTTTTTCTTCCTGCTTGAGAATTTATGTCCAATGAATGGATGACCTTAGCACACGTGTGGTTTTGTTTAAAATTTTTGGTTCACTTGCAAAAACGGCAGTGTGAAAGCGAACCATACAAAAAAACCCAAACAAAAATCAACATTGTATTTGATCTGGACCAAAGCAAGTGAACTAGCAGACTTTCCTGGTGTGAATACACCCTTATTCAAAATAATACCTACTCAAGAGAGTATGCGATTTGTAATGCAGCCCACAAGTGCACATGTGCCGTTTGGGACAGGGCCTAAAGAACATACCAGTCAGCCAGACCTTGAAACCCACATTTGTCAATAATCGGCCACAGGAAACGACTGCTTGACTGACATGTAAAGTGATCAATCACAGTTTGTTTTTGTTTCCAAATGCAGTAAAAATTGTGTATTTTAATCATGTCAGAAAGATCATATTTGCAGGTTGAACACACCACAATGTCATCATTCTGAGTGTGAAATACTGGATTTTTATTTATTTTTTGCCCAGAATTGCTGTGTTGGGAGCATGTCAATAAGAAAACAAGTCAGGCATAATCAATGCAAAATCTGTAGTTATCTGTACATTTTGTTGAAATGTATAAAATTAGCTACCTTTTCTTTTTCAAATATGTACTAAATATGATATTATTGTACAATTACGCTAGAACATAACAATTCAGCACCTTCATAAATTGAATAAAAACGCGCAAAAAGTGAAAAACAAAAACAACTCTGTACTCTGTAAGACTTCATTTACAACTTTCAAGCATTTAAGCATTTCGGTTCAATCAAGTGTGTCGACATTTTTGAAAGCTTTCCTGTAGCACACGTTTGATTTCTCTGGGATGGTTCTGGTTGTGTGCATCTCATCTGTGTGAATGGGGAGTTTGTGTGTGTGTATGCTTGTGTCTGCGTTCATCTGTAGGATGTGGAGTACTCCTCTCCGAGCTGATCTGAGCTTTAGCGCTCCTATCACTCAACGAGGGGTCCACTTTAACCCTCTCTTTTATTAATGGCCACCCAACACCGAGCTGCAATAAGGACATGAGAAACGGCAGAGAGGGGTAATTTGTCGTGAACACGGCCAAAGGTCGAGGGGTTCAGACGGGAGAATCTTCTGGGCGTTCCGGAGAGAGATGGTGGATGAGAGGACGACAAGGGGCCAAACTAAACATGCTCGGCTGTCTCTCTATAGCGCTTCTCGAGGTGGATCTGGCTTAATGCCAGGACACATTAAGAGAGATGATGACAGACAGAGATAAATAACCAGAACATTAATCATAGAAAGAGAGAGAGGCCAAACAAGTCAGCAGAGAAATGAAAGTAAGAAAAGGCACGAATGAGGCAGATGACAGATTCTTCTATACAGAATAATGGAGATCTGCTCCAACCAAGACAACAGAAGCCGGAAACAACAACAAACGAGTTCTTTTTAAGGCAATATCTGACAGTTTTGAACACTAAACAGTTCACAATGCAATGCAAGGAATTTGAGGTAGTGCAGTGAAACTCAACAGAGAAACACAAGACCACCCACGGCTGGTGTTTGGGAGCGTTTCCTTAAACCTGCTACCAATTTTGCTCCTAATCTTCAGCCCTGACCACCTCTGGCTTTTCTGCTGGTGTAATTCATGATTTCAGTGGAACGTGGATTCTGTCTGGCAGAACGCAGCAGCTCACAGTGTGATAAGCCACACGCATTGGGCTGCTTTCAGATATTGCTTCTTTTTAAAGACTATTTGCGGTTTTCAGAGGAGCCTGTTGGTCTATGAGTCCATGGAGTTATTTTGAGATACTGAACTGCTATATTATGGTCCTAACCTCTTGTTCCGCAAAAGGGGGAATCCTGGCCACAGCGATGACTGTGAATCCACAAATCTGGGAAAATAAGAAATAATTCATGAATCAATTGCTGGCTTGGCTCTTCTGCACTGTGTTGATGCAATTTAGAAGTAAAATACTAATATGTACATCCACCACATCGGAAATGAAGTATATGTTTTGGTATAAATTAAATTTGTAACATTTTTGGAATACAAATCTTAAAACCTTCTTTTGTCTTGGTAGGGCTAAGTTTATAGACATAATATTTTCACTTTTTTGTACAACATGAAAATGACTTCTATATAATTATGGAAATGACAGTAAAAAAAAAATCTGCTGACAAGCCATATTTACCTTCATTTACCTTTAACTCTTTTGGAGTACTTCACATATTAGATTCATATTTTATCTTAAGCTCTTTAATGTTGTCTCATTGGTAAACAGGTACACTAACTTTACAAACAAGCTGTATTAGTATACACAGTGGAATTGTGTTGGAAATGACAGCACAACTGAGGGACAATATAAACAATATTCACAATAAATATTAAAATAATTCATATTTATTTCACTCTTAGTTTAGATTATCAGTTTTGAAATGTAATAATATTTATAGTGTATAAGATGTAGTCTGGGAAAGAGGGCAAGGGTAAAACAAAATCTATTGATAAAAGTCATGAGGAAATAAAATAAAAGAAGAAGGCATATGTTTCAAATAACTTCATTATATATATATATATATATATATAAAATAAATCTATTAATTTTAATTAAAATCTTGACATGACATAAAAAGTGCAGACAGTTTTTTTCTATGTAGGGTACGTGGGACTCCTCTCAGGCCTACTTTCATATGGTGTGCTTCAAATCATGCAATAAGCAGAATTCTTTTCATCACCATTCTGTAATTATCCCATGTCAGACCTCATTCCCACAGCAGCTGCGGCTAAGTCCAGGACCCCGCTTGGGTTTGAAGTGTCTCTGTTTTGTGTCCTATTGAGAGACAGTTTGCATCGGCATTCTCAGGATGAGTAAAGTTCGCTGCAGTCAGACCACATGCCTGAAGACGCTCATGCCTGATGTCATCTGCCACTTTGACCCAAAATGTCGCAGCCACTAACAGTGATGTAGGAAAGTGATGAGGTATGGGCCTTGTTTGGTTTCTGTACCCTAAAGGGATGATGGGAGAACTGCAGGCAATCACATCTGTGGTATTTGGAAAAACAGCACACTTGTGAGAGTGATATTGCATTTATGAAATAATTCAGTAATAAATTATAATGCTAAGTAACTTATTTTAGACACCATATTTTCAGTCTGTTTTTGTTGCGCTAACAAAATATATAGCCTACCGTTGTATCTCTAAGCAACACTCAGGCCCTGTCCAAAATGGCACACTTCATATGCACTTTTCCATCTTGTGGACTTACAATGGCTGCCGCGTGTGCATGTCTGTTAAGTCCATGAGACCCTAGGGCCTAGGGTGTCCTACGGATTTTTAATTTTTAATTAATCAATTAATCAATTAAATGAACGATTAAACTGCACTCATTTAGTTTCTGAATGAATCAGAGATTTTTGAACAATTCGGTTGAATGAATGAATCGAGAAGAATCCAGTTTTCCCATAGTAATTTTGTCTTTTATGAGTCTTCTGTCCAAACATAGTGCTTCATCTTTAAAGAATGATCAACTTTTACGTACGCCAGGTGACCTGAAAATGCGACCTGCAAATTCCATTGCAGTTTTGCGAAATATTCCTTTTTGGAATTGTCTGAAAAAACTCTTCATGCGAGCGTAAAAATGTTTTTACGATATATGGGAGTTTTTGCGAAATTGACGTGTTTCCATTGGGAGTATTTTCAATGCGCAATTTCAACTTGCGTTATTTGAAGGGTAATGGAAACTCACTCTTAAATTCAATTTCGCCACCTACTGGCGTAACGATAACCTGCACATAGTCATTGAAAAATACCCACCACCGCTTATACAGATTTGGGGACTGAAACTATTTTACAATGTAAACATGCAACAAAGAGCTTTAGTATCTTTTAATTTTCATTAAACTAAATTGTATGGTTCCTTTAATTGCATTTATTTTGTAATTTTACTGTCTTGATTAACTTGACCTGTATGAATTGGCAACTCTATAGTGAATGTTCCCTATGTTTCTTGACTCTCCCAAGACTCAGCACTGTACAACCCTTTTCTCCCTTGAATTCTTTTTGTGTATTTGCATTACATAAATTTGGTTTCGGCAGCCTGCCAATATGTTGACCGGGCCACCCTGAAAAGTCCTGGGGCTCCCTAAAATATGACTCTTCTCTTATCTGTACTATCATCATCCTGGTCATGCAATCAACCAAAACCACACAGAGAATCCGAAATTCATTCTTTCATTCGCATGGACTGCTTGAGCCATTCTCAGACTGAGATTTAAAACTTAAGTTGTGCTTGTTTTGGAAGCTTCGTATGTTTTTACTTTCACAAGCACTTGGACAGAAAACACCCCTCCTGCCTTCCACATTTCTATCTGCGGCAATATTCAGAATTTGTAAATCATGACAAAATGGAGCCCCAGAGTTCACATTAATGGCTAGGGTCTCTCTTTAGAGCACTTGATCGAGCGATATTAAGAGTTTCCTGTAAAATGATGTTTGGACCCTTGACTGTTTTTTTCCCACACGCTCTCAGCTCAGAAATCTGATTCTATGACACTTCATCTACTGTGCTGGATTATAATGATCTCCCATCTGTTCTGATGAGAGTTTTGGATGATGACAAGCATTAGAAAGTAAGAAAGATGACAGGTCTCTCAGAGGTCATATATAATATATGATTATTCATGATTAACTACATTTTTTATTATTTTCTGCTTTGAGTCCAGACATTATGAACTCACATCACACTATCAGTGGTGATTTACATTTTATTTAATCTGATGTAGCAATTCTAAAGTCAAGTTTTATCATATGCATGAAAAAGCATATTTCGCTCCTGATTTTCACTTTGACCTGTTAAGACAACAAATATGCCTTTTATATTAGCAGAGTGAATGACATCTCAATATATCATGCTGAAGTCAAATGGATGACATTATTCAGGAGCTGCATTTTAAATAATGTTGTTTAATTTCAGCTGCCCCCCCCTAAGGGAGCTTTTGAATGTTACATTGTTCTTTTAGTCAAGAATCTTTGGATTTACCAGTCTGGTCAGCATATAAATCCACACCCAGGCCCCAGGAAATCATCCAAAATGCACTGCTAGTACAATCTGTGAAATGTCTTGAGTTATCAGTTTAAGTTTGGCTTCAGGAAATCTACACATTTCCCATGAAAAGATTTACACCTCAGGAATCATTTCCATGTGTGAATAATGTGACCGAATAATGCTGAAATGTTTTCCTTATCCTGCTACATACCAAAATATTTCTCCAAACCCAGAGAAAAACTCTTTTTGTTTTGAAGAGTGTGTCAAAACACAGGGCTCCACCTCAGGGGAAAGACTTTACCATACGTCTGTACACACAGAACCCACGGCCAGGTCACTGCTCCAGAAGACCAAGCAATCAATCAAATTACCTGGTAAAATAAAGAATAATAAATAGTTTGAAAAGATGTTTTCGTTCACTGCTCACTCAGCTTCTGTGCCAGCAGATCTGTATTTGTTCCATTGAAAGTGTTTTCTCTCAAGCTTTGAAAGCTCATGTGCAGTCGGTTGGAGAAACGGTTCAGGCTGGGCTGAAAACACAAAGGTTGCAGATTTGATCTGAGGTATAGGGGTGTCCAAGAAAGTGGGGGAATACCAGAATCACAGGCTTTCTGTTATGATTGTGCTATTTTGTATCATTTAGCAAGACACTCATTCTCATAGTCCCAACCAGGCAGCCTGAGCCTGCTGTTGCACTTGTGTCATCATTTTTGTCATGGCATTCATTTTACATAATGCATGAAACATTTAGGAGCCAAATGAGTTAAGAGGTAAAAAATAAAATGTAAAGAAATAAAATAAAATGTTGTGTTAATTATAGTTACAACATGTCACCCAAACAAAGTTTCCCTTTACAGTCGATTGTCTTACAGTGGGACTCATATGTTATCGATCTTAAAGTAACTGGTTATATTGTTGTTGTTAATTTTTCCCCCCACAATATCATTATTAATTTATACAAAACTCTGTTGTGAATATGTATATTTAATTAAGCCTACATGGTGACAAAAAGTTTAAAAAGATCTTTTTAGGATGGTCTGCTTCAGATGTTTAACAGAGCTTGTAAATATGATTGGCCAATCAAATCAAAGAAGGCGTGGCCTGAAGCGTCAAAACTGAGCGTGCTGCACTGCACTAGAAGCTTTTGTGAACATGTAATGTAAGTAGCAAAACATTTCATATTTTATAAATGTATTACGACAAATATGCAGCCTAATATCTGACAGTAATATCGAGTAATGGAAACTGCTCGACTTCCTTTGTCAAATTTCGCCGTTTTGAATTGAAAATAGGCCTATATTTTAAGTGGTTCATGTAACGTTAGGCTAATTCATAATTGAATGTGACGAGACAAGAAACATTAACGCAGATAGTCGGCATATGATTAAGAGAAAATGTGGACATAAATTATTATTTTCAAATTAATTACTTTCTTTTTCTTTATTAGCTTAAATCCCTCTAAAACAAACAATTTAATTATTTAATCCTTTTAAGGTAACTTAGCCAATTTAATTCCTCTGAGTGAGTCTTCAAACCGCGGGGCTTTTTAGTAGGCCTAAATGTTTTTCACGGACTCGAAAGAACTGGTTCGTAAGAGTCCTTCGTGCACGTAGTTTTTTTTCCAAAACCAAACCTAACGCACATAATGTACTTTTCTTAAAGGGATAGTTCACTTCACCCAAAAATGAAAATTCTTTGAATGAATTACTCACCCTCATGTCGTTCCAAACCCGTAAGACTTTCGTTCATCTCAGAACAAAAATTAAGATCTTTTTGATGAAATCTGAGAGCTTTGTGTCCCTCCATAGACAGGATACAACTGACAAAAAGGTGTTTTTTTGACACTTCAAAAAGTTCATAAATAAATAGCAGAACTAATCCATATGAATGTAGTGCTTGAGTGCAGATTTTCTGATGAGACTTAATATGATGAGCATATTGAATTTAGGCTTTTATTGACATAAACATTCATCATCTCACAATATAAGTTGTGGTTAAAGTAAGCTCAAGCATGTTAGCTTGACGTGCAAGAACCAATGAGTCTCATCAGAGCCATAGAGAGAAAGAGTTGCGATACTCTTTGATGTCGCCGCTATGGCTGTCACGTGGTTCATGTAAGCCCCAATAGTTCCAAAACAGCTGGCTGTCATGTTCTTCTATGGGACAGACAGGAGAGATTGCATTATTGAACGGTAAATATAAAATAAAACACACACCCAAGTACTTTTTCAGCTGTTATTGCATTATTGCATTTTGTTAATGTCAGTTTTGCATTTGGAGATAAGTTTTAGGCTATATTTTTTGGAGGGAAAAGCTTAGTGTTCATGTTCGCATGGGTAGTAGCACTGGCTTTAGCGGCTCTAATGGCGCTTTTCCATTACCAGTACCAGCTCAACTCGACTCGACTCGACTCAGCTCGGCTCGGCTCGCTTTTCGCTCCGTTTTCCATTGCAGATAGTACCTCCACAATAGTACCTGGTCGTCATAGCGACGCCGCAGGAAACTGCCGTGACTTAATCTTTTACGCGAGACGCGCAAGATACACTCGCTACCCACACACACAGGACAATGGAGGAAATCGAGTGTATGCTGTTTTTGGATGTTTTTGTTTTTGTTGTTTTTTATTCAGGATACTCCGTCTGGCGCGTGCAATGATGACGCAGTGAATAGTGACGATTCTCTCTGACCAATCAGCAGTCTGCTGTGTTTTCACGTCACATTTTAGTATCGCCTCAGCTCGCCTCAGCTCGCTCAGAACCGCGCCGGAGGTGGTACGAAAAAAAGTACCTGGAAGCAGGTACAGGTACAACTTTTACACAGTGGAAAACCAAACAGAGCCGAGTCGAGTCGAGCCGAGCCGAGGCGAGCTGGTACTGTGTAGTGGAAAAGCGCCATAACTTAACTTTTCCATATCATTCATCTGATGATGGACGTCTCATGATATTTATTTTGACACAACTGGGCTGTATTAGGCTATTGATTCCCGTGATTTTGCTTATAAATTCCGATTCAGCCATTAGCCTACCTTCGTGATCACGCAAAGAGGTCTGCCGTGGCGGTCCGTTCAGAATTCGCTTAGAAGCTAGCTCACTTCTTCTGATGAAAGTGGCCACCCCCAGGACCACAACGTGAAACATGATCATGTTAAGACTAAGAATATAATTTTAAGATTAAGCCATACACATATTATTAAAACTATAACAGATTAAAAACGAATTTACGCTTTTATGTTTGGGTATATAGGTAAGTGCAGAGTGAAGATTTTTCTCTATGGCTCTGGGTTAGTGTACAGAGTAGGCTAAGAGTAAGGGTAGCTGTAACTCAATCCAAGTAACTTAAGCAATTAACTAACAAAACACTTGTAACTTCTGTTACAGCTATTGAGACATCAATTGAGCATGTCTGATACGAATTAAGGTTTTCAAATAAAATATTTTTTAATAAACAATGACAGACAACAAAAATGTGTGCTTGTGTGAGAACAAGAAAAACAAAAACCAGGGGCAGGTGATCCATGAAACAGACAGGACTGGTGATGGCCATAACAATCCTAGAGGTCCAGCATTGTTCTCACAAGCCGCTTCACTCAAGACAACAAAACATAATGAAAAGTTAGTAACGTTATATCCCAAAACAATTAAATTAAATTAAAGTTGCTATAAAGGTTGTAGCGATTCATTACCGAACTCTTACGGTCACAGCTGACGAAGTCGCGCTAGCTAGCAGGCAGTGCTTGAAAATTGGTTGAAACAACCAACATAAAATATAAATAATTACGCTGTGCATGTACAAATGAAGACCAGTCTAAGGCAAAGGGCCTCTGATACAATAGACAGTTGACAATTCTAAAGAGGTCGATATTTCAGCAACTTACCTCTGGAACAACTCGACGCGCAGCAATTTAAGTGAATGGTGTCCAATGCCCAAATGACAGTGTTTGGAACTAATCCGATCTTCAAATCCCGGAAGTAGGCGGTTAAAAGCGCCGCCATTTTTTACAACGGAGGTCTATGGGAGTGTCGCAACTCTTTCTCTCTATGGCTCTGAGTCTCATGTTATGCTGCAGGTTTGAACTTCAGCATGAACCAATGAGGTTCATTGTCGTGTTATGCAGCATGTTTGAGATTTGTTTTCTGCATCAAAGAAGGTTCGGTTGAGCTTCTTTTTATGTTCGCTGATCAATGTTTAAATGTGAATGAAAGATTCATATGGATTAGTTTTACATCTCTTTATGATTTTTTTGAAGCATCAGTGTGACAGTTATGTTGGGGCAGAAAGCTCTCAGATTCAATCAAAAAGAACTTAATTTGTGTTCCGAAGATGAACGAAAGTCTTACGGGTTTGGAATGACATAAGGGTGAGTAATTGACAGAATAATTGACAGCGTTTTTAACCCGTACTTTTTATAAAACAGACAAGCCAGTTAGCTAACCTCTTCATCTAATGGAATTTATTCAACTTTATTATATAGCCTAGTATTCTTTATATCATAAGGTCTGTTTTTAATGCAGTAGTGCTTTGTGAAAAAGTGGAAAGTTGAGGAATCAAATTACATGATTGTTTTGAATGTTTTAGACATTCTGGTGCCATCAACCTGGCAAGGCTTTCCGTTGCTCAACAATCACGAGGCTGGAAACTCTCTTTACTGTGAAAAATAACGTGCATTCGTATCTCCCTTCCTTCCCCCTATCACAGAAAACAAACACGCAGAATAATAAACGAGAGAGGAGTTCTGTGTTTAAGTTGGACGGGATGTCTAGCACAAACGGTGGGAAAGGATGCTGGCTGCAGGTCTGTACTCCGAGCAGAGCTGAGGTGAGCAAAGCAGCACAACCGGAGAAATGCTTTAGCTAAAGCCAAACCACAAGATAAGATACAATGGCTTTGCCATGAATCTTTATATACCTTTGGGTGCTTGTTGAGTGATATTTTGTCATCTGGAGGAGGAAAAACAGGGCAAAATAGAAAAAAAATGGAGGTGAAACAACTTAATGTGATTGTAATCAAAGCATCACTTTGTTTACCAGCTTGGCATTCTGTCGCTGATGTGGCACCGTTTCGAAACGCATCATTAAAGCCATTAACTTTCGTAATTTCCCCAATTTTCTTTATTTCAAATACAAACAGTCTCCAGGTTCTATGGCCAAGCACTCTGAGACCTCCTGTTTCACAGGGAGCTATCAGATGAATGCTGGGATATCTTAGGGGCTTTCTGGCTGATCGGAACATATTCTAAATGATCCTGAAAAAGCCCTAATAGCAAACACAGGTGGGAAAAGCATTACGAGCCCATCAGGGCTGCTACCATTCTCACAGAGACAGCTAGCGCTAAAAGAAAACATTCAAGGCAATCATGATGAAGAGGGAAAAAGATGCAGGGTGAGAGGAGTGTGTACTTTCTTTGTGAAGGAAAGTAGTTGAATTGTACTGTAACAACTCCTAGAACGGTTAATTAGACGGTAAGTGAACTCTGAAAGCAGAGCGGGCTATTGCTCTAATTCCAAAATTGTTCTGCTAATGAGCCTCGCAAAAACAACCATCAGACTACTTTTCAATTACATAAACCCGATTGAGCTGTAGTTAAAATCTGAACTATATCATTTGTACAGTGCAATATTTATTTATTAGACCAAGAAGGCTCCCAAAAGCATTTCCTTTTTAAAAGATAAAAAAAAAAGTACGGCAAAATTACCATGATAAACACACATAATTAGGAATATTTAACAGGAAAACAGTTTATAATTGGCAGTATACCACACACTTAGTTATATACAGTAGATCAGAAATACTGTCAAAATGCATAAGCATTTAACTCTATGAACAAAATAATAAATAAATTATATATATATATATATATATATATATATATATATATATATATATTCCCTATAAAAATAATAATATAAATTATAGATAATATTTTGTTTTATATTCAATGGGTAAAAGACGACTTAAGTTCACCATGGACAATTCTTTTTTTTTTTACAGAATTACAGTGTTTATTATAAAGGATTTATCCGTGCAAATCATCTTTTTTTTTTTTTTAAATGCTCTCGCAATCTTAAATCGAAAAACGTTAATCTCCCCTCCCCCTCGAAATGACATCTGTTCTCTTCATGACGTATGTCTCGGAGAAGGGTGGGACTAAATATTCTCCACAACTGACTGCAACCTGCCATTCATTTCTGTGTCTATTTAGTTAGCAACACCCAAATTCCTATCATCCAATCAATGAATTCCTGAGGACAAAATCAAGTCCCACCCTTAATTTTTTTTCATTTCTTGTTCCACTTCACTCGGATACATCTCAATAGGGAAGAAAAGACTATCGCAACTTCCGTTTCATGGCGACTTTAAACTGTGCGCACATAAAAAAAATAGGCCTGAGCTTATAAGCTTTTTCTTTGTGCGGTGACACTGATCATCATCATCATCATCATCATCGTGCCACAAAAACAAAACATTTTTATATTTTGTTTAAACAATATAGTGCATATTCAGAATAGAGATACTACTATACTTTTGCTTTGTTTAATGCATCTTTATTAAGTACTGTAACTGAGAATGCCTTTCCACTGATCTTCCATAAGAGACGTGAAAATCAAATGCAGTGTTATTGTTAATTATTTCACTTCTAACAGCAGAAATGATTAGGGCAGAAATGTTCAGTACTATGTGTACACAAGCTCAAAGACGGTTGCATCTAGTCTTAACCAACATGTGATCATATGTAGGTTTGAAATCTTTGAAACTGTCTACCAGGATTAATTACTAAATCAGGAATACATGAGAACTGGAATGTGCAGCATACCTAAAGATGAGAATAGGTTAAAATATTAATATAAATAGTTAATTTAAAATATATAAACACACACACACACACACACACACACACACACACACACACACACACACACACACACACACACACACACACACTCACACACACACACACACACACACACACACACACACACACACACACACACAGTATTGTTATTGTTGTTGCAGAACTAACAATCTGCCAGTTGCAACTGTACAGTTATTATTTCAAATGCAAAAGTGAATATGAATGGCAAAAACAGCTCCCTCCTGTGGATTTAGCATGAGTACACTTTGCAAGTTTTTTTTTCAAGACAAAGTCTTTCCAAAATACTTGATGGTAAAAATCTGTACGTTTTATTTTCTGCCAGATCTGAAATAATCATGGACATGTGATTTAAATTCTTAAGTCTGTAAGATTCAGGTTGTGATGCCCACCATCACTTCACTGATGTCCCACAGTTTCTTGGCCACCTCCTCATCTGTGGCCTTAGCTAACAGCTGTTCCTCAAGACAGTTAGCAAAGCACTTCCCTTGAACGCCGTCCACATCTTCAGAGCAGGCCAGATAGATAGAAGTCTGCGCACCCTCCTCGGGGGACTTGAAGAAGGCCCGTGAAGCCAGGTTAAACAGAGGCTTCACCAGCAGCGGGATGTGGACATGTCTGCCCAGGTTAGTCCTCACGATCCCTGGGGTGAGAGCATTTACAGTCACTCCTGTGTCCTCAAGTCTGTGTGACAGCTCCAATGTGAAGAGAAGGTTGGCTAGTTTACTCCGTGCATAAGCGAAAGCTTTATCGTAGCTCTGCTCGCTGTTCAGGTCATCAAAGTTTATTTCGCCATACTTGTAGAGTTTGGAGGACACCACAATGATGCGACTAGGAGCGGAACGTTTCAGGAGGTCCAACAGGAGGTTCGTGAGCAGGAAGTGACCTAGATGATTGACAGCAAACTGCATCTCGAACCCATCTTCTGATTTGGTGTAAGGACACTGGTAGATTCCAGCATTGTTGATCAGGATGTCAATTCTTGACTCTTCCTGTTTGAGATACAACAACAGATATGCCAAATTGTTAATGTATGCAGTATTTCAGAATATAAAAATGACAAGACAAAATAATCACAACTCTAGCAGTCGCTAAAACTTTATTCTACTTTAATTGAAATACCATTCTCTCCTTTCTTTGCCTATTCTTCTTTATGCACACGATTTTAAAACAAATGGACCATAGATAAAACAGAAATACACAATTAAATATTTACACTGAACATAAACTGAAATGGGCCACTCAGAGGAAGAACATTAAGTCCTAGTATATATGCCATAACATATATATAGGGTAGACAGGGCTAGTTAAAATAGAAGTTGTAACAAGTCCATTTACATAAATGTGCTTTCTCTAGTAATGGTTTTTTACATTAGTTTAATACTCCTGGTGTTTAGCCGTCATGAATTGAATTGAATGAATTTTGTATTATATAAAACTATACTATATAAATATTGCTATATTTTAAAACTGCAGTCTGTAACTTTTGGCGCTCTATCAGTTAATAAACAGAACTGCATGCGTCTTGCCAAAGAACATTTAAGTCGGAGCTACTTCTCTCTGTTTAGTTCTATGACAAGTCATGCAGGTACTGGGTTACTCCGCAGTGGGACGACCCGTACCAGTCTAAAATAGTCAATGAACTTATTGTAGGATTACCGTAGTGATTCAGACAAACACACGGTTTGGAAAATAGATTTATGATGTACTCGCTTATTATATAGCTACATTTCGTACATTTTGAACACACAAAATAAATTACGGACTGCTTTTAATTATAAATGTGTTATTTACAATATTCAGTAAATTGACTTTCAAAAATAAACACCTTAAGAAATTATTAACTATGTCCGGTCTTCACTTTATAATTATTTTGATAGACAAAGTTGCAAAGGCATTTCCCCCCCAAGCATTTGAAATGCATTTCATGCGCGCGCACGCCGCGCAGTCACGTGCATTTCTCAAACTTCTCGAGTGTGCTATTGTTCATGTTCACATGAAAGCGCATGACGCTTGCACTCCCTTTGTCGGTATTGTGCACCTATTTCTTGTCGAAAACAATTCAGTCGTACCATGTTATTATGCGTGCCCTGTATATTTACTACACAAGAGTAACAAACACTGCTTGGTTTGGTACAGTAACTTTACCTTGATTATCTCTTCGCTAAAAATACGGACCGATTTAAGCGACTCCAGGTCCAAGAGTTTTATCACTAGTTCCCCTTGCTCTGGTCCGGCCTCCTGCTTGATCTCCTGGGCTGCTTTCTCCGCCCGTTCTCGGTTTCTACATGCCATGATCACCCGGCCCTGACGCCGCAGCAGCTCCGCAGCCGTGGCTTTTCCAATGCCACTGTTTGCCCCGGTCACGATAATAGTTTTGCCGCGCAGCATATCGATGACTTCATCAAAAGGTTAATAATAGGTAATATCTGCCTCAATGCTGATCCTTCTGGGGCCATCAACAACGTCCAGTTCATGAACAGGTTTGTAGGCGTAAACAATCACGCATGTGGGAAGTAACCGGAATGTTATTGAACTACATTACCCAGAAATCGTAGCGGGTTCAAACGCAATGCATGTGTCTTTTTTGTTTTATTTATTTATTTATAAGCAATAAAAATACAAACCATATGCATCCCTACACAGATGAACAGGGCTTACAGTTTGAGATTATAAGTAAATATTCTTATTCCTTCTCTTTAATTACATTCATAATATATTCTATATTTAAATATATTCCAGCTAATAAAAAAATAATCTTACATTTTATTGAATTAAATTCTATGAAATTCCCCCCAAAAAAATGTCCCCATAATTCTTCAAAATAATTTGTACAATTCCTCCTACTATTTATTTTCATTAACATTAATAGACCTGAAGGTAAGGTATAGCCTTTATTAAAGAACAGTTACAGTATGTTTAAAGAGAGAATGACCACTTGTGGATAATTTATTAAAACATTTGTCTAATTATTGGTCAAGTATGTAAACTCATCTTTATGGGTAGTTTCAGCCTTTATTTATCTAGGCCTAGAAACCCATGTTTCTAGTCAAATCCATGTTTTAGAACTACAAACTGAACAGCTTTATTTAGGCACAAAACATAAACCACAAACCAAATAAGATCACTCATTTAATTTAACATCATAATGAATAAATCCAGCATTTATAACAGTGATTAACACTTTTTTTTTTTTTTGTGGAAAATTAAATATACTTGAGACATTTACACTTGATGGTAAACACAAAGGGGTAATATATTCTAAATACAATATATCAACTATTTCTCCACATGCTTGTCCTCATTTCTTCATTTTAATCGGGGCACAGTTTGTGTATTATTGAGGCAAGGTCTGTCAGGAACACTGGTGGCAGGCCACACAATGATAGTGAGGGAAACTGCCTGAGCATTGAGTTCAGGTATGGACATACAACATCTAGATAAAACTGTTACATTTACATTGGATAATAAAATCTCACACTATAAATCAAATACAGTTGCAATATATGTTCCCTGAGTATATAAATCTCACACTATAAATCAAATACAGTTGCAATATATGTTCCCTGAATATATAAATATTCTATATTAAACTCTTGATTAAACATGATCAAGGCATAATGGCTGGTAAACACTTCTAATTGCACATTATTCTCTTAAAAAAAAAGAAAAAGAAAAGGCTAAAGTTTGAAGTGTAACCTTACAGTGCTGTCAGATTAGTACAGTACATAATATGTAGGTCATTTTGAGCACAGTAGCTTCTTTGCATTTATATTTCCAGCAATCCATTTAACTTAAACCATCTGTACAGATCAAGGTTCAAAATATTCTCAGAAGCAACCAAAAATAAATAAATAAAATTAACTTGAGGGACCTAAAGAGATGGGACTTTTGATAATCATCAAATCATTTCAATTTTTCCTCTGCACCACTTGTTTCTATCCGTTTCCCCTTATGATATTTCTGTCCAATTCCATAGGGTACATGAGCAGCGATTGTCCCGAGCTCCTGGGCACCCTCGATGTGAAACATCTGATCATCAAAGAAGATGTGTGGCCTTATCTTATAAAGGAGAGGCCCCTTAGGAGCCCCAGCCAAAAAGAGGGCCTCGTCTACCTCCAACCCCCAGCTCCGTAGGGTCTTCAGGACGCGGGCCCCAGCGCTGGCAGCACTTCGAGCTGTGACCAAGTAAGTGCGAATTGGGCAGTTGATTCTTTGGTCTTTTGCATAGAACTTGCGCTGGAGTTTCCCCAATGCTTCCAGGAAACATTTTAGGGGGCCCTAGGAGACAAATCAAGGATGAAAAGGACTTTGCATGCACCTAACATGACAAGATGGATAGAATGTTAGAATCAGAATTAATAATGAACAGTAGTAGTCAACCAGTCTTAGTTTACCTGAGCAAGAGGCTTGTTCTCAAACTCTTTCTCATGCTTAAAAAAGGTGTCCAATCCGTGTTCCTTCACGATAATCTCAGACTCGTCAGAAAACAAAACAGCATCCCCGTCGAAGGCTACCCGTAGCTGTGTGTCACTGAGCTCGTTCTCACTGTCACAGGTGAACATTGTGGCAGCGGCAATTCCTGTAGAAATGGCCATTTAAAACAAATTTAGCTTCATGGTCAACTCATTTAAAGCAAGATTGTTTTTTTCAGTATTGAAATTAAAATCCCAGTTATATCACAATGCATTCATTATTTTTTTTATTTTTTTTAAATACCTTCTTCGATAGCTTCCTGTACCTTCTTTGAATCTTTGGACAGGTAGAGGTTGGTCATGTAGGCCTTTAGGTAACCAATCGGACTCTCTCCACCCGTCATGCAAAATCTCTCTATATTTAGATCTAGAAAGAGAGAGAAGAGAATTCATGTAATTGTTGTTTGTATAGTATGCAGTGAATATGCTTTTTATGCTTTTTTTTGAAGCAGTAAATATGCTTTTTTCCTGTCAGGTGTGCTGTAAACCCTAAAAATCTGTAGGGTTTTCCAGACAGGTCTTTAGCCAAATTCTGTTCTGTCTGCCTGTACTGACATATTTCCTGTTAATCTAGGTCTGTGTAGAATAATATTTTAAAGAATATGATGTTGATCACTATCAAAGGCTAAATTGTAGGCTAATATATGTTGTTTGGTTGAATAGAAGCTTTAGACAATCCTGTATAGGACGTCTGAGTCTCTGTTTTCTTTCCATACCGTAGTGATTGATGCTGTTGATGAGACGAACTCCGACCTGGGCGTGGTTATTAGTCATCAGCACGATATCAAACAGCTCCTCGCTGTCTGGGTATAGTTCCCTCAAACGAGCATTTACGTTCATTAGTGCCTGTTGATTAGAAAAACATAGTAACTATTAAAGGTGTGGCTTTGGATGCCTCAGAATATCCACGTAATTCAACAATACTGTGATTTATAGTTGTTTAGTGCAGTAATATTTGATGTAAAACCGTAAAGGAAATAATCAATTACACAGAGTTCCTTGTAGAAGACACAGTAATGCTCTGTGTTTCAGTCTTGCCCTGCCATAAAAAGGACCAAAGTCCCTCCATGAACCGAAGTGATAGCACACATTTGTTTTCCAGCATGCTGCTCTACATATTTTCCATGTGATTTACATGCTTGCTATTTTAATTTGTCTAATATGCAAATATTGTGTCACATAATGTATATTCTGGTCAGTGTTTGCTAATCTAAATATTTATTAGTTTACTAGGTTGCTAGTCTTAACTTCTTTACTGATGTTTAATACATTTAAACGTTGAAAAGAAGGGCATTATGTGAAGCTCTTTGAGTTGTTTAGTAAAGTCATTTAAGGCGTATGGACCTCTTATTTAAGTTTCTTTTTGTGGACGAAATAAAGGAGTTAGATAAAAGGTAATTCAGTTCGATTTAGATTACCTAAAAGTAATATATATATTACTAAATACAGTTTTAGTCATGTCACTTGTAACCAATAGGCTACCAAATGACATTTCTATACATAGGCCTAGGTGAACAGAGGTGTGTTGCCAGGTGCTGTTATAAAGTGCAGTTCAATTATTAATGGCATCATGTTCCTGACGGTGCTGGCGAAGGTGAGGCGAGTGTTATGATCAGACAGTTTTGAAATCTAGTAGTATGGTCAGTATGTATTTTTTTGTTGTTACCTTAACGAAAGGAAACGAGACCCCTGGGGTAAAAAGCTGATCCTCCAGCTCCAGCTGGTGCGCGACGTACCTCTCCAGCCCCTCTTCTTCAAACACCTTCCTCTCCTTCACCATGTTAAACAGCGTGCGCGAGGACACCGCTATGGTCACTGCGCTGCTGGGTTTGGGCTGCAATTGCAAATTAAAAGCAGATAAATGTTTACAACAGCTGTGGACGGCAAACAACCTGCTTTTTTCGGTCAGATATGTGCAGCGCTGCTGTCACTGGCTGGCGTGATGACGCACCATACAGTGCAGGAGAACTCTCTTTCAGTGTAGACGGCTTTCTTCGATTATAATATACGCGTTGTCTAGTTTTTCGCGTCGCTATCACTGTAGATCGGGTATCGGATGGGGGAGACGCTGCTGTCATTCGCAGCTTGTTTACACTAACATTGCTTACCGGACGGGGCTTCTTCGCTGTTTTCGCGTTGTCAAATAATGCTTTGACAGCTGCCCAGTCTTTTTCTTCGCTGTTGTCGGAGTTGGACTGTCCTCCTCTCTCAGTGTCTTCATGTTTACTCATATTGTTGTTGTGACAGGGAGGTTCGACTTGTGTCCTGCGTCCCTTCTCTAGGGTAGTTGAGTTCCTTTCAGCATCAGCACGACGCTGTGACGTCACCAGCCCTGGGCAAGTGTCTCGCATGACGATAATATTTACATTTAATCTTTTTTCAGTCACTTTCAATCGTAATAACAAAATGAATAATTAAAATTATAAGCGTCTTCGTAAATGCACCGCATACTAATTTCTTTGTTGTTGTTGCGAAAGATTAGATGTTGTTGATTAGATGCTCATTCATCTGGAGATATTTAATTGTGTAGAGATAGTGTAGCCTATGTATTGAGAACAAAGTTCAGCTTAAGTTGCATGCTTAATAATACCCGCATTACATAGTTGAAACTTGTCTGGTTTTACTGTGTTCGTTAAAATGCTATTCTCATGGTAGTGTTTCTGTTAGTTAGTTTCAGTTTAGAGGACCATAATGGTATTTCATTGTATTTTTGACTTATTTACTGAGAAATCCTTGTGACAATTAGCCTCAGTCACACATTCAACACAGGCAGGTGTTCTGGATAAATCTGGAGGTATTATTATGCGCGTTGGTTTGGCTCTGATGTGTTATCACAAGGGATTTGTTAAAAAAGAAACATGCAGATAAAATGTGGTGCGTCTTCATGTTCTCCTTTTAATAACATCAAGACCAGGGGCCATATGTATGACACTTCTCAAACATTCTCTTAAGAATAGGCTTAAGCTTTGACTTAAGTGTCAGAAAATTATTAATAAAGTGTAGAACTTGTCTAAAAGTAGGAACTATATAAAGAAGCTAAAAGCAACTTTCAGCAAAGTCTAAGACTGACTCTTATCTTTAACTGAAGTGTTGTGAGCTAAGGACTACAATGATGTCAACCTAGAAATGGAAGGGCCACGGCAGACTGACACCAATCATTTAATGTAGCTATAATAAAATAATTTTATTAAGACATTTATTTTAATATTTAAATTTGTTTTAAAAGTTGTTGCTTTGCATTGTGCAAAATTATCACAAATAAGGAATGATGCTTTGGAATCCTTTTCTGTTGATGTTCGTTTCCTCATTGACAGTTGTAACTGATTAAAATATGAGATACATCAATGCATGACATATTGACGAATGCGGAAGCACAGAGGATAGAGCAAAACAAAACACTGGTCACAAATTAGAAGTCTAAAATGAGAATTTTTAAAGAGAAATGTCGGAGGAGCTTGAGTTTGTTGCCCAGCCCTATTTATTTGAACAGCGAGAGGCGTCTACGCCATAGACAGTAAAAGAAATGGACACAGCGACCCCATTGGATTCAACGGAGACAAAGTGAAGTCAATTAGAAACTCTTACTTCCTGGGGGTCGAGCGTACTGCGCAGACTCAAACTGAGCTTGACGACGTAGATGTGACGTGAGCAACCCGTCTGTCTTCTAGTAGCTGTGCCAAAGGAAATCTGAATCATTCCCTTCCGAAACTTGCAGAGACGGAGAGTGTGAGTAGGAGGTGTCCATGAGCTAGGAGCAGGAGAAACTTTTGCTATGTATTCTGATTAATTATTTTGTCACTTTGCCTCCACGTCCCCCCGATTGCGCGCGAGCTTCTCCTCCTGTCCATACGGTAATCTCTCTACCAGGGCCGTGCACAGACATTTTGAGGGGCAGTGGCTTAAACCAAAAAAGGGGGCACTATAAGGAGTTTGAATGAGGCAGTATCATCTTAATATAGAAAATTAAAAACAACTCTTTTATATTGGCAATACGATTACAATTAGGATTTAGTGCAAAATCAATTTATGTTGTTATAATTACTCTTCCAATTAAATAATTCAATGTCAATGCCAGTTTAACTGTCTGATGCTCAGTGGGCTCTCACTCTCTGAGCTGCCTCATCCTATGGAAGTAGTATAGACATTTAATTTAATATTATACAGTTAAAGTATAAATTGAAATGATACAGGTTACAACAGTTATAAAGTCACACCGGGGAAGAAATGCACATTTGACTTAATTCTCTTTTATACCACTCGATGGCACAAATTCTGCTCAGCACTTTTTTTCATAAACGCTTTTGATGATGGACTTGGAAATTTGGCTGATCATTGACTTGATCAAAGTTGATTCCGTGCTAATTTAATCTACTATTTTTTATTTTTTTTTATTTTTTTATGTTTTAGACTTATGTAGCAATTTAAATACAAAGATCTCAAGAATCTTGTTTCTGTATTTTTTAAATGAAAATTATGACAGATAGCCTATATTTATTGAACAAACATTTATTATTTAATTTATCAAAATAACTCCAAAAATTTTATAAACTTTGCTAAAGTGATTGGTTTGAACAAGTATCAACTTAGACATTATTAAAAGCATATTAATTTAGCTTAAGTATTTTTATCAATACTGTGTGTCTTACCGTGCTGGTTTTACCCCGTGTGTACCTCCTTGCCACCTCATACATTAATAAGATTTTTAAACAAACCACCTTTCTGATTTATTTTCACACAAAATCAGTTGTTCCATCAATTTTCAAACATATATTGTTCTGCAATCATACACTGGGAGTAGTGAAAATTTGAATTCTTGTTCAATCAAATTATTTAACCTGATCTAATCTAATATAAATAACACTAATAAATAAATCACGAATAAATAAATAAAATTTTCTGTTGTTTGCAGATTTTGTAGACAAAAAAACAATGCCTTCACAAAATTAGAAGAACAGAGTGAGAAAGAGCAAAGACAAAGCCTGTTCAGCATTGCAAAAATTGAATCAAAGTTCTAGAAAGCCAGAGGGTAAATCATTATGTATAGAATATTTAGCAGACAGTTTTTCACACTTTAACTCCTGTAAATATATTTCCCATTATAATCAGTTGCCTTAGTTGATATACTAGTATCTATCTATAACATAGGCTACATAATATTTCTAATATTTTAATGAGACCATATTAACATTATACATAATAAAAAGGTAATATACTATATTATCTATTCTAAATGTGTTCTAATCTAAATGAATAGTAGGCTACCTTAGCATAGTAGGTTACAAGGGGGCTAACGGCATGAAACACATTTGCTTTTCTTCCAAGAACATGGATGTTGCACGAGTTGTTAGCACTATTTGAAGACCAGGAGCTAAACATTTTGCGACAGAAATACAAAAACATTACCAAAATACAAATTTTGTGGATCGACTACTGTCTGTAATGTGGATTGTAATTTGTAATTGACCTGTGAATGGGACGAAATTCTATTCTGAAACTGTCGTCGGAGAGCGGGCACATGCTTGTCTACGAGTGACGCTGCGGAGCGAGCAGGAAAACACGGAGCGGATTAGCGGAATCAGTGGATCTTTAGCGGAGCGATAACAGAACGTTTTTATGGGAATCTTCTGGAGGGTTAGGGAGGGGGGCGAGAGGGGCACCTCAGCTGATGAGGGCAGAAGGGCAGTGGCTCTAGCCACCGGGCCACCCCTGTGCACGGCCCTGCTCTCTACTGTGCGACAGAGAGTCGCGTGGTTATGACGCAATCGTTAGCCTATTTTTACAAAAATTGCTTCTACGGGGCCATAATGTAAGATACAAGGTAATGGAACCTTTTATACATTTTCATGTTTCTTTAGAAATAAATAATGGACAAATGGAGTCTTTAAACGCCTCAGTTGTAAAGTTATTTACTGTCAAAGTGACGCCAAAATGAATGGGAGTCAATGGGATGCTAACAGCAGGTGGGGGTCCGCTAGCCAATGGCAGCGCCCGGGGCTACTTCAAAATAATATAAAACCCTGCCCCCCTGGTCTACACTCATGTAAGCTCATGCTAGGCTACTCCTACATCCTATGTCATACGTCGGGTCAGAGGTCACTGGGGTTGGACTTTTTGCAGCTTTTAAAGGTGAACTAAGTAACTTTTTTTACCTTAACTGAACAGCTTCGGAGTCATTGGAATGGTTATATTACTTATTTCGGGTTGAATGGTGGTCGTTTCGCACCCCCCTGGTGCCCGTGAGCGGAAAATACGCACTTGCAACTTTGAGCCGGCGGGCCGCCGGCCGCTGCGTCAGGAAGTCTCGCGTGATATCAGGTCTCGCGATGTAAACAATTGCTTTACGGCCAAAAGAAATCTGCTAAAATGCTGTCATTATTGCGCTCCCTCACGCTGTCCGAACCCGAATGAAGAAGACGTTTTAAAGAATGTCCCATCTGCTTTGATGTCGTTGATCTATAGCCTCTGGTGTCTGAGAATCATCAACGAGTTTTTACAACAGTGTTGTCAAATATCTATTCCGAAGCTGTGGGGGGAGCTCTAGAGAGAAACCTGCGGGCAAAAGCGAGAATACAGCGAAGAAATCCCGAAGCTACTGAGTGCTGCTTTAATACGTTTCAGCCACAGTTACTCCTGAGTAAGCTTGTAAATTAATGTAGATTAATGGTAACCTTTTTATTATTAAGTGGCTTTTTTCTTTCTCAGGGGGTTTTCACACCTGAAAGTCCGCACCAAGGTCCGGACCAAAGTTCATGTTTTGATACATTGTATACATTCAGTTAGTTTTGGTTTGGTTTCACATTGCAATTATGCGAGCACACTAAAGAACTTTACATGACATACTTGCGTCCTGTCGTCGTCATCTATATGGGCTGCATCTTGACTTTGATTGGTTTAAATAAAATAAATAAAAAAAGACATTGATTGGTTTCCAAACGGATGTGCGTCTGACGTCAGCGTATTGTCAATTCGGCGGGTAGCTTTGACAAGAATGAATGAACAGACGCATATTATTGCCACTATACTTTTATTATTACGGCATTACTCCCTGCAGCACCAACTATACTCTAGGCGAGGAACGTCCTCGTTGTGCGAACATTTTATCGTCGCTGGCAGGACGCAGGAAAAATATATGTGTGTGTGAATCAGCTGGAAGAAACACTGTGGGCAGGACTGACAGATCTGCACATAAATATTCTTCTTCAGTTGTTTAGGCTACGCGGGAACCACCGGAACTTCCTGTAAATGGTCTGAAAGTCCGAACCATACAGAAAATGCTTTCACACTAGAAACGAACCAGTTCAGTTTGATCCGGAACGAGACAACCTCTTTTTGTCGAACCAAATTTCGTCTGTTTGGTCTGGACCGTGGTCTGGGGGAGGTTTCACACCTGTAATTTTGATTCGGATCAAACTGAAAAGTTCGAAAATCCGGACCAAACAAGGTAGGTGTGAAAGGGCCCTTTTAGAATCACAAATTATTTGCTCTTATCATCCGATCGTGGTTGTATCTCTCTATTAGTGTTGCTCGATCTTAGTGCTGCATTTGATATTATTGACCACAACATTTTTTTAAATAGACTCGAAAATCATGTTGGCATTAGTGGAAATGCATTAGCATGGTTTAAGTCTTACTTATCTGACAATTATCAGTTTGTTGCAGTAAATGAAGAGATGTCTTATCGATCAAACGTTCAGTATGGCATACCACAAGGCTCAGTGCTAGGACCTTTGCTGTTCACTCTGCACATGCTACCCTTAGGAGATATCATTAGGAAGCATGGCAATAGTTTTCACTGTTATGCTGATGATACTCAGCTCTATATTTCTTCATGCCCTGACGAAACTTACCAATTCACAAAATTAACGGAATGCATTTCCTACTACTTAATTCTGAAAAACAGAGATTCTAATTATTGGACAAAAAATGTCCTCACGTAATAATCTAGAATACTGTCTAACACTTGATGGCTGCTCTGTTAAGTCTTCGTCGTCGGTTAGGAACCTGAGTGTGCTCTTTGATACCAATCTTTCATTTGAAAGTCACGTGTCTAGTATTTGTAAAACCGAATTTTTCCATCTTTAAAATATATCTAAATTACGTCATATGCTCTCAATGACAAATGCGGAACAATTAGTTCATGCGTTCATGACATCAAGGCTATTGTAATGCTATTATGGTAGGTTGCCCTGCACACTTAATAAACAAACTACAGCTGGTCCAAAACGCAGCTGCTAGAGTTCTTACCAGAACCAGGAAGTATGACCATATTAGCCCAGTTCTGTCAACACTGCATTGGCTCCCTATTAAACATACATTTTATAGTTGTATACATTTTAAAGTATTGCTAATTACTTACAAAGCACTAAATGATTTAGCTCCCCAGTACTTGAGCGAGCTTATAGTCCTTCACGTCTATTGCGATCTCAAAATTCCGGCCAGTTGATAATACCTAGAATATCAAAATCAACTGCTGGCAGTAGATCCTTTTCCTATTTAGCACCAAAACTTTGGAACAGTCTTCCTAACATTGTCCAGAAAGCAGACACACTCTGTCAGTTCAAATCTAGACTAAAAACACATCTCTTTGACCTAGCATACACATAACACATCATAGACTTCTATAATTCAATGTTAGGCTGCATAGATTAAATCAGCCGGAACCGTAAACACTTCCCATAAATCCTGATGTACTTGTTACATCATAAGAAGGATGGTGTCTACGCTAATATTATGGTGCTTTTCCATTACCAGTACCAGCTCAACTCGACTCGCCTCGGCTCGCTTTTCGCTCCGTTTTCCATTGCAGATAGTACCTCCACAATAGTACCTGGTCGTCATAGCGCCGCCGCAGGAAACTGCCGTGACTTAATCTTCTACGCGAGACACACCCGCTACCCACACACACAGGACAATGTAGGAAATCGAGTGTATGCTGTTTTTGGATGTTTTTGTTCAGGATACTCCGTCTTGCGCGTGCAATGATGACGCAGTGAATAGTGACGATTCTCTCTGACCAATCAGCAGTCTGTCGTGTTTTCACGTCACATTTTAGGTTGCCTCAGCTCACCTCAGCTCGCTCAGAACCTCGCCGGAGGTGGTACGAAAAAAAGTACCTGGAAGCAGGTACAGGTACAACTTTTACACAGTGGAAAACCAAACAAATCCGAGTCGAGTCGAGTCGAGGCGAGCCGAGCCGAGCTGGTACTGTGTAGTGGAAAAGCGACATTAGTCTCTCTGTTTATGCAGAGGTTTACCGCAGTCCGCCGGATCCAGGCCGTATCTTTCCAGGCCGTATCTTTCCAGGCCGTATCTTTCTAGTTTTCCACTGTGTAAAAGTTGTACCTGTACCTGCTTCCAGGTACTTTTTTTTTAGGTTCTGAGCGAGCTGAGCTGAGCTGAGGCAACCTAAAATGTGATGTGAAAACACGACAGACTGCTGATTGGTCAGAGAGAATCGTCACTATTCACTGCGTCATCATTGCACGCGCCAGACGGAGTCTGATGAAGGACCTGCGCCTGAACCCGACGACAATGCAGACAATGCAAATCCTGAAGTGTCAACTGGTCTCTCCCCTGTGAAGGCCTCCTTCCCTTCCCTTTACCTCTGTACAGATAAAACGTTGTCGGGATAATTCCGGTTCATATGGCTATGCGGAAGTGATCAATAATTCTTTATTATACATTTTTAAGGCCAGACAAGTAGTTTGTTGAGGGGTAGTTTGTAAAGGACTACACGCCTGCGCACATATATATTCAAACGCGCATGCCTATAGACTTTTTTGAGGTTTGCGCAGAGATAACTTCTTTTTTTTCCAAAATATTTCAAGGCTTGCACCTTGGAATCTATTTCAGGGTTTGTGTTCTCGAGCCACCAGGCACTGTTTTGTGCGGATAATTTATCAATGCTTTATTTTTCTAGGCTATAACCTAACCTTTTACTGTTTTGGATAAAATAGGCCTACATTTTTTTGCATAATTTTTGCTTAAATAAAGCATTCATAATTATTTTATGATAAACATATTACTGTCTTAAAGGGCACCTATTATTACACATTTTCACAAGATGTAAAATAAGTCTCTGATGTCCCCAGAGTGTGTATGTGAAGTTTTAGCTCAAAATACCCAACAGATAATTTTTTACAGCATGTTTAAATTGTCATTTTTTGGCGCTCAGAAAAACGTGCCGTTTTAGTATGTATCCCTTTAATGCAAATTAACTGCTGCTGCCGGCCCAAAGGGCGGACCCTCACGAGCTCGCGCTCAGAGCCAGGACAATCTCATCTGATAATATCAAAACAGAAACTCTCAGTAGCGGTGTTCATTTCGACCCGGAGTCGGACAATAATGCCCACAGAGCCAGAGAATATATGCTGTATGGAGAAAGAACAGGTAGTTTAGTTTAATTACGGTTATAACTTATTTGTCATCTGCTTTTATCCACTATTACAAGCCTGCTGTAGTAGACCCCGTCCGAATGATGACCAAAATATACTGATGAGTTCAATGAAGTTTATTGTACATCACACAAAAGATGAAGCGTTAGTTTTACTCCAGAAAATCACTGTAAGACCTGAATAAACACAGTAAAAGAAGTGCACATTAAAGTCTTATCCATAAACTCTCTCTCTCCCTTTCATTAGCATGGAACATTCACAGCGAAGTACACAAAACACTCGTTACAACAACTAACAGTAAACAAATATATACACACCTTTTCAGTGGGTGCTAAATAAACTGGTAAACTGTATATCCGTAAAACTACTCGATGAGCTGTCATAAAGTGCGCGCTCTCACTTTCATTTCTGCCGTGATCAGTAATGTTAGGCCTGTCGCTCCGGAGAGTGTAAGCTTGATCATGAACAGTTGGTGAGATCCATCCTCGAGTAACAACGGGAGTAAATGAAGACTGCTATGTTCATTTTGACATCCAACAACAAAACACCTCAATCACTTAGAAGACATTCTTGTCTACAGCTGCTCCAGCGTGGAAACAATGGCGGACTGTGTCCAGCTCACTCAGGGTGGGTCTATGCTAAAAATGCAGTGTCAATCAACAGTCGTGGGAGGAGCCTGTGCAAAGTGATGTCACATTGCCCCAAATCTGAGAACAGCTCGTTCTGAGACAGTGCTTATGATTTATGGGGATTTTTTTTAAAAGCACTGGGTGGATTTTTATCATTATAGGGTGGTTGTGTACACACACTGCCAACACACATTTATGTTCAAACATCATGTAAAAGTGAATTTTGCATAATAGGTGCCCTTTAAGTGAACTCATTTATAGTTATAAACTATAATAATAATAATAATAATAATAATAATTATTATTATTATTACATTTTAGGCTACATATTTAGAAGACGCTTTTGTCCAAAACGTACAAAAAAGGAACAAAGCAATTCGTCAAATATCAGTCATAATACAGGTTAGACAATAATACTAAAGTGCTAAGATTATTTTATTTTTTATTTTTTTAAGTGCTAAGATTATCACAAATAAACAAAAGATTTTGACGCACGTCATTCATATTAAATCGTATATTCCACCCCATACCCGCTACAATTGAGAATCACTTTAAACATGCAGACGCAGTTAAGACAATTTGATGTATTCCACTTAATACACAATAAAAAAAATATACAATAAGATTTGTTAACAACGTACCTCCTGGTGTTCTTCTAAAATGAGGGCGAGCTACAAATCCGTGAACTACAGTTTACAACCCCGTGCAGAAACGGATTGCGAAAGCGTGGGAATGGTTCATGAATTTGTGGGTGCAGATTGTAAAAACTGAAGGCACGGTTTACAAGTCTGAGAGCGCGGATTAGAAACTCGTGGGTACGGTTTATTAATCCGTGGGCACGATTTGTTAAACCGAGGGAACAGTTTGTGAATTCGTGAGTGCGGTTTATAAACTGAGCAGACGGATTGCAAAACCGTCGCCACGGATTGTTTTTTTTACTCACACAGGTGACTTCCCGGGCTCCGTATTCTCCCTTAATGCTGACTTCTTTTGACTTGGGACAAGGAAACGACGCATTTTAAATCTAATACTCGCACACACAATAACCGATATCAATAGAGCTGCATACATTTATTTTTTCTTTGCGTGTCGCGCCTCCCCTGTGGCTCTTTGGCGCCCCCAAGGGGAGGCGCGCCTCACCTATTGAAAGCCGCTGGTTTATAAGAATAATTATATTATTAAATACTCTGATACTGTAATACTAAGTCTAAAAACAGGATATATCAAGAGTATCCGTCTGAAATTGGGAATTTTGTGCAGTGGTGTAATGTTAATCATATTATTGTAAATGCTGTAAAAACTAAGACTTAAGTTGTTTTAGTAAATCAAAGAGAATTATGCAATTGTTTTATCAAGCAGTTTTAGGTAGTTTGTTAAATTATGGGATGCAAGCTTGGTATGGCAATCTTTCAGTCCAATCAAAATCACAGCTTGCACATCTTGCTCAAACTGCAATGAGAGTCATGGGTGTAAGAGAATATATATCACTTCAATTAATTTATGAGTCATTGGTCCTTAAAGGAACACTCCACCGTTTTTTGAAATAGGGCTTATTCACCTTCTTTCCTACATTTAGATAGGTGGGCAAATGCATTTTTGTCTCAGTGCATGCATTGTTTTAGTTTGACAGGGTTGGCGCTAGCTTAGCTTAGCATAATGAATGGAATCCTTTGTTGCCAGCTAGCATGTCCTGAGTAAAAGTGATATAAAAAAAAAAAAAAACCCCACCTAATTACTTCTTGTGGCCTGCGTATTCACAACGAGTACAAATAGCGATGCAGATTAACACTAGGCGATTTCCTATGCAGATTTTGACTTGGGACTATATTAGGGGGAAGCACAGGCGAAGCACTGCTACTTGGGCGCAGAGATATCACGCCCAAGTAGCAGTGCTTCGCCTGTGCTTCCCCCTAATATAGTCCTTAATATATAAGTCAATATCTGCCTAGGAAATCGCCTAGTGTTAATCTGCATCGCTATTTGTACTTGTTGTGAATACGCAGGCCACAAGAAGTAATTTAGGTTTTTAAAAAAATTTTTTTTATCACTTTTATTCAGGACATGCTAGCTGGCAACAAAGGATTCCATTCATTATGCTAAGCTAAGCTCACGCCGACCCTGTCAAACTAAAACAATGCATGCACTGAGACAAAAATGCATTTGCCCACCTATCTAAATGTGGGAAAGAAGGTGAATAAGCCCTATTTCAAAAAACGGTGGAGTGTTCCTTTAAGAATGCACAGACAATAGGGAGTGATTCAAGCCATGTTTTATTTCCAATGTATCAACTACTGCCATCAGGGAAGCGTTATAGTTCCACTATGCAAAAGCAACCATTACAAAAAATTATTTATACCTGTAACTATTCATAATTAAATAGTATGAAATAGTAATCGTTATTATTCCTTTTACATTTTTAAAATGTTTTTTCCCCTTTAATGTTGTTGTCGTGTGTTGGACTCAAAGCTGCAATAGTACACAACATACAAGACAAATTTCCTGAAAAGGACAACAAAGTATAACTAATCTCTCTAAAGCAATAAAACTCTCCAGCACTCTAATTTAGTAATTTAGGAGCTGAGACCTATAGTCTTAACACATATGAACCTTTATGAATTACACTTATCCTTTGGTCTAGGAATAAGACTAAAATTATGTCATTCTTGGAAGTTTTCTTTATACTTATCCAGGCCCCATGCAGGATAACGGAAAAAAAATTAGGTAATGATTTATTGAGTAATTTCACCACTAAAACCTTAAAATCAGCTTTTGCCTTAATTTAATTTATACTTTAAACCTTTAACAATATCACAAACAAACACCAAATTTAACTGTTCTGACTTTATAAATCACATAATAGAAGAAAGGATTGTGCTGCGCCACCTGCAGGGCAGTGCATGTCACTCCTTTACAAATCATATTGATTTTATTCTCTCTCATTGCACACACCATAAGGTACATGAGCACCAATAACCCCATTTTGAAGGGCTCCCTCAATGTGTCGCATCTGGTCATCAAAGAAAATGTGAGCTTTGATTGCTTCGAGCACAGATCCTTTTTGGGCACCACTCAGAAAGTATGCCTCATCTATCTCCAGCCTGTTCTCCCGAAGAGTCTTCAGGACTCTTAATCCATCACATGTTGTGCCACGTGATGTTACCAAGTAGGTACGTATTGGACGATTTTTCGGAGGTAATTCAGCAAACTTCTGCTGGAGATGTACCAATGCTTGAAAAAACTCACTTAGTGGGCCCTGCAAAATAATTACACACAAACACATTATTGCCATTTTTCAGAGAGAATTAATTAATTATTACATTAAATTGTAGTGTGGTGAATGTTAACTAAATGTTTCAACCTAATATTTATACAGAATACAGGGCTCGACATAAGCGCTTGTCAGCTTGTCTGGGGGACAAGTGGATTTTTTGAAGGGACAAGTGAAAGAGACTTTTACTTGCCCGACCGGACAAGTAGCCTTATTAGAACGTCAATAACAAAAATAACTAGGGAATCACTAAAACGAGAGAATGATTCTGATTTTATTACATTTATTTTAAGTTGCGATCGATAGTGGATAATAAATGTATTAGGCCTACTGATGGTAACAATGTTGCTGTTGAGGCTCGCGCAGCCTCTCGTGGAGAAATCTAAACAAATGAGTTTATGCAGCTCACACAAAGAAACTCAGTGAACAACATACTGCCTATAAAAATTCAAAATGTGGAGTTTTTATATTTTTAACATATGATACAGTTAAGCAACCTCACACGACGAGTGCTGTTTTCCTGAATACCATCATGATTGAAAATGTGACATTGATTTCATACAACAGTTCAATATACAGTTACAATTAAGTCACTTACATTTTAGATGCAATATTGACTGTTTTGTTTCAGTAGAAAGTTCCCTTAAATATCACTTTGACCATACCTTGTGAATCTAAAATATAACATGGGTTAACTGAGCCATCTGAGATTCAGCAGTACTAACATGTTGGTTTCGGACCAACATTCTCACCAGTGTTAAAGCTTCGTCCTCTTTTTCACGTTCATTATCCAAGAAACCTTTTATCTTTTTCTTTATGAATACTCTCTCTGACTCATCTGAAAACAGGACTCCATCACCATCAAAGGCCACACGTAACACTTCATCACTGTGCTCGTGGTAATCTCTCTGGAACATGGTGGCTGCACCATATCCTGAAAAACATTGCCATCACCATTTAAAAGTATTCCTCAAAATATTGTAACACATTACTTTTAAAAGTAACTTTCCTCAACACTGGTTACAAGTACTTGCAAAAAATGTACAAAAGTGAAGATATTGTTTGTGAATTCTTTAATATTGCAGCGATATAGGTAATATATGTTGCTGTGAGTAATGGATGCAAATCTGTATATAGCCTAGTTGAAACTGCTCTGACATAAATGAAGAAAAAATAAATGAAAACTTGATGCATCACCTGCAGTGATGGCCTTTTTCACATCCTGTGGGTTTGTGGACAAGTAGAGAACAGGCTTGATCTCCTTAAGATGATCAAGGAGGGCTTTTTCACCAGTGATCTTACAGTTCAGATCTGCACAGACAGCATCACAACATTGTCTTTATTAAAATAACATGTCATCTTTTTTATATATGTTGATACTGAAATTAGGTGCTTTAGGGTCAGGGATAGTTCATAAAAAACATTCACCATTTAATCAATGTCATTGTCACTTTTTTTTTTTTTTTTTTTTTTTTTTGCATGGACCACAACAAAAAGTTTTGTAGATTGTTCACTCTGTTCTTTTCCATGTAATGAAAGCAGACAGGTAGTCAATACGACTGGTGCTTCACTTTACAGTTAGTGTTATAAGTAGCCATATTATATTTTAATGCGAATATCAGGCTGAAATGCTGTTTCTAGTTTCATTGCATGCATTTATTGTAGAGCTTTCTTCAGAATTATTTTTAAAAAAAGAGAGAAACACTCCTCTACTATTACTGTATTGTTTGATGTTGCTCTTCAGGTGATTCATGTCCTGTCTGTCGGCAGGTATCACCATTATTACAAACCGCTCTTCAATGGCTGGGCACAGCTCAGTCAAACGTTGATTCACCATTGTAAGAGCCTAGTGCAGAATAATCAAAATACACTAAATACTAACACCTATGTCAAATTAAACAAATTACTTAATCTTTGGGGATTGTTGCTAATTATAACCAAGTTAAAGTACTGATTTCTTAGTGAAAATATATGCACATGGATACAAAAAACTTCTACTCTGCTAAATGTTTAATATTAGTGAATTCCAAAAGACCTTTTAATTTCCAAACAGGGTTTACAGGTAGAAGTAAATGCATTATTGATTAACACAGAGAAAAAAAGATGTTAATATAGAGGAACATACATTTTCACTGAAATTCTATTACCTTGACAAATGGAAAAGCAACTCCTTCAGAGTAGCTATCTCCTTCATGTCTGAATAATGCACATGATGACACTGCAATGGTGAATGATGTCACTGAAAAACAAACATACAGAAAGGTTAAAGGGCCAGAAATATTTAATCAATGCTTAAGTGTGAAATAATAGATAGATTTAGAAAATCAAAAATAGATTTTAGATAATGAGAGACAACCATATTTTTCTTTGATGTAAGGAAACTTGAACATACTTGTGAACTCAGAGTTTGTTGTAATTTTGTGTTTCCTGCTTTCAGTGCCTGATCGACGTTTTCTCTGTGTGTGGACAACAAAACAATTATTTCATGCTCTAAATTAGTAGTTATTTCATAAAAGCTTTACTTTTGGTAGGTCAGAACTATTCATGTAATGCATGATTTTCTTTAAGGATATGTTACTGATTTTCCTGAAGTTAAAGAATGAACATTGATCTTGTAAGAAATAGACATGAACACCTGAAAGCATACAAACAAATAAAATGTTTTAAAAAAAACAGACACAAAGACACAAACGTGACATTTGAGTGACAGATATTAGAAAAGCTTACCTTTAAATTGCTCATTTTACTTGGTGTTTAACACATCTACAGTATTTATAGACCTTGGAACAATGCTTCTAAATATTCACAGTAGGCGTTTCGTTAAAAGAATTCACGTTTGGTCAGTTTAGTTAATCTTGTTTTACAAGATTACATTACTTGCATTGTCCTTTGTGCTACAATTTTTATTCTTACTGCTTGTTTTTATAAACTCAATTTCTTTTGCCTTTTTCCCCTTTTTAGTAAAAATACATTGGTAACACTTTAATAAGGTTTCATTAGTTTTAGTTTTAGTTAAGAATGTACAATACTTCTCCAGCGCATATTAATCAGAATGTTCATTTCAACATCTACTAATATATTATTATAATATAATAGTAATAATATAATATAAAATAGTGTTTGTTAACATTAATACACTGTGAACTAACATGAACAACCAATAAACAACTGCATTTTTATTAACTAATATTAAAGATTAATAAGTACTGAAAAAGTGTAATGCTAGTTCATTTTAGTTAATAAATGAACTAATGTTAACAAACGAGACCTTATTGTAAAGTGTTACCAAAACATTTTTAACTCATGTGAGCCTAAAGCTATCCAGCCCGGCACATCACTGTTCAGCTACAGTATATATGCTTGACATGACTTCAAGAATTCATGTTAAAAATGTATACTTTGATTTTTCTTTAACCTGCTTTAGAATGCATAAATGTAACTCAAATTATTCTTTTCTGAGCATGCTGTGAATGTCCAAAATGTATCTGGTCAATTTATTTTATTAATTACAAATTATTTGATGATAATTGTTTTGCCACAACAGCAGTTGATGCTTTAAATTTACACCCATGCTTGAGGGCATTAGAATGGTATGCAGAAAACTGTTAATGCATGCCAAGGTAGCGTGCGTATGAAAGTACTGGAAGTGCGTCAGATTGCATATTTGTGTGAGTGCTTTGTTCTGCTGGCAGCTGATAATGAGAACAAGTTTTAAAACTTGTAAATCATGTTGTATAACACTAACATTAACACTTTAATTTTTTACACCTAAGTAGGGATGACAAGGAATGGTTGAAACATCTTTTTGCTTTAATGTCTGGAGTGGACCTCGGTTTAAAACAACAAAACAAAACTATACTGTATCCCTAAACTGAAAATGTTATCCCTAAACTTAAACAGAAACTCTTTTTGAAGAGAAAAATCTTCTATTTATAGCATATGTGACATGCTATATTACATTTTACGTCTGTAAAATTGTACAATATATTATAGTGTTTTTTGCTAAACCATGCAACTGTAATTAATGTAGTTTGTGGTTCAAACAATGCCAGTCCTAATGTATAATAAACAAGGTGTGCCTTATTTTTCCACATTGAAGGAGGAAATTATTTTGTTTAATGTGGTGACGAAGTACATTCTTCAGCATGTCCTTTGTGTAGTTTTCATTGCATAAGTTGCCAGCTGATGCTGACAATATTTGTGAGACTTGTCTGTTTAAACTGGTTTGTACATGTATATTGTGTACTACACTTCACATTGTTCTTTGTGGTAAAGCAAGCATTATTGATAAGTCAAAGATTGAAAATGCCTGATGGTCATTATGATTATTTTTTTACCATCACTGTTAGACATTTTATTGTATTTTTTGCAGTAACTTACTGGCAGTAACTGCTTACTATTGCCAGTAAGTTACTGTAAGTTCCCCTTTACAGTAGCTTACCTGTAAATGTGTTTTACGGAATGATGCCCTTACTGCAATTTCATTTTACATTAAGATGCCCTTACCACAATTTAATTTTACAGTGATGCTCTTACCGCAGATTCATTTTACAGTACAATACCCTTACTGCAACTTTTTTTTTCACATACAATTATACAATACATTATTTTATTATTTATATTTTACATGAATGCTATTGAATTTAATACATTTAAAAAAAAAAGGACTTGAGTCCATGTACATCAGCATATTTTTTATTCACTGTCACAATCAATTACATCCATTTTATTTATTGTGATGCAACATAAAAAAAAAAAAACTGAATTCATAACAAATCAAAGACAATACGAAAAAAACAAACAAAAAAACATGAACAAAACATCCCAGCTGGTCTTGGTTGGCCTCCATACTGGTTAACCACTGATCTGAAACAAAACAGGGAAAATGTGTGAGAAATTGTCATGAGTTTATTTCATCTAAATTTGTTCATAGACTAAGTAACAACTGTTGCAACAGCAGTTATTCCCAGTCGAGTACTGTTTAAATAGTATAGCTTTATTGCACATCCTTGTTAGGGAACTCTATTAGTTGCCTGACTGTACAATTACGTTAAATGTACACTGAGTAACTTTATGGCCCTTCAAACTTAAACCTGAAATAGAAAGCTTTTGTAGCATTACAAATGTTTTTACTGTCACTTTTGGTCAATTGCATCCTTGCTGAATAAAAGTATTCATTTCATTCATTCAACAAAAAAAGTTTATTGCAATTTTAATAACTTATTAAAACACATTTTGCCTTTTATTTTCTCATTTACCCACGTTTCTTTATCTCTCAAATGCATCAGTTACTTTAGGAAGTAATGGCACAACACATTGACATGGATTTAACATTTCAGAAAGCAACAAGTGAAAATATGTGAAAATATGTGAAAAAATGTAAATCACCTCTTCGGTGACTGTTCGGTTGCATTTTAAGACCTTTGAAACATGGATTTAAGACATTTTAAAGGTAATCAAGGCCTTATGTTTTCATTAACAAATTTAAGACATTAGGACTTTTTAGGGATCCACGGACACTGAGTACAGTAAGGACAGGGCTGGACTGGGACAAAAAATTGGCTCTGGTATTTTGGCCCAGACCGGCCCACTACATATGATCATAAACACAACCGATCTTTGCACGCCCTTGAATACCTTGTATACCAAATGTATACCAACTCCTATTCCTTAAAACCACTAATGCCATGTAATGAGTGAGTAGGAATGAGTAAGAGTTAACAGATGAAATAACTACTAATTGTAAAATACAATTGAACTATACTCCACAGTGATGAATCCAAAAACAAGCTATAAGCTGCATTGGCATAGCAATACCAGTGTTTCCCACAGGATATTTGGTAAACCTGTGGTGAGTGGACCTCTGTCCCTCTAGGGGGGTTGGGGGTATGCTCCCCCGTAAGAACATTTTGTGCTTTTTAATGTTAAATTCATCAATCTGGTGCACTTTGAGAGTTCAAAATTAAAACAAAGAGAGTGCAAATTGAACAAATAAAAACTCAAAACTCTTTTAGTTGATACAGTGTCTGTCTACATTACACTACTACATAATAATAGTTATAATATTAATCCCATGGCAGTAATAGCCATATGTTGTAAAAAAAATGCACTGAAAAATAAAATAAACTTTTATAATTCGTTTTGTACTAATTTGTATACTTGAAAGAGATAAACACATGATCTTTTATTTTGACGGAAACTGCTTCAAGCTTTTATTTTGACGGAAACTGCTTCAAGCTTTTATTTTGGCGGAAAACATGGTTTAGAAAACGCTTCTCATAACAATTCTAGTAAAATGCGTAATCGTCAAATATGCAGATGTGGAAATAATGCGTAACTGGGTAATGGATTCCTACACTCATAGCCTAAGTGTTCTGAAAGTAGCCTAGTTCTGCTTACCGCAGTTCTCTACACTCACTCATTTCTCTCCATATCCTCCTCACTATCCTCATCAGCCACTTGAAGGGCCTGTTTCTTTTTTTCACAAAAAAATATATATTTTTAAGTACGAGATGTATTGGCCGAAAAAGCACGTTAGCCCACCAGGAAAGTGCCCGGAAAGTGCCGGTCTGCCCGATGGCCAGTACAGCCCTGAGTAGGGACAAATATTTAATGGAACTGCAAAGATTGTGTACTGGTGTTTGGTGTCCGACTGATTGTGATGGCCTGTCTGGGACCATTTTTTTGTCCCAGTCCAGCCCTGCATAAGAAAGCTTACCTAATTTGAAGTTTTCCACTCAAATTCAGTGAGCCTCTGGAGAAATGCTGCTACCCGGGAGCTGATGGCTGTCACCTTTCTCTGGACAATACCTCTTGTGACTTGTGCCAATTTTGGCCGTGCACTTGGTGCCCTTTTCAGGGTTGATCCTTACCAAGAATCTTAAAACAAACACAGGTCTTACATTTTCATATTAACACATACAGTAGTCATCTTCAAAAGCGGCCCTTTATTTTTCTCAATATAAATAATATAAGAAAAAATATGTAATTTTTTCCCCATGATAACAAACACTAACTTTGTTTATACAGTGAATCAAACACCCACCCACCCACCCACGCACGCACGCACGCATGCACGCAAGCAAGGGATAATCCATGGCTAGCTGTGCATTAATCGATTTTAAAGCACGTCGAGGAGGCAAAGAACCACCCGAAACGAAGCGGAGGGTGGTTGCCTCCGCAAAGTGCATTAAAATCATTTCATGCACAACCGTGGATTATCCCGCTTATATACCATGGTAATTTGACTTTTGACAATTTTTGCAGCGCAATATTTGACCGGAAGGGTCAAATTGACGGTTACTTTTGTCAGTTACGGCTCGTTAGATCCAGCATTCTGTCCACTTTAAATCATAGAGATAAAGTAGTGCGTAAGATTCACTTATATTCAAGTAATAAATGAATAGAATAGTTATTGTTTTTGATAACAAAAAAGTTTGTATTGTAATTAATAAGGTTATGACACCAACATTTTAGATACCAGTTAAAGGGGTGGTTAATTATGATTTCACTTTTCTAACTTTAGTTAGTGTGTAATGTTGCTGTTTGAGCATAAACAACATCTGCAAAGTTCCAACACTCAAAGTTCAAAGCAAAGGAAGATATTTGCTTTTAAAGAAATAGTTTTTTAAGGGGTACAACAAATGGCTGATAGGGACTACACGAGCTTCCTCCCGGATTAGTGACATCACAAACCCTAAAATGTACATAAACCCCGCCCCCGGGAACGCGATTTATAGATTATCATGACAGAATATGCTAATCAATGACTAGAAGATAGTGAACTCCACATTAGCTGCATAAATTCATCAACTAACCATTCAGAAATGTTCTGTTGCATTCTACATGTTGTTACTTCTTGAGTCTCTCCATCATTGTCTGATTCCGGTTTGAACATAAAAGGCTAAAAGTTTTGACATTTTCAGTGCATGCCTGTGTGAGGTAAAAGGACAAAAGCTGTTGAAGCTCTGCCCCCTGTGACGGAAGCAGCAGCTCATTTGCATTTAAAGGGACAGACAAAAAGTGACAATTTTAACATGCTATAAATATATCTGTGGGGTATTTTGAGCTAAAACTTCACATACGCACTCTGGGGACATCAAATACTTATTTTACATCTTGTGAAAAGGGCATTATACCACCCCTTTAAATTCTCTATTACAATTTTGATACCACAGCTAAAACTACTAATATAAATTTCAAAGATGATTAAAAACAAGCAAACAGTCATTAAGAAAAAAGAACAAATAATTAAACTACAAGCAATAACACAAATAAATAAATACAACAGAACAAAGATACAAATGAAATAATGCTTTTAAGGTTTTGCAGGTAGGTCTATCAGTAGTTCTCAGGTGCAGAAATTAAATAAAGTAATCAAGATTACATTTAAGATAAAATGTAAGATTATTTATTTGATGAATGAATTATAGAATTTAATTTGACAGATGAGATATGCGTACCTGTATCTTTTCAGCGTCTCTCTCTATTACCAATGAAGCTGTGAGTTTAATTACTTCAAAATAGCGATGTAACCCCCTCGTTGCTGAGAAATATAATGTAGCGATTCAGTAGGGAAGGTATTTTGTTGCTAAAAATCGCAGGGCAGCGTTGATAAGTTCCTGTGCTCCTGAATGTATCTGTGTGTATGCAGCACAATCAAATTGGCAAATCTGTTTCGCCAATATATTATTACAGTATTAGTTGAGGGTGCTCTTGCTTGCGTTTGAGGGTGCATAGCACCCCCATAGAACCAGGCCTGGGGGATAGAGAGAGCGCGAGAGAGTGCCTTTGAAAAAACGCGCTAGGCCTAACTTACTTCAAATAGCCTAACGCCAAACACATTGAATGGTATTCATTTAAATCTCTCTCTCACTGCTGCTATTTCTCTCAGTCTCACTGTTGAAGTAACCATGGCAACGGATAGCGTATCCTGCCAAGATGGCGGTGCCTTCCCGAAATGCAACGCAGCGTGACGTAGGTTTGCATTCTCTATCAGATTTTATTATTTACTTTTTATTAAATGTATGTATGTATCTATGTATGTATGCGTGTATGTATATATATTAAAGGAGACATATCATGCTTTTAAATCGTTCCTTTTTACATATAAATCATACATTTGTGGTCTATATAAAGCGGAACTGCAATGCTTGGGTCTGAATTCCTCATTATTATAGCTCCACAGGCCCCTTTTCTACCCCTTTTCTGATGTGCGTCTGAGAGCAACTCGTTTTGGTGCGGTCTCTTTAAATGCAATTGAGACACTTCATACCCCGCCCCCTTTCCAGGTTGCAGAGGTGACACTCGGTTCAACTCCACCCCGTTCGGCCATTTTTGTAGTTTGATAGCAGAGATACGATTATCTAGCGGCACAGAAACTTTTTATTCACACGTTATTAACAAAATGTCAACAACGGAAGACTTGTCCATCCAGCCTTATATGTTCGAGCCAGAGTCGGAGCCGGAGCGAGATGAAAATGAAGACGACGAACCTGCAGAACAACGTCTTCATATGGATGTATCGCAATGGTGTGTTACTGTTACACATGAAACTTTGGTCTTCCGACCTTTTACCACTGTGTCGATTTATTTTGATTAATATGTGCGAGGGAGAGAGAGCAAGACAGTGCCTAGTTTGGAGACGGTGAAGTCTTGTTTACACTTTCGCCTGGCTCCGAAGAGAGAGAGAGCGCGCGCGCGCGACCGTCTCTCTCTCTCTGCTCGTTCTTTCAGTTAAACATGCGTCCTGTCGCGGCAGTTCATCTACAGTAGACGCTGTAATGAAGCGTGTGGGTTACTACATCCAACAACTGAACATTTTAACTTACCCTCTCGTAACTTCTGCATCTTTTAGCTTGGACTACAAAATTGCAGCGATAAATAAAA
This sequence comes from Leuciscus leuciscus, assembly GCF_965113295.1. Lineage (NCBI taxonomy): Eukaryota > Metazoa > Chordata > Actinopteri > Cypriniformes > Leuciscidae > Leuciscus > Leuciscus leuciscus. The sequence goes on along the minus strand of NC_138746.1, from coordinate 18,588,872 downwards.
ATGGCTGATTGCTGGAAGTGTTGGGCCGGAAGTCAATGTCCTTATTTGGCAGTTCCGCTGCAAATACTGTGACGTAATAGTTGAAAAAACGTCCTAGAGAACAGAAAAATCTGAACCGGTTGAAAAATATGACCAAAACAGAATATAAAGATATCAACGAAGCACCTGAAGAGAATAATTTCAACTTTTCTGTACTTCTAAACACTCCAAATATACAACAAAATGCATTTAAGGGCTAAAAAAGTGGATTTAGCATGATATGTCCGCTTTAATACTATTACTCTGGTCTCTCACTAAGAACTCATTTCAAATCCTTCCATCCATGTGTTTTTTTATTTATTTAACTTTTAAGTATCCAGCGTGTGCATAGCTTATACAGGAGAATGCAGATTCATGATTTTCATTCGCAGAACAAGACAAAAAAGAAAAAAAAAAACTATAAAACATTATCATATGACATTTTAATAGACCTAAAACAAAAACAATATGCATATAGCCCTATGAGTGTACACAATGAATAGAAGTGCAGTCAAACCGTGAATTATAAGGCAATGATTACAACTTAATTGTATGTAATAGTGCTTGGCATATATGCCCATTCATATATACTGCAGAGATGCAGTCCTTGTCAACAGAAGCATACACACTTCAAGAAATCTGTATTCTTCATTTACAGTAGCACTACTGCTTTTGCGTAAACAGTAAAGTACTGCAAATTCCCATGTACAATAATTGACTGTAAATTTCATAAAAATACCCACAATGCAGTGCATATTACAGTAGTTAACAGTAAATAATATAAATGGTATTTTACTGGCCTTTTTTGCGGTAAGTAACTGTAAAATTACGGCAAAGACTAACAATGATGATCATTGGGTGAACTTTTTCACTGCACTACCACTGCATATTACAGTATTAGTTGGGAGATATTCCTGATGAATACTCCCAACTAATACTGTAATATGCAGTGGTAGTGCAGTGAAAAATTTACATTTAAAATAAATTGACTTATTTAAATTAATACATCAAAAAAATTATAATTTGTAGCAGCCCTAAACATCAACCTTTTTCTATTTTAGCAGTCTGATCATACTAAAAACAAACAGAGCACTTTGTAGCCTCTTGATGGCCAACCAAAACATACCCAAAATTTAGCTGTCACACTGGACCCCAGTGCTGGTGCTTTTCTTGTTAAAGTAAGTGTGTATGTATGTGTGCATTTGGAGAGTTATTATATGTTGTTAATAACTTAAAGTGCCAGTAAGCTCACATCTGTTTAATATCGTCAGAACATGTAAAGGGACTGTATTGCATCTTTGGCTTTTGATATTGTGTGCTTACTGTAAGTGCGTTTCCACACAAAATACATACTCTTTCTTAGAGGGAATTTAAGCTGTACTCTCTGTTAAAAATGAGAGCTCTCACCTCACTGCTTTCTCAGACTCAGAACAATGATGTAATTACCCATAATCCTGTGGGGTATCTTTCACTTCACACACACTAGCACTCACTTACACATTGAGGCACACCTGGGAGTCTCTTACACATAAATGGGGTCCGATTTCTGTCATCAGTCCTCATTCTGTTTCCCGCTACATAACACCCTCTGTGGTGCGGCCAGCAGCTGCCGTTTATTTAACTTGTGACTAAGGCCATAGAAATGAAGGTTGTAGTGGATGTAGAGAGAAAAGGGCTGTTCTACAAGTTGACTTGGGAATGAGGCTGAGAATGACTTTTATTTTTATTAACACTGGATAATTAAGATGGAACGTGATGTCACAGAGTGACATTTGGAGGGAACATTTTAATATTTTCTTTGTATGATCATGTGACAAAAGACTCTTTGTGGGCTTAATTAAACAGATGAAACAAGTGTACTGTACAAGTCTGGGGAAAATTTGAGAGAAAGCTGTCAAAGTTTACTGGAAAATTGCAGTGAAACGATATTTATTGTGAAACCTATTATACAAGAAAATTAGAATTTAAATTATTTATTTTTAGTCATATACATCTACAGGAACCAGTTTCATTACTAAAACTATTGACTATAGTTTGTTAATCAATATAAAGCAGAAATTATATTTAAATTTCAGATTAAAACTAAAAAAAGTAAACAAATTAGAAATGTTGCCTTGGCAACTAACTGAAATAAAGTACTGTAATTTGAAGTTACTACATTAGTACAAATACAACTGAAATACACATACATTTAAACTAAATAGAAAAAAACAAAAATAACAAACTTAAACCAAAATTAAAATTGACAATATAAAAATAAAAGCTAATTCAAAATATTAATTCATATTATATAAAGTATAAATAATACTAAAATAACAATGCATCTAAAAATACTCTGATAGTGGCTAGAAGAGAAAATACAATCGATATATAAAATATAGTCAATATTTCAAAATATTTTAATATAAGATAATTTAATCATTTGCTTTTGGCTTCAATACAGTTAAACAATAACATAATAAAGGCCGTAAAAAATTTTTTTAACGCTGTCTATTTTCTTCTCACACAGTATAAATGGGTGTTTATAGGAAATATATATATATATATATATATATATATATATATATAATTTATATCAGTTGTCTTTATATTTTAGGAAGGGTAATAATTTTTGATGATCCTTGGCATCAAAATTGTTTAAAACCATTGGAGTCATTTCTGGGAAGGTCAAAGGACACATTAAATTTAAACTCTGACCTTCTCAGAATAAGTGGAGTTGACAACTTATTGTATTAACCGGCCAGTGGAAGCCAAAATCACTAATCTTTACTCTTTTACAGTGTGTAAGATTTCAAAGTCTCATCCAAGTCACAAGCGGCTGCCTTTGAGATCATATTCAGAGCATGTAGCTGGTCTTCATCAGAATTTGTGGAAAACCTTTGTAGTGTTTTCACCCTTCATCGTCTTTGAACTAAATTGTGATCAGTTCGATCAACTGAACTGAACATTCATAACATTTAAAGAACCACCTTGAAATCTGCATGATTCCCACGATCCACCCAGTGCTCTCTCATGAGGATGAAGAACCCGGATACATAAAACAGTTAGAAGTCGGTTTGTCATGTAGCTAATAAAAACCAGCTTTAGCGGAGTTAACAAATGGGCTGGTTGACTGAAGTGGTCATGGACTGTCAGTGACTCTGGCCGGAGTTGAGCTGTGATTAATGATGGTGTATGGTGGTTTTCTAACCCTCTCCTCACTTCTTGTGCTCCTATTTAAGTTCTCAGGGTGAAGAGTGCTGGTCTGGCATTAGATTTTTCAGTTTGTGTCTTGACAAACATAATCATATAGACAACTGGGAGCTGATTCTAGATCCAGAGGGGATGCTTGACAGATATGAGCCCAGTACTGATGAGGATCAACAGTGACCCTGTTAGCACTCAGTCCTCTGTTGTCTTTAATGTCCACTGGAGACTGTAGGCCTAGTGTTGATTGTTCAATGGTTTATAGTACTGGCGAAATGCAGCCTTACAAAATTAACCTTTTTGAAGGCCTGGAGTTGGTAAGGATTGGTAAGAATTGTTGTTAACATTGTGCAATTATTACATTACATGCAGAATGTTCCCTTTTTTATAATTAAAATGTTATATAGTAATTATTTACTTGAATATAGTTGTATATAGTTGAAGATCTTTTCTATCCACCTTAAACATTTTTAATTCAAGTAAATTAAACTGTATTTATTTGTATGTAGCAGTTATTAGCACAATTACTAATTTGAAAATTGCACCTAAAATGAAGGTGTTTTTTACCACTGCACATATATGCAGTTGTTTTTATTTCTTACAGTTCAGAACCAAGGCTGTCAATAGAATAATTGCTTTTACCCAGTGTTTCGAAAGCACAGAACACAAAGAGTAATAATATTGAATTTGCTAAATGTTAAGCTGTTGCATTACACATTTAATTAATCGTTTAAATTGACAAGTTAACTCTGACACTGATACTAGCCAGTTAATGAGCTCTTGAGCCTGTGATGCATGTGTCTGAGTGTTTGTGGGGGGCCTTGGGAATCTCCGCTCAGTGTTTCATGGTCTGTTCTGCTGATTGCCCCTTGGCGTCTGTACTGAGAAGATCCTGCCAGGAGCTCATCAGCTTCTATGGGACTCTGAGGCCATAGCAACAACCTACTTCAGTGTGTGTATGTGTTTAAATCAAAATGATTCGGAGATTGAATCTTATCTGCAGATGGAATCATGCAGGTGACCATGCAGAACTGCACTGCTTTTCCTGAAAGCATGGAGGTCTGGAGGAAAGAAGTGGAAAAATGTTCATCCATGAGTCTGTGTTTCAGAAGTGATCCTATGCAGTAAGATAGTTTTCGTGCTCTAAAGCCGGGTGGAGGATTTATAATAGTCCTTTACGATTGTTGCTTGTCAAGCTTCTGAACATGGTCCTTGCTGTAAGCCATGTCACACTGTAAGATCTCAGTTGTCATTAATTTCAGACTGTACGTCAGTCAAGACGCGTTAAAAACGGACGCACACAAGAAAACTAGTCCATCAATAAATGACGCGTTCGGTGCCAGTGAACTACATTACACGCGGGATTGAAATGGTGGCTACAAACAAACCTCTAACGTTAATTTTGGTGAAGATCAAGCTTTTAATGTTGTTTACATGTGGTGTTTTTAATATGCTTTAAGACAAACCATGTGCAAATTCATAAGTCAACACCATTGCTGAGTATTTTTTCCTTAAAACTGCAGTGAACCAAAGACAGTCTCAAAAATGCGGTTTGAAATCGCTGGTGTTTCTGACGTCACAAACTACCTTGTAACCAATCACGTCAATGTGATCCTCAACGAGTGGATCTCTGAGCTGGTGTGAGTGAGTGGAGGTGGGGCTAATTTGCATATTCATAGAACAGCGTTTACTAAATGAGGCAAGGCTGTAGTTAGGCTACATTCTAGCTATTTTAAGGCATGACATTTTTTTTTTTCTTCAAAATGTTTAAATATTTCATTTTGGTGATCAAAGATGAGTTTTAAGGGATAGAATTATTGACTACAATTTCGTCTGAGGTAAAATTTGCTTGCAATGGTCATTAATCAGCTGTCGGTGAACATGTCAAACTAACAATCAAAGACTTCAGATTTTAGCCAAGCATCAGAGGAATCTTTTAGGATTTGCAAAATTTGTCTCAGATGGCCAAATCGTGGCCGGTATAATACAGTGTGAACCTGGCTTTAATCTCCTCATGATTGAATTCTTATTTAAAGAAAAATAGTGATTCTAAAGGTGATTGTATGGGAAACCATATCCATATACCAGCTATGTTGTGTTTTGTATACTGGTCTCCCCGTCAGGCATTTTAACTCGCACATCTGGTCTGGTCTAGGAATTGTGCAAATCCTAAAAGAGTCTTCTGATGCTTGGCTAAAATCTGAAGTCTTTGATCGTTAGTTGACATGTTCACCGACAGCCGATTAATGACCATTGCAATCAAATTTTACACACCAAAAGAACTGAGTCTTGGTCTGATGTGTGAATACCGTAATAGAAGCACAATGGCAAAACAAAATAGCTGTTGTGTTAAGGTGTGCTGTACCAATAATCTTCAAAAAATGACATTTAAACATATATATATATATATATATATATATATATATATATATATATATATAGACATAAAGATGTGTGTATATATATATATATATATATATATATATATATATATATATATATATATATATATATATATAGCCATTATTATGTGCTCAGAAAGAAAATTATTATTGCTTGTCTTCAATGACGATTTCAAGTTACATTAATGCATTTACGCCAAGGAGTTATAAAGATTTATGCTGATATTGTCCATAACCTCAATTTGAAACCTAGTGCATTTCCAAATGTTTGGAGGGTAGTTACATTTCTTTCTTGAAACCAACAGTGGAAGGATCACATTTGACAGTAAAAAATTGAGGGATTCCGGTGTGTTTAAGTCAAATGTGGAAAAGGAGTGTGTGTGTGTTTGACCGTGAGAATGTGTGAATGAGTAATTGTGGGAAAAAGAATCTCATCTCAATCACATGCTTCTGCTTCTCTCATTTTTCTGTATTTCTGACATAATGCTACACCTGCACACTCTGCTCTCTTCCTCGCTCTCCAACATCAACATCCCTCTATTTTTCCAGCTTTAGTGGGTTTAATAGATGATCCAAGCGGAGCAGCGCTGGGGAACTTGACGTAGCAGCACTGAATCTGATTCTCGCTCATCTTATTTCACTCCAAGCAGTCCAGATTTCGTCTGTTTATTTCCCCTCTCTGGCAACAAGTCTTGAGGTAACGAGTGTGGTGTGCCTTACTCTAACTGTTTGTGTTGAAGAATGAGGGAGAGAACAAGAGAAAGAGAGATGGATTTAGGCAGGCATGATGTAGCCACATTCTCACCATCCCATGATCCCCTACTGTGCAAACTACAGCCAAAACAGTGATGTAAGCAATCTGAGCAGCTACGTAAATTAGAGGGGGAACATTCATGGCCCTACAACCAAAAAGCTTTCTGGCAATACTAGTTGGGAAATCTAGTTTGCTTATCCTCAGACCTTGCTGGAAAATGTTGTATTTATACTTGCTGCGTTATTCTAATCAGCATAACTAGATCTCAAAGACATTAAAAGAAAAAAAAAAATGTTTAGGTGTACATGAACCTTCTGGTAGCTGGTAATTCTTATATTTGGCCACTGAGGGGCGACAAACTCTACATTTGTGTTGGTATGCACAAGGTGGCAGGAGAAAGGGAAAAAAAGTCTTTAGACGCAGTTACAACTTTACTAAGGAGACCATCTTAGACCAGCATGAATTTTCATGATTGTTCCATTAGGTTTATGCTGGTTTGGTGATGGTCTACCTGTTGGAATATGCTGCTAAACCAGTAAAACCAAACAGTTGAAGCTTGTCTGTCAACATTGTTTTTTGTTTTTTTTCCGATGAAGACTTAAGCGGATGCAAAACACAGTAAATCTGGACTAAACAGCAGGAAAGCAAACTGGGAAACATGATTTAATATCAAAGTGAAGGTTTAATTAATGTCTGGCTCTGCTGTAGGAAATCTGTTAGTTGTTAGAAGGTCTATCAACTTCAGAGCGTCATTTCCTCTGTAAGCACTTGCTCAGTGGCTTGTTGATCAAGATTAACCTGTACGTCATCACTGTGCTATTTGGTAATGGAGTGAGATGAATTATAGTTTTTATTATTGTGCTAGCATATGTAAAGATGCATGTGCATGATGAAAGATAACAGATCTGCTGAGGTCAAAGGCTCAATTGAGTACAGGAGTGTTATAATAAGAGATTCACGTCAGTAGGGTACAGCAGAGGCTTAGAGGTCAGAGGTCAGAAATAAGACATTGCTTTACACCATCTGTCTCTCGACAGACACTTCACAGATTGTTTGCCTCTTTCTTTTCTTTTCCAGATTGGTCTCTCACACACACATACAGTGGGCTCCAAAATCTGAGGCCACATTGAACATCTTAAAAATCTAATTTAAACCTGACAATAAACAAAAATTTGAAACGTTGCACATTCTGAGTTTGAATTGATTTTGATTGAGTTTTGGTTTTGACAAATTGTAAACAAAGTGACCATGACCGTGTGAACTCCACATTCTCAAATCATGCTGCATAACATGATCATTAGGTTTTACACAAACTTCATGCAGCTCGATGCTGTTGTGATTAGTTAATATTAGTATTTTAATAATTCATAATAAATAATATAAAAAAAAACTAAAGTATTTACAATTAAATACAACTTTTAATCAAATTGAAATGCTGAAAAATCTGTAATAAAATAAAAAAATTATGACATTTTACATTAGAAAAATGCAAAATAAAAGCATTTTCCCGAGTGGACTTAAGGTCCTTGCACACTGAATCCCAAATTTTCGTATGCGTTTTTTTCGTATTCGTCATTCGGTGGCTCTGAATTGTCAAAATATCTCTCAAAATGCTTGCTACGGATGCGAAAAACGCAGAAAATCGAACCCTATCAGAATTTTTTAATGACGGACGAAAGTTTCGGAGGCAGTGTGTAAACGTGATTGACACAACGTGAGGTCGTATTTATTTTTTATTGTGCGAAAATTTCGGGTGAGAATTTCGGACTTAGTGTGCAGGGACCGTTTTTTACCCTACTGTATATTTATGTCTTTTCACCTTTGCTCATTCCCTATACATTCTAATACTGCAAACTAAGTGAGCGTTTTCTCTGTTGTCAATCCTCACATCTTTTATCTTGCTCTCTCGTCTTTTCCTTCTCCCGCTCTCCATCTCTCTTCTCATAATAAACACTAAATGTTTTATCTTTTAGCCTCCACCCCCTGACCCATCTGCAGCTGCTTGCGTGTGTGTGCGAGGAGAATGGGAGTTGGTTATGTTGGTGAATGAGTGCAGGGTTGTTGTGCTCTCCTGGTATGGCACAGCACCTGGATTATATTTGAGACGGGAAACACTGAAGTAGATGTTTCGAGGATGTATACGAACCAAATTAAACATTCAGTCATACAAGAGACACGTGGAGGCCTGTCAGCCAGCGGACCCAAACCACTGAACACCCACAACAGAAATTACATGCATACCTCACATGTTTAAAAAGACAAGCCTTTCATCCCCCATAGAAGCTAGACAAAATCAAACATCATAGATGAATAATAGATGATATACATTCAGTAGATGGTGTGGACAGAAATATATTTTTGTATAGGGAGCTGGTTTCCCTGTGGAATTCAGGAAAAATTTGTTTTTCACAGACTTTATGATTTAACATCTATTTAACAAAATGGTTAGAAGCATTAACATTTGTTAAAAATATTTATATTATAAATAAATTATATCTATTTTCTAAATATTATTGATCTTTCTGCGATTGCAGAAAAAATGACTTTGGAGCTCTTCAGACCTAAGGCACCCGCCGATTTTGGGAGACCATGGATCACGCCGGATGAGGGTCACTGGTGCAATGTCGTTTGTGACTTGAAAGTCCATTTTGGGAGTGGCAGTCTCTGCCGCAGAACCTACAGGTGAACTCTGAGGCAGGTTGGATAGTTTGGCTCCTGGCTTTCCTCCGTAGTTGTTTTGCCTCTGACTGGTGATTAAAGGTCTTATCGAAGTTGGAGAGTCTCCACTGAGGTCGGTCTGAGGCGGTAGCTTCCCAAGAATCTGGGTCGATTCCAAAGGCCTTGAGATCTCTTTTGCAAACGTCTTTGTACCTCAGGTGGGGTCTGCCTGTTGGTTGCGTTCCTTGTGATGGCTCGCCATACAAGAGATCCATTTGGACAGCATCCATTCGGACAACATGACATTGAGAAGGGTGAACATGGAAAAGATCCCTGCTCCCTCAAGGACGGTGCAGTTGCGAGTCTTGCCAGGTAATGCCCAGGATAAGGACAAAGCAAGTGAAAGGTGTTTTGTCTACTTTCTTGTTGAGTATGCAGGGTCCATGATTCGCTGTCGTAGAAGAGCTTGCTCTCCACGCAGGCTTTGTAGACCTGGACTTTGGTGTACTCATCTTGTCATTGGTCCACACCCTCCATCAATCTTTACACGGTTGTGATAACCTGATCTTAGCTCCATATTAAAGCTGCAGTTGGCAAATCTGGCAGATTGAAGGGACTTTTGAATTTTAAATGTTTACAACTCTCATGCCCCTCCCCCACTACCACCAAGCACCCTCCCTTCGAGTTTGTGCTCGTCAGTGCGTGTGCACCAGATTTTCTGTGAACGCGCTCGTCTCTTCAGCATCAACACCATGGAGTACTCGGAGGTAGGCTGCCCTGGCTAATCTACCCATAGATAGCAATAAGTGAGGAATTGGAAGCTTGTTAGTAGATTTTCCCTCCGCCATCACGCTTCGTACAATCCAACACACCTGTGAACTTCAGGCGTGTGCATGTAACGTGCGCAAGGAGGGGATCTGTGGCGTGTGCACGAACTGTAATTGACAGTGAGATCTCACACAGCCCTGTGCTGATTGGACCAGAAGAACCGGGGGCGGTGGATTTTTGCAAAACAAATAACAGGCTCTTGGTGGAGGTAGAAGCGCGTGTTTTGTTCTAAAACCGGCTGATTTATGTTGTTCGGTCGGAGCATAGTTTGCTTTCAGTGAATATGATAAAAAAAATCTTGCCAACTGCAGCTTTAATAATATAGTATTTTATCATTGCAGAGTTCGTCATGTTGCTTGGCTGATTTTGTTCTTCGCGGAAGCCTACTATATGTAAAGTTCACAACATGAAAAAAGAGAAATCCTATGTTAATAATTGTAACTTGAATGTCATGTGGACATCAAATCCCATTGAATAAAGCAAAATACTCTCTGTGGCATTATCTTAAGGACATTTGTTAAAATAACGTTTTCTGTTAGTTATACATGAAGTCAACTTATATATACAAATATCATACCAGCAATAAAATCTTTCATAACAAGAAGAAGGGCTGGACAAACAGAAATAACCCTTTTCCTCTACACACTTCTGTGATTCATCCATGTCAAATACAGCTGCCATGCACTAGCATTTCCTGTTTAAGACCGACCCCCTCCTCACGGAGCACTCTCCCTGTCAGCTTCAAAAAACTGCATCTGAAACATTACAAATACACAGAAAACATCTAAAACTGAGCAGTACATGTTTATCCATCTAGCGTATACAGTATGCTCTTTTACTAGGCATTCCAGTGATTGAAAGTGTGGCACAAACTACATCTGCCATGGCTTCGTGAGGCGGGGAAAAGTACTGGCGGTCAGGCCCGGTGATCTCGGTAGTAATGTGTCAGATTAGCAAATGGAAATTCCAACGGAAAGTGTGAGATCAAGTAGGAGAGAGAGAATTGACAAGGTTAGTTGATGAAATAGGAAAGACGAGCCAAAGAGTAACCAAACCTTCCATAATCCTGTCCTGATGCTGGCAGGCCGCGAGACTTGGGGTTTTCCGGTTGGGTTTTGCTTCTCTTAACCCCACGGCCTTCAACAGGCCCCAAGCACCTATCACTGCCTTTTATGCAATCTAATTGATTACATGTGACCACACCATTTATTTTTATGTCTGACTTCTGACCGGCGAGTTGCTTTTTTAAAGAAAACTGTATTTGTTAAACTGCTTGTGTAAGAAGCAAATGCGATGTTGGTGGTGGTTTCTGTGGTTAAATTATGTAATTGACAGTATGATGTAGTGCAGTACAGCTTACCTCAGAATTTCATTAAAGGATTTTCCTTTGGAAAGACCGGATCAGATCCATGCCATTGGGCTCAGTTGGGTTATATCATATTTGCATATAAGAGCTCAGTTACAGTATTCCGGAAAAACATTTTTAAATTGATATTAGTCTTCATATTTAATATTTAGTCAAGAATGACTACTCAATAACTCTGAATGGTAGTATTAAGTAACAGATTTAAGCCCTTATGATGGACAGATGGTCAAGTAGGTGCCCAATCTGAATTCAGAGTTAGTTTTCGCCATGTCTTCATGAGATTTTTGGGTAGACGCCCAGGCTCAGAGGATTTCTGAGGTGAAATATGCAGACACGGATATTTCCCCTCCTCTATTTTGCTGTGAGTAGATTCACCTTGCTTTGCATTTGTTTTCTTTGGAGCAGGACTCGTGCATTTAACTCTGACAAATGCTCATTCACGTTCCATGTCATTCTCCTTGCCAAACTTTTAGAGGAATTAAGTACATGGTTTAATGGAGCAAAGTCTAAAACAACCATTTTGGGACTGTTTATTCAGTACGAGTTGTTGTACAGGTGTTACGCTGATGTGTTGGTCAACTGAAGACATACAGAAATAGAGTTTAAACCACAGAGCGTGTTCAGCACGTAGCTTGGTAGCTTTTTTCCGGAAAGGGCAGTTAGAAGTAGATTATTGGGCAGAACGTTACAGAATTTAAGTTTTATGCAAGATGGAGGTGGATTCTCAGATTTTGTCACCACCTTAATCAGTGTTGCCAAATGTTAAATTAATGATGGGAAAAACATAATTACAATGTCTTTGTCTAAAGCGATGTAAAATGAAGAAAAACACAAGCAATTTAACAAATTCTCAGTATTTGAAATTGTTAAATGATTTTAAACAAACAAACAAACAAACAAAAAACAGCGGTTGACCTTCATGCTTTTCCCCCCCTTTTCTAAAAATCATATTTTGAGTTCATACGAAAATGCCACCTTGTAAAAATGTAACTTTCTCACTTGATGAGGTTGGAATAAATGTGCAGTTTTCATTGTTCTTCACTGAGGAAACCTAAATCAAACAATACGAGTTGAAAAATATTTTAATTATAGAATTATTATTCTTATTTTTTTAAAGTATTTAAAAATAAATGTGGAACCCCTTCCGGTTCTACTCATGCTGCTCCAAGCAGGATTCGACTGGACTTGGGAGGCAGGCGCGTTGACAAGGACAATAAAGCCACAGGCTGTAGCCTTTTGGACTGTAGCAGAGCCATAGAGAGAGAGAGTTGCGACACTTTTTGATGTCGCCGCTATGGCTGTCACGTGGTTCATGTAAGCCCCAATAGTTCCAAAACGTACGCTGGCTGTCATGTTCTTCTATGGGACAGACAGCAGCGATTGCATTATTGAACGGTAAATATAAAATAAAACACACACCCAAGTACTTTTTCAGCTGTTATTGCATTTTGTTAATGTCAGTTTTGCATTTGGAGATAAGTTTTAGGCTATATTTTTGGAGGGAAAAGCTTAGTGTTCATGTTCGCATGGGTAGTAGCACTGGCTTTAGCGGCTCTAACTTAACTTTTCCATATCATTCATCTGATGATGGACGTCTCATGATATTTATTTTAGCACAACTGGGCTGTATTAGGCTATTGATTCCCGTGATTTTGCTTATAAATTTTGATTCAGCCATTAGCCTACCTTCGTGATCACGCAAAGAGGTCTGCCGTGGCGGTCCGTTCAGAATTCGCTTAGAAGCTAGCTCAGTTCTTCTGATGAAAGTGGCCACCCCCAGGACCACAACGTGAAACATGATCATGTTAAGACTAAGAATATTATTTTAAGATTAAGGCCATACACATTATCAAAACTATAACAGATTAAAAACGAATTTAAGCATGGCTGATACAAATGAAGGTTTTCAAATAAAATATTTTTTATTAAACAATGACAGACAACAAAAATGTGTGCTTGTGTGTGTGAACAAGAAAAACAAAAACCAGGGGCAGGTGATCCATGAAACAGACAGGACTGGTGATGGCCATAACAATCCTAAAGGTCCAGCATTGTTCTCACAAGCCGCTTCACTCAAGACAATAATAACATAATGAAAAGTTAGTATATCCCCAAAAATTAAATTAAATAAAAGTTGCTATAAAGGTGGTAGCGATTCATTACCGAACTCTTAGCTGACGAAGTCGCGCTAGCTAACTAACGTTAGCTAGCAGGCAGTGCTTGAAAATTGGTTGAAACAACCAACATAAAATATAAATAATTACGCTGTGCATGTACAAATGAAGACCAGTATAAGCATCGCAAAGGGCCTCTGATACAATATAGACAGTTGACAATTCAAAAGAGGTCGATATTTCGGCAACTTAACTCTGGAACAACTCGACGCGCAGCAATGTAAGTGAATGGTGTCCAACGCCCAAATGACAGTGTTTGGAACTATTCCGATCTTCATATCCCGGAAGTAGGCGGTTAAAAGCGCCGCCATTATTTACAACGGAGGTCTATGGGAGTGTCGCAACTCTCTCTCTCTATGGCTCTGGACTGTAGGAGTGAGGTTTACTCACACAGCTCTTACTAGCTGGCCTCCGTTACACCCCCCCTAAACCTCACTCCCATCTGAGTCACAGCACCAATGTAACCCCTCCGATTGTACTCGCACCGCTCTGAGGGGGATTCAAACCAACGTTTCTGGCATGGGAGGTGGGTGCGATAAAAATAACACTAAAGATCGCAGCCTCTAGCGTCAGTCCCTAGCATGCCTCTTGATGCCAGGGGAGTGAGGAAGCTCTTGTTACAGATGCATGAATAAAGTTTATTGTCAATGTGACACATTTGAAAATGAGAAAGTGAACAAGACTTAAGAGCTGGGTCATCCCACACTTTGAGAAGCGCTGGCTTCGGCTCATTGCACTTCAGAATCTCAGGTGAAGCTGACAGAGAACTGACAGTGGTCTTTACCCATTATGTATTGTTCTGTCGCAATTGACCGATCGCAAAGACCCGCCCCCTTTAGTTACTGTTGCTATGTCTGACAAGCTACGCCGCTCTCACGCCACTTCATGTTCTCACCCAGTGAAAAATACATTGTGGAGGAGAGAGGACACTGACAATGCGCTGACAGACAGGACTGAGCAGGTTACTTTTGATATGAAACAAAGTCTCACCTTTCAAATTTGGTAATTTAAAAATAAAATTTAACAATAAATACCTTTTTGTGGCTCTTTAATGTGTCTGACAGATCGCCGTAGAATGAACATAAGAAGGAATGTTGTTTTAACCGTGGAAAGACATCAATACACTCCGTTTTTCAAGTTCAAATTCTCCAACGACAAAAATGGCGCATGGTGGGTTATGATTGCCTGTCAATCAAACTCCCTGCAAAGGGTCAATTGCAGATAGAAAAAATTACCATTATGTAGAAACAGTATCATGATGAATCCAGGGACTTAATTCTTTGCTTTTCCTTGCTTTCCTCTCACTATGGGATATGCAAGGATTGAGCTGCAGCATAAAATATTTGCTTGTCTGGGCTTTATTTAAAAGATGAAGGATAAAAGATTTCAAGAGAAACCTCCAGCGAAATAAGTAAAATGAGACTTTACATTACTGCCCCCTAGAGGGGATAATGTCATAGACACAAAGAATAAAGTATTCTGAAAGTGTGTAAATTCTGCGGGGCCATTAACTAAAAACATTGCACAATCATTCCTGCAGTGGGTGGTTGATGAACCATACCTTTAATCTTAACTGGATAAAAATGTACCATGAACCGCTCTGGCGTCTGCCGTTTCCTCATAACCAGCTTTCACATTATTACTGCTGCAGTTTAAAGAAATTTTATGATTAGTCATGGATTCATGCTTGCTTCTTCTCAATGAAAAGAAATCCCACCCGGCAGTCTGTGAAATGTACTCTGAAAAGCAGTGGATAGATCTTTATCTGCTCACCCCTGTGGTTACCACCCTGAAATTATCAGAGCTGATCTTAGTTTCCATAGTTTTTCTCAGCCTTGTGTGGTGGAAAGTTAATTAAAGCGAAAACTTCACCGTTGTGAGTACAAAAATATGCTTAACCTTTATTTAGTTTTTGCTTCTGCTTCAACTAGACATTTTTGTGCATATGTGGTGGAGAGTAAAGGACTAAAAGGAGCTATGCTCTAAACTACATTTTTCAGTAGCGTGACAGTAGGCTTAACTTTTGCCAAATTACCGGTGTATGACCAAATGCTACATCTGTCATTAGTTATACTTATTTTACAGTTTTTTTTAATTTATTACATCAATCACAATGCTTCATGAAATTGTTTTTCATCTGACATCTTATGTCTTTGTCTTGGTTTTTACATGTACTTTTGTTGTTGCTTAAAATCATAGTTTGTAATGTTATGATTCATCTCAGAGTTGTCTGGTTTGGTTCATGACTTGAAGACATGAGAAAATGAATGGGGAAAATACTTTCAGGACGTACGTGTAGCATTAGGAAATCCGATTCATTTTAGGGGGGTTCTTGTAAATGAACTTGATCAAAAAAATTATTCACAGAATTGCCTCAGAGTCCCTGAGGTGGCTAGTGATTGCTCTGCAAACTGATAGAGATGTCCAAATACAGAATAGTGAGGAAGCTCTTTGTTCGATAAAGCCGGACATTATGAAGCTCTGGTCGATGGAGCGTGTAGCCCATCTTAATCAAAACCCGTCTTGCTTGTGAAAGTGTGCTGTAAACGGTAGAAACACAGACCATCCATCCACTGGTTGAAGCACACACCTGCTTACATAGTCTCTGTCATAAACCTCCGACCGCAGGCATAGTTTACCACTCCAGTCCTCTTTTGCTTATCCTCTTTTCCGGTGTCCCTACAAACACGAATCTCTGTTATCCGATCCCCACTGCATGCATGCAGCGAGGGTTCAAAAACCGCCCGTGTCCGTCTGGTGGTTGATGTGTGTGTATGTGTGTGCCAGGTTTAGGGAAACAGTGGAGAAGAACACACAGGATCTGGCTTTGATCTGACGCAGATGGTCCTTCTGGCCCACTGCAGAGTTTTACTGCTCGGACATCTCACACACTCAGTGTTTCCTTCCTGCATTTCCGGAGCTTTTGCTTTTCTTTAAGTGATGAACAAAGATGTGCCATGTCCTCACAAGGCATCCACAAAGGGCAACCTGCTCAGAAAATGGAAACATTTAAAATGATAAATCACACTTGTTTAAGGAACAACGGGATCAATTTGGACTGTTTGCTTTTGGTGGGGGCCGAGGTTCTGGGAAGTCCTCCTGAAGCACTCAGATTTTTTGTGAACTGGGTTATACAACTCAACAAAATGGCATTTGAACAAACCCGACTGAAGCATATAATGTGTTTTCCTTTTTCCCCACCTAAATAGCTTGAGAACCTGTAAAGATGTTTGTTCTGAAAACACAGAGGTGGAATGCATCGTTAAAACAACAGCATTCGCGAGTCTCTGCGTCACTTTTCGTATTTGGTTTTCAGTGTAACATGACAGAGGGTTGTTATCGAGTCTGTAAATCCCTTTGAAATATGTTTGGGAGTCGTAGGGTCCTGCAGGGGGGCTAAACACCGTACACATAGACAGCGGGAGTCACTGCCAAATAAGCATTGCTACCTCACACTGATATATGGCCCTCCATTTCAAATCTATCCCAAAATAGACTTAAAAAGGGATTATTGCGTATTAAGGCATGCACGACTGCAAGAGTCGGAGGCAAAATTGAGCAAATGATGAAAATACACCACATTCCATTCTTTCACAAACCCATCGGTCTGTTTTGAACGGTTTCACACAATTACAGACGTATTAGAGATATTTCGGAGCCGAGAGTCGTGTAATGGTTTTCCCTGCGGTTGTGATTAAAGGTAAGGAGGCCAGGCAGAGGTCGGCCATTTTGAGACGGTAATGTGGGGTTGAAAGTTGACCTTTGACAGCGATGGCGTAGTTTATGTTTGGTTCAGCCGCTCTTTGATTGAGACCCAGTTCAGAGAGAGTGCACCAGTTTTTGTTGTCGCAGCTCGTTTGATGAACGATAACAAAAAAGATAACAAAAAGAGGAGTGAATATTATAAGTTGAAAAAAGCAAAAGGCCACATGAAGGGGAAAAGTGCATACGATTTTACCTCACAACCAAATTTTGTTTTTTTTTACAAAGCATTTTGTTAACTCACCCGCGGTGCCATGATATGTAAAATATGGAAGCTTGTTTCAATAAACAAATATAAAGGTATTTGTGACTTTATACAAATAAATGCTATCATGTTATCTTGCATTCGGATGTCTGTTTTGAACGCGATCATGTGATGCAGTTCTAGGAGGTCATTATACTAATGAATACTACATTTTGATGTCAAATACTACATTTTGATGACAGACTTTGTCTCAGACATTTCAGAATAAATAAAAACAACATTTGAGATGCTGTGCAATGAAACTATCTCACAGTTACCTGGTTTATTTGTTAATTCGTGGTAGAAAAAGACTAAGTTTTGTGAAAAATGTATTTCTATTTTTTTTTATCTTTGACGAAGACATTTTTAAATAATGTATTGCACACTACCAATCAAAATGGTCAGTTAGATATTTACTTTTATTTTTATTCAGCAAGGATTAATTAAAATTGATTAGAAGTGACAGTAAATACATTTAAAATTTTACAAAATATTTCTTTTTCAAATAAATACTGTTATTTTGAACTTTTGAATAAACTATATAGCCTATATCACGGTTTCTACAAAAAAATATTAAGGAACATGGATGTTTTCAACATTATTAATAATTATAATTGTTATTTGATCACCAAATAAGCATATTATACTGATTTCAGAAGGATCATGTGACACTGAAGACTGGAGTAATGATGCTAAAAATCCAGCTTTGCATCACAAGAGTACTGTTTTTACTGTACTGTCGCTCACATAAATGTAGCTTTGGTGGATAAAAGAGACTTCTTTCAAAAACATAACATTTTGACCCCAAACTTTTGAATGGTTCATGAACAAAGGACATTTTCTTTCACACCCCCTTCATGTTTAATAATGTTCATCATTGTTCTGAGCAGTTTGCACGTATTACCTCATAGTTTTCAATTTATTGTTTTTATTTTTGCTAGGGTCTCCTTTCTATTTGAGATTCTGAGTTCCATTCCGTACTAAAGAGCAGATGATGAAGAATAAAGTAATAAAGTAATGGAAAAACTCTTTCTCTCTTTCTCTCTTCCACACTGACATACACAGATGCTTGCACAAGCAGCTGTGTTGCGCCTGATGCTGTGTTGTTTGATTTCTTCCGCCTCCCTGATGCGGAGACTGGGAGGTCACCAGCTGCAGACCACACCAAGGTGCATTCACACTGACACCATTTGCCTTTGAGTTACTACCTCAAACAAGTGTCACTAGCAAAAACTAAACGGTGAGACTGGCCGTAGCCTCCAAGGGTCAGAACTCTAATGAACGTGTCCGTTTCCTTCTATTAACACGCAGACAAAAG
This sequence comes from Leuciscus leuciscus, assembly GCF_965113295.1. Taxonomy (NCBI): domain Eukaryota; kingdom Metazoa; phylum Chordata; class Actinopteri; order Cypriniformes; family Leuciscidae; genus Leuciscus; species Leuciscus leuciscus. The sequence continues at coordinate 18,570,162 of NC_138746.1, read as the reverse complement.
CAGGACCTAACAAATCACATCTGTATCAAATACACATGCTCTCTTTTCCTCCATATTAGTTCAGTCTTTTCTTCCTCTGCCAGTTGGACGGTCCTCAGCGTACAGAAAGCTTTTACTTATTTGAGTTGCTTGTGAGGGTTTTCCAACTCTTAAAGCTGGAGCTGCATACACATAGCATCTGCTAGAGCGTCCTTAACTTCTACCCATCTGTCCCATGAGGAGTTCATCATCTGGAGTACCTCGTACAAGTTGTATCTCACTTTCTTTTACTAAGTCAGTGATTATTGTCTTCTCTTTAGGAGGTTCTTTTTAGGATCTTGAGAAGTTAGGCCCTCAGAATATGACCTCCTACCAAGGAAAGCCTGTTCTGTCCTTCAAATCAGGCCTTTTTTTTTTCTTCTTCTCCTTTTAAACTTAATATTAGATTTCTTTTGTACTTTGATTTAGACATCTGTACATCCATGAAATTATTTTTCTAATAGCAGACTCTTGTTAGTTATTGGGGCTGAGATTAATCCACAAACGAGAGTCTAAAATGCTTGCATTGTTGTGTTAAACTTAATCTAAATGACAGCATAGTTCAAACAAGTTATTAATAAAGTTTCCGAGCTGAGCACTATACGATCATAGATATTTTATGTAGGCATTCTTTAGTGAACTCAATTTGATACATTTCATTTGAACTTTCTGGACACTGCCCATAGCTATGCCATTATATATACACAAATGCTTCATGTTATACCTTTATTTATATAGATGACAAGATACAAGATAACAAGTATTTTAAACATTCAAAGAACAGCACCTTGCTAGGATATGAGAAATTATTACTTTTATTCAGCAATCATGCATTAAATTGATCAAAAGTGACAGTGAAGACATTAATAATATCACAAAAGATTTCCAGTTCAAATAAATGCTGTTCTTTTGAACTTTCTAATTATCAGCACCAAATCACTTTATTAAAATGATTTCTGAAGGATCATGTGATACTGGAGTAATGGCTACTGAAAATTCAGCTTTGCCATCACATGAATAAATAATACACTTTAAAATATATCTTAACAGAAAACAGTTCTTTTAAATTGTATTAGTAATTTTCAGTATTACTTTATTTTTACTGTATTTTTTTTTTTATCAAATAAATGCAGCCTTGGTGAGTATAGGAGACTTAAAGAAAATCATAATGCCAAAGTTTTAAACATTAAAATGTATTGTTCGTTTTCTTCGTTTCTTCGTTCCTTCGTTTTCTCCGAACAACATTATTATTATTTTTTGAGTTCATATTTTTTGTGTTCAAAGACACTGCAGAATGCAAAAGCCATTGTTTGTATATTTTGCCTGGTAGAGGAACAGAAAAGAGAAGCTGAAGCAAATGATCCTGCCATGGCACTCTGGGTGAACTCATCTCGACCGTTCCTGAACGGGATCTGACAGGCTGTGGCTCGGCTCTCAGATTCTTCTTTTCCATCTCCCCATCATGACAGCCAAGCAGGGAGGCCCTCCGTTCGCCTCCTTCACATGGTGACTCATTCTAACCTTGATACTTTGGGCCAATTCCCCAGACTCTGGGCTTTCCCCTGATGGGAAAAGCCAGTGGTGTGATCTGTATATTCTGTGGGTTCTGCCAAAATGGTGAATATCCTTTTGGGTTTTAGAACCAAAACGATGAATCTGGTTATGTAAGAGTGCTAGAAGTGAAATAGTTGTTTTGGGCCCTTTGAGTAGTTCACCGATGTAGCCTGACAAATTCATCACGTTAGAACAAGAATGTCGTCTAAACATAAATAAAGCGCTCTGACCCTGAACTTTGAACCTAAAGACTCTTCTTTCTCTCCACTAAAAATATACAGAGCGTTTGAAGTGCCTGGCGGGAAACTCGATAAGAAATTGAGAGGGAGTGTGTGGGAGTGTGTGAAAGCACGCTGAGGCTAAATGCATCCACTTCAGACCAAACAACTACCATTAGCCATTAGACCTGAGATGTCTGAAGTGTTAGTGAAAATCTTGACTGCTGGTCATCCATCCAGAGGTGTAGGACAGACGGAGGCCATCTGGTTCATAACCGGGGCTACTCGTCCTTATAATAATGTCCTGTGTGTTTAGATGGATGAATGTGAGCTGAAGTGCTCAGTATACACTAACTGTTGACATGAACTATCTGTTCTCATGAAAGTAAGCAGGGGGTTTGAGTAGACATTGATTGTATTTAAATACAACATTTTACCCTGTACACTACACATTGTTTTATAATGCATGGTGGAATATTTTTTGTATTTTTCATATTCTTTAAAGTTCAAACTGAGCATCAGAATGGGAAAGAAAGGTGATTTAAGTGACTTTGAACATGGTTGTTGGTGGCTGGTCTGAGTATTTCAGAAACTTCTGATCTACTGGGATTTTCACGCACAACCATCTCTAGGGTCTACAGAGAATGGTCCAAAAAAGAGAAAATATCCAGTAAGTGGCAGTTCTGTGGGCAAAAATGTATTGTTAATGCCAGAGGTCAGAGGAGAATGGCCAGACTGGTTTGAGCTGATAGAAAGGCAACAGTAACTCAAATAACCCCTTGTTATAACCGAAGAGCACGTACATCATCGTACAACATGTCGAACCTTGAAGCAGACGGGCTACAGCAGCAGAAGACACACCGTGTGACAACACTGTCAGCTGAGAAAAGGAAACTGAGCATACAATTCGCATGGGCTCACCAAAATTGGATAGTAGAAGATTGGAAAAATGTTGTCTGGTCTGATGAGTCTCGATTTCTGCTGTGACATTCAGATGGTAGGGTCAGAATTTGCCGTAATCAATATGAAAGCATGGATCCATCCTGCCTTGTATCATCAATTCAGGCTGCAGCTGGTGGCATAATGGTGTGAGGGATATTTTCTTTGCACACTTTGGGCCCATTAGTACCAGTTGAACATGGTTTAAACTCCATAGTCTACCTGAGTATTGTTGCTGACCATGTCCATCCCTTTATGACCACAGTGTTTCATCTGTGAATAATTATTAAGCACTTTTCTTTTACAGGTAAAACTAGCCAAAATATTATTTTTTTCAACTCGCACTGAAAAGCCCAAAAATATTAAATGTCCATGATAATGATGTAATGGAGCAATTCCAATAGGGTCCTCACACCATCGGTGCACCATCGGGAACCCTTTATTCTCCAGTGCCACCATTTTCCACCAGAACTGTAATACTTTGGGCCCTGTCTTGCACCCAGCGCAAGTGACTTTGTACACCGACGCATGTATCATTCCTATTTTGCACCCGCGCAAAGCAGACTTTTCCCTCCACAGAAGCACGTCGGTAAGTTAGGAAATACACTTGCGCTCCCGGGGGCGGTTCAGCGCAAAGAGGAGGCGTGTTCCGGCGCAAACGTTCCTTCATGCTATTTTGCAGGTTTAGAAAACAATTGCGCCACTAACCAGGAAAAAATTGTTTAAAGTCAGTGGCGCGTTGCGCATGTTATTCATATGCTATTTTAAGGGCGCATGCTTGGCCATAATCAATGTAGCGTGTGCACAATGCGCACTTTGATTCTCTCATCTACACAGAAGCAGCAGTTTTCATTTTTGCAAATCATACATTATTACGATAGATAGATAGATAGATAGATAGATAGATAGATAGATAGATAGATAGATAGATAGATAGATAGACAGATAGACAATTTATTATAAAAGCATACATCTAGCTTACACATTTACCCAAATTATCATACGCCTGTTTAACCGAAGTTAATTTGGGTGGGTTTCTCCATTTCAATGTAACTTCTCTCTTTTACGGCCGTGACGAGAGCGTTGCTCTCCTTGGCTGTGAACCGCTGCTGGCGCGCGCCTGGCAAATCCGCCGTTACAATAGCAATCCACTATGGAAAAAGCGCGTCTGCTCTTAAAGGGAATGTGAGATGACGCTCTGATTGGTTTATTTCACGTTACGGCCAAACCACACCTATGAATAATGAAGCTACTTCAGACCAACCCATTTTAGATTTGCGCCTGGCGCAAGAGTCATTTATCCCGCTGGGAAAATAGCAACAGCGCCGAGACCCACCCACAAAGTTACTTGCGCTTTGCGCTTGATACTTGCGTTTCAGATCGTTAAAATACGGCCCTTTGAGTCTCCAGAAGTACAAGTTTTCAGGTTCTCAGAGACTTTGCTAAGGTAAAGAATCTTTAAACATGACCCTCACTTAATCTTAAGAATCATCTTAAGAATCACAAGCTGAAGTGTTGTTAATACATAAAAAAAAAAAAAAAAAGAGAAATAGGTTAAGAGTGACTCTTGAGGGACTAGCAGCACTTCCTCTTGTACCACTGTTTGAAAAATGTATCTTCCAGACTCTGCAGTAAGTTTTGAGAGTTCATTTTAAGTCCTTCTCATACCCTGAAAGGTCCGTCTTGCTCATTATTAGCAGCTCACACCATGACCCCCTACCAACGCCGCTGTTGTCTGACTTGAACTGGTGCTGGTCAAGAGTCAATGTCAACCTATCTGTTCATAAAACTTCATGTATTTCATAACACTTCAGCTTGCGATTCTTAAGTGGGGGTCATGTTTCAGGATTCCTTGCCTTAGCAAACTCTCTTCCAAATAAATGTAATATAACTGATACAGCTATATTTAACAATTCCCAATGAGAAAATGCATTAGTGCCATTCCATTGTTGTTCACAGTTACCATATAACAACAAACCAATTTCACCATGGTTGTACAGTTATCATATGGCAATGTTCACATTCTCTTCAAGACTAAGTTACATAAAGTTGATCAAGTGACCACAATGTTTAATTGACTTATCAAAGGTGCAGAATAAAAATCAGCATAGAAGAAAACATTCAGAAATGTGTTTACTGAAGCAATTTGCGGAGCATTTCAGCAGCAAAACAGCTTATTTATCAGTTATTTTAAAGTCTGGAATGAAAGTAATGTATTTTATGAGGCTGTGTACAGTGGCGTGGTCCATTCTTTATGCATCAGAATAAGATTTGGTTTAAATAAAAAGTATGTCTTGAAGATGACAAGATCTTGCCCAGATGTGAGTACACAGTTAGACGATTGTGAAAGCTTTAAATCACAGACTTAGTCACTTTGGACCTGAAAAGACATAAATCATATGTAACCAAGGAGCAAGTTTAGCAAGCACACCAAAGACAAGGTTTACCAAGCTCCAAGTGGAAAGAACATTAGAAAGAGTGATGTTGTTTATGTACACCGTGAGCCGGTGTGTGTAAATGAATTGAGATTCTGTCGCCGGCGAGTTTCTCATCTGACCAGAGGGGTGATTGTTGCTGTTTTCATTTCCATAAAGCACTAGTGTGAAGGGGAACATTTGCGTGTAAATGAATCTGTTAAGATGGATATTCCGCTTGGCTTTACCACTCGGACTTCTATAGCATTATGTTTCTGTCCACAAATGTTCCTCATTTTCTTGGCAGCGAGCAAGGAAACAATGTGCTTGACTGCTTCAGAGGAGGTGGGGGGGGGGGGGGAGGAAAAAAGAAAGTACATAACTCTGCTGAGACCGTTGCGGTGTTGTTGTAGGTAATTGCAATTTCGCGGCTTTAGAAAAATACAATCACGGTAATTGCAAAATTAAAAAATAGCCATATTTTAATTGCTTGCAGGCCGTTAGAGATGGAGTGATATTTCAGCTGCCTCTGTCTCGTCACACAAAGTGCTCGACGTGTGTTGAGGTGTTGTAATTCTGCCACCTAGCTTGACTTGAGTTGAACCCTAATTCAACCAACCCATGTAGGTGCGTTCATGGAAACCGCCACTTTGCATGCTCAATTGCGTCTTTACTGTGTTTCTGTGTTTGAGACAAATTTGCTGATAGCTCTTATCTGATTCTTCAGTGGAGGCCTGAAAGTGTAAAAAGGCATTTTTATGTTGCATGAGCAACAGTTTGACATGAGGCAGTCGAACTGGATGTAAGAAATAATGCTATAGGCCAGTGGTGCCCAATCCTTTTCCTGGAGATCTACCTTCCTGCAAAAATTCAGCTCCAAAGCTAATAAAACACATCTACAGTAAACCAGCTAAGTAAGATCTTCAGGAACACTTGATAATTTTATGTTGGAGCAGGGTTAGAACTGAACACTTCCGGAATAGGATTGGGTACCGCTGCTAAAGGAATCTAGAGCTAACATTCCAACACAATCTCATGAAAGTGCGTATCTATAGCACGAATGATAATTCTCATATAATTTATACGGCAAAACGAGTTTTAGCGTTCAAATGATACGCACTGCAAACCCCTTGGGTAGGATTAGGGGTGAGGAGGGCGTGCATATTACACGCCATAAAGTGCGTATCATATACACGCGAAAACTGCGTACCATATTTACGCTAAAACTTGTTTTGGCTTATAAATCATACGAGATATTATCATTCGTGCTATAGATACGCACTTTCATGAGATCGGGCTCAACATTCCTGCTGGGAAAACAAAACAAAACAAAACAAAACAAAACAAAACAAAACAAAACAAAACAAAACAAAACAAAACACCTAAGCTGGTTAATGATGATCTTAGATGGTTTAAGATGGTCCCCCAGACTTTCCAAGCTGCCCTTTAGCTGTTTTAGATGAGCAACCAGCTGAAAAGTTCCCAAACCCCTCTATAGACATATAGTCATTTGGGAATACTGAAATATGAACCTTGTTACAAACAAGGCCAGACATCAAGAAGTTTTTATTATACTAAAAAATTCAAGTATAAACATGTATTTCTTTTAGAACAAATCTATCAGATGGAGGAAAGAAGAAGAAAAGCAAGATATTGAAGTATAACGTTGCCTGGCTACTGTTCAGAAGACGTCCGCTGCAACAGCTTGGACATGTAATAACATGCGTCAACGATATTTAAAACAACGGCACTGCTACTGCTGCTGATGAGCTCTCTTGTCCTCAGCGTGTTTACATCAGCCAGACTGTTCCTGCTCATTTCGGCCTCACGATTCATGAGAGGAACCGACACATTTTTCACTGCGTCCTCTGAGTTCATATAAACGCTGTGGATGTTTGGAGAGGGCTGGTGGAAGAGGTCTTCCTAAGATCCTTTAAATCCAGGGAATTAGGAATACTTGCAGCTGACACTGTGGAATCTCACACTTTATATGTTGTACTCAGAGATTACTTTGGATTCCGAAGCCAGCAGTTTTACTAACATGCTTCTAGATATGCGATTTTCCAACATTCTCAACTGTTGTTGAAATTGTGTATTAGCAATACCTGTTAATATGTTTTTTGGAGTGCAACATATTTCCTCTCACATTTTTGTCATGTATAGTCATAGGTGACAGTTTAAGTTGAACTGTTGTACTATCCAACCATGCGAAAAAAGCCAGACAACCTAATGCAGAGAAAGCCCTTGGCTTTCCTAGTAGATCTAATGGGGATTTATATCTCTGCTAAACTGCAGACAGGAAGTGTAGAGCCAAGTTAGACAGTTGTATGTTTTGTATTTATAAGACACAACTGACATCCCCCATCAAAGTGTCTCCAAAAAGTGAACCTAATACCAGGGGTCTAAGACTGTCGAACAAAATCAGAGCCTTCCTCTTTAAACCGGAGAGAGAGTGACGGTGACAGACTCCGATCAAGACCGACTCTCACATCTGAAACATATTTGGCACATCTGAGATCCTATAAAACTGTAAAAGTTCAGCTAGTAAGCCATTACTCCTCAGCGATGCTCTGCGGAACCGTATCTCCTCTACCAGGCAAAGCTGAGAAACAGCAGCCACAAATACCTCACCATTATAGCTCCTGTTTAGCTGCAGGTTTGCAACTGATTACTGTAAAATATGGCAAAGTTGGAAATGCACATCCACAAATACAGAAATGGCAGATGTGGTAAATTTCACAAAATAATAGTCTTTTATTCAAACTTTGAACTTTTTTTTTTCATAGCCATTTTAAAGGTTTGATTTAAACCATGCTAATCAATCATCGAATCATACTTACTGTAGCTTCAGGACTATGTTGTGAACTGAATTTCTACCCCGAGTTATCATAGTTTTTTTTTTTGTCTCTTCAGTTTAGTGCACTAATTTTTAATAGATAAAAAACAAAAAAGTTAATTGCGACTTTTTATCTCACACTTCTGACTTTATTTCATCGCAATTGTGATTTTACATCTCACAATTCAGACTTTTTTTCCCTCAGAATTGCGAGTTATAAAGTCAGCATTGTGAGATATAAACTCCTTCCCCTCAGTTTATCTTTTTGGACTTTATTGGACCTCCTCTTTAGCAACCTTTCACTCAACGATCCAGTCAATTCCCGATGGATAAAATTAATGCCCACCCTACATTTTATTTTTTGTTTAAAAAATGTTTTTTTCATAGATATGTCACAAACGGAAAGATGCAATCGCTGCTTCTGTTTGATGCCAACTTAAGTTTCATTTTAGATTTTGTTAACAATAATAATACTGTTTCAGCCAAACAACTGCAGTCAAGTTCAGAGAAATTGACCATTCTTCAGGTCAAGCACAGCTGCTCTGTGGTTTGAAAGGCATGTATTAGTTTGTAATGTGAATGTTAGTGTTTGCTGCGCCACTGCCTCATGGTTTGGTGCCCATGTCAAACTCGTTCCTATGATCTTGGGTGCATGTGTCTTGACTGGTTTACTCCAGATTCTGGTGTGTCCTTTTCACTTTCCGTGTGGGAACATGATCCTTAATTAGAAGCAGCAGGCGTTAAACTGATGCTCAGACGCTATTGAAAACATTTCTAATCTTAGCTGGAACATTACATGTTAAGTACTCTGGGCTTGGAATGCAATGGCGGTTTTTTATCTTTCATTGGCCCCTCTTCTCACATCATGTTGGTGTAAATTGTTCTCAAGAGTGAGGTAAATCTTTCAGCCAATCACACAGTTATACACAAGCATCTGTTCAAGGTCATCATATCCGAACAATTCTCTTGAAAATAAACCCCTAAATAAATAAGTAAAAGTAATGATTGCTTGTCGCTTGAAGGAATTGATTCAGTAAACATAAGGACTTTGGAAAATCCATTTGTTTAGCCTGACGCAATTTTCTAATATACATGGACTTTTATTTTTTTAAATAATTTTTTTAGAATCAATAATAATTGACAGAAATCAGACTTGAAGAATTGTCTTGCTTTTAATGAATGATTTGGAGTTCAATTTATTTTGATTCTACTTTCATGCATTCAAAATCAAATTGTGTATTGTGCAGTATACTTCAATTCAAATTAAACTCAAATTCAGTAATAGATAGATAGTTTGATAGAAAGAAAATGAGAGAAACAGATTGGGAAGGAGGGAGAGAGAGTATGTTTATGTAGGAGTGCACTCTGATGTGTTTTGGTAAGGGCTCTTAGGGACCCTGACAGTCTCAAACCATCTTTTCTGCCATAAGTCAGACTAAAATGAACTGGTGCTGGTGTTTATTCAAAGCATTTATTCCACCTGTTCACCATTGCACAACTGAGAACAATTAAAACTACAGAGGAAACCAACTCTGCTAACACATGCAGACATCAGCAAAAAGCACATGAATAAGAGGCTTCCAAAAACAAAATGGTCTTCTTTACAAGAAGTTATATTTACTTTGAAAGCAAAAAGCCAACAAATATTTTGGTGGAGGGTGAACTTGCAGGGCCTTACTCAAAACGCTGAACAAATTATGATCAACTGGAAACAGCTGGTTGCCACGACATCTACGCAAAACCAGCCACATCCAGATATTTCCGTTCATTTCCCTGCTCACAACACACTGCAGGCAATTAAAACGGCTGATCTGAGCGAGGAAAATACGAACACACTACGAAAACAACACATCCATCATCTCTAATAGAGGTCATTACACATACCGAAACCACAACCTTCACACAAAAGCAAGAGGACTTTATATATTTCACATTCATATAGGGAAACTATAACGCACATTCCAGTTGAACTGGGCTTTCTTGGGTTCCTTGTGGCAGTTGAAACCATTTGAGATGGACAGGCCAGTTAAACATTCTTTATTTTACTTGATTTGTTAATTTTTACAATACTTCAAGAAAGTTCACCTAAAATGAAAATTCTCATTTACTCACCCTCATGTCATTCCAAATATGACTTTGTTCCATAGAACTCAAAAGGACAAACTTAGAAATACTATAAAAGTCAATGAGGTCTAGTTTTGTTTTGGACCCCAGTGAGCAGTGAATTTAATTGAATGTACAAAAACAGTTAAAACATTCTACAAAATATATTTGCAGTGGAAAGAATGTCATACGTTAATCAAGTAATGTTTGAGTGCTCTCTTTAATCCAGCATTTATTTGCTGTAAATGTAAGAAAATGATGTCCATATTTTTGTTATTGAGTCAAAATGCAAAATGTCTCTGTTGTGAATTTTCTAAAATGTGATGACGGCTCCTGATTCAGTTGGGTTGATTAAAGCGAATAGCGGAGTTTTTGAATTTGACGGCAGTGCGTCTGGGTGCCACATGCCGCAAGCATGTAACTTTTTAAACTCATCACTGTCTTTTGTGTTTTTCTTCTGTTCCACACTGAGCTCCCCAAAATTTCCCTCTCTTTTCATATAGCTGCCCATCGGCAAGTACTCGCCCTACTTCAAAGATCCTCTGTGTATGTTTTCTTAATCCTTGCTCTCCATGGAACCGTTGTTTTCTCTGCCGTTCCAGCCGGGGGTGTTCGGGGGGTGGGTATGGGCTCTGGCAGCTGTGGGCCTCTTAGAGTGCCACTCTGCCTCAGGCACCATGTGGCCCACTGCCACGCCAGCTTCACGTGGGCCGACTCCGACGAAGGGAAGCTGAATAAACACAAACTCTGTGTTTTAAGAGTTGGCTTTGCTGTTTCAATGGGAAAAAATGGCCGTTGCGTAGCAGAAGCAGAAGCAGGTGAGTAAATGAACTAGGACAAAATGACTTCCTGCTCCCAAAGGGAAGTTTCATGGGGCACAGAGGTCAACAGGGTCAGCGCTGTGTTTGTGGATATTATCTGCTGGGAGGCTTGTGCTCCTGCGTGGACCTCAGTGTGCGCTGATTTCTTGCAGCCATTCGTGAACATGAACTTGAACTAGTATGTACCTTAACTGAAGTGCTTCTTTCTCTTATGAAATCCCTGATTGATAGTCTAGAACTTGCGCCTGGTGAGAATGGCTAATAGCTTGACTTCAGCGTCGGAGCTCTGGGGATGCATTCATGAGTGATTTTTGAGGCTGACAGCCAGTTAGCTAAGATCATCAAGGAACATGGATCATAATTAATGAGTTAGCACAGGTGTGTTTTAACGGGTACTTTGCCATGTTCACAGAACATCATGCTCTCTGAACCATACCCTGCTTATTTCAGCCATTTATTCGTTAAGTATGTTGCAATGTTTTTTTGTTTTTTTTTATAAAGTGGGCATTCGGCGTTAAAGGTAAACTGTTATTTTTTTTAGTTGATGCAAATACAAATTTGTAAATGTGTAAAATTAAACCAAATATTCAAACATTTTAGATATTAATTTAAACTAATCAACATTTAGCCAGAACAGCATATGAAAACTGACTGTGTTGTGTAAACCCAATCTCTCGAAATAATTGGTTCTTTATTGTAATACAATATTACAAACTCCTTATTATATTACTATTAATTGTCTGTTAGTACATTAAGGAAGAGCCTATTCACAATGTGATTTATACATTCTTATTGACACATAACTTAAATTTTACTTGTGCATTTGTGTCATTTTGTGTAGATGCAAGTTGTAATGTGTGTTGTGTATATGTCAGATTTTGCTCAGAATTATTTTTTTTTCTCTGAGAAAAGTTAATTAAACCATTAGCAAAGCACTTCAATTTAAAAAAGTGTATTGCTAAAGGGTTAGTTCACCTAAAAATGAAAATTCTGTCATTAATTACTCACCCTCATGTCCATCCATGTTCCAAACCCGTAAAACTTTTGTTCATCTTCGGCACACAAATGAAGATATTTTTGATGAAATCTGAGAGATTTCTGTCCCTGCATTGACAGTCTAAAGAAACTACCACCTTAAAGAAACAGAAAGTTAGTAAAGTCACCATTAAAGTGATCCATGTGAAAAAACAAAAAACAAACAAACAAAAAAAAAACATAATTTACCACTCACATATTCACTCAACAACGCCTGCTCTCGCGTCAACACATCTCTTGTGAACGTGTGCTGGAGAAAAAGTGGTCACATCGCTACATAAAATTGAGGTTAAGCCACTGGGGTTTTATGACGTCTTTACTACCTTACTGGGTCTAGAAAGTGGTAGTTGTGTAGGCTATCAATGGAGGGACAGAAAGCTCTCAGATTTCATTAAAAGATCTTCATTTGTGTTCCGTGATTTCCGTCTTCAGTGATTTCGTTGACGAGATTAACACTGTAGAATATCATGCCATCAGAGTCTTTTCTGGTGGTTCTAGTCATGTGACACTCACTTAGAACCCCCCACTATGCCACCCTTTGAATGGATAAAAATAAGTAAGCAAATAAAGAAATGCTTCTCACATCTGCTGATCCGGAGAAGCAAACGAGTCGGCTGCAACCTCTGAAGTCTCAGTAGGTGGAATCCTTGTGATCGGCAAGCAAACAGCACAAACAGTGTTGCAGTCTGGGGCTGTGTGTGGCAGCTGAACCCCGTCTCCTGGGAATCTGGAGAGCCGCACACACATACCCACTCCACATGTGTCTGTCCTCTTAGGCAGCTGTGTTTTCAAAAGCTGTGGCCCCTGATGGGCATATGAAGTGTCCCCCGGTTCAACAGGGGCTTCGGCACAGTGTTTCACACGTTGTTTAAAAAGTCAAGTAGAAGATGAGGAGCTCTCAGTGAAATTCACAATCACTCTGGCTGAGTAGTGCACCATTCAGAAATGAATTGAGAATGCCTTTTCAATTTTTTATTCTAGAATTTGAATTGAGTTTTAGCTGAGTTAGCAAACAGGATACAGAATTAAAATTAATATAAGAAAGTAAAATGTATCAAGACTTGTAACTTGAATATAGCATTGGCAATATAGATGAATAGATGTACTGTAGTTATAGATGGATGCTATTGTAGATGGATCAATAGATTAATAGATGGATGGATGGATGGATAGTTTTTTCATATTTAACTAATTAATTTTTGTGGATCAGGGTCGAGATCTTAATTTCCAAGAATGTATTGTCTGTGTTGAATTACTTTGAATTACAGTTTAGCAAGTTCCTCTTCCTTTCCTTCCAAATTTAAATTCCGGTAGCACTTTATTTTACAGTCCTGTTCCCATTTACATACTATGTACTGATTATAGTTATTCCATTAATTGGGTAATAACTAGGTACTAACCCTGAACCTACCCCTAAACCTAACCTTAACCCATTTAGTTACCGTATATTAACCCGTACTTTGTTTGGTAAGTACACGTAAGTGCACGGCACGAAATAATGTGCAACTAAAATTCCAATTTAACTGCCTGTGGGGTGTGACCAATTAAATTAAAATTCATATTGTTAAATTTAAAGGCAATTCGTTGTTTAATTCTGAATTTTGCTGGGCTCTGATTCATCAATACTAAAATTTAATCTGTGGTGCCTTTTAAAAAATAACCCTCATTTTGGCCTTTAAGCACTGAAGACATGCTTTCTGAATTGAACTAAGCCAGGCATTTACATCAAACCAGCTCATCTGAGTGCCAAATGCACGAATCACCACCCCTTACCTAAACAATTACACCATCCTAATAAATCTGCTGTTTGGAAGAGCTCCAGTGCCTGGTATCCACTAAACATAAGCGTGCAGCACATGCCGTCCTAGACATTTCCTTCTCTTTCAATCTCACTCTTTCTCTCAATTTTTCTTTTTCGTTTTTCCCCCTTTCTCCCTCTCGATGGTATTTCAGGCTTCTGGTTGTGGGGTAATGCTTCTTTAATGAGTATCTCTTTTTAATGCGTTCCCCTGCATCAGTGGCTCAGTGGAGGCTTGTGGCTGGTGCCGTGTGAATGAGCACGTTAATGTAGCATGTAATGGATCCCGAGAGAGCCTGGCATCAACCGTAGGAATGTTGGGATGGGAAGCGCTCCCAGTGTCGTGGACGAAAGCGAGAGGAGCATGTCCTACAGGTGGTACATGACCAATGGAAGTTGGCCCGGAGTGCCATGCTCAACGCTGACCGCACTCGCTCCGAACACGCTGTATGTCTTGGCACGATAGCTTCAGTGTTCTCACCGTTTTCACATGACGAGATCAAAGTTTCCACAGAAGTTCTTTTCACATGAAGCTGAGTGGGATTTCGGCACATACTTCACCTTCAAACTTTTGGAATTCCCAAATATCTATAGAGGAAATCAGGCTGCCAACAGTTATTTATGCATAGAGAAAGCTGGATGTGTTGAGTCCCCTGCACCCTGTTAGTCAAGCTCAACTACGTAGTGGTGCATTTACAATAGTATAACATCTAACAGGGCTATAAATCTACTCCCTGCCATTTCATGTCATTATCATCAATCAAATGTCTACACAAAATGTATAGTTGAGCTATTCACCCCAGCTTTGCCTTTTTTGGGGGGTTTGTGGAAAGCTGTAGAACCAAACTGATGATGGTGATGTAGGAGCACTGTGGGCCGCAGTGCTCCAGGGAAAAGCACTTGTCCTTTCCAACCACCAGCTGAGGGCATCCTTTCCCATAGTTTGAGAAACCGTCAATTACTGAGAATTACTGTATCCTCAGGGTATAGCCTTCTCATGGTGAAATGAAAGCAGTTTAGAAAAACAAAAACTATGCAACATCGGAGTATTTACATTAACGTTAGTAATCTTGTTCATTCATGTTGTATTTCGTGGATATTTTCATTCCCCCCCCCCCCATTATTTTTTCCACAATTTTTGTTGCTGTGTTTGTGGTGTTTGTGGAACAGACATGAGCACTGGAGAATCACTTTGGTTAATTTCCTTATGTGGTCATGGTGGTCTATTGAAGATCTCATTCAAGATCTCATTTATTGTCCCAATTATTTAGAGAACTTGTTGTAATTTATCACTCTCTAATTCTACTTTTGGATTTCTCGCTTATTGCCTTCTCTTAATTTCATCTCTTGATCTCTTTGCAATTAAATTAAAATTGTATTGTGCTTTGTGGACACAAAAAGCATATTTGTGAAAGTTGTGTAAAATGACTATTTTGTGCTTGTGTGCAAAGCAATATTATAGAAAATAAAACCAAACATTTTCTGTTCACCATTGACTTATTTTTGAGTATTTCTTTTCATACTATGGAAGTCAATGCGGCCCATCAACTGTTTGGTTACCCATATTCTTCTAAATATCTTCTTTTGTGTTGAACAGAAACTCATACAGGTTTAGAACAAGTTGAGGGTGAGTAAATGATGACAGAATTAAAACTAACTAAAAAATAAAGTAAAAAAATGTAATCACCAAGGCTGCATTTATTTGATCAATAATACAGTAAAAACAGTAATTTTGTAAAATATTACTGCAATTTAAAATAACTTTTCTATTTTAATAAAAATAATTAAAAATTATTAGAAATGTCTTTACTGTCACATTAGTTTAATGCATCCTTGTTGAATAAACATTGATTTCTAAAAAATAAAATAAAATAAAATAATTATTAGTGCAAAATAACTAACACTGCAGCGTAAACCAAGAAAGCAGCATTTAACAAAAGATAAACTTTGCAAGTAAAGATGAACTAGAGATGGTATGATAATGAGCATAAAGTTTAGTATTTGAGACATACAAAGTCTCTTGTACTCTGGCAGACAGACACAAACTGTTCCCCTAATAGGACTCAATCAAACGTGCTATTGTTTATCAGTGTCATTTTGTGGTAAAACTTATTTCGGATTGTACATTTTATTTTGTGCATTCTGTTTTTTTTTTGCTTTGATCACAGTAGTGCGACTGGACACAGCCAATTCTCCTTGAGACAGCGATGTTGTTCTGCGTTTGACCGCTTTTACAGTATAGCGATGTCTACAGCGCTCTATCACACATCCCATTATGTAGTGTCTGTTCAGGGCCAGATAGCATTGTATTTACTCTGTTGTGTTTGAGTGCTGATTTGGTTTAATTAAATTAATCTGACAGTATTGTTCTGGTACAGAGCGTCAGTGTGATGAGGGTACAAATATTTCTCTCCCTCTTTCTTTTCTCTCATTCTCTCTTTGGTCTCTCTGTATGTCTCACTGTAAATGTTCACAGTGTTGAAAGGGTGCATTAAGAAAACAGCCTGGCTTTCTGAGGCCTCTAGGGCAAAAAAAGAAAAAAAAAGCATATACCTTCATCTTTTCCTCCTCATCTCTCCTTGCTCTGGAGAGATGAGCAGGGCAGCGTGCGATCAGCTTACCTGAGAGAGATGGATGAGGTGACGAGAGAGTGGAGGGAGAAAGCCGAGAAAGAGGAGTAGAGACGACCTCCCAGGAGAGAGACGGATGGAGAGCTTTGGACTGAAGGATGGTGGCGGAGGAGGGGCCCACTTACACCTCTCTAAGTGTGGTGATTACGTTAAAACACCATCGACCTGTCTAAAGTTTCACATCAACAGCTTGACAAGATCAGAGAAATGCGCATCGCGGCATGCTCATCTGTCAGTGGCTGGATGTTTTGAGGAGAGCGCACACTCCCCCCTTCACCGCAAAAGACGCACCTTTATTTTCCTCCGTCATTAATGATAAATGAACAAAATATTTCCTGTTAACCCATGATTAAATGCTCGAAGAGTTGGATCTCTCATCATTTGCACCGCACCTTCAGTTTTCCTCATGAAAACACAAGCTGCGATTGTACTCACTTGTTCCATTTGTTTCTGCGTAGGATTTCAGAGTTATGCGAATATGTTTTATAATGTTTATGTAGTCATTTGTCTTAATATCTTCCTGTCAGTGAACTGCTGTTCATCTTGCCTTCCAGGGAAGGTCGTCAGAGCTCTGAAGATCTCTGCCATTTCCTCATCTGTTCATCAAGTTTAGATTTGATGAAGAACAAACTCCTTTTGGAGTCACGATATTTAAAAAAAATCTGTTTTAGAAAGTTTTAATAGTTAAATGACTGCCAAATCCTCAGATTTCCTGTATGTGCACGTGCATCCAAAGTTGAGATCAGTGAACAGGAAATGATATACTAATTTAAATACTAAAAATTATGAATTTGGGAGAGTAGATATAGGGGAGAGGAGTACATTTACCAATTTTACTAAAACCTTTTTCTTGGTTTGATGAAAAATGATTTGGATTTCCAGGTTTGTTGTAGTCTGTCTTTTGTTGTTGACTAATGTTTGGCATGTGAATTTTTATTGGCATCTTGTATCTTGCTTAAAAATAATTAATTATTAGAGCTCTATTTTGGTCATCAAACTGTCAGGTTTTGCTTATATTGTGGGACCGAATGTATGAAAACATACTGAAACTCTTAAAAGACAAAGACTGTCAAAAGATTCCTTGAGTGCTAGGGGGTTAACTAATGTTAACAAATACAAACTTTGATTTTAATAATTTATTAGTAAATGCTGAAATTAATATTAGCTGAGATGAATACATGCTGTAGAAGTGCAGTTCATGTTAACTAAGGTATTTAACTAATGCTAACTAATGAACCTTGTAAAGTGTAACCTTGTTATCTTTATGAATTTTATCTTTTCAGGCACTTTTCCACCCAAAATTAGAAAGAAAAAAAATTACCATTTTACAGCTTGTTCACCATTCACAGCAGCCAAACTTAAAATGTGTAAATGCTGTCACGTTTGGAAACAGGCCTAAAAATTATGTGACAACAGCAACTGATATTGCTTCTCAAGCAGAGACCGAAAACCTCCACGGCTAATGTTAGTGGCACACCGCAACCCTTCACAACAACATAAACCCACACTTGGATACAGAATTCAATCATTTTTCTTCAGTGACAGGCAAGATCTAAGGTTGGCCATGTTTTTTTTTGCAGACCCTGAGATGAAAGAGTGCAGGTGCCCCGCAACCCGGCTTTAATATTTATTTTAAAAACCAAGATGCATTTAGATCCTCAACATTTGCTCTCCAACATTACACAAAAGCTCTGTCATTTATCATCGTTTATGGATTTTGTAATTGTTTATCAATAAAATGGACCTTTTGGCAGAGCAGTTTGTGGCTTTGCCTGCTATGCATATGTCTCTTTCTCTCTGACGTCTGGCCTGCATGTTGATGGATGCTGTGAGGAGAACAGTTCTTACAGGTCCAGACAACAGAACCAATCACCCTGGACCATAAACATGGAACTGCAGGCCAAACACAGACCACGAACTCAGCACTTGACAAAGTCTTTCAGCAGCATCATACACTGGAATAGCAAACATCTGTCCAGCCCACTTAACCAAGGCCAAGTAAGTCTTGACATATTCCCGACCAATAGTGGGTTTAGGCTTAGTTTTGTACATAAAGTGGCTTAATGTGGACCAGTATTTGTAACTATTGTCTGCCAGGAGCCAACATAAGTGGTATATATTTATCTGTTCACTCTGTTTAGTCTGTTTTTCTTCCATTAGAGCTTTTTTGTTACCTTATAATGATGTTCTTGTTTACATACGGCGGTCATTTGCTCCTTTGGCAGGCAAAGGATTCATAATAAAGACTACTGTACTGTAGTCAATTTGGGTGGAAATAAGAGGATTTCTGAACAGGAGTGGAGATATTTTATGGAGTGGCAGCAGATGGCTCCTGTAGGCCTGCTAAGATGTTGATGCGAAGATCGCGAGGAGTTTTCATGAGCAGTGCAATGAGAGGGCTACCTGACTCACTGTACTGGTATGCAGTTTAGACAGGGTGACCAGATTGTTTAAGTTTAAAAAAAAAAAAAAAAAAAAAGTATTGCTGTGATTTTTATTTTTATTTATGTATTGTGTGTGTGTGTGTGTGTGTGTGTGTGTTCTAACATTTGTGTTATTTCATAGGTTTGGTGACTTTACAGTTGTTCTAAAATGTGTTGAATGAGTAGGTGTGTCAACTTTTATCTGTCAGCGCGTGTAAGTGCTTGTACTGGATATGAAGATAGAGAACAGCAGCAAGTGTTTGAAGTTATGACATCAACATACTATATTGAAAACTGATTTGCTGAAAAATGCTCTGGAATCACTGATCTGTATAATGAAGTTTAATTCTCTGTATAGATCAGTGTCTGGAACACGCATATCAGCAAATCTAATGTTAAAAGTAACAACGTTTTTTTGTTGAATTTATTCATTTTTACAACAAAACCTCACGTTTCGTGGTTTGTTTATTTTTCCAGCTGATAACGATACGATTTTTTGACAGCCAATCAGACTCCACCTGACTTTAACCAGCTTGAGCATTAAAAGGGGCAAATTACATAACTGCAGTGTGCTTATAATAAACAGAATGTTTTCGACCATTGGTGTGGATGCTAATATAGCTATTGTTATAGTTATATTTTTCTAGTTATTGTTCTTGGTGTGAATGGGTCTTAACTCAGCAACGACTCTGAATAGTTCAGACCGTTAACTCATGAGTGATTATTTTATGTTTCCTGAGGTGCACTTAAAAAATTAATCTCAACATTAAAAATTGTCATAATTTACAAATAAAAGGCCATTTTAGCCTTCTGACTTGAATGCTCATTTGGAAGGGCGTTAGACTTAAATGTAAATGTCCACTGCTGTGATTGGCTAACATCTTTGCAAATGAAATAAGTGTTACATGTGGAACTCTCTTGAAAACGTTTATTACGTTTTTACCATTGCAGCTGTCCAGAATAACTATTTGTGAAAAGTGTTGATTATAGCATTATATTTTGATCTACTCCCGTCATTCATTCATAAGCGAGTTCATAAATGCAGTGATCTTGTCGTTGCTACTCGATTTCTGCACTCTCACAAATGCTTTCATCATAACTAACAGTGCAGACGCGATGTAAATAAGACATTCACTGTGCAGTGTAGACAGCATCATTAATTATAATAGGATAAACTCATAATGTAGGAGTAGGCATTGATATGATTCTGCAGAGACAGTCTTTTGTCACACTATTACATCATAATGTGACAAAATCCAAAACAAGCTTGGTTTCAATAAAAGCTGTTTTTGGACTAACAAGGAAGTTTTGAGTTCCGAAACTTACAGGATTTTTCATTTAAATGTTAAGTTAATTTTGTTTGGTGGCAGTCTGGAGCACTGGGAAGGTTAATTTAATCGTATCTCTTAAGATATTTTGAAATGAGCTGTAAGATCTGGGAGTCCAAAGAACTTCTCTCTCACCTGACAACAAGCTGTCCTCCATAGTTTGTGTTGCCACTCTCTGAGAACACAGAGTAAAGAAGAATAAAGGATAGGTCATAACAGAAACCAGAGCTAAACTCTCTTTGTTCTTTGCTCTTTTTTTCATTCAAGAGGAGTGCGGGTGGGTTCTTGAGTGTTTACGAGTCTTTGTTGTCAGGGACAACGAGGCCAGTGGCCGACAGATCTCACTGACAGTAACCCAGGCAGAAATGCCAGCCATAAAGACTCCAAACATAACAAACCAAGCAGAAACAGCTGTACCGCACTCTTACAGCCTCTTTGCCCCCGTCCAGAAACATCACTAACGCACTTCTGACCATTACAGAGTCTGCGTAAACCAACCACAGCCCGAAGAACCTCCTAATGAACTGTGCGAGCCAAATGCAAGACAGTTGACACGTTTTTCGAGAACATAGTCCAAAAAGACCATCATATGATTAGAACGGTGGGTTCAAGGAAGTGTTTGAGTCTCAATTGAACTGTTTTGGTGATTTGTTTTTAATTAGGCATTTACTCGACATGACATTTTTTCCCTCTTTGACTAGATACAAAGTCGTTTGGAAACCCTAGTGAGTGTAACAGTTGTCCATTTAACATAATGCATGCTGAATTAGTCTAGTCATCCATCCTTGGCCCATTTCATCTAGCCTGTACAACATTAGGTGTTTCAAAGATGAACGTTTTTTGAGGCCAGATTTGTTCAGTTGGGTGAGATAGTCGATGAAGCAATGCTTGTCAACAGATTCGTCACTTTGTAGATTAAGCATCTGCTAAGCAACCATGCAACCAATACAAGATTCTCTTCTTGTTGATCAGCACACTGTGTATCCTTGACAGGGACCAGACCTTTCTGGCGCTCTTTGAACAATAGTAAAGGATTGTCCAATAAAGTCATGAATGTTGCTGGTGTCTTGAAGTGGGGTGGAGTGCACGCAAGAGATGGAGACAGGCCACTCTTTAGAGCTCTTTACGACCCCCTGGAGACCCTTGATGATGGCGTGCCAGGGCAGAGGGCATCCAGAGAGCAAACCCAGGCCCTTTTCCAAACCTCAGAGGTTCAGCCCTACTGCAGTTACATGCCTTGAGTGAGCATGGCCATTATCTCAAATCCTCAGTTATGCATCCTGGGTTGTGTTTGTGTTTAGGACAAACAAACCAGATATACAATACTAACCTATAGACCACAACAGTGACAACCGCCTTTTTTAACGATTTTCATTCCCAAATATTTTCCCTATGTATTTTCTCCTTGAACCAGATCAAACAGGTCCAATATGTTTGAATCAAACGCATTTGAAAAATTTACTAAAGTTAGTACAAAGGTACTAAACTTAATGTCTTGTAATGAATTAGTCCATGAAGTATTCAATTTAAAAGCAATGCACCAGTTACCATCATATTACTTCATATAGTGTTATTTTCATATCTTTCAATTTTAATTTAAATAAAAAAATATATATTTATGTTATATGCTTTTGTCATTTTTTTGTCAGCTTTAATTTATATCTATTTCAGTGTTAATTTGTCATTTTAGTACTTCACATTTAACTTATTTAATTTCACTTAGTTGTCAAGGCAACAGATTTAAGTTTTTATTTATTTATTTGAGCAATTATAAAACTATTGACTTTAGTATGAAGGTCAATATGATGTACAGTATTTGATTATTTATTTATTTTTGTCTGCAGGGGGTCCGCCAGTTTGATCACAAATAATTTTTAGTTAAAAATGTAAAACATGGGTAAAAATGTTTACAAAGTTAAATTTAAATATAAGCACCCTCAAATGAAATCAAGAGCACCCTCAGTTGATACTGTAATAATATCATATTGACAAAACAGATTTGGTAAACGCTCCAGTGCGTTTTTGTGTTTGCGCTCTAGAAAACGTCAAATGTTTTGTTGCAGCGGTGAGAAATGTTGCCAATCACAGTCGTATTTGTTGATCTCTTGAACGCAATGGCCAATCAGAGCTGTTTAATTTAGTTAGAATCCACTCTCAGAACACTGGAGTTTTTGTTCAGTGCTGAGTTCTGCATGCTCGCAAATCCTGTCAAATCCTGTAAAATATTCATTATGCAGTGTAGACAACTTAATTGATTTTAATGGAACTTTTATGAAATTGCGAACTGAGATGAGTGACAGCTTTTTGAGTGGTTGTAAAGGGAGTGGTCTTTGCACGCTTTCTAGGCTATAAGGGGTCCTTGCTCTGAAAAAAAGTTGAAGACCCCTGTCTTCTGGGATTATAATGTAATTCTACATTGAAGTAAAAAAAAAAACCAACAACAACTGAATTTATGGTTTTTAACTGATCTGAAATTATGGTGGTCACAAAGCCATATTGCAGTTTCAGAGCCCATGTTAAACAAAAAACATTTCTGTAATAGAGAAAATTACTTTTTTTTTTACTTGAATCTCTGCATCTGTATATTTCACTCCGTTTTAATGAGTAACTGAGTAATAAGTAACTGTAGCTGTGCTGCTTCATGCATCCCAATGCTATAAAATCTGTGAGAGTAGATTTCAGAGAGCTAAAGAGTGTGCTTGCTTTCTTCTGTGTTTATAAACAGACGTCAATGTCAGCTCTTACAGCTTGTGACAGTTTAGACAGCAGAGAACAGCCAAGAACTGACTGAGTGTTAATTGAAGTAGGACTGTGTTACAGTGTATCTAAAAGAAAGAGACCGTCCTGCCTGACTCAAGTAAGTGATTACATTGAACATTTACTGGCAAACCCAGTCTGAGTCTTATGCGCTCTTTCCACGCACCACCTCAGTTGCTTCATAAAGCACTGAAACGCTAATTACTTGACTGTTTAGTTAAAAAAAGACATAACTATCCTGTTACAGGGGGCTAGAGAGGAAGAGAAAGGAATGGGAAGAAGGAAGGTACGATATGGAGAGAGGGAAAAAAGAGTTTGTCAGGAAATGTATTCCACATGTAGCCGTGCAGGACCCGTCACGCGGAGTGCACCCCTTGTTGAGCTGCAGTGGTCAGGGAACCCTGCTATTAATCTGAAGAGGTGACGGGTCAAACCACTTCCGTATCCGGGGGGCGGGTGTGAGGTCTATAACAGAAGCATCGAGAGAGAGCATTCGGGATATGGTCACCAACAACATGAGAAATGTCTTTTTGCTTGAAAGAGTATAGTCAGCAAGCACATAAAAAGACATATATTAATGTACTGAAATGAAACGGGGAACTTGATGATATAAAGATGGTGAGAGAAAGTCATGGTGTTAATACTTGTTTTACTGGATGAGTTTTTAAAATGGGATGGACGAAAACTATAAATGAAAAGCCCAGTATTGCTGTGATTATCGTTTTATGATGCCATAGATTATCTCACTGTATCTAAACTGAAAAAAATAAATAAAAAATCTGCATTATTGGCTTGTTTTCCTGTAAAAACATCAAAACATTATTAAAACAAGATACACTTTGTACATTAAAAGTATTTTAATTGTATTTGCTAATAAAAGTAACAAAATCGAGTGAGGTGTATGCTTAAAGCAAGAAAATTATTTTCCAAATTTGCTTCTCAAGTAAATGTTTGGACATTTTAGGGATTTTGTTATGCGTGTGAAAGTACTTTTTAGGGGCCGTTTACAGAAAACTTTGTATGCGTTTTGGGTGTTCATTTACACTACAATGCCGTTTTGGAGGACTGAAAACGCAAACTTTTAAAAACGGGTTTCAAAGTGCAAGTTTTTGAAAAACCATATTGTTATTGTCTCCGTGTGAACTAAAAAAACCCCCACAAATTTATGAAAACGGTGACGTCATGCGCATGCATATTACGTGTTCAGTGTATAGGTGAGTAGTTTTTCTTTATAGAGTGACATCACCAACTGCTGGTCTGGCAGCATAATACAGCGTTTTAGTTGTTTTCGTGGATCCGTGTGAACAGGGATTGTTCTGACTTGAAAAACGCAATGGAAAAACATTTCCGTTTTTAGTACATCGTTGTAGTGTAGATGTACCCTCAGACTTTAATAGACATCAGTGAAAGGAGCTTATGCCTTTGAAGAGAGTCTGTTTAATTGTGAACTTCAGCATTTGATAAAAACAGGGCCTTGCACCATCACAACACAATACAAGCAGACGAACATTTTAAGCCAGAGAGAAGAAAAAAAGATAAAAGCAAGCACATACTTCTGACAGAATGCAGCGATAGTCAGGCGGAAATGCTTTACGACTGGGAGTCATTCGTTTGGTTAGTGTCTCTGGCATGCAAACCACAGAAGCAGGGCCTTTTGCAGGATGAGAAACATGTTCACTGCTACAGACACACACACACAAACACACACACACACATGCTCGCAATCGCAACCCCCATTACTGGGGGCCACGCTTAAAAACGCTCAACTTAAAGCACATTTTACTGAGTTTTTAATGAGATATTTATCTTGATAGTGATCTAGCATTTTAAGAATGGCACATATTTCAGGGGTCACCGTGATGTCATCCACACGTCCAGACAGAAGTGATGCGTGGTGATTGGGTGAACGAATCAGATCGCAGGTGCTCTGCTTATCCAGTCAGGCGCTGCAAAACAGAATTATGTGAAATTTTCTAATCAATCATAAAATCTTGTGCGTTTCTCTTTGGACACCAACGAGGTCAGCAGCGGCTTGGTTTTTGGCCATCCAGAATAAAGCTGGAAAAGTACTTTTGCGTGAGTGAAGTCAGAGCCGTATCGTCAGATCTTGAACATAGTTCATCTGGATTTGCTGAATGCGAGACATGCAAGTTTTGGATAATTTCAACAATTGATCAAATATTAATCAAAAGGCTGAGCAGATCTGTATTTAATTTAGAATTCCTTTGTGCTATAGACAACCCGGGGGGATTGGGGGAGGCTACAGACAAATGTTTGAGTGAGCAACCATCTTGTTTCTTGAGCTTTTCTACTATGCATGAAACCCACTTTATCAGAGCATAATCAAATAGGTGGGGTAAAAATAGTGGGAAAATGAACCCAATGTCTTGTTCTTCTCATCTGATGTTCTTGTGTTTAATATGAGCTCATCCAGCTGTAAACACACAGCACATATTTGCCCAGACAGCTGTGAGCTGAACCGCAGTCAGTTTATGTTGGAGAAGAATGAATTAATTGATATTAATTAGATACTAAATCACACATTAACAGATTAATTCAGAGTTGTCTGATTATGATTGTGTATGACTTACTTGCTATTCACACCATTACTGACTGTTATAGATAATATTGTGATTTATAATTATAATATAAAATAACTGTTTGCTTTTTAAATATATTTTAAAATGTAATTTATTCCTGTGATGGAAGTGATGTGAAGTGATGAATTTTCAGCAGCCATTTTCTCCAGTTTTCGGAGTCACGTGATCCTTCATTCTAATGATTTGGTGCTCAAGAAGCATTTCTGTCATGACAACTCTGCTGTAGCAGCATACATTAATTACCAGCAGATCTATACAGGTGGAGCTGGGGAAGGTGTAGGGTTTCTAAAGTGCGCTGCAACTTCTACAGCAAATCCTGACCAAGTATTTGAAGGTTGAGCATGCAAGCTCATTGGCTATAGGGCAGGATCCAATCAGCTGTGCCCTATAGATAACGATTTGTTTAAAAGTAGATTGAGTTAAGGACCTATCAGCCTACTCCATCTGTTTCATGACATAACTTATTTTTTTTAATGTTGGGAACCGTTGTGCTGCTTACTATTTTTTCTGTGGAAAAACTGCTAGTTTAAAAAAAAAAAGAAATCCTTGATGAACAAAGTTCAAAAGAACGACATTTATTTGAAACAGAAATATTTTTAAAAATTAAAATAGTTTAAACTCACTTTTGAGTTTTGATCAATTTAATGCATCCTTGCTATATAGAAGTATACATTTAAAAAAAGTACTTCTTCAAAACTTTTGAACCGTATATATTTGTGTGTGTTACTTTTCTTATTCTTAGGAAATCATTGGTGGCTGAGGACAGTTTTGTAAAAAAAAAAAAAAAAGAATTGTTGGAGAGCCACGGTGTATTTCTACAGCTATATGTATGTGTTCAAAAGATACATTTGAGATGCAGTCTTGTGGATTTTGGCATATGAACTCAAATCATTTAAATTTGGGATATCAAATAATGAATTTTAATCGCATGTTACACACATATCCGTTGGTGTAACCTAGCAATGGCCAATGTCTCACTCAAAAGGTAAATGAGTTATAACATCCATCTTTAGCGATCTGTTTCTCATTCTGTTCTTTAATGATTTAAATTCAATAGCCAAAATACTTGCACATTCTCAGCTGTCTGGGTGTAAAATACAACCCTGATGTAATATGGAACACAATTTTGTTCCCTTAAATACAGTATAACTCTGCAATATACAGGGCGGTTGGCAACCCTAGGTCAAAGTTTACCCAGGACTCACACTCTAAGTCTGAGCCTTACAGATGCTGTGTTGTGCATCACTTTTTCTCTTTCACACCATCTTTAATGTTATCCAGGACCACTACATATATCAGAGTTTGATGCCTTCCAGACTCAACAGTAATGTGTGCACCCAGACAGCACCAATGAAACCAGCAGCAGGCTGAAACTATCTAGGAAATGTTGGAGTATTTACATATGGAATGAAACCCTGCCCAAGAAGACATATTGTCCATTTTGGTTAATGATAGATGTTGAATTGACGGTTAACTTGGTTTTAGGTGCTGTATGTTCTTTAACTGTGTGCTGTAACATCCAAAATCATGCTTTAATTTAGTAAAGTTATAGTGCTGCATAATTAATTGAGTGTGGGTTCATGTCTTCAATGATTATGATTGAGAATTTATTTTCCATTTAGGTGTACTCCAAATTATTGTAATGGTTGAGCATTGTAGACATGTCAGAATGCATGAATGAAGTGACAAGTCATAAGCTTTTATATTTTATAAGTAAATCTTTACAATAAGGTTTCATTTGTTAACAATAGTTCTGTCATGACAACTCCTGGAGTGATTGGCATGGTAATGGGTATGACAATGTTTTATGTTTGGTCTTGGTGGAATAGATCTGTTACGCTGCTGCTGCTTTTATTGCTGCTGCTGCGGCAGAGCAATAACGGGACTTGCTACTGCCAATACGTACACAACACGCTGCTGTGAGCAAGATCTACTGTATACAGGTGGAGCTGGGGAAGATGGGGGGTTTCTGAAACCGCGCTGCCCTGCTAAGGCAAATGCTACCCAAGTATTTGAAGGTTGAGCAGCGAGCTCTTTGGCTACTAAATACGGCAGGAACCAATCAGCTGCGCCCAAATTGGCCCGCCAGCAATAATATCAGGCCTGCGCCCGCAGCCAGAATAGCGGCAGGTTCTGAAATAGATCTGTCATGACAGCAACAGCTACTCACAATTACCTCGTCTTTATTGATTTTGCCTTCAAAATAAAAGTATGAGAACGTTTTTGCAGCAATGTTTTATTTTGAGATGAACTGAGAGCTTTTAATTAAAAGTATTGAAAGACATTCAAGAGTCTTTAGGTGATAAGACACACCGGCTAAATTTTACATTTTAAAATATATTAGAATCGAAAATAGTTTTTTAAAATTGTAACAATATTTCACAATATTACTGTATTTTTCAGCAGCAACAACAACCAGTCCAAGTGAGTTTTAAGCAGTCTTTATATAGATGAGTGATGAAGTGCTGTAGAAATATAATTTGACATTCAAAAAGAAGCTTTAGAACCAAAACGATAAGTATCAATGATAATTTCTTCACAATGACTTCGGTTCAGTCAGTAGTGGAGGGCGTCTGATTCACATGTAACACACAGTGACCTCTGTGGCTGTCTTTTGCTCAGTTGAGTCACTCTGTCAGTAGCTGTGCTGTTCCAAAGAAGCCAGACTATTCTCATCATTTCGCTCAACTGCCGTTCCCTCAGCCTTGACCCATGCAAACAAGTCTGAATCACAGGGACCTAATTAAGACGTCTCTCTTTTTTTCCCCTTCCCTCTGTTTTGCCATAAAGAAAACAGTTGCATGCATTAGAGTTTTCCCTTTCATCAGTCCAAACACCCTGGAATGTGACCCCCATTAAATTCATTTCAATTACACTCAGCATCAGCAAGCATTCAGGAGAAATATGTGTAATTTCACACAGTGGATGTATGCCTGACAGGTTTCTCTGAGTGGAAAATAAGTATCTGAGGCTAACAGATGGAGCTCAGTGACTGCCATGTCGAGCTGTTTTAATCAGCCTTATTTTGGGATAACTGTGTCCTAAACTATTGGTCTTAATTGACAACATATTGGATGTAAAAACTAATATTTTACTAACTATAAGTAACTTTGCAACTACATGTCAACTCATTAGAGAATTAGTTGACTCTCTGGTTAATATCCACTTTATTTTGATAATCCTCCAACGGACATTCTACTGACTATAAGTAACTTTGCAAGTATGTTGACGTATTCTACTGACCTGAACACTAACACCTAACAGTCTACTACAGTCTACTAATACTCTAATGAGAGTCAGTTGACATGTACAGTAGTTGCAAAGTCACTTATAGTTAGTAGAATATCTAAGTGGACCATTGAAAAAAAGTTTAACTGAGTTTCTAAATACATTTTTGACACTGACTATAGCTATAAAATTAAGGTTTGCAGCGTCCTTTGAGCCGAAATGCAGCCAAGCTGAATTGGTGAAAGTTCAGTGTGACTAGTTTATTTTCCTGAATATTTGTGTCTCCCTCAATCTACTGGGGTCTTAGCTCAAACTCAGGTAGCCTGTACATAAAACCCAACAGTCCATAACTATGCTAATCTGAACGCTTCACTGGTTTTTAATGAAGCCCATTAAACATGTGTTCTGGGGGTCCTTCAGTACTGTGTTTTAGGGCCCAGCAGCAGGGGGTTTAGTGGCTGATACGTCCCCAGGCTGCCACGCTGATCAACACACCAGTTTTATGGGACTGGAATTTTAGAGAGTGTACAGGAGAAGGAAGTGTCGGCCGTAGAAACTGTGGCGTCTCATTTGTTCAATGAGGGTGATCAAATACAATGGCAAAGTAAAAAAAAAAAACATCAGACAGAAAGGAATAGTTCATCTAGAAAACAAAATAAAAATCCTTTTTTTTATTTTTTATTCTCATGCCATGCGACTTTCTTTCAAATTTAAGAATATGAAAATGAGGTGAATCCAAACTGATCCGTTAAGCTTCAAAATGACTAAAAAGCACCATTTATAAAGGTGGTCTGTGGTCTATGGAAGAAAATCATATGAGTTTGGAAGGACACGAGGGTGAGTAAATAATGACAGAATTTTTATTTTGGGCTGAATTAATCCTTTAAGCATTGCAATATGTCTGCTGAATCTGTGCAAATGCGCATGGGAGTCAGATCAGTGCTGCCAACTGCTGAATAGATTAATGACTTTCAACCCAAGGTGTGAGGTACTTGCTTTGTTTTGAGAAGAGTTGTGAATAATTGTGATAAATTAAATTATGCTTTCAAAACTTGTATCAGCCTGTGTAAATGATCCATGCTTTCCACAGGAGGATCTTTTCCAGGGAATAAATGAACTTTTAATGGCTGGCCTCTAGATGGCTCTGCACTAAGCATAACTGAGTTCTAAAAGTGTAAGATCAATGTAGAATAAAGGCCTGTAATAACTGTGGAATGATTTAGTATCTGAGGATGTACTGGGAGCACCTGTGTTCCTTTTTTTCCTTTTTTTTTAAAACTCATGGTGATTTTGTAAAGAACAGAGATCTCTTCATTAAATGCAGAGAGAGGAAAAGATCTGAATGTTACTGGTTGTAAATTATGTTTAATTAAGGTCAATTAGACTCAGCGTACGTTATACTAGATTCTAATTGTTGTAAATGCTCTGCTCAAAATTCACCTGTAAATGTTTGGATGATAATGATCTGTGAAAAAAAGTAGGACGAAAGCAAACAGCCAAACATGACAAACCTATTACTGTAGCTTACACGTCACTCATGAGAATTGCAGAGGAGGAAACAAGCAAGAGAATGAAGGGTAAAGTGAGGGTTTTCCAGGAGCATTTAGAGCCATTGGCCGTAATCATATAATTGTAGGATATCCTCCCTCGGAGCTCTTCTAGTCCAGTGGATGGTGGGCCTCTTAATGACCCTTGACCTTTGTGATCCCTTGACCTTGAGAACGGGAGTTGAGGGAAACAGATTGGAGAAGATGTCAAATCTGTAGCATTTATCCGTCAGTACTGCATTTAACCCTGGAACAAGGTGGTTACGACCAGATGCATGCTGGAATACTTGTATGTGAATCTGTTTCAGGGTTATCGGTCAAGTTTGGGTGAATTTGTCCCCTGATGAACTTGTGGTATTTTTGTGAACTTTACTTGTTCACTTGACACATATTAGTATGTACACTACCAGTCAAATGTTTAGGGTCTGTAAGATTTTTAAAGGGGTGGTTCGGGATTTTTGACATCGGACCTCATTTTTAAATCAGCCTGGTTGTTATTCATCAGTGGAGACATTTTTTTTCCAAAATTATCCAGTCCTTATATTTGGATAGTTAGCCGATGCTAGGCTAGCGCGAGTCAATGGTATATGTTAGCCAGCCATTAAAAAACGTTTTACCCACTCCACAGTGCACCAAACGCAAATCAATTATAACACTAGACTATCGATGCAAATGTCCGTTGAGAGAATAATGTTAGAAATTAAACTTACCTTTCATCTCAATGATCCCAAAGGAACTAGTTTCTCAGCAGCTGCGGAATTTTACTTTGCTCCGGTTAGTAATGCGGCAAAAAGTAAACACAGAACAGAAGCGCACTACAGTCGTTACATCCAGCTAACGTTAGCTAGCATTCCTCAGCGATATCAAAGTCGCGGCAGGTAAATACACTTGCGTCATGTGTGTACCGGCTCACTCGGTTGCCTAGGTAATCAATATCACTCCGCTGCTGCTGTAGACAAGGCTTATGATTACAGGGAACAAATTATAACTAATGCAATGTGATGAAAAGGTAAGTTTGATTTCTAACATTATTCTCTCAACGGACATATACATCGATAGTCTAGTGTTATAATTGATTTGCGTTTGGTGCACTGTGGAGTGGGTAAAACGGTTTTTAATGGCTGGCTAACATAAACCATTGACTCGCGCTAGCCTAGCATCGGCTAACTATCCAAATATAAGGACTGGATACATTTTTTTTTTAAATGTCTCCACTGATGAATAACAACCAGGCTGACTTAAAAATGAGGTCCGATGTCAAAAATCCCGAACCACCCCTTTAAGAAAGAGTGTTTGCATGTTACATTGCTGTCTAACATAGACTTCAGTTGTAGCCGTAATACTTGTGTCCTTAGAAACCTGCTTGGGTAATTGTAATGTATTACTCAATGCATGCACTATCTTATAAGAGCTGGTTTGCTTAGACATTGTCTGCCAAGAACATAAACATAAAGCTAAATAAATGTACACCCTTTAGTAAACCTGGCTCTTCGTCAAAGATCGCTGGATCTGGCAACCCCGCTCCTATCCTAATATGTGATGGACTGAGAGGAGGAAATATTGGGGAGATTCCGAGAACTTTCCAATGCTCATTCACCCAATCCAGCGATGATCTGGGAATCCAAGCGAAATTGCAGGATGCTGTTTCACAGATGGGAATAAAGTGCAGAACTGTGAAGGGCAAATGCTTTGAGAGTCCAAAGCCACCCTGAGTGTTGACCTCGGACACTCTTGCATGCTCATGAAATGAAATAATTAGAAATACTGCATGTGATGGTGAAGTGTTTGTATTGAAGTGAACATATGCTGGTTTAGAGCTGCCGCTCATGGGAATATTCTGTATATTATTTTTACTGCTTTGCTAAAAGCCTTTGGTGTTTCTGAGTGAAGCAAACCAGCTTTTCCTGTTTTCAATTCTGCTTAATGCTCTCTCCAATTCTCTTTTTTTCTTTTTCTTTTACTCAATCCCCTTTGTTACCAGCCTCCAAAAAAAAAAAAAAAAAAAAAAAAACACTTTGAAATTTGAAATACCCAGAGTCGTTCTAGAAGCTTTTGAAACCAGCTGTTTCTCACTGCAGAATTCTTAAATTTCATTTTTTGTACGTTTTGAAGTCTTAAGTCATCTTAAGATTTAATATCAGACCGAAAGTCATTCTTTTCCATTGTAGAGTAGTACAGCTGCTGGAGTTCTGACCATATGGGTATGGAGAATGTTCTTACATTTGTGGCTAGAATGTACGCGACAACCTGACAGGATGTGATGCATTTAAATCAAAACCATAAATGTGAGATGAGAGCTAACAATATTTTGCACCAAAATGTTATTCTTTAAACTGTATGTAAAATAGCCTTTTTATGAATAATTATGTCCGAAATAATTTGACTATTATTCCGCAATTATTTACGTTGAGCCATAGAAAACCCACTATGAATTGGTGATCATTTGTTTTGTGTATATATATTAATACATTCATTTTTTTCTTGGGTAATTACTGCTTCACAACTAAATTGAAGTTTCATGCAACCGCCTCTAGGAAGTGAATTATGACAATTGTACTCAAATGTCAGAGATAGTAGAAAGGTGGCTTTACAGTTTTGTCCATACTTTCAGAGTTTGTACTAAATTCGATGAAGTACATTCTTTAGGTATGCAGGTCTGATATAGTAAATAGATTCCTGGACATACTACATTATTAAAGTCTAAAGCCTCTTCGACTTCCATGGCCTCATGGGATAGCCAAGTGTCCACTGGTTTCACACTTCTCAGAAATCTCTACAGATTCTACAGATCCTTTCATGAATACTGCTTATTCAGACATCCTACTACTAATTTGACATACTGTCTAGTAGAGTAGGGACGTATGCATATTCAGATGTTTCTTGTTACGAATGTTGCCAGTTTGAACAAACTCATTTACATGGAAGAAATAGATTTTCGTGATATCGTGACATACCTGTTTATGACACGTTGTAACAAATTGAGTTTGGAACATGATTTGAATTGTGTTTACATTGGTTCTGTTGTCATGTGTTGTCTCCTTAGCACTAGAGTTGTATTTACTGTAGGGGAATTTCATTACTCCTCATATGCCTTTTACCATTGCAGCAGTGTTTACAGTATGTAGCAGAGTTGAGCACTTTTCTGTCAACTCTCATCTCAAGTCTGTCTTGTTTATGAGTGTTGTGTTTGGATGTCACCTCTACGGCTGTCAGATGTAACGTAGAGTTTGTGTATGTGAACTCACTCCATCAAATGTTTCTTACAGAAGTAGATGGACTAAAACGGCAGTTCTCTCTCTCTATGATGTGACTAATGCGACAGCGCTGACTAGCTCCAGAATCATCTTCGGCCAAACACTCTGGATGACACACGGGCTCCATGATGAGTGTTCGGGTAGATGCAATTGTAAAACACAGATATATCTGTCTGAGATAGGCCAGGAGATGAATCCTCTTGTTAATTCATAAAATGTAGGTGATACATTAAGGTCTTTTTCTCACAGTCCATGTTTGGCTTCTTTCATTTATAATATACTATATATTTTTTACTTCTACTAAGGAAAACAGTGAGTGTGGAAAATAGAACTCATGTTCAGTGCTACTCTCATGTCTCGTTCTCTCTCTCTCTTTCTCCCTTCCTACCCATTTAACAGGATAAATAATTGTTATCATCATATTTTTCACATTTGAAATGTTGTGTTTGCATTGGCTTAGGCTTCTGGAAGCCTTGTGCAGTCAGGGTCATATTTTTCAAAGAAGCATTTTTCAATTTAGCGAGCCAAAACAGCGAGCTGCAGTAGTTATGTTGACCAGCTTGGCCAGACCAGCAAAATATGGTTAACATTCAAAAAATAGTTCCACTTTGATAACTACATACCAGTTTTGTTTTTCCAGCTAATTATAATGAAATACCATGCATAAGCAAGACCATTCTGGCACAAAGCTGGGCCGTTTAACGCATTTCAGTGTGCTACAGACAAAAATATTTTCTTTTGACTATTAACAGAAGAAAATGGTGTTTAGTCAACCTAAAGAACTGTAATCAGCTTGTGTAATTTTCAGGCGCTCAGGTTAAAGTGAAGTTCAGTATCCTAAACTGGAGCGATTGCTTCAGTCATTAGACATTTTGCAAAGAAATGGAGAGAAAGGAGAGGGATATGATGCAAATAGATGAAACATCAATTAAAACAGAATGAGAAACAGATAGTTTGATTGATTCCTGTATTCTTAAATGATTTTCTAGATGAAAACATGTTCTGATGTGCTTCTTCCTGATGAATAGCAGACGAAAGGAGGTTGATCAACAGTATTTTGCTGTGGGGAGTGAAGAGATGAGACGGGATCTGAACCGCACTAAAAACAACAAAGCTAGCCCTTGCTCTCTGCCGGTACATAGACAACACTGTTTCATTCATGCTACTGTGTAAGACGCATTGCCTTCAGAAGTGGGGATACTGACCCTGTTCTTTTTTACATGTGGAAAAGGTTAAAGCCACTCAGTGTTACTGTTGAGCTGTTTTCTTCATTTAAAAAAACGAGCAAACTGTTCCAGGTTTATGTCAGAGCCCAAATCCAATGACTCTGCAGGATGTTTTTGTTTTCATGTGATTGTCTGTTAATGCTGCACTCAGAAGTTTTTCCTTTAAATTGAATCCATTTCCCCCCCCACTAAAGATTCAAGCCCAAAACAGTTCTATACCTTATAGAGTGGGTCACCTCATGGAAGACTCCATGTTGAGATCAAACAAATACTACTCAAACAAACAAACAAACAAACAAACAAATAAATACTGAGTTTAGCGGAGTAACTGTGGGAGTTTTTATGTGTTTATATTAGTTATCTTTGGGCCTGTAAGATTTTCTTTTCTTTGAAAGAAATGAATACTTTTATTCAGATCAAAAGTGACAGTAAATGACATTTGTAATATAAAAAAAAGATTTCTATTTTAAATAAATACTGTTCTTATGAACTTTTTATTCATGTTTCTTTCTATTCAACTGTCCATTGAAGGATCCTGAAAAAAAAATCCTACAAAAATGTTAAGCCAGCACAACATTTTTCAACATTGATAATAATAATTGTTTCTTGAGCACCAAATCAGCTTATTATAATGATTTCTGAAGGATCATGTGACACTGAAGACTGGAGTAATGATGCTGAAAATTCAGCAATCAAAGTAATAAATATTTTAGTATAGTTTAAAATGTAATTATATGTAATAATATAATTTATTTATAAATAATATTTCAGCATTATTACAGTTTTTACTGTCTTTTTCAAATAAATGCAACCTTGGTGAGCATAAGAGACTTCTTTCAAAAACATGAAAAAAGAAAAAGAGAGACAACTAACTTTTGAATAGTATTATATGAACTGTATGCTTATATGTATAAGATGTTTAGTGATCGTCTTGGTTATTGTATTGGTTTCTCTGTGTGTGTATGTGCTCTCAAACTTGATTGGTTGATTCTGGCTTATTATTGTCAGAGGTCAATTAGTAAAACCTCTTGCAGACCATCTCTCCCTCTGATTGATCCTACTGTGTAAACACACACACGCACACACACTTCTGACAGGGGGCTTAGTACGTGCCATTTTGCACTGACAAAGTGGATTCTTACCACTGTGTATCCTTAACCTTTGCATACCGGTCAAGCACTCACTAGATCCCTAAGAGACCTAATAAGCACACACACAAAGATTTCACAACCTGCAGTAGTTGCTGGTTTCTGGTCGGAGGGTCTTGGAGTATAAAGCAATGAACTGGGTTGGGGGTATTATAGGTTCAGAGTGTGAACAGATATTGTGCAGGTATGTTATTCAATACATTCAAGCACAGAGACTTAATAAGCAGACCTCTTAGTGCTATTTTAAAGATTTCTTTGTATTATTATTATTATTATTTCAGCTATTGTTTCTCTGTCTGTCGGATCTGTAGCTCTTTAAACCTACAGTGGTGGTCGCGTGTCCTTCAACTAAACTAGTACATTTATTATCAATACAAAGATTGACTAATGCTAACATAGCTAATAATTTGTTAGTGCCAACACATCCATTATTAATTACACACTTCTGTTCAAAACTTTGGGGGAAGTAAGATTTTAAAAAAGAAAGAAATCAATACTTTTATTCAGTAAACATGCATTAAATTGATCAAAGGAGACACATTTCAATTTCAAATAAAGCAGACATACTGTGGCGGTCCATGTGCTTGTCGTCTAAGGCTAGGACTAGTTTGCACAAATTGTCTAAGGCCAATTCCAATAGTTTGTTGGAAAACTACTGTGTTTACACTTATGGGGAGTTGGTACATTTCCACTCAGTGGTGACCTATGAATACAAAATATTATTTGTTTCTGCTACATCACAATCCATCTTAGGGTGGTTCTTTAGCTACCTGTATGGCAGTAGACAAATAAACCTGAAAGAGCCGGTGCTTAGAAGTTTGGTGCTTGTGACACATTTGACAGCCATTGTTCGAAAATTCAAAGGCTTCCTGTAAGCACCTACCACATTCCTTTCTTCAGGTTGAATTTGACTTGTTTTCTAATGAAGGAGGAAAAATTGCTTGCAAACATATTACCCAAGAACAAAGCATCAAACAAGAGTTCTGTTTGAAATATGACTAGGGAATATTTTCACATGCTCCAAAATGCAGGAGTGCCAGACTCCAATTCTTTGTGACACGTTTCATAAATCTACCTACATGTACCATTGAGTTGAATTGTAGCTGCGGGTTACACCAAGAAACAAGATCAACAAACATATGTGAGAATTAAGAGTATCACTGAGTGTTCGTTTTACCCCACTATTCATTTTCCAAACTTTGTTCATGTAAATATATTCACAATTTCCACATCTTAGTTTTACTCAGTATCGTTGGAAATAACAACAGACCGGATCAGTGTAAGACATTGGCAGAAGGCCGTTGAATTGTTACGGCATGTTCTGTTCTGCATTTGGTTTAACATTTCAACCAGGATTGTCAAATGTCAGGTCCAATAATGATAAATGCAATTTCTTGTGGTTAATTACCTAGAAAAGGAATTCATTTTTTTATTTTTTTATTTTTTATATGATATGGTGATTGATTCACCTCTATTAATATCTACTAATCTGTTGCCACTGCGTTTGGTATGGAAAAACCTTGACAGAATTCACCTATAGAGCTGGACCTGATTCATAAATTTCATTATTTATTAATTTTATTCTTGGAAATATTGAATTTTTTTTATGTAAGTTTGATATAATAGCTCTAATAAAAACCTCTTTAACATTAAGTTATTTAAAAAAAAGGCTATGCAAAGAATCAGACTCCTTGTAAATAGTGATTAGTGAGATTTACTAAATCCTCACCTTCATATCTTAGCCTCATCGTTTCCTCTCTGTTTGTCCGGTCTAAAATCGTTGACACACTGATGGGCCGCATGTCCCTCCAGGTCAGATGCATTGCAGTGGGCTAACAATCTCTCCCAGATTAGCTCAGATTATAGTGTTTATTTTTCACAACTGCTGAGATATTAACTACCTAATCAGCCACAGCTGCGTCTGGCCCTCTTTCTGTTTACAAGAAAAATTAGCAGCACCTAATTACCTGAGGTGCTTAGATGCCAAGGCCTTAGTTTCGCTTCTCACTTCTAAAGAAGTGAGGAATTCTAAAGATGGGTTGGTTTTCCTAAATAGTTAACCAATTGCCTTGGAATGTTTTTCCACTCTACTTTGCCAAATCCTTAGAATGAGCCCTTGTTGAGATAAGGTCACTATGCACAATATGCATAGCTCCATACTATCACATAAGTATTTGTTTGATATCACATGTGAAATGTGACTAAACTTCATGGTCTGTTAGTGGGATCTCACTCACCTTAAAAATTCCAGTTGTTTCCTGTATTGTGTGCACATCCAACCCAAATTGGGTGCATGTTCACCCACAAATGACAGTATTGTCATGAATTTTCATGTTGTTCCAAACCTGTATGACTTGTATTTGTATTCTGTGGGACACAAAAGACGGTTTGAAAAATGTCTCTCCTTTTTTTTTTTTCACCAATGAAACATACAATGGAGTCCAACTGGATTCCATTGACTTTCAATGTGTGGACTTATTTTTTAAAAGGATATGAAGGTGAGCAAATTATGACTGCATTTTCATTTTTAGGTCCTCTAGACATTAATTAGAAGAACTGAGAGTTCAAATTGCCACACTTGTTAAATTAAATATCAGTGTGGTCTGTGTAAAACCAAAGTCCCTTTAAGACAAGTAATTTCATTTGGCGGCCATCTTTAAAATGCCTCTTAGGCATGCAAGTGCAGCTCCTTTCTTTTTGAATGGGGGAAACATAACATTCTCAGTACTGTTCTCCAAGCTTACGCTAACATTTTTTATATTTGAAATCAATGAAATCTGACAACAACTGTCTCATATATTTTGTTTTTTAACGCTGAATTATGACAGAAAACTACATTATTCAGGGGCTAAGATAATACACTCAGCTGAAAATTGCATTTTTAAGTTCACTTATCTGTTCTAAAAATCCGTAAAAAAAAATGTGATGACGTCACATATTTTCATACTGCCAGAGGTGCTGCTTTACGGAAATTCAAGAAATTCAAAGAACATTACCTTTTTTTGTTCTTGGGGAATGAAAAGGACAATCCATTCCCACTGTTGGAACAATGTATTGCTGCACACCTACGAGGCATTTTCAATCTTTATTTCTAATTTATGCTATGATCAATGAAATGTTATTGAGCAGGATATTGACTGGATTATTTAAGGTTGTTATACCGTACCATGTATAAACACATTGAACACAAGAATAGAAAAAACACTCAAATTCCATTTATACCCATGCACTTTGTTTACAATACATATATAACGATATGAAAATAAAAGTGCCCGCAGGAAAATATAAATACAGTACACAAAAATTTACTTCGACAGAAAGTCCTCCTTAAGATAATGTTTCTGATTCTGCTTTAGCTTCAGGTGCCATCAAACGGGGTCTCTGGTCGTAATCAGTCGCAAGTCAGTCACTGACCAATCAGCATTCATTAGCAGAATGCTAGCGTGTTCCGGCCAACAACGGCCCAACCTGTAAGAAATCGAAAGGACATAAGTACTCATTCATTCGACTTTTGGACTATAATCTATATTGAACTTGCGGAATCAACTATAAAATCTACGTTGATTCAACGACAAGCAGGAGAAAGATATACATTTAGCCGTCTAGCTCCATAGACTCCCATTCAGTCTGCGCTCACCTGCGATCACCTCCAGTGGAATTCTAATTGAACTGCAACCAAGATCGATACAATGGGGCTAATAAGAAGTGCCAAGGCTCTCCGTAGACGGGCTCTGGCAACGCTCAATATGCCGGAATAAATCCCGCCTTCTAAATAAGAGCCAATCGCCGATTGGTAAAGTCATCGTGTCTTGTGTGATTATATAGTCTTTGGTAAAACCATGGATTGCTTGGATTACATCACCTAAACTCATTCATTTTCTATCAGAAGTGGAATCAATACATTAGCAGCTTTTCCCAATTGCTCATTTATCATGTTTGCAAAGGTTATCTCAGGTGAGAAGGCAGAGATAGTATGAAGATAAATACATAGTTTTCTACAGTGACCCTCATGTTTCCACATGTAGCAAGTCTGGTGTAGAAGCCAAAGGTAGATTTCAATGGGTAGCAGGAGCTGGACAGATGATCACTATCTTTGAGGTTGTTCTTTTGCCAAGCCTTGGCTTCTTGAGCTGTCTGTCTACAGAGCCAAGAAGCATATCAGGTTTTTCTTTTTTCTTTTTGTCCATTTTAGAGCCGGAGTACTCAAGGACCACTGTTCTCGACTGTGCCAACATCTTACACATTATATTTTTGTTGTTGATGGATGGAAACCATACCACATTGTGTACATGTTTTTATAGAGCTCCGTCAGAAAGAAAGAGATTGGCGCTTGTTCAAAATGGAAAGAACACAGTTATCTAAATGAAATATGTCTGTGGTTTTCAAGGATGTACTTGGCTGTTTTTTTCACCTTAGAGGGAACGGCAAGCATGCAGTTTAATGAAGAACCCAGAGAGGAGCAGATAGGTGAGAGGAAGTTTGAGAAATGTCTGAGCGAAGAAGTTTTGGTCCGTTTGTGGCGGTGAATCATCATTTTGAGGCTGCTTAGAAATCTTAGGTGTGAGATATTTTAGTAATAGCCTACTCTGGTTGGCACAGGGTATTTTGTCAGTGATGGTCTGTACTTTTATTTCAATATACAGTAGAAGTTGCACAAAATGAAATGTTAAAAGTTTATACAAGCAGCAGCTAGTACAGTTTTGGTGGTGTAACAGTGGCCATGTACACACTTCAGCCTCTTCTGAGTACTTAATCCTGTTCTGTACACACAGAGTTGGGTTATTTACAAAGCTACGTGTCGTGACTCATTCGCTAATTTTGACACTAGTCTGTTTCCCTCCATCATTGTTGCATCCAACAGCTCTGCGGTCAAGGACTAACCCATACATTACAGTTCACAGAGAGCACATTGTTTAAAACAGCAGCTTAAAGAACATAAACACTGCATCTCTGTTGACGCTGCCTTTCTTAAAATTGTCAGTGCGTCTTGTCAAAAACAAGTGTGTTCAGCTGTTGACATACATGATTCTTTACAGCTAAGAGATGCTAAAATGTTGCTGTGGATACCACTGTCAAGTTTCAACCATCGCGGTTTCAGGAGTTACTCTGGTTATAATTTAGGGGATTCACTACTGTATTTACTGTAAATGCGATTGTCACCCCTAAAGCTTTACAGTGTGTATGTCTTTTCTCATATGCTTAGTTATCCTCAAAGTGTTGGTGCTCCTCAAGTGAAATTTAAATCATGTGATGTTTGATATCATAATGATGTCATAGTTTCTTTTCTTTGGCTGTGTGTAATGCATATAAAAGCATATACATATAGAGTAGAGGTAGGCTTCTTTATTTTTTAAAAGCCAAGTGATGCTAAACTAAATGTTTCTCCTATGTACAGGACAAGAATGTGCAGTACGATGAGAAAATCTTGACCTACTGTTCAACTGCAAAATGTTTTGTACATTTAAAATTGAACATCTTACAACTTCCAGAAGATACATTTTACAATGTGTTGCGATCAAGTGTAATATTTAAACTTTTGTGTTTCCAAAAAATCGGAGAAAGGGATTATTATGTGACTCATAGCTAAAGCAAAAGATTATATTACTGGATTCTGTCCAGAGCATAATCACAATGACTCAGTATTAAGTGATGTTCTGGTAGAGAGCCACCGACAGTCTTCTCTGAGTAGATGCAGAATACCACGCACACTTATTTAATCCAGTGTTTAGATAACATCCTTGGGAACGGCTTTTCAACAGACTGTTTGGCATTCATTTAGCATAGTTAGAAGGTTTATAAATATGGAAGAAATTGTATTTATTGCTTAACATTAATTTGCGAAGCAATAGACCAGAAAGTTTTGTTTTAGAGCTGCGCTCGGTCATTAAAGGCCTTTAGTCAAGGTTATAAGACGTAAGAATTCCATCTAATGGGTGTTTTTTCAACTATGGGCACTTTTGGACTTTTAGAAAATAAACTATCTTAAACACATTTTTTACACTCTCACTGGTTTATTTGATTTGTCTGCAGACAATGTTCAACAATGGATATACTGTACATGCGTTTCTCAGAAAGTCATGAACATTTCCTACCACATCTCAAATGGCGTTTTGTGTTTAATAATATTTTGTGGTGGAAATGATTGTGATGAAAACAACAAAAAAATAATAAAAAAATTTCTTTGTCTTGCTAAGGCTAATTTCATACACTTAAAAAAAGTTGCTGCCTTAAATTCTTATACAGTTAACTTGGATATTTAAGTCATTTCTACTTAAATTACATAAAACTGTCTTAACAATTTGTTGAATCTTGTATAAAAAAGTTGAACTTATTAAATAAAATAACTTTTGACGAGTTAAAGCAATGTAAAATATATATTGTCATAATGTATTGATCATAATCTTTTTTACAGCTAGCTTTTTTTGCATCCAAAATGCACATAATTAAATCATATTTACATTCATATTTTGACAATTAATTAATTGGAATTGCCATATTATTGGTTTGTTTTCCTCACCCATACACACAAAAAAAAAAAGTACTTAATTTTTCTTTGGCAAATATTTGCTGCATATTTTTAAAGTAAATTTCACATATGGAATTAAGTAAACTCTACTTAACTAAGTTAAGTTAAATTAACAAAGAAAATAAGTAATTTTAACTTGACTAGTAAAAGGTTGTTACAGATCAGCCAGGCTCTCACACCAGCCAATCACAGCGCACCTGAGTTCTAATCACACACACCTGCACCTCATCATCATCACCACCATCACCATCACCATCACCATCACCATCATCATCATCATCACCACTATAAAGACACACTCTTCACCTCTGTTCACCGTCCGATCTCGTTCATACAAAGAGGAGTACTTACCCTGTTATCGATAACCTTTATTCTCCAGTCTCCACTCTTCTCTTCTCTGTGTCTCCAGCGTCTTCAGTGTTCTTCATTCCAGCCACCCGTCTCACCCACGATCAGTCTCCATTCCTGTAAGAAGAACCATTCCACTCATCGCCTGCACACCGCTCTCCAAAGTATCATTGTTCATATCACTACCTGCATTCTGTCTCCGCTCAGTGTTGTCAATAAACTCCTGTTAACTTCATTATCCATCTCTTGAGTCTGCTTCCGTAACTAAGGTTGAGTAAAGTCTATTTAGTTGAAGTTTCCTTTGTAATACATTTCACTCAAACAAAATAACATTGAATTAAACCACACTTTTTAAGTATATGCTTTATTTAGAAACATCTAAGTAATTAATACATTAGATATTGTGTGAGACACCATATTTACATAAAAGAAATAATGCGTTACGTTAACGGAGAGACCTCAATACTTGGTAGACAATGACGGTAACATTTGTTGAATCGTTTTTGTTTGAACGTGTCATTTTGAGTATAAAATGAACTCCATGTCACAAAATGGCAAGTTACTAATCCTAACAACAAAAGCAATTATAAAACAGTGTAAATACAGCTGGAAAACAGTGAAAAATCAACCTCATTAATTATTCAAGGCCCAGTGCATGATGAACACCAGTATCAGAAAAGTTGAGTAATTTTACTTCATTTTATAACGTTGATATTTACGCTTTCATTTCTACACGCTTGAATTGAGTAGTAATATAGAATTTACTTAGTTTTTTAAATTCCTGCCTGAACTAACTTTTTCATGTAAATTACATTGTTTTAGTTTTTTTTCTGTAGTATTTAGTTCACCTCAAAATCATTTGAATTTGAATCATTGAACTGAACTGAATACAAAGCTGTAAAAAAATGTATAAAATGAAATAAACACAAACGTTGAAATGTTTGATTATTTTTTTTTTTTCTTTGTTTAGGTTATCAGTTATATAAAAAATATAAAGAATTTTATGGATTTTAATAAAATATTTAAGATTGAAACTTAGATTAATCTTTTATCAAAACACTGAAACTTTTGCCAAAAAATAAAATAAAAATGAAAATAAACTTTTGGTAATTTGGTTTATTGGGTAATTTAACTAAGTATGCAGTTTTGCATATTGCTACTCATTTGTTCACGGTGAAGTGTGTCCAACTGTTGACATGTTTATCTATCGTAGCTTATTCACGTTGTGTGCATAAAATAGATGCTGAAGAAATCAAAACGTCAGTGTTTCGGGCAATGTTTTTAGCCCTCCAAAACCATTTCGACCAAAACTGAAACATTTTGGTTGCTGTATTGGATAAATGTGTTTGGTTGCTGAAATTTTGGTGCCGTGTACATAATCAAACGTAAGCATATGAAAAGTGTTAAAGATAAATTATGAAGGCAGAAAAAAGAAATCTGTTAGAAACCCTGGGATATAAAAGTGCCCAAAGTTGACGAAAGTTGTTATTTTTATTTCATCCAAATGTATGAAGTCACCAAGATGTGTTGTGAAAGACAGGTAGATTGATGTGTGTGGGGGGTATGAGAGAGAGAGAGAGAGAGAGAGAGAGAGAATACTCCTTAGCTAAGATCTATGACCTAGTGAATCAGTGTTAGTAAAGGCTGAGCTGTTCTTGATCTGTTTACAGAAGGAGGAGTGTGGAAGATAAGAGAGACACAGATGAACGGCTATACAGCAGCTTCAGCTCTGAATCACAGAGGGGGGTGGACACGAAATAACAGCCCCATTCAGATTGATAAGAAAAAGAAGAGCTTGAGTGCTGAGAGAACGGTAATGTTGACGACACGCTCACTTGCGTTGCTATAGCACCATTCAAGAGCTGCTTTCAGACTTATTTACAAATGTTGAATATTTGAGCCAACAAATTAAGCTAGTGATTCAGTT
The DNA here is from genome assembly GCF_965113295.1 of Leuciscus leuciscus. Classification (NCBI taxonomy): domain Eukaryota; kingdom Metazoa; phylum Chordata; class Actinopteri; order Cypriniformes; family Leuciscidae; genus Leuciscus; species Leuciscus leuciscus. The sequence continues at coordinate 18,525,484 of NC_138746.1, read as the reverse complement.
TACATATTCAGGGCTTGTTTTATATCCAGGGTGGTTTCAGCATTGAAAATGATTTTTCCATCTCAGCAGTTCATGTGTTTATTTGCCCTTTTTTCTCGTGTGGGGGATCTGTAACGTGAGATGCGGTTTTGCCAGTCACTGATCAAACTCTAGAAGACATGACCTGAGGTGAAAAGCCAGTCCGTATCATTTGCCTTCCATCTTTCTCTTGCCCTCCGTGTGTGCAGATTTGGGAAGGGTTCCATATCTCCACATGCTGTCGGACGGCTGCCAGAAAGGGCAATCGTTTTGCTACCTTTTCAGCAGCAGACATAAGTGATTAGCAGGTGAAGAATCGGCCATGTGCTTGGGGTCATGCTGCACCGGCCTGGAAATTTCCAAAGCAAACAAATGCACTAATAGCAGCAGCTATCTTGAGGGAGTGGGTTGTATTGTGTCTGCAGTTTTCGATAAAGCAAATATACTCTTCGCCTTATTCAAATAGAGCTGTCTTGCAATCTTCTTTATGGTTTCATTATTAGAGTCATTAGTCATTTGAGAGAAAAGTTTGAAATAATGATTTGCTTCTTTTTTTTTTATTAATGCCAAAAGATTTTTCACAATTCTTTGATGAATAACTTAAACTGTGAATTTTATAATTTGTATAACTTTACTTTAGATAATCTGTACGTTTTATTCATGCATATTTATATATTGATATAAATAAATGCTATATATGTACTGTTCTTTATGTAAATAAACAAATAACAAAATAACATTTTCCTTGCAACACTGAAGCACAGATAAATTCAGTAATACAGTTCTGAATAGAACAGTATAATGGACAGAAATAGCCACTGCTGTGTATAACATTTCATTATGTTGAGTTAGACATGGCCCTGCTTTGACCTCAAGCTTATGGCAGTTCCTACTGTACTGGCACCCGCAGCTGTGTGAGCCTTACACGCTTCTCTGGAGGTTCATAATGTGGTATGATGTCAGAAAGGACCTTGAGTTTGGCTGTGTGACATTCATCAGTCAAAATTCCCATCCTGAGTGCCAGTACTTGGAGATATGACCTCACAACGCTACGCTTGGCCTGACCAGACTCCCCCACGCCGACCTGTCCAGAACTCCAGCCCAATCACTTGTTGCCAGGCAACTCCAATGAAAATATTGCCTCAGTGTCTGCTTTATAAATACTTTAAATTAGTTGTAATTTGAGTTAAAATCATGGTTATGAGTCAAAACGGGGTTGCAGTGGACCACAGGTCTTTGCTGTGTGGGACGCAGTGGCTTAGCTGGGTCAACGCCATGTTGGAAGTACAGCTCAGTTTGTAGACATTTTCCCAGCTTCTCACACATGCTTTAAACTAAACTTAGTATTAGTAATATTAGTATACAGAAGGTGCACAGTGTCATTCACACAGATACAAAACACCATCATGGTAACAGAAATAACAATTTAACAACATAAGATGGAACATGAAAATGTATTTTTTTGTATAAATAAAATGTACATTTTATTTTTTTAAATAAAATAAAAAAACATTCTGGGAAAGTCAATTTATGGTGTTCACTGTACAATTATAAAATTATCACTTCCAAAAACTGTACATTCAACTGTATATTACAGTAAGATGACACGAAATGTCTCATTAGATCTAGTTTTTCATCGGTCAGAGTAAGGGAACAAACCATTAAATAATCAACGGCCTTTTACCATTACAATTATGCTAGTTTTTACAGTGTAGAATCAACTCCATACCAACAAAGTTAATGATTTATAAGCTGTAGAGTTATATGTAAATGCAGGAGGGCAGAGGGATTCCAGATAAGCGTGGAGGTGCTGAAGGAAAGGGAAGACGTACGCGCGATGCTCAGAGTGAGCAGACCTCACACACACCCACACATCCCCCCACGCTCTATCCCTGCTCAATCTCAGGTTTCATATCTGTCAGTTTTTACGAGCAGTAATTTGTTTAGGAGAGCTGGGGGAGGAGAATAACTGCCTAACACCTTTACAGCTGCACGACCAGGGGGTTTGCTGAGAAGAGCTTTCACTGATTTGTGCCTACAGACACCAGGGTGAGCCAGTGATGTCATCAGCACGCGCCTGTGTTGTCTCAGACGGGCGGGCTGACAGGGTCATCCTGTGGGTGTGGCCTACCCGGGGTGCTCTGCTTTATGTACAGCTCTTCCATTTTCACCTAATGCTGGGTGTGATGAATCCTGATCTTCTAGCAGAAGGAGCTGGATGCAACATTTTTGAATAACATCAATCCACAAATCTGACTTGTGGAGTCATAAATCACACCCTGGGCCAGATTTACTAACAGCTTGCACCAGCGCAAACCTAAATCTTTTGGCATTAAAAAAACAACTGTCAGGGTTTACTAAAGACACACATTGAACAATTAGCTCTGAAAAGGCGTGGACAGTTATTTTTTCGGCTTACCTTATTGCATATGCATTTGTAGGAGTTTCCCTTTCAGACACAAAATGTATGGGAGGAGAGTATTAAAATTAATTATGCGAGGTGATTTACTAAGGTTTTACTGGTATTTGTGCCATTATTTACCACCCCAAAAAAAGCATGTCTTACACCAGACGCTAATTTGCACTGCTCTTGGTAGATTGCTTTGGTCATTATGGAAATTATCCGGCTGCGTCTGTTCTCTTTAATTTGCACGTCGTTAGTAGATCATGTGGAGAACTTTCCGCTCCCATCTGTGCTTTTTTGGAATTGCGCTCTCACGCTAATTTGTCCTGTTTAGTAATTCTGGCCCCATGTTTGTCCATTTAGCCAGAGAAGAACTGGCTCCCTGACTGAACCTGGTTTCTCAGTCTTAAGTTTTAGCTAAGGTTCTTCAGGGGTTTTTTCTCTATTTCTGTCACCTGATGGAGTCTGGGTTCCTTGCCACTGTTGCCTTTGGTTTGCTTAGTTGGGATTTAAAACGTAATATTCAGTAATGTAACTAGTGGTCGACCGAAAGGGGATTTATAATGGCCGATGCCGATGATGAGACAGCAATCTGGCCGATTGGCCCATATGAGGCCGATACAATACATGTGAATACAGTAAATGAGAGACATAAAGAATATTGGTGAAACTAAATGAACATTTATTTTAAATAATATTTTTGACCTAGCCATCAGAGTTTTGCCATTTTCTTTGAGCGTCAAAAATGTGTGCGAGTGTTGTCTGGACTTTGCACACTGAGGAAAGTCAGTGCATCTCTTGAAACGGCATCTCTTTTCTTCTGTGCTTCTTCATGCACAGATGCATGGCAAGACTTTAGGTGACTCCACATGTTTGTGGTATTTTTTTTCTTCCCTGTTGCAGCTCCCATTTTCACTGCAAATATTGCACTTTACATTCCCTGGTGTTGGCTCTGTAAAGTAGTCCCACAGGGAGAATAATGAGAAAAACAAAAAAAACATTTCATATAAAACTGTTATTAGATTTTTCAGTCGCATAAATAATTACTGCTGCTTACTGATAACATTGATAACATGATAACAAATAACATTTATAATTAATGAACCAATCTAAACAATATTCATAAATTAATGAAAAAATTGTATGTGGAATTCCATACATTTATAGTTAATTATAAATCTCACATATTTCTTAACACTATTTACTTTAAACAGGTTGTTTTACTTTAAGTATATTTAGATAATAATGATTTATGTCTGTTTAGTTTTGCTGTTTTGTTTCTTTGAAAAAATGATGCAAGACGTCACACGCATTTGCATGCTCGGTTAGCGCCACGTAAAAGCTTATAGCTTAATTGAAATAATTTCATAATTGATGAAATTCACGGTTATTGAATTGAACTGAACCAAACCAAAATAATGTATTTTTAGAGCTGCTTTACAGCATAATTTAGTTTCTCATATGTGATTAAGTTTGCATTATTCTGTTATTTTCCTGTTTATTACTATGAAGCTGCTTTGAAAAACAATATGTATTGTTTAATGTTAATGTATGGGTAAAGATGACTTGACTACTTGTAAACAAAGGACCGACAGCAAGTAGTATGCAAGTCGATACTGCTTAATTGCAGTGTATAAGGAGTGCAGGTCCGATTTCCTTTGACCGATCTAATGGAACTCTGGGAGAGAGGATCTGGTGATGTCATTTCGAAGGCTTAACCATTTATGATGCTTTTACTACTTGCCTGAATGACAGAGGCATCACATAACCGCTCATGCTGAGACATGGCCTTGCATGTGCCACTCCTTCTCAGATGCTGATTTCTTATGTTTTTATGTAAATCAGTTCAATTGTTGTCTGTTAAAGGTCTTACCTCACTAGGATGTCCTAAATAAGTACCTGCATCCAAACACAGCCCAAATCACCAAAACAGCAACCATTACCCCTCCAAAAAACCTGTAGAAAAACAAGGGCAGCTCAGGATGACTGTTTGGCTCTGGTGCACTTGGCCCGAGGTTGAATTATTGTTAAATGGAGCAGTTGGCAGTGTATCAGGGCAGTTTGAAAGTGTCTTTGACAGTCTAATGCCATTGTTGGAGCAAAGATGAGGAGTCGTGTTGTCTCTGGCTGGGTGCAGGAGAGCCGAGAGCAGAGCTTGGCATGTTTATTATAATACGTTTCAGTGCGGCCCAGTGGGACCCGGCCTTCCAAAGAATCTCCTGTATAGGACCCCTGCACGGTGGTGCATATATACCGCACACTTTACAGTACAGATGAGACGTACAAAATGACTGGCTGGAAGAGTCCAGAAAGCTGAGTTATGATAATGACTATTATCTTGATAAGTTTGCATTTGTGTTGCACCATTTGGAGCCAGGATTGTCCTAAATGGTCAATAAATTGTCAAAGGATGAAAACTTAATTAGAACGTCAAACTGTACTTTGTTTAAAGATCACGTTCTAAAATGGCTCATTTTACTGACGATCCTTGACGAGCTTTCATGAAGCCAGTATTTACAGAATTAGCTGCCAGTCGTATAGAATAGCGAACATAACCATCAGACAACAGTAGATCCGTCAGTAGACCTATACAGCAACTATTTGTTACAGTTGTTGAGACGTCGTACGAAAGAGTATTATCCAAAAATAAATCCCTCAATGGCTAATGTCTTTATGTCTGTTAGATATCCGTTCATTACAGCAGAATTATAGCTAGTCATAGAGTAGCAGGAGAAGTGATGCATGTTCTCCACACTAAAGGACACAGCTGCCTGGACGCAAATTTACAATTACTGCCAAAATGGCAAGATGTTGCATTAAGAAAACACCAGTATTAATAGACAGCACTCCAGAGAATCGTTAACCGAGTTCAGGCTTTGCCTTTTAATTAATGAGAGTAGAACCATTAAAAAAAAAAAAATGCTTGTGCAATCACTGTGGCATAATATTTATTCTTTTCTATGTCAGTGGTGTTCGAACACCTGACAGAGTTTCTGAAGCTTTCAAAAAAAAAAAAGAATTTAAAAAAAATGTTGTATCAGCCTTTTCCATGGGAGTTAACTATGGAGGGGAAAGTGGACTTTCAGAGTTTGACATGGATGATTTGATCCCCATCACGTTTTAAAACTGCTTGTGGCAGCTGCATTTGTCTATGACTGAGAGGAAGCATCTCCAGTTCTTCAGCAGGAGTTTTCATTTTGTTAGTGTGTGTTTTATAATGAGCTCAAATTTGTGATTTTTAATGTTGAGTAGTTTTGTTTGCAAAGTGGAAACTTTAATGTTCTCTGTAGCACCAATGTCCCTTTTGATGCTTTTCTGTGTCGTTGCTTTTTTCCAAAAAGAAACTCAAACAATTTGGTGGTTTGGGGCTTATTTTTTTTTACGTTTTACATTTTTACTTTATATTTAAACAAATTAAATCTGTTGGTGCAGTATAAGACAAGATACATTATTCAGGATTTAAACAAATGTACTAGGATTTTTTTTTAAGTGTAACTATTATTTTATTTTTATTTTAATGAAGATATATTCCATAAAAACACATCTTACTGTCTCATGCAATGTTTTTTCTCTAGCAAACTTATTTTCCAGTTTAAATTTCTAAAATCCTTAAATTATTGTTTATAATAATAATTGATATTGTTGCTTATATTTTAATTTTGACTTAGTAATTGTTTCTGCTACAAACCTGATCAATCATAACAGTAGACGATTTTGTTAAATCATGCATTACCTAATTATTATTCATGAGCTGAGCCTTTACCATTTTGTGATGTCACTGTAGGGGCTTTATTGTCCACAATTAATCCATATTAAAGCCATATTAAATTCTTTGATGCACATAATCCAATAAATGATCCCCCATACCAAATGTTAAAGGGACTGTGTGTAGGAATTTCTCCCATCTAGTGGTGAAATTGTATTTTGCATTCAAACGAATAATGCTCTCCAGCGCCTCACTTTTTCAAATGCGCGTTGCATCTATGGTTGCCGTTATGTACCAAAAAGCTATGACAGGATGTCTTATAATAGCACTTCGAGTTTTTCATCGGGTGAACAGGTTTGTTATTTAAAACAAACTGAAACTTGAAACAACGAAAACAAGAATGTTACAGTTATCAATTACTGACTGAAAAACATTAACTATGGTAATTAGTAGTAATGCCGCCTTTACTCGTTATATTTTTTGAAGTACGTGCATTGTTAGATATCATCATCATCAGAGCCTTCTCTAACGTTACTTTACTCAATAGCTGCTATTCATCAAAGAGCCTGTTTAACTTTTAACTATAAATGTTCGACTGTCTATATAATAAAGTACACAACCAAGCAATGAAAAAAAGCTTGTAATTAAGACCGTAACATTGACTTACCTGTCGAGAAGAAAGCAGGCAACTTCAGCGTCTCTTTTGAAAGCTTTCTCCTGCATTCGCTATCCCAACATTAACCCTTGTTTTTGTAATCTCCGGTCACGTTTCCTTTCACGGTCTATTTTGGACTTTTTCGATGACAAGGACTCCTTATCCTGTGACTCAGCATATGTATGAATGAACGGTGTATAAATAATCGTGCAGTGTGCATCCTTTTAAACTTGCTGCGGCAGTGACAAGCGCCTCTCACTGCTCTGCGCCTCCGCTTCTGCTGACTTCAGTCACGTGACGCTGGTTCTGAACGAAAACGCGTTGTGGAAACGCCTTGGCCTAGTACTTTTTGTCCCTCTCTGCTATTATAGTTTTTCAAGATGGCGGAACTACATGGAAGCCTCCGTGGACCTACCCGTCCTATGTATATAAAGATAACAACGTAAATTCTTCGTTTACGAGGATTAGTCTGATCATTGGCATAGGTATTTGTACACCATTGAGGGCATATTTATGAATAAAAATATTGATTTTAGATAATAAAATACCTAAAAAGCTACACATAGTCCCTTTAATACTAAATTAAGTATTTATTTTCAAAAGAAAGCAAAAATTGGTCTTTCAAACAAGTGATGTGTCCGAAATTGCCCCCTATACCATTAAATAGGACACTTTTTGAGGTGACAGCCATGGTGTCCGAAACCATAGTGTACGTTATCCAGTGCACTCATTCAATCCCATTATGCATTGCAATAACGAGTGTACATCTGACGTGCACTCAACAGCTGTAAAATACCCATAATGTACTGTGAAGGTCATGCCAAATTAATTCCAGCGTCTTGGAATTAAAACCACTTGTGGTCCAATGTGGGTACAGCGTAATATTATACAGGTGTAATTTTTTTTATAATTGATTATTAAATAGTTGAATTAAGGTTTATACATGCTAGTTTCCATGACAGAGTTCAAGATAAATATTTTCATTACTACTGGAGCTGACGGTTTGCTAAGTTTCAAATGATTATTAAACAGTAAGCACAAACTATGCAAAAGAGGCAGCCCATCCAGCGCACTCAGTGTCCGAATTCCGTTTTCATTCACTCCTTCAAGTGATCTATTATTAGTAGAGTAGTGTAGGGAATAGTGAATGAGGGTTTAGTGGGTGATTTCGAACACAGCTAAGGTGTGGTCTCTCCACCTTCACCCACCTGACTCCAATCTGCTTTCTTCCTTATACAGAGTCATCTTACAAAATAAAACTCATCACCTTTAGATTCATCAAAACCACATTAAATCATAGTTCAAGTCAACAATTAAGTCAAGTTAAATACAAACGTTCAAAACATTCAAACTTAAATGGCTCCAACAGTCACAGTCAGCACACTTTCCGCACTACTTTAACCATTCTCCCTACCGTGGTGTTAGTTCATGAGGCCCCATGTGCTCTATGAATATTAAAGTTATAACTCTTATGATTTCTCTACCTCTAAGCCTTACCTGAGCATGGCAGACATGGCAGACCGTTTGAAGAGTCTCTTGGCAGCCCCAGTGATGGATCGGCCGTATCAGGGCACATGCAGGGCCCAGAGGAGCTGGTTCAGTGGCCTGCGTAACGTCTGCTCTTTACAGAACTTCCAGCTGCATAATTGAGCTGTAATTAGGACTGGCAAAACAGTGCAGAAATCTCAGAGTAGCCAGAGCTAAGTGAAGATATGTTAAATGTTGCGACGCCTTTGAGCTGAAGTTTAAAAGCCAGTGGAGAGGAAGTTGATGAGAGAAATTCTGTATTAAACTGTTTAACACTATAAAAGTTATAGTCAGACTGGTGAGTGCAGGCAGGGAGCTGTATTGTGGCAAACAGTACATATTATTAATGAGTTTTTGTAGGGCTTATGTAAATGTTTTGCACTCTACGGGCCTCATATGGTGTATGCAATGGACATAGTTATTATTAAATAAAAGTAAAGCGTTTTATAAAATTGGCTCAGCGTAATACAAAAACATAAGTTATTTAAGCAAATGTGCTGGGTAAAGATTTGGGTAAAGATTTGTCAAAACCAATTAAATCTCTGGTCCAAAGCATGTGTCTTTTTTATTACGTTGTGTCCAAATATCTGGATTTTGACTCCTATCATCCCATGTTCAAAATTCAACTCATTCCCACAACTGCACCCGACAGAGGGGAGTCAAGTGGTTCCAGCACAGGCTTGTAAGGCGATTACATAGTGCCAAAATGGGGAAACAAGACACTAGCAGCCCATTACCTCAATCACGACAGAATTATGATATTTCCTTCAGTTCACTCCCTGCTGGGATTTGCCAATTTCTCTGCATTTGCTGTTTGGGTTTGTCAGTGTGGAAGGATGGAGGTGGTGGACCTTTAATCACTCGCAGATTAAAGTCATCTATTATCCTTCACAGGAAACGGTTTATGTTAATAGGACAATTGCCTGGTCTTTTCATAAAAGGCAATTACCTACCGTCATTAAAACACATCAATGAAACTAATTTGAGGATTTTGCTATCAAGTCAATGGTTCATAGTATCCTTTGACATTCTTTGAAGTTAAAATATGTTGAACATAGTCATTATAGTTTGAGTTAGTATAAATTGGAATTGGATCTTAGATTTTGTTTTTTTTTGTTTTTAAAATGTAATACCAACATATTTAAAGGATTTACTTGATGGATTAATCTTTTATATCTTATTAATGTGTTTGCATTTCCGTGTTCTTAATTAGAATGTATTTCATATAACCTATTTAATAAATTCTAATACTAAACATTAAAATATATAAGAATGTATTTAAGAATACACTACTACTAAGTGTGGGATAAGATTAAAATAAATAAATAAATAAATAAATACTTGTATTCAGCAAGAACACATTAAATTGATCAAAATAGTACAAATGTTTAGATTTTAAATAAATGCAGTTCTTTTGAACTTCTGTTTTAGGATATCAAAGAATCCTAAAAAATGTAGGCTATCCTAGTTTCCACAAAAATATTAAGCAGTACAACTGTTATCAATATTGATAATAAATGTGTTTTTGAGCACCAAATTGGATATTAGAATGATTTCTAAAGGATCATGTGACACTTAAGACTGGAGTAATGGCTGCTGAAAATTCTGCGTTGTCATCACAGAATAAATTACATTTTATAATATATTAAAACAGACAACATATTTTAAATTTCAATAACATTTCACGATATTATCACTTCTATTTTGACTGTATTTTTAAATGCAGCCTTGGTGAGCATAAGATATATTTTCAAGAACTTTTAAAAACTGACTGATCACCTCATGAAAGGCTTATATCATCTTTTGATGACGGCTTTAAAATAATAAGACCTTTATTCCAGAAATTAAGACACTCCTGTATTTATTTAAAAATTGGATTTAAGGATGTTTGAGACCATATTGGCCTGTCAGACTATGATTGTGTGTGATGTTGTTTTAAGAGAGAGAACTAGGGAGTAGAGGAAGTGATGTTTAAAAATGATCCGTTAGATCCGTCCATCAACCATAATCTGGTAATCACATGAGTGGTGGTTAATTTCCTGTGAGGGCTCAGGGCCGTACTGACTCACACCTGCAGGGGGGCAGCGAGTCAATGATACATCCACCAGCTATTCTCATCAATATACACATCAGCTGTACGAGTGACGTAAAATTGACATTAGCAGGTTCACGTTTGGGCCTAAGCTAAAACAAGACTTTTAGAGAAAAAAACCCGAAGGAACACAGTCCGTGTCAGAGCTAAAGTTCAGGTGGTTTATTTGTTTTAACAGTCATGTGACATATGGAAATGTTTTCTGGAGCATTTGAGAAGTTGGCTGTAAATTTGAAGTAAAAGGTGACCGAGAGAGCCATAGACTCATGGGAAGAAACTATCAAATATCTGGATTCATTGTTTTTTTGCAAATCCACCAAATTTTGACTCACCAAGAGACATAAAACTCCTTTGGTAGCTTGCTGTTTCCATGAATCGTTCACTTGTACTTGTCTTGGATTTCTTTTTCTTTTTCTTTTCTTTTTGTTCCTAAAACAATGAGTTGCTGTACAAGGTCTCTCAATAGAGGCGAATGTTGGTTTATAACAATGTTTTGCAGTGAAATTAATATTTATGTAGTTATAACTGGTCTCACCTGTAATTGATCCTTCTTTTGGCCTTCAATTTATTAAATTTTTTTTATCAAATCAAAGCTGTCATTTTATTGTGGCTTCAATGACAAAGTATTTGCTTAATCATCAGTCCTACTATACAACCGCTAAACCCGTGCAGTGTTGTATGTTATGGCATTGTTACTATCATTACTGTTCAATTTGGTAAAGTTACATCTTTTACGGTTAAATGACGTACAAAATCATATCCTCTGTTTAGTTTTTCAAGACTACCTGAAAAATGATGGACTGGAGGTCCGTCCCATGTCGGATTACGTCATCTCTGCCATTACTAACGGTGAAGAGTCTAATGTGGAACTGCTTGTCTCAAAGTGATATTTGATTACAGTGTAGCTTTACCTTCCTGGCTCGGTCCTTAAAGCTCAAGACCCAGCGCATGTGTATATGGAAGATTTGGGAGCTGTGCAGAGAGAGGAGAACACATGTTAACCATTAATTTCTGTATTACCATTTTTCAACCTGTCAGGACGCGCAGCTACATGGTGAGAGCTGTTCAGTGTACATGGTAATGCAGGCTGAGTTAAACTAAGCAGGACCGAGGAAACCAGCAGCTGAACGTGTATCAGAGAGATGGAAAGAGAGAGGGAACGCTATACTGGGGAACATGCTACCATACAGATCTGTACTCTTTTTCTCAAGAGTACATTTCAGGATATGGATCCGTTTGAGGGTTTATATTTGATGTTTACACCAAGAATGAAACCAGTTCAAAGAGCTCTTTACTGTTTAACAACAAAATCCAGAAATGAGAGCTTTTCTTAAAAGGGTAGTTTGCACAAAAATGAAACTTTTCATAATTTTCCCAGCTTCATGTCGTTACAAACTTCTATGACCTTCTTTCTTCTATGGAACACAAAAGGAGAAATTTTGAAGAATCACCAGACGCTCTTTTCCATGCAGTTACTATAGTCTCAATGAGTACCGATACTTTCATGCTTCAAAAAGAACAAAAACACACCATAAAAGTAATTCCTATGACTTGCACTGTTTCTCAAGACTTCTGAAGTCATATGATGGCTTTGAGAAAAGAACGGACTAAAATTTAAGTCATTATTAATAATCGTATACTTCAGTGAGCTGTCAACAGCTGCAATCTGGCCATTGAGCTGAACTCAAGAGCCTGATCAGTGTGATTCATAAACAAGTGAATCACATTTTTGTGAACAAGGTCCTAGGTCAGGGTTCCTCATATCCGGTCCTGGAGGGCAACTGCCCTGCAGAGTTTAGCTCAAACCCTGGCTGCGTCCGAAAAGTAGGCAGCTGACTTGTTGCCTCGCTGCCCTATCAGGCAATGACTCTGCAGGCAGCGTCTGCGCACGAAGGTACAGTACCTCACGAAACTGATTTCAGACAGACTTCTGAGGCAGCATAACGGTTTAATGATCTACAGCAAAATAGAGAGAGCTTTGGTGAAAACTAAGTGGATACTTAATTACTACGATAGTAATTTCTCGCTAGAAATGACATAAGTGGAAAACGTTGATCAAAAATGGACATTTACACACAAACTGACCACCAACCGCAACTTTCAGACACCATCTTTATTTTTCTATCTTAACTGTCACAGAATGGAAAGCACAGGATTGTGGGATATCAAAGGCAACAAATGATACATATGCTGCATTAAAAAATCCATCAGATTAAGTATCTCAGGAGACAAGAAGTGAAGCTACATTGGATTCAGATGGACCTTAATGCCTTCCTACCTTGGAATGCGTCCTCCAAAGGCAGCATTTATGAGTTTTTGGATGCATCCCCGGATCACACTCACCTACCTGTAGCTCTGTAGACCTTGACTATCTTGTTTAGGTGTGTTTGATTAAGGTTGGAGCTAAACTCTGCTGGGCAATGGTCATCCAGGGCCAGATTTGAGGAACCTTGTCCTATAGGTCTTCAACATTGTCCTGCAAAGTTTATTTCCAGCCTGGCCTACTTCAGCTCACATGGCCTTTGATTTTTCAAGTGATCCTGAAGACCTTGATTGGCTGGTTCAGGTGTGTTTGATTAGGGTTGTAGATAAACTCTGCAGGACAGTGGGTCCCCAGGAGCAGGGTTGAACAGATTCAATAAAAAGAACATTCCCTTCACCAGTTGGACATCTTTACTTCTCTCAGGAACTCTTATGAAAGCACTATGTAAAACCATAATAAATGTCAGGATTTTAAGTTAAATAATGACTTGAATTTAAGTCTGTTCCTCATACAAAGCTATCACATGCCTTCAGAAGATGCCGTATAGACCATTTTTTGTTGTTCTTTTTAAAAAAAAAAGCTCCAGTCTCCATTCATTGTATTTTTAAAAATGTATTTTGTGTTCCATGAAAATAAAGAAGGTTTGGGAATAATTGGAAGTAGATAATAACAGCATTTTCATTTTATGTGGACTAATCCCTAAACCTTGATCCAATATAACAAAAATCCAATGGTCTGCCAACTCTTTACTTCTTTTTTTTATCTTTAAGTGCAAAAAAAAAATTAAATCATCTAATCATCTAAACCACATCATCTCATAAAACCGTCTCTCTTTCTCATGTTCGCTCTCTGATGGAATTCTCAGTAATAGTGCCACTTTTCTTCAGCCCACTTCACAATGCATGTGATACATAGTTCTGGCTTTCTCATTACAATGGTGTCACCCTCTCTCTGGCTCATGAATTCCTCTGAACTATTTTTATGACACTCCTCCCAGCAGTCTTCACACTGCAAGCAGGTCCTTAAAGGGATAGTTAACCTCTTTTCTTTTTTCTTTTTTGGTCTATACAATGAAAGATTTTGTTTTGGACCCCATTTACTTCCATTGTATGGTCAAAAACAGCAAAGTTCTGCATATTTTATGTTCTGCAGAAGTCATAAAGGATTGAAGAAAGTTATACAGAATTGGAACAACTCTAGGGACTCTTTAACATTTGGGAACTCAAAATATAGGTTGACCGTAAGATCCACTCACCCAGGGCAGGATACTTTTTTTAGAGGGAGCACATTTTGAAGTGGAGGCATCTAGCTTTACCTCTGCATACGATATATTAGTATGACATGAAAATCTCAAATGTTTAGGTTTAAACAGAGGTGCAAGTTGGTACATTTCATCCTTTCAAATGTTCTTCATATCCAGCCTGTAATCTACAGTGACACAGCCTTGACGCCCATTTACTGTAAATCAACACCAAAGCGAAGTCATAAAACTTCCAACATCTTTTCATCTGCCAGGCTGGTGGAGGCATTACCAGTTCATTTGCTCTCTCTTTCTCTCTCTCTCGCTCTCTCGCTCTCTCTCTTTCCCTGACTTCAGTTTCAACTCGCACAGTAGTAGCTACCACAGAGGGGCCGGTAGGTCCAAATGAGCGTTGAGCACTGAGAGGATGTCAGCCTGCCATGGCGTCCCATTCCCAGCCAAACCTCCTCTCCACTCTCCCTTCAGCGCCCGTGGCCTTGCTGTGTTTCAGTAATGGAAAACGGACCTTCCTCAGATTTTGATGGTTGATTGCAACCATATGGAGAATGTATTATTATTTTTTTATTTTTTTAGTCCATTTTTTAATAGCCATCTCATATTGCTTGTTCAGCTAACTGTTGTTGTTTAAATTTATAGAAATTAACTTTCTGAAGGTTGAAGGATTGTTAATTTGGAATGATAAGCAGCCAAACCTTTGGGAATGAGTCACTCTCAAGTTTTTCAGGTAAAGTTGCAACAGAGTGATCCAAATTTTACCACATCTGCCAAACTCAGAGCAGAAAACTTCTGGGCTTTGCCTTCGGATACTAATAGTGGCCAATGAAGGCACAGGGACGCGGTGAGAGTGTTTACAGCAGGATCCGAGAGGTGTCTGCCAGAGTAAATTTACTGGGCCATGCTGCTCTGGGGCATTTGAGGGTCATTATACAATTACATATCTTTCAAATATATGCTAAGTCGTAAAACATGATGACAGCGGCTTGTGACATTAAAGGATAACTGTCGCCAAAATGCAACCTAGGGTCTTTTTGTTAATCTACCCGAGGCAAACTTTCGTTTAAAAGCATCATTAGAATGGAAACGCCACGGCATTTTGACAGTCAAAAATAGTCGATCTCCGAATGCAACGTAACAGGGAGGAGAGTAATGATGGAAAGCTCCTAAAGCTTAGTTCCATATAAATTCACAGATAATTTGTTGTTTTGTCGTTAGCAAAAATCAATATTGACTTTGTATTTGAAAAGGATTCTCATATAAGAAGCAATACTAAAATTCAGAGTCAGGAGATCAACTGGTTATTCAAAATCTTTCTTTTTAGTAAACTCTGTGTACACAAACAATGTTCTCAATGCTCAAGTTCATGTGTAGAGCCCCTGGTGATACATCAAGCAAAGTTTCATGTTGTGTCGAGCCTTCTTAGTTCTTTAAATATAGCGATTTTTGATGCTATCATAGTAGTGCCCCAAGCACTCCCATTCAAAAGGCAATTTGACCGAAAACGAAATTATGGTCAAACTTAAAAGTGGCGTTTCCATTCTAATCATGCTTTTAAATGAAAGTTTGTCTCGGATAGATGAACAAAAAGACCCTAGGTTGCATCTTGGCGACAGTTATCCTTTAAACCTGCACTGGAAGACCTAATGATTCGCTGTAACATAGTTGTTCTTTCTGATGCTTTACTTACAGGACACTAAAATAATATTGATTGATTGGTGATAGGACTCTGGAAAATTTAATTTTGACAAATCTCAGTGAGGAAAAAGTGCATTTGGGCTGCTCAGTGCTCCTGGGAAGTGTTCTGGAACTTGTATTTTCACCTGTAGTTTGTATATGGGGGTCCTTTGAGACCCTGGTATCCTGAATTAATGCTATAAACAGACATAAGCATCATGCTGAGATGACTGAGCTTATGAAACCACTAAACAAACATTATGACAGCTTTTGTACTGCTGGACCTTTCTCCTTATCTTACCCATTGGAGAAAATTCCCAGTTCTCTGTCTTTTGGCAAATCAGAACACAGTGTTTGGAATAGACATACCAAATGTGGTTAAAAATATATATTTTTTTTTATTCTAGTATGATGCGATTGTTTGACATGACATGTTTTATCAAGCTTTAGCAAGTAAAGGTTCATGCATGAATGTTTTTAATTTTATTGTTGAATTTGGACATGTTTAGACCAGACTGCTGAACTGCACCATAAGACCTTTTTTCCACTGACAATGACCTGCCTTTGTTTGATTCAAAATCCAACTTGACTGTAGCAAAACTTTTATAGTCTTAATCGTTCAGCTTCACACTGGGGATAAAAAATTTACTTTTGGCTGCATTTCCCTTCCAAACCTTAAACATTGCTCCAAATTATTCACATCCACCGATTTTTCACCTCACCCCTACGCCCACATCGGCTTATTTTAGTCTCTGCTTCCCAAGCGTTTTATCATCGGGGAGTCACCCTGACATCTCTCTTACCTCAGCCCTTTTGTGCTTACGGCCTTCTGCGGTTCCAGCCTGCATCTCTGACACGTTCTCCTCTAGTGAATCCCAGAGATTTAGCCAGAGGGTCCATTACGAGCAGCTTCGGTATGGAGTCTCCAGCCCGCTTCTCAGGGGAAGTGCTGGTCATCCTGTGTTAGGGTAATGTACATTACAAGTGGTGCAGTCATAAAGCTTCAAAAGCACACCATGAGTTAGAGCATGAATATGAGGCTTCAGGGACTAGAGTTGGAACCAAATCTGTTTTACCTGCATTATTCGTAGTCTGAAGCAGGAAACTGCTGTATGGGTTAAGAGTAGAGAGTTCATTACTGTGGCCTCCAGTGCTGTTCCTTTTGGACTCTGTCCTGTTGGACTCTTTTAGATGTTCTCAGCTTCTCCTCTGATCAGCACATACAGGCTTCAGGAAAATTAAGTCAATTTTTGTAGAGAGACTACACAGTTATTGCTCATTCTCTGCTGAAAATTGCTTTTAGGATAGGTGCTGGTTGCTAATTGGGAATTTGAGTTAAATCGACCTCACTTGGACAAACGCAGACAGACGCCGAACAATGGCAACAGACACTTTGTCGGGTTCTGCCAGATCAGTCTATTACCCCTGTCAGCGGGACTTGATGTTGTTTGCCGCTTGTTTTTGCCAGTTGGCATCTATCGGTGCAGTGTGAATTGGCCTTAAGAGACATAGTGAAAAACTTATACAGTATTTCAATGCTTGTGTTCACTCACAAAACCTTTGTGTTTACCTTGAAACTGCATTTGCTCGCAAATCTTTTAATATGAGGTGGGGAAAAACTGAATTTCAGTGCTTTTGCAAGCAAACACAATGTTTCTCTGGGAATGCAATGCAATACAATACAAGAGAACACAAAAGCATTGAAATATATTTTCTTCTCATTTCTTTTTTCTTCATCATGTTCCCTTAAAGGCTCTGTATGTCTTCACTTGTACAATTGAACTGGAATTTAAAAAAAGCTTTCTAAGTTCTGTTTTGTATGGTGCACAATCCTGATTGCGGTGTTGCTCAGCAAACGTAAATAAAACAACCTATAATTACACCCTGCTTTTACAGGATATTGGATTTTTTTAAATTGTGCCGTGCATATACTGTAAACAGTATAGCAGGACCTGAAACAGTTGTCACTTTTCTACCGTTTCATGGTATGTAGAACATTTCAAATTGAAGCTCAGTAAAAAAACTGATAATGAGTGAATCATGAGATGGCCATGATGTGCTCGATTGGATCTGGAAAAAAAAGAGATTGTTCTCAATGCCTCATTAGCCTCATTAAATCTTCAACCTCATTCATAGTCCAAGCATTTCGACAGGCCCCAGATGACAGTCGTTTTCCCATTCAACTGCAGGGCGATTCACAAAATCTGTCTGTCATTTATTAGCGTCTCTGAGAAGCGGGCTAATCCTAATGGAATTAAACAAATGCGCTTTTAATGAAACTTCTCATTCTGACTTCCTGCCTGGGTGTCATTTCTCTTAGTCTGACGATCATCCTCCCCTATCATTTTTAACATTATCTCCTTGGAAACTATCATCTAAACAGAAGCTCATGCATCTTCTTCCCTCATGTTGTATCTTGGCTCTGGTTCATGCTGATGGGAGGATGTAAGTGTCTTATTACTGAAGACTCTGACCTAAGACTGCATCCATTCAGAGCAATGTTTTTACTCTCATTAATCTCTGCTGTTTTTGCCCAACCCCCTTTTTCTCTTTCTCTTTTCTGGTACATTAAGTGCTGCTCTATAAGGTATATGTGGGACTGTAGCCATACTTTAGGATGTAGGTTTGTTAGTGCCAGGACTGCAATGAAAGCATTGTGTTTGATTTCTCTGCTTTAACTCACACCATTGACAGCATTAATGAAGCATTTCTGAGCTTTGAAAGAGGAGGAAGAGGCTAACTCCTCTCCTCGGGGACTGAGTAAACAGTATGTTTTCCGACTACCCAATAGCCCACCCTACAGACCTGCCTGTTAATCCATTTAACAGGGAATCACAACACAGGATGGAATTTCCCAAATACTGGGAATTCAGTACCCATCACAAAATATCAAAGAATTAGGTAACCATCCATCCATCCATCCATCCATCCATCCATCCATCCATCCATCCATCCATCCATCCATCCATCCATCCATCCATCCATCCATCCATCCATCCATCCATCCATCCATCCATCCATCCATCCATCCATCCATCCATCCATCCATCCATCCATCCATCCATCCATCCATCCATCCATCCATCCATCCATCCATCCATCCATCCATCCATCCATCCATCCATCCATCCATCCATCCAATATTACTAACTATGTACAGTATTGTTCACAAGTTTGGGGTCGTTAAGATTTTTTTTATGTTTCTGAAAGAAGCCTCTGCTCATCACAGCTTAATTTGTAGTATCTTAAATATTGTGGAAAATATCATTACAAATTAAAGAGCGGTTTTCTATTTTAACACATTTTATAATGTCATTTATCCCTTTGATGGCAAAGCTGAATTTTCAGCATGATTACATGATTAGTCTTCAGTGTCACATGATCCTTCAGAAATATTCGTATATGGTTAATTGGTGCTCAAGAAACATTACTTATTATTATCATCATCACAGTTCAAAACAGCTATACTGCTTAATATTGTTGTGGATTATTATTCATTATTTATATATATATATATCATTTAAAAAAATAAAAAAATTCTTTGATCCATTTTAACAGTAACACTTCACAACAAGGTTTCATTTGTTGACAGTAGTTTGTATTAACTAACATGAACTAACCAAGAGCAATACATTTGTTACTGTACAGTATTTGTTCATCTTTGTTAATGTTAGTTAATACAAATACAGCTGTTCATTGTTTGTTCATGTTAGTTCACAGTACATTAACTAATGTTTACAAATACAACTTTTGATTTTAATACTGTATTAGTAAGTGCAGAAATTAACATTAACAATAAATTACTGTAGAAGTGCAGTTCATTATTAGTTAACTGATGTAGGTAACTAATGAAACCTAATTCTATAGTGCTACCATTTGAACTGAAATAGCAAACTTTTGTAGCCTTATACATGTCTTTTCTGCCACTTTTGATCAATTTGAAGCATCCTTGCAATTATGCCGCCTCTTAAAAGAAAAAAGAAAATTAAATTTGTAGCCTTTAAATGGCTTTTGAATGTGCTTTTGTTTTAAATGTGTTATTGAAACCGTTATTGAAACCGAAAATATACTGAAACTTTTTAAATATATATAAATTTAGTATTTCCTAAAAATACTAAAAGATTCGTTCATAACCTCTAAGGAATCAGAACCATTAAGAGGGACAGGAGCTTCACATTTCCCATCCCCAATGTTGTGTGATGTATTTTTATATTTGTTCCACTGATGCAGTTGAGCTGCATGGTGACATTTTGTGACCTTTGGAGCTCTTACGTCTCTTTGAGTTCTTTGAATGAGCACAAGCTGAAAGTTTCACCTCTTCTGTTCCCTAGGCTGTTACTAGAACCTCCAAATTAGCAAGTAGACATATATTATAATGGCAGATCCATCCCAGAAAACTCTTAGGAATCTGTTTGGTGTCAGACCTGGCCTGCAAAAGTCTTGTTGATCTGTCAAATACTGATGAGCTGCCAGAGATGAGTAATTTTAAGTCCTTTCCTTCATCTGCAGTGTTTTAGTCCAGTAAGCAGTTGGGGACAAAACTCTCCTGGGCCTGCTGGAGACCTCCAAACACTCACTCTCTCCTTTCTACGCTGACCTGAAAATGAGGTCAAGCCTGCTGTCAAACAGATGAAAAGCATGATCTTCCCCAGGAGGAGAAACAATGTGAAGTGCATCCGCAGCCCTCCCTGCTCACATCCTTCGTGGAGGTGCTCATAATAGTGCTTGGCTCTGGACAGCCAAAGCAGAGGAGAGGAAATATTCTTATTATCTTGATGCAGAAGCTCTATTTCTCTCTCTCCTCTCTTATCCTTCTCTCTTCTCCAGCGTCTTTTGTTCTTGCATGTTCAGTCCTGGACTAGAGGAAAAATGATATATTCAGAGATATTTAGCATGGCTAAGCACATGTGTATGTGTATGTATTGATGGATGTTTATCTGTTTAACTCAATCGAGTCTGTCTGTCAGGACGCTCTTGTAAAAGAGATTCTTAATCTCAATGTGTTTCTTTTCCTGGTAAAATAAATGTAATAATAATAATAATAACATCATGCTGAATCTGTACAGCTGATACTAGTCTCTATTTTTCCTTAGTCGTTCATCTTAATACCCCTGTTAACATAGTGTGTCTTTTATATGATCTATGACTATGTTCACTTGAAAAATCCTTGTCTTACTAATTGTTTAAATATTTTTAAAGATCATTATATAATGTATTAGCCATAGTGGACATTGGCACGTCCTGAGTTAGATGCATTCCTGGGTCAACATATTTTGTTGATCCTGGAACAACATTCCTGTCCAAAAATGTTGTCCTAACCATATACGTAACTACCCCTAAACATAACCATACCCATAACTTATCCTTAAAGACAGATGGAAATGATAGCTGAATAACACTGATGTAGAAGCACCTAACCCTGGTTGTAAGCCTAAACTTGGCATAAACTATAAACTTGTCCCTCATATCTGATTGGTTGATTGGAATGTTCCAGGATCAACAAAGATGATGATCTAGGAACATGTTGCACTTGGTGAAATCAGATTCTGCATGGATATAATATAGAACACTACAGTTCTATAAGTGTACAGTAGCTCTTTCGTGTGATTTTTCTATCACTAATTTCTATCACTCACATTTAAATTCATACCTATTTCTTTTTTTTATTATGTATATTCTTTTCAGACAAAAGACTAAAATATGTTCACACAAAATATGTTTCTGAAGCATCACTAGGTAACTAGGGTAACTAGACAAATATAGTAGTGGTAATGTGTTTAGTGGCTGACTGTATCAATGAAGGACATTGGATTATTAACCACCCCAACAAACCCACTATCTCCTCTAACTTCTCTTCTGACCTTAGCGGTCATGATCTCCATGATTTATCCTCCCCTCACTACGTTTCTTTCTGGTCAGACCTGATTCTGTCCACTTGCCCTCACTACGGCCCAGCACTCCTCTCTCCGTTGAGCCCTTAGAGTAATGATGACTTATTCCGTCTAACACTCATACATCTGTTCTTATCCCTCCTCATCAGTTGCTCAATCACCCCCTTCTTTCTGCATGATGTGTTTGCCTGGAAAATATTTTTATGAATATAAATGAATTAGCTAAGCAGCGTTCCAACAGTGCTGATATTTACACACACACAAGTTTGGTGTGGTTTATTTATTTAATTATCTCTGAAAGTCTCTTATGCTCACCATGTCACATCCTCAGTCACTAGTCTATCACCTCTGCACACCACATCTCCCACAATCCTCCTTGGTCATCACCTGCACTCACTTCTCAAACACAACACCTGTGTGCGATTTACCATCATCAGCACCTCTCATCTCACCCTTCATAAGCAGTCACCTTCCACACCACAATTGTCTGGTCTTGTCATTCTATACTGACCAATACCTGACTACTTAT
Organism: Leuciscus leuciscus; assembly: GCF_965113295.1. Lineage (NCBI taxonomy): Eukaryota > Metazoa > Chordata > Actinopteri > Cypriniformes > Leuciscidae > Leuciscus > Leuciscus leuciscus. The sequence goes on along the minus strand of NC_138746.1, from coordinate 18,503,467 downwards.
CTTCGGATACTTACCTGTGCATCTAACTGTCCTGTCCTTCGTCTTCTTCATTCTTTTGTGTTTTATCGTCTGCACTTCTCTTCACTACCTACACAAGATAAGACTATTCATTTATATTCCAGTATCATCAGAACTATCAATCCAGAGACTTACCTGCTGATAACCTGTGTCATTCAATAAACTGTCAATTTTACCTGTTTGCAATCTTCTGTTCCGTGACACACCAAGGCTCACCAGTTTATTTATATGATCAAAAATACAGTAGAAACATTAAAGGTATAGCGGAGGATTTTCCCGAATTTTAGAAAAGAGCCGCCCTCTCCACTTTTTGAAAAAATGCACATGCGCAACACTCTACCTGCTCCCGAGAGGGAACGCCTATTAAACGCTAGCATCGCTAATCATAGCTTACATTAACTTTTACTAGCAGTGATTTTAAATGGATTTCTCCAAATAGCATGCCAAACTTTACCTGTCGAGTAGAAACTTCGCGACTGAGGCATCAGTGGGAAGCCCGACCTGTGCTTTTAGCGCACGCCAGGGTGTGAAATATTCTCTCAAAAAACACTGGGCTTGTTTCTTTCTTCAGAGGCCTTTCTCTTCTTGTCATACAATTCGTAGACACCTTTTCTCTTGCGACCCTCAGACATTTTGAAAAAACCCGGTGAAATGGCTGAAACCATAGCTCACCACACATATACACCTGAAAGTGCGCATGCGCAGAAAGGACGAGCACGTACGACGGCCTTACGTAAACATATCACCAGAATGATTGACAATTAGGAGGACCAATAGTCTTGATGATCCACCCGGAAAAAGAAAATCCTCCACTATACCTTTAATATTGTGAATATTATTACAATTTAAAATAACTGAGGTCTATTTTAATATATATTTGTAAAAGAAATGTATTGTGATGACACAGCTACAGTCTTCTGTGTCACATGATCCTTCAGAAATCATTCTAATATTCTGATTTGGTGCATAAGAAGTCTTATTATTATCAATGTTGAAAATAGTAGTGCTTATTTTTTATTTAATTTTTTTTGGAAACCATGATCTTTTTTCCCCTCCAGGATTCTTTAATGAATAGAAAGTTCAAAAGAACAGCATTTATTTGAAATAGATGTTTTTATAACATGTAATATAATATCGTACTGACCCTAAACCTATTCTTGAAACAATTTTTTTAAATGTGATTTAATTTTTTTTATACAGTATACTCATGATATGATATATTAAAGCCATAGAAGAGCATCCAAAGCTAGCACAGCTACTCTGCAGGCTAATCCCGTAAACCATTTCTGACGGGCTCTGCCATCCAACACCAACAATTACCTCAAAGGTGGGTGTTTGTGCTGGTAGTTTTTTAGTGTTTTAACTTATTCTCCCATAAGGTCATGGAAATCTCCGACAACCCAGTGTAGAAATGTGACACAAATCTGTGTTCAGAAGGAATGAAAGCCACATAGAGAGAGAGAGAGAGTACGAAAAGTCAATTAATTGCTGTGTAGGGGCCTTTTTTTCCACAGGGAAGTGAAGGAGAGCTGGTTTTGAGATGCATGTAAGGGTCAGGGTCAACCTTGGACAAGTGATCAGAAGTGACTATACTGAAAAGAGGTTTTGGTTATTTAATGTCCACACTTAAGGATTAAAAGCATGTTTTGAAAATGTTCAAAATTAGGCTTTTAAAGCTCAAGGACTTCAGGGTGATTACGATCTGGAAAGTAGTGGCTGTCTACTGTACTACTGTACAGCAACAATGAAAACCACGAGTCAATGGCATTGCCATTATCCTTCTGAAGTAGCTTGTGTTCCCATGTACAGAGTTCCCACTATAGTGACAAAAAGAGAGACAGGAGAGCTGGATTTAAAATAGATCAAATAGGCCTATGTCTTAAAATAATAGTTCACTCAAAATTTAAAATTGTCTCCCAATCAAACCCCAAAATTGTATGTGATTCTTCCATGGAATGCAAAAAGGGCACAGTTTGAATTTGACGCGCTATTCGCGTCCGGTGTGAACGCACAGTAAGACTCCTAAATAGATATTTTATTTATTGCACTGTTTTTTGTTACAAATTATGTAGGAACAGTAATAGATGAACTAATGACAAGAGTGCACCTCATAAAATCTACATTAAGTTCTGACCTTTGTCACAAAAAGTCGACGCACACACTTTTAATAATTTAAACTTTGGTTTTCATGCTAAAAGTTAATTATAAAACATATAAATTCAATGGAATGTATGTCCCCAGGTGGCTATTTTTGGTATTACGCCTAAACGAAATCTCATGGGAACTTTCATTTTTGTGATATCCACTTCAAATTTGGAACACAACTTGGTTAGATATATGGCTTTGATTTTATAGTAATTTTATAGAAAAAAATATTTTGTAAAATCTATATTTTTTATAAAAGAAAATAATGAGAGAATTTAAATTTTTGGGTGAATTATCCCTTAAAGAGAACACAGTAGGATTTATCTTATATGTAGAAACTGTAGAATAAACCGCACCATCTAGAATCTCACTCTGGAATGTTTTTGACTAGTAGCGTCAGCTGCAGTATTTCATAAATGTAACTGTTTTTTCTCCGAAACCTCCTAGTATCGCAGCAATAAATAAATGTCTGCTACTGATAACTTTTATGTCATGTAAATGATGCGGTCATAGTGCAAGTCTGCCATGGTACACAATGAATTGCCAGAGAGCACATTTACTAAGTCTCTGTTAATGAGACAGCTGTTTGTTATTTAAGTAAATATGGCAATTACCAGCTGCTCAAAAGACTCACTGCAGGCGTTAGAACTGCTTTTTGAATTCCTGAAACAAACCATATTCTGAATCTTTCCTTGTTTAGTCCTTGTATGTGATGCACTTTCTCTTTTTCTCTTTCTCGGGCAGATGTTATAATCAGCAGTGCATGGACTGCTGTCCTTTAACAATGCAAACGTGTCCAGTTAATGACCTCATAGTTCTTAAACAAAGAGAGGGAGTACGCGGGAGTGGGAGAGAGAGCAAGAGCGGAGCCCACAGGGGAGCTTGCAGGTGCGTTGGGACTGCTCCAAAACCATCGCGGGTACATTTCTAGGCTGCTGCTTCACCACTGAACGGCGTCCAACCTCGCAGTAAAAAAAAACAGCTTTGTGATCAGGGACTATTTAAGAGCAGGTCCCCTCCTCCCCACCACCACAGCTCTGCCAACTGGCCACAGGAACAACACGTGGGGCGTCTCCTCAAAGCCGAGTAGCCAGTTTTACTGAAGCCAAACAGAACTGAATTACAGCAACGGGACATTTTACACAGTGTGCGAAATAAAACAGTGATTGAGACCCCGCAAGCTCAGGGCTCAGTGCAAACGCACCTCAGCCCGTCTCTCCTGTTTACATGAATTGCTGTCAGAATAGATAGGTATAAGGGGTGTATTCTGACAGTAACATTTGATTGCAAATATGTATTACTTTATAGGTAAATGAATCTAGGCTGCTAACATTCGGGTAAAAGACTATCCTTAAGATTGTTCAACACTGCATAGCACCATTTCAACTAACATGGAGCAATTTAATTCAATTTCAAATTCAGTTTCTGTAACCATTGTTGTCTTGGTTAAATCTTTATATGTCCCATGTGTTTGGAAAGTCTTGCATGCTTAAATTATCCAAAAAGATGTTGGTCAAATGTTGGTGCTGTGTTTCTGGATAGTGACTGAAGATACCCCAGGAGATTACAAATGAGATGTATCATTTATATAATAATTATAGTATCAAAATGAAGTAATGTTTAATTATTAAATAATTGTTAATAATTTAACAGTAACAACAGTACATTATTACATTTAATCATTTTGAAATAAAACATTATAAAATATAATAATAATAATTGTTGCTGTTATTCATAAAATATATATATAAATGCTAAAAAAAAAAACTTTAAGAATGTTTAAATTCCTATTTTTAATACATTTATAAAATTTATTATTCATATATTTGCTAACAATTCAGTAAATAATGAGTTCAAAAACCCTAATCAATATAATAGTATGGTTATTCACCGCTGGAAAGATGAATGTGTATTTAAATTGGGTCATTTATGTAGTAGAAATGTGAAATTATTTTAGAAGTTGGTGCGTTCTAGACTGAGAAAAGCCAGAAAATGTATTTTTCGCTCATGTGGATGAAAGACAACAACTCCCAGAATGCACTTGCTTCGCTGCCCTACGAGGCCACTCCCAAGCCACGCCTACCAGTTACAGAGGGCAGTATCAGAAGAAATGATACAACTAGGCTACTAGTCGACTCAAAACTGAAAAGACGCCGTTTTATCGTGAGATCCCACCTCCTATGGGCGGGTTGAAAACATGCAAAACTAGTTCCTACTACTGGCTGTAGTCTCTAGCCTCTGGCCAAAAAAGCCTCCGATGACGCAAAATGACGATTTTTGCGTCATCTGAGTTTTTTTTCCAGACACACAATACAGAAATCTCTCGTCTCAGGGGGACATGAGGGAGGGAAGCACGGTCATTCGAAAATACTACCGGGTTTCTACTGATACAAAGCTTAATGCTAATCGGTGAAGTATCCCTTTAACAATGTTAAACAACAAAAAAGCTGCTTTTGTTTCTATTCTGAAGCAAATCTCTCTCGTGTATCTTTGCTCTCTGTTATTTAATACATTCCATGTTTGCCAGCAGCATAGCAAGTGTTAGTAGGAAAGTTTGACCAAATTAGCAAGAGTAACTTTGGTGGGTGTAGTTTAGCTAAGGGTCAGTTGTTGGGCGAGGAGTGTGGTGGTTTGTGGGAAGACTGCTCTTTAAAATACGAAATACTGATGTATTTATGTTGCCAGTGCTGCTGATTCAGATTTGAATCATTAGTGGTCAGTGGCTGAATTTGGTCAATGTCTTTTTTCAATATGAAATGCAGATGTTATAAATATGCAGACAAATGAGTCTCCAATTCGGAGGAATAAGTTGTCAGCCTTAATCCTTTAATTCTGTTAATTGCAATCAACACTTTGAGTTGAATCTAAATTTATGAAATAAAAAATTTTGTTCCGTTTTTTTTTCCCCCACCATTTTTCTCTTTCATACAGTACATACGCGCAGAAGAACTCATTTTCTTGAACTATTAAAAGCAGACAACCAGTCTGGCTCTCCCCTTGGCTTTCTACAGACTTTTGACAGATTTTATACCACAAGGATTTTAAGACAGGTGTGTGGGTGTGTAAATCTCTCTCTCTCTCTCTCTCTTTTAATGACTCTCTCTGTTTTTGCCCCGTTGGAGGCGTTTATGCTTAGTCTCAGTGATGGTTATTGCAGGCAGAGTTAAGTCTATCTGATAAGGGCCTGTCGTACTGAAATATCTCTGGATTCTCAGGTGCTCGGTAGTTCTGGGTGGTTCAGTTTCAGACGCTGGTTTATTGGCTCCGTCTTAAATTAAATGTTTGATCTAAAGCCACAGACATGCCAAATGCATTGTCCATTGAAGATTTCTGAGTGTCAGTGAAAATGTTATTTTCCGTAATCGGAGATGTAGTTATAAAAGTAAAATTGTGATCTCATTTAGTCTCATTGTTTGAGGTATTGGGACCCTACTCCCCCCAACCCCAACCGAAACACAATTTCAAGGGGGCCCACAGAAACAACCTGCCCCGGGGCCCCGGATACGGCACTGGTCACTGATAAAGCTTTTGATTAATATTAAGGGATGTAGAGACTCTCAATATGTGCTGTTATGCTTTATCAAGTTAAACAGACACATATAGCCAAATGTGACAAAACTAGCACTTTTCCGCTGTTTTATGGTTTTTATGCATGGAGTTGGAGTGATTGGAAACAGGAAAAAATACCAGAGGAGATGAAGCTCTTTTAACCTCTGACCTCTGCCAACACAAATCTAAAAAATAAAAAGACAGCTTATGTTCTCCTTTCCTCTTACATGACAGATATGGCTAATAAATGCTAAACGACAGTTTCAGGGATGGAGTCTCTCTTATTCTGACTCTTTTCTTCTGCTCATTCCCATGTTGTGGTGTGCTTTGTTTTGTACAGCCACAGTGACATGGTCCATTTCAGGAGGGCTGGTGTTGACGCTATGCAGGGACTTTCCTCATCCTGTTGGGCCGTGGTTCAAACGTTCTCTCTCCATTTTTTCTCTTTCCATTTCTTTTCTCTCTTTCATTTTTCCAAGGAGCTGGACATACTTAATACACATTATCTCTCACATCCATCACTCAGCTATGTGCTAAATGACATCACCCAGGCAACCAATGCAAAGAGAGAGAGAGAGAGAGAGAGAGAGAGAGAGAGAGAGAGAGAGAGAGAGAGAGAGAGAGAGAGAGGAGAGGAACTGAAGTTGAAGCTCCGAGGACAAATGTGTCTACCGCTTATGTTGCTTTCTTATAAACCAATTTAAGACATGTCATAATTGTTTGAAATGCAACAGCTCAAAGAGACATTTCTGGTTATGCATTTTAGTTACAAACAACATTTGAGATTTTTGAGAACTGTTTGTTCGAATGGGAGAGTCAAACAACCACCAAATTAAGTTGACAGTTTGTTTCTTTATACTGGATGTGATTTGGTTTCTCTGGCTGTACGCTGGTTTGGCTTTATACTGTGCCGAATGCTTTGCCACTTTATTGTCTCACATTTTTTACGAGTGAGAAACACCCTGATCTCCAGCTCTCTGGAGGGTTTTAGTTGAGGGGAGTTGCCCTGAAACCTAAGCTCAGAAGCACCAATCCTGGTCAAAGGCCAGCTGTTTTTTTTTTAGCTAATCAACTCATTTGTAAATATCTTGTGACTAATCCCTTTGGAGCTGCAGAAAAATAGTTTATACATACATATATTATTAAAGAAAGTAATGCTTTTATTCAGCAAGGATATATGAAATTGATCAAATGTGACTTTAAAGATTTAAAATGATATAAAAGAGTTATATTTTAAATAAATTGTGTTCTTATAAACTTTATTTACCACAGAATCCTGAATTTTTTTAACACAGCAATTTTTAGCAGCACAACTGTTTTCAACATTGATAATAATAAGAAATGTTTCTTGAGCAGCAAATCAGAATATCGGAATGATTTCTGAAGGATCATGTGACACTGAAGACTGGAGTAATGATACTTAAAATTCAGCTTTACCATCACATAAATAAATTGAATAAATAGAAGTGCATTTTCCTCACAGAATAGTGTGATTATGGCATCTATTAATAGCTAACTGTAGTTAACCACCCAAACCTTGACCCCTTGACCTGTTTTGCCCTTTATCTGTTTATAAGCATCTTAGAGCATTGTTTCTACAGAACACTTCTATTGTCATTGACTGTGTCATGTATGAAATATAGCACTGTTGTGAACAGAGCCATTAGCAGCTTCTGGCTGTGCATCAGAGAGTCTTTAAGGTCCAACTGCTTCTCTGTGGGGGTTTGGAGTGCATTTCACATGTGAAAAAATCACACGCACTCTTGATGAATGCGTTAAAGCGGCAAGAGCGACTGCAGCAAGCTGAATATTAGCCTCTGTGGCACCATAACAAAATTATGGCAGAACGTTTACTAAACGCTCACTCAAAGGACCCCCATAACGCCAGAGGCCCCAAATCTCTCCCTGCAGCGTCCCAGCAGGAAAACACCGCCTCTCTGGCCAAGCTGCATTCCTCATAATGGCTTTTTACCTTCCAGACTCACAACCACAGAGCTGTGAATATGACTTGATTTTTAATCATGCGACGGCATTTTTCAAAGCGTTCTGCTGCGCAATTATAAAAAAAAAATATATAAAAATCAAGACCTCCGATTTTTACTGGGGTGAGAAAGCAGCCGGGCCGCCCAGTGTGTGTGTGTGTTTGGGGTTGGGGGGGGGTGAAGTATGTTTGGTAGGGGAAACCATGCTGGTTATGGCGCTGTAAATGTGCACGGTTTGTTGCGTCTTCAAAGAACTGAGAGGATTTGACTACGGCGAGAGAAAAATGGCCTTTGTTTTACGTTTTTTGGATGGAGAACGGTTCTGTTTTAGATCTTTGGTGAGGGGGTGACGTTCAACGAGCTGCTGAATGGCTGTCCTTAAGATTGCCGATAAGGTCTGTCAACAAACCTACTGACCCCGTTTGATGGATATTGTCTTGGCGTTTGATTGTGTAATGTCAATACATCACCATTACCAGATCATTCTCTGTTGTGCAATAGTGATCAGTCTTTGGTTGAATCATTCCTTTGTAATCTCTCTTTGGTTAAAAAAAAAAGAAAAAAAAAAAGCCAGAAGTATAACTGTAAATAATGTCGTTAAAAACAGACCGAAACACGCAAGAGCGTTGGCTTCCGCTCATTACATCATCAGCACAGTTGTGGTGTGTGCTGGCGCTGCTGTTAGAATGAAAACAGCGCTGGGCTCTGACCTCGCTGGTACCCAGAACACACCACATAAAACCTCACCAACCAGCATCTTTTTCCTTCAGCCAACTCCATAAAACTTAATTTCACCCCTTACAAATACACATACTCTTTCTCTCCCTCTTTCCCCCCCTTTGACACACTCTTTCTCTCTCCCTTTCATTTTTCCTTTTACACACAAACCACTGAATACACTTCATTAGAAGAGTCTTTAAAGAAGAGTCATAATTTACTCATCCTCAACTCATTCAAAATCCTGATGACTTTCTTTTGAGGATCAATTTTGAATAATGTTCTGGTAGATATTTTCCATGCCATTGCAATGAAAGGAGATTGAAGCTTTCAAGCATCAAATAGGACAGAAAAGTACCAATAAAATGTTTTATAATAATGTCCATACGACTCATACTCTGTATTCCAAGTCTTCCAAAGTCTTATGATTTGGTTTGTGCGACGAACAGACTAAAATTTAAATCTTTATTCACTAATTGACTAATAACAGATTAATGTGTCACACTTACCATTGTTCTGTGAAATTTCATGGCCGATATCCAGATAAATAGGAATCCACGCAATTGGGAGATTCGCGTGAGGGTGAAAAACGTCCCTCGCAGAGTTTGCTCATCTTCAGGTTGGTCTCACGAATTCGCAGCTTTGACTAACTAAATGTGGTTCAAAAGTGACCTCTGTGCAAGTGGTGCCTCATGTATAACTACACTACTGACAATGGACAATAGACCAAAAGAAATTTCACTGAAATGTCACTAATGTGACCGCACCTCTAGTCTGATTTGTGAATGAATCATTCAGACTGGTTTTGTGAATCACGTCAACAGATTAATTGAAAAGATCTGACTGAAAAGAACAATGTTCACATTGCTATGTCTCTCATGACCAAGCCAAGAACGGCAAATGTCAAAATGATAAATTGTAGTCTGTTCTTAAGACTTATTTTGTACAGGTCTGGAATAACATGAGGGTGAATAAATGATGGCAGAACTGTTTTCCTTTAGCTTGATATAACTGTCAAGATATAGACTTTATAACTGACACAAGACCGCTGGAGACTATAGAGACAAATGAATTCATCGCCTGATCAGAATACAGAAGCGGATAGACAAGATGTAGAGCAGGTCAATGTTGGAATAAACTAATGAGACTCATTTAAGATCTGTGCTCTAAGAGATTCAATGGCTTTCTATTAGAGGGACAGCACCAACAGTGTCCCCTGGTGGACAGTGCTTTATATGCACTGATGGAGTTTACACTCTTTCTGCTGAAAAAAAGCTACCTGGACTTGAGCCAATAAAAACAGCTTCATTTGCTCTATTACAGATCTGTATTCAGTATAGGGGAAGAGAGGCTAGAGCTACAGTGGTATAGACAGAGTGGTTAGAACAAATGGCCAGGACCATAAATATAGCTTTGAGTAATCTTCTGATTTCTGTTTCTGTCAGTCTTTAAGTTTGGCCAGCATGTCGCATGCCTAGCATGTAGCCATTGCTTTAATATGGAAATGAGACGCAAGGTTGAATTCCCATCAGCCACACCGATAGTGAGCTTTATCAGGGTTTTTATTCCAGAGTAACATATTAAAGAACAAACAAAGGGAGTGCTGATATTCCCGCTTATGTTTATAAAGAGATTCTGGTTCTGTTGACCGAACGTCTCACTCAGATAAGGGATAATGCTTTTGGCTTAGAGAATTACCCACAAACATATGCAAAATCTCAAGAGGACGTATTTGTTGCCACTAGGTTCATAATGAGTTGACCTATTGAGATGGAGTTTCTCAATATAGTTTTTGACCTTTGGCCTATGTCCTTTACTTAAGCCAAGTTTGCTACTGTATGATTTGAAAAAATCTCAAGTCCAAATTTAGAGGGATAGTTCAGCCAAAAATGACATTTCTGTCATCATTTAGTCACCCCCATGTAATTCCAAACCTGCATGACTGACTGACTTTGGAAGGCTAATAATAATGATTTTGGTCTGTTTCTCACACAAAGATATCATATGGCTTCAGAAAACGTAGAATTTATAGGGTTTGAAACGAAAATAATAAATGATGACAGAAATGTCATTTTTGCATGAACTATCCCTTTAAGGATGAATAAGTAGAGCGCAGACTTTTTGAACACACACATGCATCCCAACATACTGCTTGATGGCCCGGTCATCTGTAACAGCAGAGCAAAAGAAGCCTACTCTGCAAAATCATACATCGCACACACATATACACACACAACACTGTCCCAGCAGTGACCTGAGGCTCTGGTGTCTGTGGTCCATGTAACACCGGCCCCTCCAGAGTGCACAACCAGCTAGAGCACCACAGAAAATAGACACACGTAGAGACGCACACGAGCAAACACACACTCACTCATACTCAAACTCTCATACATACACATACTGTGACACAGCCCAGCTGGAGGCAACACACCGCGGTTGGCCTGTCGCTATGGAGCTTCCTTCTCTGTGCTGTGCTTGGCAACCGATCACAGCACCCCCCACATGCTGCTGAACTGGACTGCTGCCTTACAAACACACACGCTCACATTGACTACATCTCTGTGCGTACTGACCATTGCATTCTGGGATAAAACGTTGGAATTCAATTTTTTTTTTTTTTTATGTTTGAATTGTAATATGGAAACTTTACAAGTTTAATTTTGTATTTAATATATATATGTATAGAGAGAGGTGAATGTTATTTCATCAAGTAGGCTGCAACGTTCCTGGATTAACATCTTTGTTGATCCTGGAACACCATTGCAACCAACCATTCAATATGTATATATGTTCTGTATATGTATATTTTGTGTATATGTACAGCACTGAGACCGCTCTTGTCCGGTGTAACAAGGTTAAATGTTGTGGGAAGAAGGAGGCGGGAACCGGCGAACATTTAGACACATTTTTATGCCAAAAATAAAACAAATACAAAACGAAAGTAAAATACAGCAGCCCCTCACGGACGACTGCTGTCACATCAAATAAAACATAAACATCAAATAAAATCCAGGCCTGGCCTCTCTCGATCTCCACTGCCGTCGCTCCTCCCATCGTCTCACAGGTGTCGCTCATTAACAATCACGCCACCGGCCTCGCGCCGTTCTCCCACGGCCCTCAGCCTCGTCCTGCTCGCCACATCTGGGTCACAAAATTTAGTTTTGTTAGACATTAGTGCTGACACAGTACAGTATGTCATAGCATCCTTCTTGAAAGAATGTGCTGGTGATTAGGCATTTCTGGTGTTGTGTTTGATTGGTTTAAATCCTATCTCACTGATCGTTTCCGGAATGTATGGGGAAAGTTTGGGGGAAAAAGTATGGGGAAAATTGCTTCGTGGAGAGATTATTCGGGAGAAAAATAAATAATAGTTTTAAATGGAAGCGTACATGCAAGACAAATTTCTTAAACTTGTTTAAGAAAAGTAAAACATTGAAATTCTACTTGTTGGTATGCCAACAGCTCTGCATAAACTGATTCTAATTCAGAATCTCCATCACTTCAAGTGCTTAATCTTGGTGTAATTTTTGATGCTCAGTTGACATTCGATGCCCATATTAAAATGGTCTCGAAAAACATTTTTTCCACCTTAGAATTATTAGTTAGACCTTCTCTTTCATTGTCTGATACGGAAAAGGCTTGTATTCACCTTTATTATGACTAGGTTTGATTATTGTAATGCACTTTACTCTGGTTTTCCTGATAAATCCATTAAGAAACTGCTATATATTCAGAATTCAGCTGCCCGGGTACTGACTCATGCGACTGTTCGCCAGCATATTTCCCCTGCACATGGCTTCCAATACAGCCACGTACTGATTTTAAAACTCTGATTTTAACATACAAAGCTATTCATGGGACAGCCCCTGCATATCTCTGTAACCTACTTCTTATACTCCAACTCAGTCTCTTTGCTCTTCTGGCTCTTGTACTTTTCAGCAGCCCTCATTTAAATTCTATGAGTCTATGGGGGGGTCGAGCAATGAGGGGGTTTCAGCTCCACTGTTATGGAATGCTCTTCCTTTGGTGATTAGTACTTCCCAAACACTGTTTTAAGAAATCTCTTAAGAGTTTATTGAAAGACTGCTTATTGTCTTTGTTTTTTTCTTCTTCTTCTTTTGCTTATTTATATTCTTTGTTTTCAATTGTATTACCGTTTTTATTAGTATTACTCTGTGTTGCATCGCTTTGGGTTTGAGACAAGCGCAATATAAATAAAATGTATTATTATTATATGATTTAAAAAAAAATTGTGTATATAATAATTTAAGAAAAATATGTTTCCTTAATTTGTGTGTTTATTACTATTATCTTTCATGTATGTTATGTGATTTCATTTGAAATTACATTTATGCTGTGGTAAATGGATATGGTAATCAATAACATCAAATGGTTCCTTAACAGGGGTACATAGGCAGTGTGGAATTGGCCAGCCAATGAGAGAAGAGATCTTTGCTCATCTCAGAAATCTGTTTATAAAAGTGGTCAGCTGGAGGATTTCTGCGGAAGAGCGGTGGACTTAACGAGTTTATAACTCCTTTGCAGCATATGTAATCAAAGGTTTAGAGTTCAATCCTTTGTATACGAGCGAGAGTTTGATCAAAGCTGATTTTCATCTGGCTGATTTTTCTTCAGCCTGGAGGATGAGCAGGAAATCAGGCTGAAATCTCACAGGACTGTTCTTTTTTCCCCCTCTTTTTCAGCCACTATTATCTCCCTCTCTTACCCATGAGAAGGTAATCGAGCAGGAATACACACAAGCAAACAGAGGGAGGAATAGAGCCCTTTCTCTCTCTCGCTCTCTCTCTTTCTCTACGGGAGGGCAGCTTCAGGGCTACATTCAACCCTTGTGGCTTCTCCTAAACACTTGCACGCCTGTCAGTGGAAAGAGAGAGACTACAGAACGAGGGAAAAAAAAGAAGATATAAAGATGCAACTGATATCCCTCTGAGGCACTTGGGTGTTTGTTTTTCGTTGTGGGTGTCCTGTTTCCGAAAGCTGTGATTCTGTAGGCCGTGTTCTGCTCCGTACAACCGTCCGTTGTTTGAAACACATTTTTCAGCAGATGGAGTTTGTCCACATACAGGAGGTCGACTAGACAACAGAACCGAGTTCATAGCAACCAACCTGCCAGGAAAGAACAGTGCATGTCAGTGACACGACTGATGTATCTCCCAGCCCCAGGGTTGGTTTACTTTAGAAAACATGACGGCGAAGGAATTTCATAACAAGAAAATGAAGCGTTCTGAAAGCGTTTGTTTCGTTTTTGGCCCCTAGCGAAGTCTTGTGGTTACACAAGCATGTGTGTGTTTGTATGCTGTAGTCACATCAAAGCATCTCTGTGTCAAATGAAGTTTTAGCTGCTTTGGTTAATGAATGAAGGTCTTGTCGTTGTCTACAGTAGCAACACAGTTCAAAGACTCTATGAGTCAGTATATAAAAACTTGTAAGCTTAAAAGTGCAGTTTAGTCCCTGTTGTCGTCCCTGATGCATATTATCGAATTGAGTCTGATCTAATGGTACATTCTGTTCAAAATACATAAATGCAGTATTACTGGAAGGTACAGTGCACATTTTTAACAAGGAATAAGGCACAGTAAATATTCGTCTCTCTTGGACATTGAATAATGTCGGATGTGCAAATTTCAGCTGCCATGACGGCTGTTTTATTTCATTAGCCCTTAGTTCCTGCCAAAGTGGGCCCTGATGCTTGGATTTAGCTGTGATTGGGCCAGGAGCAGCGAGGGGAGGGCACTAGAAGAATGGCGTCCTATCCCAGCACTCTTTGTCAGGAAATTCAGACCCGACTGGTTTATTCGAGTGGCCAGGACAAAATTCTTACCATCTGCACCTTTCAGGCATTAAACTGTTCCTGCTTTATCTTTAATAGGGAAATCGAAGACAGTCCCTTTGGGATCCGAGCAAAAACACACATACACACACACACACACACACACACACACACACACACACACACACACACACACACACACACACACACACACACACTAGCATAAAAGCATTCTGCACATAAACACACTCATACTAACACTCAGACACACACAAACACGAATAAACACACTCATACAAACACTGGGGCACAAACAGACATTCATAAACACACTCCCGACCACTCACAAAGAACATGTGCTCTAACACACACACACACATCAGAAGGGAGTTCCTCTCTCTCTCTCTCTCTCTCTCTCTCTCTCTCTCTCTCTCTCTCTCTCTCTCTCTCTCTCTCTCTCTCTCTCTCTCTCTCTCTCTCTCTCTCTCTCTCTCTCTCTCTCTCTCTCTCTCTCTCTCTCTGTGCCATGTGCTCTGGCACGCCATGCCACCTCCTATTAGTGTGTTTTCAGTTCAGCTTGAACTTTGGGCTTTATTTACTTTAAGTCTGATTGGTGAAATCAACCATTTGTGACATTTATGCGTTTTTAGATGGAACTCATAAATAGGAAATATCTGAGAGCTTTGGACAGAGCGAAGGGGAAAATATTCTGATATCGGTGATTCAGGATAAAAGCTTTTATTTTAGAACTCTTTAGCGCAGAGAATATGGATTGTCTTGGCCTTCTGTTTTATGATGTTTTATTACACAAAGTTCGGGAGGAGCACGTTCAGATAATTAAACCTAATTAAACACCTGTGGAGTGCATTGTTAATCAACCCAATCAACGAATTAAGAGGTATACTGTATATACAGCAGACTTACCTCCATTCGTTGACAGTTTAACAGCAAAACATTTCTCCAGTCACTCTTCCCGCATCGGGGCAGCAACCTCAGCAGCCCAAAAAGGCCTGTCCCAGCAGCAGATCCAAGCTATTGGAAGATGGTCCTCAGATGCTTTCCAAAGCTACATCAGGACCAACCGGTTCCACATTAAAAAAGCCTACCAAACTCTCATCGATTAAAACCCTCAAGGTCATCTTTCTCCTTCCAGCGAGTGTTGATCTCCCAGTGGTCGCAGTGAGAACTCTCCTGGTCAAGCATCTATGTTTTTCTCTTTTCCGTCCAGCGAGTTTTGATCTCCCAGTGGACGTAGCATGCATTTGTTTTCTCTTTTTTCGTCCAGCGAGCATTGGCCAGCGGTTCAGATAATTAACCCTAATTAAACACCTGTGGAGTGCATTCAGATAATCAAAGCTAATTAAACACGAGTGTAGCACATTCAGTTAATCAACCTAATCAACGAATTAAGATGTATATATACAGCAGACTTACCTCCATTCGTCGATAGTTTAACAGCATCCCTCCACCACCCCATCTCCTCACTTCTAATTCTAACTACTATTACAACAACCTGGGGAATACTCTGGGTTCGGGCAAAAAACATTCCGAGCTCGGAGCCCTCCCCCCTGACAGCACGCCAAATATACATAATCTTTACTCTGTTTAATTTTATGTAAGTGTGAACTCGTGAAACGATTGTCTCCCGTTAGAACTCTGATCAAATACACGTAATGGGAACACTGCGTCTCTGAAGTCATCAAAGCAGAACGAAGAGATGGAGAGACATGGAAGGGAAGTTACTAACATTAAGTAGGAGAGACCGGGAGCAATTGTAACATTTTCCTTCATAACTCACTGATTACTACAAGTCTACCTCCCATCTTTTGGGATAAGAAACAATTATATGTGCCAAAAAGTAACTGTACCATTTATAGACTTATAAGGGGATCATAATATTGAATTTAATAAAGAGGTCAGAGGGTTACAATCACTCCCATTATAACAAATTTAACTCTTTTAATGTATTGAATTTGAAAATGTTACAATTGCTTCCGGTTAGTAAGTCAAAAGTCTTTTGTGGCCTTATTTCAGAAACTGAATTTTGTTTTGTTTTTTTCAATAACCATGCATAAATATTATTCTCTCAAATATACAAACATGTACATACATGTCGCTCACATATTATGGTAGCCCTGTTTGTGCTGAATAGAGTGTAATGACACTTTTGCCATTAATATGTTTATAAGCAACTGAAAAAATCACAAATGTCAGGGCATGTCAAAACATCTCAAGGACCCCAAAACCACGTTGGACCCCTAAGGGTTAAAGCACACAATGAAGTTACAATATAGGCTAATTTTTACACTACTTAAGTAGTTTTCACCATAATATGTGTTTAAAGAAAAAGTCTAAAGTTGGACTAAAGCAAGTTCATTTTTTGTTTTACTAAAGTTTACCCTTGTGAAAAAAGAGGTGTGCTTGATTGTATTTAATGTGCACTTGTAATGTACTTTAAATGTTAAAAATATTTATAAAAAAATAAAAAAACTGTACTTGCAGAATAGTAATAAAATGAAAGCCCACTTATGTGTACTGTAAAAGTTGTACTTAAGTAGATTTTAAATCTTTTTTTATTTAATTTTTTATTCCATTACATTCAGTTAGCATTTACTGTAAGTATATTATTTGAAAGTATTATTTCTATAATAACACTTTTTATAAGTATGCGATTGCCTTGACCCCAGCCATAAAATCTTGGAGAAGAGAAATAAAATGATCAAAATATACATATTTCATTATCTCAACTAATTTTTATTAAATATCCCACCAAGTAAAGAGTTCCCACTATTTTTCTCAAATAGATGGAGCATGTGTTGAATAAGTGTCATCACCCTGGCTTATTTGTAATTGAAGAAATTTAGTGTTACAAATCGTCCCCTGTTGCAATTGCTCCCGGTCTCTCCCATGCTTCATTTTCTGGATTAATGACGTTCAAAGATAAACAAGCATCCACAAATTGTTTAAGTTTGTTTTGACTTTTCCCAGCTTGGGAATCTCAGAGCAGTGCAGTGATGATGCTACGTTATCTTCTGCTCCCATGCAGGTCAGTTAAAGGATACAGTCCAGACAGTGGTTCTCTTTCACTGCACTGTCTGCTTGATTTTTCTTTTCTTTTTTTTGTCTGATTTCAGCATGGGTCTCTGAGACCCCATGTGAGGGGCTTCAGTGTAAGATTGTGATTACTTCCTGTAGAAACGATGATGTACGATGTATCATACAGATGATAACTTCTGTGTGTGTGCCCACAGCATCAGTGTGAGGGCTGTCTGAAAAGGAAATTAATTCACAAGCACTGATAAACTGGGAATATATTTTGATGTGCACAGTCTAGACTGGATCATCATATCAGTTCTGATGTCAGAACCCTGGAACATCCAATCAGGCGACCCAACAGCCAGCGCATACAGTATGTTCTCTATTCTGTTTCGCTCTCTTTCTGCTTCTCATCCTTTTTGCTCTCTCTCTTTTCTCCCACTCTCTCGTACCTGTTCAGAACCTTTGATATGTTCGTCCCTTCCTGGGATCAAAATGTAACGTTTTATTTCTAGATTTTCTTGCTGTGGTATTAAAGATGTGTGTAATGGAAATAGCGACATATCTTTTTCTTCTGTATTTTGACGAACATCTGAGGGAAACGGATTATAGAAAAAGAAAAACATGTAGGACAGAGACTTGGTTCTATCCATTGGTTGTTGATTGATTGAATGTAGGTAGATCTGAATGTGAGCTTGAGGTTCAAATTTAAGAAAGGGCCGGGGTTTAAGTGGACTAAATGATTGGGGAAGTCTGGCATACGCCACCAAAGAGATGTCTGCCATTTCACCAGAAGATCGAGTAATGACATTTTGAGTAAGGGAAGGATTAAAAAAATCTTTTTTCCAGCAGACATGAAGAGAGATCACATAATCTCAGATTTTTTTTTTACTGTTGACAGCTTGAGTTAATCACAGATTTTTTGAGGGACTGAGATGAAAGACAGGACCTAAAGTCCATGTAAACATGGTGAAGCAACGCCAATTTGGGAGTGACATCCAAAAATTTTAAAGAAGTGGCCATTATTTGCTCGTGTTTTGTTCTAGCCCTACAATATTTCTCTATATTTATTTGATAAAACACAAAACGAGATGTTAGAAATTCTCTTTTCAGTACAACAAACTTGATGTTGATTTACTTTTAGTATTTCACAGAAGAACATTGTGCATGATTGGACCTACGTGAGGGTGAGTAAACGATGACAACCTTTACTATTGGGTGAACCATCCATTTAAAATCAACATTGGGTGCACACGTCATATATACCCATCATATACAATGCTATGATAAATATTTTATTCTAAGCTGTCTTCCATACAATCGAATAGAAATTAACTCTGTGGTTTGTAAATCATATTGTTAAATCTTTCTGAACTGAATCCTTCATCAGATGCTGGAATCCTCCGAGTAGTGGAGCCGAATGGTAAACACACAGGGTACTTTAAGGCCATTATGTTCTCCGCTCCCTGGAAATGATTTCTAAACACTGTCGTAAATCCCAACACTCATCACTGAGGCCAGAAAAGATCCCTCTCCTACTTCAGACCCAGATAAACACTTCAAAGCGGAGCGGCCGCTCAAATTTGAGAGTGGAATTATAAGTAAGGCATGTTGGGTTTACTTTGCCACTGAAACTTAAAACAGACCGTACACTAAGAGAGGTGTCTATTAATATTACCGCCACCCACATGCTAATGGCTCCTGCCAGCTCTACCCTCATTGACTCAGTCGGCTCTAGAGTAATAAAGCAGCTTTTTAATAGGGGACGTCTCTTGAGTAAACAGAGCCGGAGAAGAGCGATGACATGACTCGCTGAAGTACAGGAGGTTTCCTTTCTCTGGAGTTAGCGTCAGCGTCAATGCATCCATCACTCGGATGACTGGATCGGCAGAGACTAATCGCACCGGGGGCACACGTACTCGGCTACGGGTAACGGCTTGGCAGACCTTCGGCTCTCTGGAGGCAAATTTGCCATTCACAGTGTTCCGCCGGCTTGTACACTGTTCCCTCCCAAGGAATAATGAATGTTGTGGCAATGATTAGAACATCACTAGAGAACACTATTTCCCTGAGTTCTCGCAGGTCACTGTACCGCTCTTGGGATTCTTCCACCTCTGGAGAAGTGATCAGGTTCTCCCCCGAAGTTATTAATATTGTCATTAATAATTGCTAAGAGACGGTATAAGCATTACGAAAACGGAAACTCTAATGCAGATCCCGGATTTGGTAAAAAAAAAAAAAAAAAAAGAGCAAACTAGGCATAGTCAACGTGCCAACAAGAGGAAAAAGTGCCAGATTGAGGGGGAAAACGCTTCTGACAATTTGACGGAAAAATGAGCTGTCATTTTAGAGACTGAGGGCTGTTTTCCCAGTCTTTGCCCAGTGGCATGAAGAAAGATGTCTGAGCTGGCTAATAATACCACAACGGGCACTTCCATTCAGAAATGATTCCACCATTCCACAGGTAACTCTAATGATGTGGTCAACTTGGCTGGGCATTTTTTATAGAAACTGCATGGTCATGGTAATTCTAGATTTGAACAACAGATTGACTAACTGTGTTACAGAGACAGAGAGTGGAGCACTTTCACATGCGTTTAAGGCCGCAGAAGACAGAACGTCAACCCCGGACCCTTATTCACCTGAGGAAAGAGAATAACACTAAGACTTGATCCAACATCTCTGCAGGAGATTGCAGTGTTCCTCCCTTTCTCCCATCTCTTTTCTCCGAGAGTTGCTTGTTTCTCTCCAGGGAGCCATATACAAGTGGAGGAGGGAAAGGAACTTGAACCAACCAAATTAAACACATGAAATAAGAGGGAAAGTGTTGTCATAGCATCTTAATGACTCAATGAAACCTCTGTAAACCCTGTTGAATTCAGGCCCTGGGCTGTAAATTGAGATGTCCTCACAGGCTTTTGATGTCATGTGAAATATAAGAGTAGTTTGAAAAGGGAAAGTGCCCTAAAATACTCAGTTTGGTACAAATTTGAACGACAGGTACGTTTACTACAATTTGTTATACTATTGTATTTGTTTACTTTTTGTCTTATATACTTAAACGTGTATGAGCCTACTAGTAAATTTAAGTTATAGTCAGCCTTTGAGAAGATCAAATCAGGTAAACTTAATGATATAAGTACTTCCATGAGGAAAGACATGCAGTTATTTGTCCATTCTACTTATAAAATAAATAAGTAAAATAAGTCCTTTTACTTCGATTTACTTAGAATTCTTTGATTCTTTGAATGCTTTAAGTACGTTTTTTTATTTATTTTTTTTATTAGAGAAAGTGAACTGAATTTGAAGATTGTGGGCATGTTGTTCAAGGATTTTGTTTTCCATGCAGGACATTCATAATTGTTGCTGCATTACAGGCCCTGTGGATTGTTTTCTTTTGTGGCAATTGTTTTGTTATTGTGTATCCGCCAAATCAATATATTCTGGCCCATTAATGTCACATTTCATTCTTTTCATGTAGTTGTGCTTGAACATACACTCTGGGTTCCAGAGCCAAAATGTAATGGAGGCATAGACTCAGATCCATTCACTGACTCAGTCGATCACTGCAAGGAAATGCTATTAGCCCTTCAAGGCGGTGGTTCCCTGGTACAGTCAGCAGCTAGCAGTTAGTGAACAGGAACGTTGAACGTTTCCCATCGTTTTGACCCTGAACTCCTCCCTCTCTTCTTCTCAGCATCATTCAGTGTGTTAGCGAACCCTTGATTGGTTTTCCATATGTTTGCAGCCTAATGGCAGTCTTTATCCTATAAAATGTCTTTGTTGACCACTGAAGGAAGTTTCCTCATTATTTGGTACCATTTGTATGCTTAGAGACTTAACACTGGGGACAGACACATCAAATTTGTTTAACATCATTAGCATACCTGTATCAAGATGTCACTATGCTGCACAGCTACAGAAAACTGATGTTGAAAATATAAGTTGCTATGTTATTATGCACAGTAAAAAGATTGTACTTTAGGATGGTGTGTGTTCAGTAACTCTTTGACCTTATGAATGATTGACACAAATTGTTGCTAGCTGCTGTTTTAGGCCTTTGCAAGCACTTAAGGAAATACAGCTTTTGGGATTGGAAACAGATAACTAACAATCAGACCAAACACCAAATAAGGCCAAGTAAGACCAGTTTCACAGTAAAGATCAACGGTAGCACTTTATTTTACAGTCCTGTTCCCCATGTACATACTATGTACTTGTTATAGTAAATACAATAACTGGGTATATAACCTAATATAACCTAATAACTATAGGTACTAACCCTGAACCTACCCATAAACCTAACCTTAACCCTAGTTACCTTATATTAACCAATATATTCTGAGGTAAGTACATTTTGATTCATTGTAAACTAGAGTGCTCTCTTATTATTTGAACAATCTTTTTTTTCAAATTAATTGTTTTATCAATCCACAAATTACAATTAAAAGGAATTAGAAAGAATAGTGTACGCTTTTCTCACTCCCATTGTTACGTACTGCTGGTCAGTAAACACGATGAAAGAAATTCCCTAAAGAAGTCTTTCATTTAAATCCAAAAATACTCAGGAGAATACAGGAGCAAGAAAGAGCCAACACTAACCAAACATACAACGTTTCGTCATGTCATGTTAATGCATGACAAAGAACTAGGGAGAACTAAGGACTTAAATTAATGAGGGAGATAATTAACAGAACTAAGAACAAGTGAAGAACTAATTAGGAACCATGGAAACAAACTAGTGCATGATACGAAACAAACAAGGATCAGGAACACGGGCAAACCGGCACAGGCAAAACCAAACTAAGGGGTTTGTTTAACCCCTCCCCCCTACAGTTTTCCCCACTGCTGGAATATAACAACAAATTGGCAAGCACAACCTTACCGCTCTAAAAAAAAATATATATATATATAATTATACAAAATCCTGACCTGGCCATATAATTTATTATTGATAAATGGGAAAGGGATCTCAATATCGTGACCATTTACCTCTGGACACAAATCTGTAAGTAAACCTCCATTGTGTCCAAGAATACAAACATAAAGCTAATCCAATATAAGGCTGTTAGCAGAATGAATAACAAAGAGCACAAGATAGCCTACACATCATGGGATTCACAGATTCAGATAAATTTACATCATTTGCTTAATATGACTAAGAACTGCAATCTGATACTGACCTGCAATGCATCACTTTTAGAAAGAAACTGTCGGTTGTTTTTCTTGTTTTGTTGCATTTCCTCATACCATTGTGAATAAAAAAGAACATCTTAGTGCTATTGATATTTGCTTACAATATGAGCATGTTGTGATATTCTGTGTATGTCTATATGGAATATTATAGGGGCTTTTTAACAAATGTGAACTCATTAGTAATCATAGTTGTTCATAGATTAAGTGTTCTAGCATGAAAATGTTTAAATAGACATGGTAATGAATATTATTAACGTATTTGGCAGCACGTGAGCTTAGAATTATAAGGTTCTATCTCCACTTTTGGTCGAAATTGAGTTTTTGACATAATCTGATCCATTAGGTGTTTATTAATGCCTGTGTGGTGTTATTTTTGTAAAAAATAAATAAAAATTGTTAGTAGTTATTAATAATTAATCAAATAAAAAGGTTCCATCTCACAAAAACATAAACCGAGTTGGGATTATAAGGTTCTATCTCCAGTAGATTCAATATCCAATCAAAATCAAAAATCCAATCAAGCTGTGTGCTTGTATTATAAATATATAAATTGATTAAAATCAATGGTTATATACATTTATTCTTTGAAATGTGGGGTTTTATTTGTAAAAGTGGAGATAGAACCTTATAATTCCAAACAGAATCAGAGCTCTCAGAATTATAAGGTTCTATCTCCATTTGGGCCATCTTAAAAAATCCCATTTCCAAATGTGCCAGGATTTTGATATTCTATCCTCAAAGTACCTGTAGGGTGATGGTCTTGTTGAGCTATAATAGTAGATTATACTACATAACAGTTTTGCCAGCTGGGATGTAAAAATTTTGATGCTCAATATCTCAGAACTACCCTAAACGGAGATAGAACCTTATAATTCTAAGCTCACGAGCATCTAAAGCATAATAATTTTGCTTTAGACAGGTACAAATGTTTATTAATCTTTTAGGTTAATAGAATATTGATTTCATTGAATAAATGTGTTGATTTTATTGTATGTATTTAATGTAATTAATTAAATATGCTACTCCACTTATTTAACACATTTAGTTAATTTTGCTTTACATTATGTTCTGTGTGATTGTTTTGCGCAACTCTTTTTTTCCCTTTGGGCCTCAAAATATATATACAATAATAAAATGCAACTAATATTATAATATAAAGGATTCACATCAGAGAATTTTACATTTTTGGAGCTTTGCATACATAAATACTTTTAGGTTTAAGATACTGTCAATACATTCAGCTGCAAATATACAAACATACAGAAATGAAATGTGTAAATGTTACATGCAAATACTAATGAGATCAGACTGTTGTGGTATATTTTATTGTCTGGTGAGTGTTTATTTGCTGAGTGAAACAAATAGGTTTGCACTGTATGTGAAGGGGTCCACAATGATGTTTAAAATATTGTTGTGGTGAAATTTCACGCATGGTGTGAATAGGCCTTAAGCCTGTGTTCACAAAAATGAGTTACTGCATCTCCGCTCACAAAAAACTGCCTTTGTTGTTTCAGCTCCATCAAACACAAACGGTTCACCTGCTAACGCCAAAAGAGCCAAACCGTGTCCCCACTGTTTTAAGAGGAGGACATTACTCTCCAGGAGCGTTTTACACTTTAGGGAGGATGTCAGTGAATGATTTGGGCGTCTCTGAGTTTTTCTTGGCCTCGGACGGTCACTGTTTTGCTGCTTTGATGACTTGCTTGTGTGTAAAGGGTCAGCATTGAAAGGAGAGCTTTGCGAGGGAAATGAAACATTGGTCATTAGGATGAAATCCAGCTTCACTCCCTCTCAGCTGATACATTACCAAGTGATTAGAGAATAAATTTATCTTTAATATTCATTTGCATGAGCAATCCGGTTATGTCCATTTATTGCATTGCTCGGGTCAGGAGCGACATTCATATACGTTAAGAATTCGCATAATTCTTAGACTCGAGAGATTCCGTAAAAATTACTTGACACCATCATGGCACTTTATCTTGAATATCTATAGCCAGGGTTGGCAGCACAGCAGTGTAGAAGGTGTAGATATATATTCATCTCTACAAAGAGGTTCATCTGAGTCCATAGGCTGACACAAGAGCTAGCATTGTGTGTCTCTATTGTCTAACAAGGCAAGCAACTAGTCCAGCTTTAGTCACCTTGTCAAAAGTAATGATCCACCGTATTACTGTTACGCACTGAATACTGCTGTCAGTTAATGTTACTACATTAAGTTGAAAAGCAGCAAGCTTAAGTTGCATATTTCCTGGAGTAAAATATCACTGTTAGTTTCCTTAAAGGAATAGTTTATCCTCATAATGGTCCAAAACATTATTTTATATTATTCTTGT
The DNA here is from genome assembly GCF_965113295.1 of Leuciscus leuciscus. Classification (NCBI taxonomy): domain Eukaryota; kingdom Metazoa; phylum Chordata; class Actinopteri; order Cypriniformes; family Leuciscidae; genus Leuciscus; species Leuciscus leuciscus. The sequence goes on along the minus strand of NC_138746.1, from coordinate 18,478,697 downwards.
TTTGCTATGGAACAAACACACACACACACACACACACATGAAATAACGGCATTTGTTACATTTAATGTATCAAGTTTTATTTTTAATCAACTACCTTCTTTCTCTGAAGAGCACCTTTCAGCTTATCTTAACACATTTAAAAAAAAAGAAGTTTCTAGCAAGCTGGCTAACTTAGGTTGGGTAGCTTGCCCAACACTACAAATACCTGTGACGCCGCTTGAATCTCAGTAACGTCAAATGTCTTGAGTATCTCATAACCAAATCCCATGATGTCAAACCTGTGTCATAGGCACCAACAAATGTTCCTATTCATTTAACAAGAAACCAATTAAAATCGAAAACTGTGCTCAATGAACAAACAAAACAATAGTAATGAGTATGACACATTCATTGCTGTAAAGAACTGCAATAAGTCCAGTTTATGACCAGTGATCTTTGACATCACATCTACGGGGAGTTCAGTGTTGATTGGGGGGCTTGGCTTTAGCTGTCTGGCTCTGCTGTGGTAGTAAATATTTCACTTTTGTGTATCAGTAAAGAACACGTAGTTGTTAATTTGTCCATGTATTGTGTTCTAAAGTTGTCAGTAAGCCTGAAATCTGATTTTCTGCTTTGAAATGCAATTGAAAATGTCTCTTAGCTAGACAAAGTGGAGACCCAGACTATGGTCACTTGTATATCAAGCCGGCACAGAGCAGACAGGGTCGGACATCGAGGCTGAGCCAGAATCTGTTGCAGTTGCCAGAAGCCTTGAGCTGCTTTGAGAATGACAGCGTCTGGTTTCTCTCTCCCTGATCTGAGGCCACTTCACAGTTTCTGAGGCCGGACTAATATCAAATCTGGACCGAAGCCAAATTTGGGCTACAGTTAAATCTCAACATCCGAGATTTCCTCCGTATTTCCCGTGGGTTTGCAGACACCAGGCTCATTGGTGTCTTCGGACAGACAGATTTAGGCTTCTGAGAGCGTAGGTTCTGGAGTGGAATTACACAGATCACAGCCGTCTGGATAAAACATTCGCTCTTCCGTCCATTTGTTATAAAATATATACTGTTACTGGAGCAACTTTAGCCTTAAGTGACAGGTACCAGATAAACTCTACATGTTCGCTAAACCCCTGACATACCTCTTTTCACCTCTCAACCGAAAAACAAGTTATAGAGAGCCCTCTAGATGACTCAGAATCCTTCAGAAAGCAAGGAATTGAACCCCAGCCCTCCCATATGGGCTGCATGTGCTGGGAACTCACGGTGCTCTGCTAGTGCCGCCCAAACCCTGCTGCCATCGGCCGTTATAAAATCACTGCATAAACGACACAATCTTTAAACTTTAATACACCAGTCAAATGTCAACTGTAGACTCAATCAATAAAATAATGTGACTCATTGAATCATAAAATGGATGAAACGATGGAATAATTAGATGCAGATAATCTACTTTCTCATTATGAGTGTGAATAAACAAATCCAGCTGCCCTTTCGAGGCTCTCTGGATGCCTTGAAACTCAACAGTTACAGTGACTCTCTCTCATGGGTTAAAAGAAGGCAGAATGGATATTGATGTCTATAATTAAATGTCATTGTTTAGAAGCCGAGGTCATTGTAACTGTCATAGGTATAGTATAGGGAAGCAGACAGGTTTATCAAATTTCTCTGCACTGGAAATTTCCTTCACGCATTCTTTATCATTGAACCAGAATTTTCTGCTATATTGGTTTGTGCTGGTATGTGTGTGAAAAGGATCTCTTATTTTTGTACTGTCATTCAACACTGTTGGACAGTATATTATTTCATTCTAATGAAACAGTCACAAGTGCTGACGTACTCATGCAGGTGACTTTATTTGACGAATTCAAATTGTGGGGAAATGCAATGCTGTTTTACTTAATCATACTACAAATATGTTTGAATGTGTTAAAAGTTATGTTAACGTTACTCTGTGTGTTCACTTGGCTAGTATTAGGCACTTGTAGATAGATCCATATTAGAATATCATATTAAAAGCTGGATGACTTGCAATTGGCACGCAATTCATTTTAAAACATTGTATGGTGGAGAAAATGCTGTATTACTGTTATTAAAGCTCTGTCTGATTATGCTATGTTAGCCACAAAATATTGTTTTCTGGTTTAACTTTTGGGTACAAACATGTTACTCGCGGTAAATCAAGAAAACAAGAGATTCAAACATTAAGACTAACTGTGTTGAGCAGTTTTCTGGCGATAAAGATATCCAAACAGTTGCTCACCTGTCTAATAAAACACATCATATTTTAAAGCGTCATTGGTGATTCCATGGTTTCTATGGAAGTAAACACGGAAATCGAGGGGTAACGCAGATATGATGTCATTAACAGGCAACGCAATGACACGGGCCGTTAAATGATGATTCCTTTGAAATGAAACTTTATTGGAGGATTTGGGATAATGTAAGTACACAAGTCAAGAAAATAGATCATATTGTTCTAGTGGTTTTTGGATATTTTAATCCAAAAATATTAAATATGTTGCTTTTAACTCCATCACTTGTGCCCCTGACACTTACCGGCTGGATGTACCCAAAGTGTCCTCCTGTAAAATCATGTAAAAACCAGAATGTCCACACACAACACGCAAGCACATGCACAACTTTCCACTAAAGTATCTGTTCAGCTTCTCTGTCCTTTTTACCTCATTTGTTCCTGCTCTCTCTCCTGTGCTTGGCCCTGTGCCCACTCTACAGATCAACTACACTGAGCCAAAGATCCTGTATCTCTTCCTGTTTACATAGTGGCCTGTGGAATGAGATGTGTGGATTGCTTGGCCTGTTCAGCACTATAGGAATGCAGCTCTAAGCATGTGCTGAGCATGAGAGAACGATCACACAGCCACAAGGTTAGGGATGTAACACTTCACCTGATCAGGTGATATAAATGTGCTTAGTTCATTCAGTATCTGGCTGTTTGTTTGTGTTGATTGTATTGATGGTAATTCACATTGCTGACTGCATGTGTCAGACTGTCTCTGAACAATCTGCTCTTTACATTTATATAGTCTATTTCTGACATCTGTTTAATTTCTATTTAAGCCTACCTATTTTAATAAGAGGGGATGCTTGCTCACATAAACAGATTTTTATTTACAAAAAGCTTTTATTCAGAGGCAAAAAAGTGCAACATGCTCTTGTCTTTTTTAAAGACAAAACGTTTTTCGATTCACATCATCAGTGTGACAGTGTGAATTGAAAACATTTCTTTTGCACTTTTTTGGCCTATGAATAAACTTACTAACTTCATAAGGTGACCACTAAAAACATAACAAAAATATTTGAAAATGTATTTCAATAAAGTCCACATTCAGTATTCCACATGCATCTTTTATTGTACTGTCCTTTCAGTTTAATAGAGAATGGATATTTGATTAATTTGAATCAAATTTGACCCCCACACCCCACAACACACACGCACACACACACACACAAACATACAAATTGGCCAAAAATACTGAGTTGTCATGTAGAAATGATTGGGTAACTTTGGTAACGGTGGTTTGATTCTCCCACTAGATGACAAGGCCTCCTTGCCTCAACTGTATCTATATAAAAATACTTCCCGCACCACCTGTGTTTATTACTAATTCTGCGTGAAAACGGTAATGACCTCATTGGTTGCATCTGGAATGAATGGAATGGAGAGAATCGTAATGAGACTTTCTGCCCGCTGTTTTCGAGTTGATTTTGGGGTGAAACTGCTTATGTTTGAATGCATGTAATGTTTCCATAAGACACCAGAGCGGACTGATGCTCCACTCTGGCCTTTAATCTGTGTTTCAGAGAGTGTGGATTCCCCTCAGCTCTCTCCTGGATAAACACCATTACAGGCTGATGCTGAGGAGCTCAAAGTTGAGTCAATATTATCCAGAGCAATAAAGTCCTGCACAGTGCGCTCTGCTCCCCCTGTGAGACCAGGATGAGTTCATTTCTAAACTGCTGAGGTCCGGGAGGATCTGGACTCTGTGTATGAGCTGTAGAGTTTGAGTGCAAGAAAGTATGTACCATAGAAATCTTCTAATCCATACTATTATACGTAACATTTTACTACTTCAAATTCCATAAACCCTTAAAGAAATGGTTCAGGCAAAACTGAGAATTAGTTTATTAATTGCTCATCTCATGTCATGCTAAACCTGTATGTGAATGAAGACTGTTGCTGTCAGGCTTCAAAAAAGATGAAAAAGTTAAATAAAGGCCCTGATTATTCAAGCAATATCGAAGAACGAACAGATGTGACGTAATTTCGAACAAAAACTTTGTTTGGAGTTTGTTTTTGGAGTTCGAAACAGCTTGCCAAAAGCGAACTTTCCGGAAAGGTTCACTCTGGCTGCTAAACACCTTTGTATTTCCATTGGTTAATGGCGATTATGTAATAGATAGGTGTACGAGGAGGCTCTGCCTTCATAGAAAATTACGTTTTCTGATGAAGCGAGACACTGTTTTTCATGTTTAATACAGTAAAGCTGCATGATTTTAAGCTATCTTTTGTATAAAGTGCTATATAAATAAACGTGACATGATTTTACTAGAGTGTCGAACTGCAGAGCTTGTGCAAACATATCCACGTTGGTATGATCAGACGCTTTCCTTATGCTTTATTAAAAAAAATTGCTTGCTGTTTTCTCAATTTTGTTGTGTAGCAGTGTGGGCGCTGTCAGATGTTCTCTAACAGTATATCGTTGGTCACATATTTTTAACTTCGTTTACCCCAAAACGAAGAACAAAAAAGAACTCTGTCGTGTGTATATCTGGGCCTTAAAAGTATCAAAAAGTTTTCAATGTGAGTCGCACAGGATATCCCAAGCCTTCTCAAGCCTTTGATCATTCAGACAAATTATTAGATCACAAATTATGATTGTGTTCACAAATGGTGAACTAATCTTTGAACCTGGAAAGAAGAGCTTTTTCAACATTTTCAGTGAGTAAAACAAATTTCAGTCAGTTCAGGTACTTCTGAAGAGTAGTGCTTGAGTCATATTGACCAAATTTATTATACTTTTATGGTGCTTTTTATGTAATTTTGGAGCATGACAGCCCCAGTCCTCATTCACTTTCATTGTTGTTCCACAAAGAAAATCATACAGGTTTAGAAAGACACGAGGGTGAGTAAATGACAACAGTTTTTGGGGGAACCATCCATTTAAGCTCATATTAATTCTGTTTACTAAGTGATGAGCTAATGCTCACAGCCTCTGCCTCTCCGACTGCCAACAGATCTCTCATGCCAGGCCGATCCAAGGCGCTTAATATTCTTAATAACAAACTCTGTTATTCCTCATTATCTCTGGTTTGGACTTTGATCGTTCCTCACTTCTCTGACAGCAGGATATCTAGGATCAACTAAAGGTCATCAAAGCCTGGTCTGACGGTGTGAACCCATCCCTGGCAAAACTTCTGTGTGAATTCAGATCAACCCTGTCATCCAATTCCCCCAGTGGACCTCACTTCTTAAGAGTTGCCCTACTGCTCTAACCTGTGCACACTTGTTTGTTCAAATATCTCACTTTCACAGCAGGGACATTTTTCCCCATCATACCTTGGGCGGGCAGGCCAACAGAAACATGGCTGAGCCCTGGAATAACACCCAGTGAAAGCTGCTGGTGTTTCTTAATTGGACTCAACTCTTTCGACATTGAATTCTTTTGAACTGAAACTGTTTAACCACAATACAACTTCTGTTCTGCTCGCAACAATGGGCTGTTGTGTTATCTTCCTGTTGGCTTAGGTGATATTGCCCCAGGACTGCACACTTATGCTGTCAGAGGTTTAACATTGTTTAAATATTACAGTCAGTGAAAAAATGTCAGGGAGTCTTTATAAGCTCTGTCAATCATGTTTGTTGGAAAAAAAACAAGAAATGAATTCAGTATTGACTTTGAAATATCCCACGAGAAAGTTAGAATGAATAAACTGAATTTTAGAAAATGTATGTTTTTATTTTTTTTATTTTTTTTTATCAATTACAGGTGCTGTATTTGGCCAAAATATTGCTTTTCGCTTGCAACTTGTTTTCAGACATTTGAAAATTGTACGTACTTGTTTGGCTTAAATTGAACTTTTGCTTGGCATCTAGATGAGTCACGGGACATACAGTATGTGTGTGAGAGAAAGGCAGAGCGGATCTGCTGCTGTGTGTGCCACATCTCCTGACAGGGGTCCTTCTGACGGGCTTTAAAAGCCAACAGTCATCTCTTATAATAACAAACACACCAATCCAGCCCATCACCGTGCAAGACTTGAAACACCTTTCTTTTGTGTTTTCATTCAGGAGACATGCACGACCGAACACGTTGAATGTCTTTCGATAACACGTCAGAAGATCTGTCTGGTATGTTCCTGTGGGAATTTTTTTTTTTTTTTTTTTGCAACAGTGTAGCGTATATTCACAGAAACGTATTCACTAAAAACTGAAACGTGTGAATGGTAAACTCTAATGTGTAGTAATGAACTCACAGTAAATACTCTTTTAATTACGTGTTGTCATTTTTGACAACTGACGTACATATAACAGGAAAACGGATCCACCCTGCACTAAAACATTTTTTGACAGTTGACTTTTTTATTTGGAATTGATTGCTGTCAAATGTTTTTCTTTATACTATATTTGTTTTATATTGAACTAACTTAAACTGAGGTCAGGATAGCATAACTTCAAAATTGCCAGTGTATTCTGTCAATAAATAAAAAAAAATTGTATTTACTGTTGAAATATATATATAAATTGTTGTAAAATTGATTAATCGCATGAAACATAAGTTTTAGTTTACATATGTTGCTTCAAAGTCATCTTCATTTATATAGTGCTTTTAACAATGTAGATTGTTCCAAAGCGGCTTTACATTGATAATTTGGAAATTAAAGTAACAGAGATTGTTTTGGCTTTATAGCAGCTCTAGAATAAAGTTATTGTCCAGCTAAATTTAGTTTTGATTGATTCACTTCCGTCACAACGATCATAGTTATTAACTTAGGGGCCGCTAACATGACACCGTTTTAACAGAAAATTCTTTAAGTTCTCTCCACGCAAACTTTAAAAACGAGAACCTGTGAGAACGCTGATGATGTGTAGCCTGGAAATCCAGACCTAAATCTAAAAGATTAATGGTCTGGCATTGACTAATGAAAATCGGCTAGCTCGAAGGGCGGCACCAAGCATGCATTTGAAAATCTCGCTACACGCAATTGGATAACACTACGACCAATCACAACAATAAACCCCATACGCTTAGCTACCAGCGGAGCTAGCTGGTAGATTAGACTCTTACTGTATCCGGTCGGCAAAACAGCAAAAAAGGAACGATTCGAGCGCCATCTTCTGTTCCTGTTTTAGATAAAAAGCCAAGTCTAACTCGATCATTGTAGCGGCCAAAGCCTTTTCAAACAACTGGTATTCATCCATAGCCATCTTGCAATGTTTACTAATGACTTCGACGTCGCAGCGCTGTCGTCATCTGTTTAGCTCGCCTCTGGCCCGCCTATATCAGATAACCCGATGTGATTGGTGCAGCTAAGATCAAGGGGCATATTTAATGAGCATCATTACTCGACACCAGAGTAACTCGCTGAGCAAATTCAACTTGTGCTCTCGTGAGAACTCTGGATTACCAGGGTAGATGACGTGCACATGCATATTACGAGTTCAGTCTATAGGTATGCGCGTTTGAATATATGTGCGCAGGCGTGTAGTCCTTCCCTACAAATCAACCCTCAACAAACTACTTGTCTGGCCTTAAAATGTATAATACAGAATTTGTATCTCTTCCGTGTAGCCACGCGAACCGGAACTATCCCGACAACACTTTATCTGTAGAGAGGTAAAGGAATGGGAAGGAGGCCTTCACAGGGGAGAGACCAGTTGACACTTCAGGACTGCGTTGTCGCCGCATCCGGGCGCAGGTCCTTCATCAGATCTGGATACGGCCTGGATCCGGCGGACTGCGGTAAACCTCGGGATAAACAGAGAGACTAATATTAGCGTAGATGACATTCTTTTTCTGATGTTACGAGTACATCAGGATTTATGGGGAGTGTTCCCGGTTCCGGCTGATCTAATCTATGCAGCCTAACATTGAATTATAGAAGTCTATAATGTGTTATGTGTATGCTAGGTCAAAGAGATGTGTTTTTAGTCTAGATTTGAACTGAGAGAGTGTGTCTGTTTCCCGGACAATGTTAGGAAGACTGTTCCAAAGTTTTGGTGCTAAATAGGAAAAGGATCTACCGCCAGCAGTCGATTTTGATATTCTAGGTATTATCAACTGGCCTGAATTTTGAGATCGCAATAGACGTGAAGGACTATAATGCGTTAAGAGCTCGCATAAGGATTATAATTATAAGGATTATAATGCGTTTGTGTGTATATATATATATATATATATATATATATATATATATATATATTATTATATTTATATATATTATAAATATGTCTGTGTGTGTACTGTATACACACATAAATGTATACATATAAATGTGTGTATATGTATATATACACATATTCGTGCACACATAGATATATAGCCTTATACATGTAAATATAATAATGTATACACACATAAAAAAAAAAAATATATAGTACTGATTTAAAAAAGAAGATAGCAAATTAAATTGTGTATTTGCTGAGACAGTTAACCACATGTTGGAGAAACCTTTGGTTATCTGCCTTCACATATTCTTTCCTGTCTTTTCACTAATTAAACCTGACAAGCAGCTGCACAGTTCAAACAGCATGTGGATGTTTTGTGACGCCACCCAGCATTTGCCTATAAAGCAGCTTAGACGTTTACCTGATAGGAGCGGGATCGAGTCTCAGTCCAGGCGATGCAGTGCTCTATCTTTTCATCTGTTATCAGACTCTAAATCTGAGTCGAGGGAAGAGACAGAACTGTGAGACAAAAGCAATATTGTCCATTCGCTGGCAACTGAGCGCAATTCCAAGCACTTTGAAAGAATGAGAGGTGTTTTCCAAACACAACACGCACAATTCCGCATTGTCTATGATTTGGCAACTCTGCATTGAAGATGTTGCAAAAAAGAAAAAACAGAGTAACATACCTCTCCTTTTGTTACTCCCTTTTTTCATACACTTCATCATCTGTTATTAAAGCCGTAAATTTCGTAAAGACACCATGGGTTTTTTGCTCTTTATGAATGTAAAAATGTAAACAGCAGGACAGGCGCATGTATCTGGATCTTTAATCTGATTCATTGTGCTTCATTATCACTGCTTTGAAAGAGATATAGAATTTATTAATATTTTCATTTAATGCCATATACATTCCTGCATTCAGGCCAGCATGTCTTTCTCTATTTCCTTCTCTCTGTCTCATACTATTTCTTTCTTATACAGCTGCTCTGGCTCTGATAACCACTGACAGTTTGAATTTCATGGGGCACAATGGTTCTAGATTCAGGGGTTTTCAAACTGGGGCCCAGGAACCCCCAGTGGGCTGCAAGGGGGTTCTAGGGGGTCATAGAAAATGAGAGAGAGAGAGAGAGAGAGAGATTTAACAAAATGTATTTTAGGGATGTCAGAGTTAATGTGTGAACTTAAGATATTGATTAAATACGTTAATGTAATTATGTTAAGCATTTGTTTAACCAAATTTGATAATACTTTTTAATTCTAAAGGCTGGACAGAAATCATGACTTTATTTTGCTATTTTCATTTCAGTTATTTTATTCTATTGACAGCACTACCTTTTATAATTTTTTTTATTTTTTTATTGTTATGTCTGACCCAGGATCTGGGTAACAAAAAAACCCAAACACTGGGTTGTTACGTCTGAGTCTGACCCAGAAGCTAGGTAACACAAAAACTACCCAAACACTGAAAAAATAACAAAACAAAACAAAAAAGTCCCAAAAAGTCAAGAAAAAATAACCCAAGATTTTTTTTTTGAGATGTGGATAATTTCAGAAAGAGGGTCAGAATGATGGTTGAAAAATAAAATAAAAAATCTATCCATCCAATCCTATCCATCTAACCATCTAATCCTATCCATCTAACCCTATCCATCTAACCATCTAACCTTATCCATCTAACCATCTAACCCTATCTATCTAACCATCTAATCCTATCCATCTATCCATCTAACCATCTAATCCTATCCATCTAACCATCTAATCCTATCCATCTAACCCTATCCATCTAACCATCTAACCCTATCCATATAACCATCTAATCCTATCCATCTAACCATCTAACCCTATCCATCTAACCATCTAATCCTATCCATCTATCCATCTAACCATCTAGTCCTATCCATCTAACCATCTATTCCTATCCATCTAACCATCTAATCCTATCCATCTAACCATCTAGTCCTATCCATCTAACCATCTATTCCTATCCATCTAACCATCTAATCCTATCCACCTAGCCCTATCCATCTATCCCTAACTATCTAACCCTATCCTATCCATCTATCCATCTAACATATCTAACCATCCATAACCATATCCATCTAACCCTATCCATCTAACCCTAACCATCTAACCCTATCCATCTAACCCTATCCATCTAACCCTAACCATCTAACCCTATCCATCTAACCCTAACCATCTAACCCTATCAATCTAACCATCTAACCCTATTCATCTCACCATCTAACCCTATCCATCTAACCCTAACCATCTAACCCTATCAATCTAACCATCTAACCAGGGTGGGAATTATGTAATTTTAGGGGCAAGGCCATTTGGCCTCCACCTTTTCTTTTTTTTTAGGGGCACCAAGGCCATATGACAGGGCACAAAGGCCATTGAGTACAATTCGATGGTTTTCCCATTCAGAGTGATACCATAACATCCTAATTTGGAATAAGACATGGATTATGACTTTTTTAATAAAAAAAAAAATTTTAATGAGAGAGAGAGCGCCATTACATCCAGAAGGTATACACCCTCACACAACAATAGAAACAACATAAATGCCAATAAAAGCATTCAGAAACAACACAAATGCCAATAAAAGCATTCAAAATATTAATTCAGTCCTCTATATCATGTGAGTGTGAGAGAGAGAACCATTTCATCTAGAAGGTATACACCCTCACAACAATAGAAACAACATAAATGCCAATAAAAGCATTCAGAAACAACACAAATGCCAATAAAAGCATTCAAAATATTCATTCAGTCCTCTAGTCTATATCATGTGAGAATGTGAGTAATTAATTATGATTATCAAAGTTTACATTCAATATAGGCTATAAACAAATTTTGTGTAAACATGTTATAATTTGCCTATATATATACATACATACATACATATACATATATATATAACATAAATTGTAAGAATATGACTAATAGTAAAGACTAGAACTAATAAATAAACATTAGGCCTATGCTAAAGTTATTAAATAGCAGTCCCAAACTAGTTTTTGTTAATACAATGTTGGTATGAGCCACTACAGTCATTTAAAAATATAAAAAATAACACAAAGAAAAAATAGTGGCATTTTGGGGTTAATATGGAAAGGACAGTTACCATGGTGAATACACAATATTAACAATAACTGTTAATGAAACATGGAAACTGCTCCTGGTGAATAGAATAGAATAGAATAGAATGAAAATCATACCTGCATTACTTTTATTTTGTGTAATTTACAACGTAACGGCGTTGCATGCTCGTAGTTTCTTTTGCACTTGATCAGTGAGGCTATACAGCGCGCGCGCCGCCGCATTTGCGCGTGCAATTGAAGAGTGTGCGCTACGAGTACAGGATAACGGCTGACAGGACAAGAAAGTCCGTTTTTCTGAGGTGAAAAACTTTATCTCAGCGTACACTTATGTCACTGCCTGGTAGTTCCTATTGTGCTGGGTTTTCTGAAGTAGTCATGATTCGCCTCTCATAACATAACATGCTCTAAACACGCAGGCAGAGTGGAAAAGGAGGCGCGGGGACAAGGATCACAGCGCAAATTTGAACTATATTGATATGCGATATGGTCTAATTCCATATCGCATTTCAAAAATATATCGATATATTTTTTATATCGATATATCGCCCAGCCCTACACTGCACCTGCGCGAATCCACAAACTAATTGAAGTTCAGAGACTACTTGGGTGGCTCGCTGTAATTCAAAGCAAGCCCACTATGCCGCACTGGCGCTTTATACATGGAACTTGGACAGGGCCAGGGCACACAGGCCACTGTGGCCGTACGATGATTTTTTTTTCACGGGGCATGAAGGCCAAAGTGTAGGGCAACGGCGGCCATGGCCGCGTGGCCGCGGTATAATTCCCACCCTGCATCTAACCCTATCCATCTAACCCTATTCATCTCACCATCTAGCCTATCCATCTATCTATCCATCTAGACCATTGTTTTGTACATATGTATGATGTTCGTGGTAATGATAAAACAACAAATTTACATATTGTCACTGTGTAGGTCACTCGCATTGCGCCCCTGTATGTTGCTTTGCATAAAATTAAACGATATACAGAACAATTATGAATTAGATCAAATAAAATATACACAAACCTGTATTTTACCTAAGACATCCAATTTGATGGAGCTGAGAACTGCTCTGAGAAAAAAGCCTGTGATAAATAACTCAACCCCTGGGTTGTTATGTCTGACCCAGGATCTGGGTAACAAAAAAACCCAAACACTGGGTTGTTACGTCTGAGTCTGACCCAGAAACTAGGTAACACAAAAACTATACCCAAACACTGGAAAAATAACAAAACAAAACAAAAAAGTTTTTTAGAGATGTGGATCATTTTCAGAATGATGGTTGAAAAATAAAATATCTTTTGCTGTAGTGTGTCAGTAGGAAATATCAGTTTACATTTCCAAACATTCTTTTTGCCATTAATTGTAATAATCCAGGTACACTTGCGCATAGTTTTTCAGGTAGCTTTGCAGGAAGGTTTCTTCAAGCATCTTGGAGACGTTCCCGCAGTTCTTCTGGATTTAGTCTGTCTCAGTTTTTTCTGTTTCTTCATGTTATCACAGACGGACTCGATGATGGTGAGATCAGATCATATCGGCTGTTGTCAGACTCCTTGTGCATAGACAAATCTTACTGGATTATTACAATTAATGGCAAAAAGAATGTTTGGAAATGTTAATAACTGATATTTCCTACTGACACACTACAGCAAAAGATATAAATAACTTTTTATGGGGGGATGGGGGGTATTAACAAGCCTAAGTACTGTACATTACATATATATATGTACACAGTACTGTATATATACTGTATATATATGTGCACAGTACAGTATATTGCACAGTACTGTACATACATACATATATATATCCCTCTATAACTGAAGGACATCAAAATAAGAGGTTGGGCCCAGTTAGGTTGTTTGGGAAGTGTACACCTTCTTTGTATTTTTGATTTTTAAAGAAACATAAATGCCATGTCAGATGCAGCTTCTGCACCACCTTTACAGTGTAAAAATGGCTTTAGTTGATGCTTGAAATGTTTTTTTTATTCTTAACAGTCTGTAGAATTGTGATGATTAAAGTAACTGGTTAAAATTAGGTATTTGAACTACCGCAGATTCAAGTAGATTTTAATAAGGAAATGATTAAAAAAACTGTCCCCAAAAAATGCTTAAAGATAAAATGTATATATGTAAAGGCATATACTGTATATATTTATATCTACCGTGAACCCCCCCCCCCCCCCCCAATCATTGACCCCCTTGAAGGCCATTGTGTAATTTGTACCCTGAATATAGTCCAATGTGTGCAAATTAATTTGTTAAAAAGTAATAAAAGCAAATAACATGACCTACACCCACACACCAATCACTGGTGACATCATCTCATTGCCAAAAGTTCCCTTAAGGCCAGTGGAGTGCTTGTTCCTTATATCCCACTGCTTTTATGAACCAACACAGGCCTGGATCTCTGCATCATCACCACTTTTATGAACACACACACACACATAAACACACACACACACACACACATAGAGGAACACAGGCTAGGTCACCTGCTCCACCACTGCTCTTAGTTACCCCTATTTTTATATGTTCATAAATTTGAAATGTAATGCAGCTGCCACTTTGTGTGTGTGTGTGTGTGTGTGTGTGTGTGTGTGTGTGTGTGTGTGTGTGTGTGTGTGTGTGTGAGAGAGAGAGAGAGAGAGAGAGAGAGAGACTAGGGGCTTAATCTATGATGCAAGTTTCATTTTCTCCCTCACTGATATTAAATTATGTGTTAAAATGGGATCATGATTGAACAATGTTAGGCTTGGTCCTTCACTAACACAATGTGAATCTGGGAACTTTTCGGTCCAAATGTAGAGTTCTCACAACTGTGGGTCGGGTAGCTTGTTAGAGCTCTATCAAGAGCAAGTAACTTAGTCTCTATATTTTATGTTAAATTCCTGGCGTATGATGCTGGATATACTAAAGGTTCATGTTCTACAGCACTTGGCAGGTGAATGTTTTTATAAGCAATTAATTATGGCTCTGTCTGGCCTGGATTTCTGCTATCAAATATTTTCTCGTCTTATGTTGCCATGGCGAACAATCAAGCTAAACAGAATAGTGAGTGTCTCAGGCCGAGCAAAGGACAAATCCGAGCTCGTATCTTTCTCCGACGTGCCGGTTCAGACGGTTAGACATCTTATCTGCTGTCTCTTCACTGTCAGGTCAAACTCTACATCCACCAACACCAACAGAAAGACGTTTGACTTCTCAGAGGGATTCTGAGAAAGCAAACAAAATGTCTACAAAAAAAAAATCAATTGGACTACTGTTGTTAGAGGCAGCGATTTGACCATTCTCAACAGCTCCCAGAGCTGAAATTGATTTATAATTGCTTGAGAATTATATGTAAAAGTGCATCGATGTCTGTGGGTATATGTGTTGGTTTTGTTGTTTGACATACAGTATGTTGCTATTTTTACGTTCATATTTGTCCCAACATTGATTTAGGCCAAATTAGTAAAGTTTCAAAAGGCTATAGTGACTGGTGTTTCCAGAAAGTTTGGTTTAAAAGCTTTCAAATTGTGTCTCATGTGAGTGTTCCTGCAACCCTGGTTATTCTTTATATTGGATAAGCAGGTAGTTAACCATATAAGTTATAACATTGAGGAAGTTATAATGGTTATATAACATTGAGGAATAGTTGTAACTAAAAATGACCATTTATATGCAGATTCTGACTGGTATGAATTTTCTTGTAACTAACAGCTGACTTGTTGCGTGATGATGCTACAATATCTTTTTCGGCTCAGTGGATATGCATGACACATATCTGACCCCGTATTTCTGTGATTTGTGAAACAGGAAGAGGAAGTCAGTAAGATTCTCACAAATGAGTTACAGTAGAAAGATACGCCCTTCAGAGAGAGAAAGATTTAAACTATCCCTAAGGAAAACTGCTCCCTTTAAAGGAATTACTAGAATAGAAAATAGCAGGTTTCCGATCAGTGGATCTCAGAAAGTTCCATCAAAACATTCAAGCTTACTAAGAAAATGCTGGTGAGATTGGTTGGTTTGCTAACGTATATCACCATATTGTCCAGCAGTATGTAATACGGGATGAAAGATGATTTTAATAACAGAGTATCTGTCAGAATCTCAAAGATAAAGAACTTCCAATTGAACACAGATGTGTTTACGCCATCATTTTTATAACCTGGGTTCATCCGTGGTACATTCAACCCGGACCACTTTTGATGACTGGTAGGAGAACTTGGTTTGTGTCATTCACAAATCTATCCCTCCTCACTCGTCCACCGCCTCGCTGAACTGCCCGGCATCTCCTGCTGTGGCTTTTCTAACTCCCATGTTCCTGTCTGCCTTTCTCCGAGAGTAGCAGTGCGGTTCTCGTTTCGTTGTTGAGTGGTTTTCCCCTCTGTGTTACACATGTAATCAAATCGCCATCCAAACCACACACCTCACCACAATGTCAGCGAATCACCATCACTCGCTACCAGAGCTGTGACCAATCACATCAGGCCTGTCCGTCACATAAGGGGTGAACCGTGGGGCGAGGCATCCACATTAATCATACCTGACAGGGTTAATGGACGTCTGACGTTCCCCCCTCAATTACCAGACGCAGGTTCTGATATTAACGCTGAGAGAAAACTGTATTTTCCCAGCAGCGATTCTTCCAAGTTTCTGATTTTTAAAGTGACATTTTTCCAAGACTTGAATTGAAGCAATTTCGTAATTTGAACTTTTTTTAATGCATTATTGATGCTGACATTCACACTATACCTTGAATACCTGTTAGCATGAACAATATGTTTCTTTGTGTAGATGTGTCTAAAATTGTATTTGTATAATGATTTGTTTAAGCCTAATGTTCTGTATGGGGTCTGAGACACCCAAATGCTGTTTTAATGGCATTTTGGTTACATGTTAATACTTTTCCTATCTTATGAGAATGGATTATTTAAAAAAGAAATTGATAGCATGCTTCAAATGTTATCCGTTACAAATATTACTTATGAGACAGACCCCAGCTAGATCACATGGATCATTTTTTATTAATGTATTATTTTATTTATATATTTATATATTTTTCTTTTATTATTATTATTATTATTATTATTATCTTTTTCTTTAATTTTTTTATTGTGCGTTTTATTATATTTATTATTATTTTACGTTTTATTTTTAATACATTTAGTACGTTTTTATTAATATTTATTATTATTATTATTTGTTTTATTTATTTATTTATTTATTTTATTCATATTATCAAATTGACCCCAAACAGAAACAATGTTACTAAATGATATAAGTAACATTTGTAAACTGTCGGCCTAGCTTAAAAATATGAATGAATTGATTGGATAAGCATTAATAAATTTGAGTTTGATTGGCGTACACAACAAATCCTTTTCTTTTTTTTCTTTTTTTTACTGCTAAATGGATTTATTAATTTATTAATTTATTAATTTATTAATTTATTAATTTATTAATTTATTAATTTATTAATTTATTTCTTTTGTTTGTTTGTTTGTTTGTTTGTTTGTTTGTTTGTTTGTTTGCCCGACCGGACCGACCCAAAATAGAAACAGTGTTACTATCTAATTTCTAAACTGTCTGCTTTGTGCTACAACACAATAATATTTGCCTCTGGTTTTTAAATAAAGAAAAATAAACATATTACAAGAATCTAAAGGGAAAGGTTCATTTTTAAAAATTCTTGTTATTTTTAAATTTACAGCACTGGGATCTCTGGTACTCAACACATAAAAAAAAGTACTGTCAATTTTCGCAGAACATGTGGTTAAATAATATCATTAATATAATTATAATGCTAATATTTACTGCAATTGCCTAGTTTAGTTGTAAGTAGTCTCACATGGCATGTAGAAATTAAATCAAATTCATGAATTTCATTACATTTGGCGTCATCTGGTAACACATATTTTCATGCAAAGTCTGTTAGTGTAGTAATTGCTCTAAAATATGACCTTGTTCTTGGCTTGCAGGGCTTCTCTGGAGAAGAGTGTTGCGGGAACATGCCAGTCTGAATATACCCATAACTGAACAAATTAGCGCTCCTATGTCTGGGTACATGGTGTTCTGCACACAATTAACATTTGGAAACAATGACACAGGAACATCTCACCACACAATAGTACAACCGCTCTGTTCTATACACACAAATACACCTTGTGAGCCAGATAGATTTGTGTTTGAGAGGAAATGGGTTGCTCTAAACAGTGATCGCTTGAGTATATCAAGTGTACAGTGGAAGTCTGTGAAGGCCTCATACTGTAGCCATTACGCTGCATATGTTAGCATTCAGAGAACTTCCTAAACATTTCCCATGATTGACCTTAAAGGCAGTGTTACTATAACCTGACAGGAACCATTCTGCATTCACTGTGGCACTATACTGGATGTCAATTGCAGTGGGAAGTGTCAAATTCACACATGTGGTACCTTACACGATGGAGGTTTATGTTTACACAATCAGTGGTTTTCTTGGGGTTTGCTCTTAGATGAACAAGAATAAACTAAACCCTGATTGCGCTTCTGACAGCACATTGTGGGTGGAAAATGGCTAGTTTAACTGCGTTCGCTGATAGAGTGGTTTATTTGTGCGCACTGTCTGCATTGAATCAGAGAACATTTAGCAAAGCATCAGGTAACGGTGCCAACCTGCCCAAAAAATTAGTGCTGAACCTAATTTGCATGACGCATTTCCCCATCTTACAGGCTGGTTCTGAGTGCTAAGTTGTGGAGGATGCAGCAGAATAAAGCAGTTTGTCATATCGAGAACCGGTTCCACGTTTAAAAAAATTTATAAATACTGGAAACGATGAGTTTTGGTTCCACATTCCTGATTTGAAGACATTAAGCACAAACAGTATAGTCCTTTCCTGAAAAAATTACTGTTATTTGTCGATTCTTTTTAGTTAATTGAAGACATGAATGAATAGTACCACTAAGGAACCAGAATCCCTTAGTGTTAATGATTTTCAACTAAGACGTGGTGCAACGGTTTAATGGATTCACCCGTGTGACCCTTGTTTACGTGCAGGGTAATTGTATCCATCTGGGTTTTAATTGTAATTTTTAAAGTCAATCTCAGTGATGAATGTTTGGATTTGAGAAGATCTGCCATCGATATTCTAGCTCTGAAGAACAGAAGCTCTGTTGTACTCATCCTTTTATTCTCCTCCATCCTCTCGCAGAAGACAAGAGCCTGTAACACTCGTCGAACACACCCCTTCATCTTCCCCCTCGCTCCTCAACTCGAAACATGTGCGGGTCTGATTTCCATGCCCTCGGCAAACCCCTCCACCGGGAGCTTTTGTGGAAAACTTCATACTTTTAGCAATCATTTGTGGCCGACTAATTTGCTCCCTAGTTTGAGTTTACATTCCGGAGTGTGACATGATCTATTTTTGCAGAGATCCGGAGTGAGAGAGCGCTTACATGTCATGTTTGGCCTCCAGACCTGGAGAAAAGAAGGAGTGAGATATTTACATTTTAAATGCACAGTTCTAACACTGCTTAACTAAATCACAAGCGTAATCTCTCTCACACACTCTCTTTAACATCAGTCTGTATACATTATGGAAGGCTTGCCTTGCAGCCTAACAGCTGTAATGAAGCGAAACTTTGACTGAATGGTGAAATTTTGTCAGTTTAAATCGAATTAATGTCTTGGATCGAACATGAAAATGAAGATCACCCTTGTTGCATGTATTTGCATCAAAAGAAATGCTTTAGGACGACGTTTAGACCCTGTTTGGTATGTGAATTATCCATCTCGTCAATCCAGAACTTGTGCAAGGGGAGTTTTTGTTGGATGCTTTCATCCATCCACAACAACAGCGGGAGATTATTACTTGCCTCCTTCTCTAAATCCTATTAGAGCATATTGAATATCCAGCATTCGGTCTGTTTTTTCGTGGCTTATGGATGTGTCCATTTGTAAGGTCACTGGCAGACCTCATATGTCCTACCGTCTCAGGAGTTTCGTACTGGAAAGTGGCTCGTCCCGGCCAAGCCAAACGGGATGACGTAGGTTTATTTGTTATGGTCAGTAATCCATTTATCCTGTCATCCCAAACCGCACACACGCCCACACCCTCACCCCCGAAACCTCAGAACTCTGTACGCTTTCTTTTGGCAAAGTTTAAGCAAATATCAGCGCAGGCTGGGTCCCCTTGTTAAACACACTCTCTGATCTTTGTGTTTCCTCCCCCTCTCTTTCTCTATCATCTCTTTCACCCTTTGTCCACTTTCACAACATTTTCTGATGGATGCAGTGGCCAACTTCTATCTTATTGATTTATTGATCAATGCAGTGTGTGTGTGTGTGTGTGTGTGTGTGTGTGTGTGTGTGTGTGTGTGTGTGTGTGTGTGTGTGTGTGTGTGTGTGTGTGTGTGTGTGTGTGTGTGTGTGTGTACAAGTGAACCAGACTGCTTGTGTATTCCAGCTCTGTTGTGAGTGAGGGTTTAGGGTTTGTCTCTCCTCTCTAAATGTGTGTTATCTCTCACCAGCTGAGGTAATAGTTTAGCATAGTCACCAGAGAGCCTCTTCAAAAGTCACAGGTATTTATCTTAAAGTGGCGCTGAGCTTTACATTCACCGTCCCGCTGTGGTCTAGCGCGTCCCCTGCAGCCCCAACACTCTCTGCACCCATTATGAATAACCACATCTATTTTAGGTCCTATTCCCATCCACCCATTGTTCCACTCAATGCAATCAATAAATTAGAATCTTTGCTCAATAATAATTATAACATTAAAACTGAACATTCAACATATATATAATGTGGTCAAAAAGTGTGAGTAGTGATCTATTACTTTTGAATAATGATAAACACTGTTTTTATATGCAGATGTATTCAATATTGGATTCCATGAGGAAGAGCAGCATTAGCCAAAAGTACAGAACAAGTTTTCTTGTGTTTGAATGTGATGATCTTATCTGAGCCATTTGGTGTCTTACTCTCAGTGGGATTCAAAATCACCCCCAGTGGGTGTCTCTCATTCAATCGCTTTAAATGTGCTGTCCCGTTCTGTCCATTTGCTGTTACAATGCTGAATTTCAGTCATTGTGAGCTGTGCTGCTTCAACTACCTTGATAACAGAAGTGAAAGATCACAAGTTGTAAGTGTGAAACACACCTTGTCACAGCAGCACATTGTGAGGGGTGACAATGTGACGCTGTGGCTTGTGATTTTGTTAAACTTGACACATAACTTGGACAGTAGCGCCCATTTAGCCCACAACACAGGCCTAGACTGACTTACACTGATGAAAACACTAATTTCCTGTGTTAGGGAACCTTTTGTGAGCTACTCATAATTTTAAGTAGTTAATTAAATGCTCAGTCTACCCTTTTGATAAAGATGTTAGTATGAGTTACAAAAGAAGCTACAACTACAACTATATCATTTATTTTTACACTACCAATCAGTAAGTTTGGGTTGTAGAGTTTTTCCAATGTTTTTGCAAGAAGTCACTTATGCTCACCAAGGCTGCATTTATTTGATCAAATATATAGTAAAAACTGCATTTTTGTCATAATATTATAACAATGTATAACTTTTTTTTCTCTTTGAATATATTTTTAAATGTAATTTATTCCTGTTCTGCAAAACTGAAATTTCGTGGTGTGTCTGTTCTCAGTGTCACATGCATGATCCATCAGAAATAATTATAATATGATGATTTGGTGCTCCAGTAACATTTGTTATTATTATAAATGTTGAAAACATTTGTGCTTTGAATAGAACGTTTTTAAAAAATCAGCATTTATTATTATTCAATCAACTTTTGAATTGTACTGCATACAGTCTTTTTATCAAATGAAATTTTATGGACATGTTTTTATATGTAATATGAGTATATTATATAGATATTATCTTCACATTGTTGAATGCCCAGGATGAGGATGACCTTGACTGGATTTTGTTTAGTTTTTATTGTGTCCTGTCTGGATAGAGTTTGCGTTTGTGTGTTCGGACTGACAGATATGTGTGTGTGGGATGGATGGATGGATGGATGGATGGATGGACGGACGGACGGATAGATTTTCAATTGTTTGACATGACTGCAGGCCATTGTGCATGGGTGCAAAGTTAAATACACACAACAACATTGCCACACCTTCTCTAAAATCATAGCGGCTCAAGGGTGTCAGAGACATTCTGTGCATAGGCTTGTCTTCGCTCCGTTTGAACCAGGGTCACAGGCAGGCGTCAGGAGGCTTGTTTGTTATAAGGTTCATATTGGTCTTTTTTTATTGACAGTCTAGAAGCTTCTGTTTGAACAGGGTCCCTGCAGAATGAAAAGACGGTATGTGGACTGCAAAGAAGCCTGTGATAATTGCAGCTCTTGACAATCAGATGATAGAGTGCTTTAACTGAGACTTGCGAGCTCCTCGACTCTCTTACACACCTTCACGTGCTCGCAAACACATGCACAGACTGATGTCTGCCCTGTGTGCTGTCTTCCACACATGTACGGGGATGACAAAGGGGTTTAGATATTGCGCACGAGAGGAGGGATGTTGACACACATGCTAGGTGTGTTTTAAGTTATGAGACTTTATGCCCCATGCTCACATAAAAATACAGTAGCTTCAAAATGTGTTTGGACAGCTAAGTCACACTTAAAATGTACTGTATGAATGTCATCGCATTTGAGAAAAGAAGCATATGCAAGCAAAACATTTTTTGCAATAATTCTCAAAAATTGGGTCAGGTCATTTTTTGGTAGACTAATGAAATCGGTTTCAGGTTTCACTAAGTCTGACAAACAGAAGGTATCTAAACTTTTCTTTTTTCATTTTGAATGGTATATAATCTTATGTTTTATCATTTAAAAACCAAATATGATTTGATGAGCATTAAGTAAAATGAACCTGTTCATTAAAAGAGGGAGACAGAGCGTGCACAAACCTGATCTTGTGTGATATTCTTCTGTAAAAGAAGCATTTGTACATTTACAGTGTGTCTCGAATGTCCAAATATGTTTTAGTGCCACTGTCTGTCCAGTAAACTTGAAAGAAACTTACAAAGAGACACAGGTTTTTCTACAAATGTGAGCAGATTCAAATGGTTTCAGACACTAGAAAGTAGACAATACACATATATGATAGCATGTGATTTGTGGAGATATTCGACATGGCAAAACCCATGTGTTTTCTTTTGTGAGTGTTTGAGCGATCCGATCACACAATGTTTAGGGGGCCATTTACGCCTGTATTTGCAATGAGCACTTGTGATCAGTTCACCCAAAGCAGATGTTAATTCCAGGTGTAAATGGGGTCTAAATGTCTATCAGGGATTTAAAGAGAGTCTCTGAACATTGTCTAAAGAGAGAAGTGGGATTTAGCTTGTTAATTATATGTAGGGATTGAAGGCATTTGCTCTGTCTGACACAATCTTTCACCACGACAAATTCCTGGCAAATTATTACAGAATCCTGTTGGAATTTCATGTGGCCACAAACACCAAGCAGACATTTTTGTTTGCTTGATTTCTTTCTTTTTGAGTGTCTGGGAGCCACCCTGTGGCACATCTGTCCAGACTGTTGCTCAGCGGGTGTGTTAGTCGTGAGCACTTCTGTGGTTTTCAGATCCTGGGGATTAAATGTCGCTGGAAGAAGAGGATGAACACTTCTCTCTCCCATTCAACAGTCTCAAGAGATCTGCTTAACACTTTTCACAGAGAGAGTGAGAGAGACAGAGCACTCTATTCTTTCCTTTGTCTGTTTGAGGTGCATCTCTTCGAGGAAATGAAAGAGCGATCAGGGTTTATTCAGAGGGATCAGTCTGTCTGTCATCAGCTTACATTACATGAAGTTTTTTGTGAATGTGGAAGTGTTTTGCACAGTTTATGAACTCCAGATATTCCATTTCATTAAGATGATCAGTAAAATACCCCGATGCATGACTGTTCAATGCTGCTGATTGTATTTGCCCTCCCTCTTCCTGTCTCTAAACAGATGAGCAACCCTGATTTTTGAACAGAAGGCCTTATTTTTCATTTCTGAGTTTTAAAAAAATATTATTTCTCTGAAACAAGAGAGAAGTTTTATGGACCATGAGAGACAGTGTGTTCTCTACAGAACAGTTTGCAGGCCCATCAATCTGCTTACACAATGGAAATGCGTGAGTCAACAGCACAGATGACCAGAAGACATTCATGCCTTTACCTTTCATGTGTGTACAATTGCTAATGGTCAAAAAATGGAAATAAGGGTCAAAAGGATAGTTCACCCAAAAATGAAAAAATCTATATTTATTCACTTTCATATCATTCCAAACTTTCAAGCTATAAAAAAATATTTAAAGGCATTGTCAAAGTATCATAAAATGATTCAGTCGACTTGTGGACAACATTCCAATACTTTTCAAGTCATACGAAAATAAAAAAAAATCTGTGAAATCACTGATATTTACATCAGTGAGTCGAAATCAGAAGTCAAATCACTCTGATTTCTGAACAGGCAGTTTTGTGAGACTCAATTTATAGATTGAATAGATCAGGCACAAATCAAACATTGCTAGAGTTGAAGTTAGGGGTTTAAATATGTAAATATGACTTCAGTTTCAATCTATCACACAGTGTAAAAAGTGATCAGTTGACTTAACTTTAAAAAATGAGGAAACCCTTTGTCTTAAAATTATTAGGTAAATAAACTTCTAAAAACTAAAACTAAACTTTTTATTTTATTTTATTACGCATGATGTTTATTTACTTTATAATTTTAAGGCAGCGGGTTACAGTGCATGAAAGTATTGTATGACTTCCTTCTATTTTATTCTAGTATTTTATATTGTATTATTTTCTTTTTGGTGTCATTTAGGGTCACTATTTCTTAAGACAGTGACTTTATAAATGACAGAATCGTGATGCCTGTGTAAGTCCTGCTGCTCTATATAGTTTGGCCGAAGACACATTGTGAACTGTTTCAGTGATCTCTATAAAACATATGCAATCTGCTTTTGCTTACTGCATGCCCCCCAAACCCCCCTCCCCCCTCCATCTTCCTCCTCCTCCCTCCCTCTTCCTCCTCCTCCCTCCCTCTTCCTCCTCCTCCCTCCCTTTCTTTCATTCTCTCTGTAGTGTGCTTTGTCATCCAATTCAGTCTATTACAATCCCCTTCTGTAAAAACATTCCTCTCACTTTCAGTATTGATAATGCTGGCTCCGAGACAACACCAGAGTACATCCCTCTCTTTCTGTCCTCGCATTTTTTTTGTCTTGTTGATAATCTATTTATTTTTGCCTTTGTATTCATTTAGCACACATGTGACGTTGTCCTTTCAGCACAAAGATCATTTTTGCTAGAGGAAAGCGTTTTATTTATTTATTCATTTATGTTTCCAGGCACGCTGAGTTATCCAAGTCATTCGTCACAATTAATGACATTAGCGTTGGTATTTTTATTCAGATTCATTCGATTTTCCTGTCTGAGATAGGCTAATGAGTATAGAAGGGAGCGGGCGGTGGATACGCGTCGGTCCAAGAACAGATGCGCTTATGAACGTCCATGCGCACGACAGCGGCAGGACAAGGCAATCTTTCCCAAATGATGGAACTGACCATGTTGAAAGCGCACACAGCATGGCGGAAACTTTTCAAGATGGAATGCAGCAAATTGTATTCCCTTGTGCAGTGAAAACACACAAAAAGTTATTGCCACATGAGAGGTTGGAACAAAGGCCTGGAAGAACGAACCTGTCTGAAATGATGATTAAGTTTTCTGTGAGCCACAATCGCTCCCCCACTTTCGAGCCTGTTTCGAATTTACAAAAGACAAATTCTTAGCCTGTCCGATAACACGCTTGAACATTGCCGTTCTTTACAGCTATTGATGCTCTAACGTATAAGCTCTGCAGGGCCTTCGTTTGCTGTACGTTTTCAAGGAAGGGCCGTTATCACTTCCAGATGTGGGTATGGAACGAAATGCAATATTTATCAAGGACAATTTATTAATCAGGCCTGCCTGCAGAGGCAGCAGTGTGGAGAGAGAACTATGGCGTAGCGCGACGGGAAGATGAAAGCTTGTATATGATATGGGGGCCACTGTAAGCCAATCTGGCCGGCATTATAAGATCAGGTTTCTGCGCTCTCTGTCTCTCTCTTTTAATGAACAGGTTCATTTTACTCAATGCTCATCAAATGCCTCTTTGGTTTTTAAAGCAAACTTTGTGTCAGAGCATATTATGGTCCAAATTATTTAAAGGAGACAGAGAGAGGGAAACCAGTGGGCATTTTTTTTTAAAACAATAAACTGTGTCCTATTAAATGCTTTTTGAGTCCAGATGGTGCTCTCATGTGGTACTGTACAATAAACAGTAAACTTAAATGATGCTATTCAGCTTTTATATAAAATCAGACATAAATGAAATGAAGCAAGAAAAAGTAATTTTGTACATTAATAAAACTTAAAGAATGCTTGCAGTTTGGGTTAGCCTAACCCTAACCTGACCTTTATGGTTTTCAAAATCATGATCTAATTATCCAATCAGATCAAAGCCTGGCTGTTACCGTGGTTCCTCTAAGTGGTTGAACACACAAGCGGGTCACACCTCAGGTGTGTGACCTCACACAGGAAAATGACAAACAACATGTCAAGGTGACACCTTCTCACGCCAGCCGCTTCTGTAAAGAGCCAACAGACTAATAGCATTACTATTACTAACCTAGTGTTAACCGTCTCTGGTTAAACTGTCGTATTGTTTTAAGTATTTAGATAGCCACTTTTTGTTAAAAGTTTCTACTGCAAGTTAAATCCTTGCCAATATATACAAGCCAATAACTGATTTAATGTTATGGCTCATAGGTAATATTAAAAATTCAATGCTATTTTGTCTAAATTAAAAAATAAAACATTAAAGCAAACAAAAATCAATCAATAAATTGAATTTAGGCATCACAACATTACATGTAAAGATATTCATTTTGAGATTTGCAAAAGATTATCAATTATCAGTGTTATTTAAATGATTATAATCAAATTATTATTCAAATTAAATTATTAGTGTTTTCAAAGATTAACTTTAAGTGGACGTTTCTTATTATTATCAGTTCTGAAAACCATTGTGCTACTTAATATTTTTTGTCAATCTGTGAATTTTTGATGCAAAGAAAGTTCACAAGAACAGCATTTATTTGAAATTGAAATATTTTGTAACATTATAAATATCTTTCTGTCATTTTTGATAAATGTAACCTTTCTTACCCAAACTTTTGAATGGTAGTGTAATATAAATGAAAAAATATGAGAATCGACCATCAGTCAATACCAAAATATAATACCAAAAATCTAAATTTATTTTTAGACTGGGTTAGGGTTACTTTACCTACCAACTTGACATTTTACATTTAGCAGATTTTATCATTAAAAGTGCATGATTTTTTATTCTCTGAAGTTGTCCTCTGTAACGTAAACCAAGACGTCTATTTTTAGGCGCAACTACAACCACATTTGGCTATGAAATCATCCAGTCTCCTTTTATAAACCTTACCGTACATTTGGATGTGAATTTCAAAGGCCTTAGGAAACAGAGCAGCAATTTCCGGACCAACCACTGATAAATTAGCAGTCTATACAATTTGTTACCCAAATGTCAGTGTTAGACCCTGCTGCGTGCCACACTCTCAAATGTTAACCTACTAGCCAGACAACACACACATTAACCTGTAATTCGGTCTGTTTTTGAGCTGTGCAACACCAGGTCCAAATGACTTCTGTGTAGTGATCCTACTCTCTAATATTACTCAAATAACAGGGTTGAAAATGAAACCCCACCTGCAAACCGTCCATGTCACTCATATTACATGTTGCTATAATATACACCATAAAAACAAGAAGAATGTGCTATTACACGCAGCACCACAAAACAATTACTCACAAGTACACATTATTCAATGCGTTATTCATGTATTTAGACTGTAATGTGATAGCATGTCATGTACAATGGCCTCTTTTTGTTCAATGAAATACCAGTTTGAAGATATAGTTTCAGTGTCAAATATCTCTCATTCATTGAATGTATTATTAGGAGTGGTGATTCAACTTTATCTTTAGTCAATGATGTTTGAGAAAGTGTCATTGCATTAATAGGCTTAGCTGTCAATCAAAACATAAGGTGAAATATGTGAGTTTGCAGGCATGCTGTCTCTCTCTCACACACACCCATGTTCTGTCATGAATAAGTTCCTGTTAGTGTGCGGTTGTGTGTCCTTGAGTCGTTTCATTCTCTTGTATCACTGTAGTTCTGTTTCAATCTGGTATGAAGAAAATGTTAAAGATTCAAACCTCGTGGTTTATTTTGATGACCGTCTTTTCTTTGGACTAAACTTCTCAGCACTTTAATCCTTCAGCAGCTTCGAAGCCTGATGAAATTTCCAAACATTTATAACTGAAGCTTTTTTTATTTATTTCGTCTGTGATGGGATTTGAGTGTCCTGTTTCCATATGTATACATACAATACATCTATTGAGGGGCCATGATAATTTAATAATATCAAATACCAAAGTTATCACTGTAAAAATAGCCTTGAATTTTTGGAGTAATTCTTGTAAAATATACTCTTGCATAGTCAAAGCGGAACATTTCTCTTCGCTCCCTCGTGTCCTAGGAGCTTCTGTTAAGAAATGAAGCCGTGATTAATTAAAAGAGGCCTTTTTTTTTAGCAGTGGTCTGAATCCAAGTAAAATTTTCAGTGTGATAACTGTTGAACATTTCAAAAGTGAAACGTTTAAGCGATTAGACCACAGGCATGTACACTATGGCAGATGAAGCTTGAGTGTGGGTGTGCAAAAGAATGTTTCTTAGACTATTTTTACAGCTGATGAATAAAACATTACAGTGTGTGGAAATCAAGGTGTATTATCCTGATAGATACAGATTTGTCTACTTGCAATGGAAACAGAAACCTGTCTCATGAACATCGTTCATATTTTTTGCCATTGTAACCATTTTTTCTTTTTTTCCACAACAGCTGTGAACAGCTGTAACAATATAATTTATTTAAAGTCAACATGAAATCAAAATCCACCCTTTTAATTAATGCTTGTTCTTGAATGATTGGTCAGTGCATGATATTTGAATGACAAAAATAGTTTGTCTTCGTAATTTTAATCATAACTTGCTGTTCCTCTGAAATCCCCAGAGTTCTATTTTCGTTCTATTTTGCTGATGTCACTTTAGACATATTTTTTAGCAAAGTCTCATTCAATCTGGCACTAATCTTGTATGTAACAGCCACTTTACACTATCTGTTTGATTCCCACCCTGTGTTTTTGCACATTCAACATTCTGTTTCACTTGGAAATGCATTATATTACGTAAGTAAAATGGGTTGCGAATGGCTGTTCACATTGACTTTAAGACAGTGGATGTTTAAAAAAAAAAAAAGTGAGATTAAAGAAATGGAGGGGTGAAATAATTGTTAGTGGTGAGTTATAGTTGATCTTGAACGGATTGTTTGCTGAAGTGGATAGTACAATTTCAAAGAATAAAAGATGATGATGATGATGGTGGTGGTCAAGATAGCATAGGAAAAATGGCAGAAGGTTTTTTTTTTTTTTTCAACCTGGGTCTTTAGAAGGTGGCACAAGGTTCGTTTAAGGTTTATGAGTGCATGCTGTCAAGGATCCACACACATTGATTCTATCAAGATATTAAAAGATTGCAACTCATTGTTGTAAGGACAACTTTAACTTGAATTTTATTGTCATTTGTTAGTAAATTTATTAGACTGAAATTGTTTACAAATGGCTAACGTCATTAATGTAAAGAGTTTGAGTTGGGATAAATGGTACACCACTCCATAATTGTTATTTAACGAATTAAAAATGTTAAACCATATATATAAATAATATTAATAATAATATATTATAATAAAAGTATTTATTTTTTAAAACTTATATGTATTTGTTAGACATAACTGTAAAACACAATTTAAGCTCTGTACTATTTAACAAAAGTTTGACATTGGATATGTTTACCCAAGATTTCATTTGCACCTAATTGTGGGATCTTAACATTTGATCCATCACAAATTCATTAAAAATAATGACAAATGTTACTACGGATGTTCCCTTTGTCCTAGATCTCCATTAATCCATTGGTTTGTTTATTTGCACCATATTTAAAGCATTCTCTTAGATCTTTGGCTGGTATCTTGACAGTTTGACCATGGAGTCAATAAAACCGGGCTGTTTAATTTTCCTATTAAACACGAGGAAGCTCATCATTCCCTTTGTTTTTATAGGTGGATGGAATATCTGCAAATGTTATTTCCCGCACAGTGCACATAGAGACTCATGTAATTAGATGTCTGAAAGGGATTTTTACGGTTCGTCATGAGGGAGGTCAGCGAGTAAAAATTTCCAAATTCATATTGGATTGAAATATGGCTCTTTACGGGGGAAATTTTCAAACTCGGTACATTCAGGCAGATTTGGAAAGGTGGACTGCCATTTCAGACACCTGAATCCAGATTTCCTATCTCTCGTTTGAATAATACAGCTGCATGTTTCCATCTCAGTTCTTCGGGATGACAGCTCCGTGTGAACCGAGCTGAACAAAAACATTTTCAGGGCGCAGCGCGACCACAACAAAGAGCCAAACGTTTCCACTAAAACGTCAGTGCCACCCTGCCTCTGACAAAACAACATGCTGACAAGTGTTTTGTCTAGAGCTTCACAGAGTTGCCATTTCACTCAGACACCTTGACTGAAGGGATCTTTCCAAGTGTGTGTGTGTGTTTCTCAGAGGGGTGTTGGTTTTGGAGGACAATCAAACTGGCGTGAATCGTCAGTGGTCTTCATTGTCGTTCTGTTCAACCCGCCAGTTTTATTGTGGTTAGAGTTTAAGATAAACTCTCGGGCCGGCGGAGGGGCGACTCCTCGCTGTGACCGCTTTTTTCTTTATTTACTCTCTGATGTATCTTTTGAAAGACTTTCAAACGGAGTAGAGGAGAGTTAGAAGGGACGGGAGATAGAAAAGAAGGTTTTATTCTGTCATCATACATTCCTCTGCGGCCTCTGGAGGCTTTGAGAGGCATTAAACAATTCGAAGACCTAAAATGGGGATGTTTAGTGCTTCCAAACGTTGAATGTAAGCAGATATGAATTGAATCTCACCTGTATCGGATCTTTTTTTTTTTTTTAAACCAAATAATGTCTTTCTTTGTCTTTGCTTTAAAAAAAAGTATTTTTGTGCTCTCACTCTCCAAAAAAGAGGAGAGGAATTCCTTTTCTCCTGCTTTGTGTTAATCCAATTACCCAACACCTGCAGAGTACACTCATCTGCCAAATCCTCCCGTCCTCCTCCTCCTCTTGCTCCCTCTATCATCCTCCCTTTAAAAATGGTTTTGCGGAGAAATGGAATAATCTGTCAGACTGTTAACGTGGGTCCAGTTACACATCTGCCAAGTCTTAAGCTGAAAGAATAACACCAAACTGTTTTGAGGTATTTGAGAATGGATTAGAGAGAATTCAGGTACAAATCCAGAAACGCACCAAAATCCGGGGCCCTCGTGTTGTGTGATTCACTGTGTGCTTTTACCTTATACGCTTTCAAGACGTTTAAAGATTATATGAAATTCGGCTGGCGGCCTTTTTTTTCGTTCTTTTTTTCAGTGGAGGATGAAAAGGTGTCACTGTATCCTCCAATAACTTCTGTCCGCTGTGCTTCGTTTCACAGGAAGTTATGGATATGATGGATAGCGCAGGACGAGCTTTCAGAACAGCACATTTGCAGAAAAAAATGTGTCTCTGTGACTGTTTGAGCTCACCAAGACATAAACCCATCTGCTGGACATCTTTTATCCTGAGCTGTATCCTGAAATCTGTCGTGAGAGAATGGGGCGATCATTCAAAACAGAAGTTCCTGCTTTTACTGAAGGACGAAAACCAGAACAGGCCCAGCACACCTTGCAGGCCTCTGTTTGACTTCCTGTTTAATGTTCGGCAGACAGGTGACAACCAAACTCCGTCTACTCAGCCGGTTAATTTAGAGCCTCTTCCTTTAGGAGCAGACCGACTAGAATACGATTTGTGTTGTTTAAGAGAAAATGTGACCTTATTCTACATCTCCAGGTCAAACGGATCTAACTGTACACACATATACGCACACACACATCTTGGGTTTTCATGTTTTATAGGGGCATTCTATAGACATGTTTTTTATACTGTACAAACTGTATATTCAATATTATAACCCTTAACCAACCCATCAAAGAAAACTTCCTGCATTTAAAAAAAAACATCGCAACATTGAATTGGTGATATACTGTATATATATAATAAGACATAAAATGAGCGAATAAGCCGAGCATAGAATCGGTTTACTGTAACAGAATGAAAGTCGGAGGTCATTCCTAAGTCATGAGTTATTTTTATGCTCTGCAAGTGTTCATGACAAAGTAAATCCATATGATTACTCACACCCTGCTCTCACAGTCCGTAATAAGCAAAATAAAATACTACTTGGAAAATAACATTAAATCTCACGCAAGGGATTGCGGAGATTGTTCCATTATACATTTATAAGAAAAATCTGTGTAATTACACTGAAACCTGTCATAACCGACCCACGTCTTTGAATTATGTTTTGGATTGTTGAAGTAGATTTATGATTTTTTTCGTGACACACCCTTAGTGACTGTGTGTTGTGGGATTGTTGCAGAGGAAGTTCAAATCTTCTGTTTTTCTGAATCTTGGGCTGAATCATTTGATGAAGCAGGATGGAGAAACTTAGTCTTCTGTTTCGTTTGTTCTTCTGAGCGCCAGGCCCAGGAACTGTTCAGATCAAAGGAGAGCACAGACCCCTGCGCACATGTGTGTGTATGTGTGCGCGTGCTTATGTGCGTTTCTTGCTATGTCCCGATCGCCTTGTTCTTTGTTCTATTAACATAACATGTCATCAGTAATTTGACCTTGTGAAGTAGCTAACTGTCTCTTTTGCAGAGAAAAAAAAACAATAAAAAATTGAGAGGAAAGGACAAAAAAGCAAGTAGTGAAAAAAGATCCCCCTTGAAGAAAATGGCCATCAGCACTTGTGCCATCTGTATTACCCACTCTAACCCTTTTTGATTCAAACGCAGTCGGCTGAAATCAGAAACAGACCGTCCGGAGCACTTAAAAACAGCTAAATTTAAAAGGATTTAACAGAAGGAGAAGTTTAAAGATTTTGCTAGAGGCCTTTTATTCACAAGCTTTGAATATTTTTTTTTTTTTTTTTAAACCTTGAAAAAAGTAGAACCTCATTTCAAATGGAAATGGAATAAAATAATGTTCATTCTTCTGTCCTTACATTTGTGAGAAAATAAGAATGTGCAAGCATTCAGACTCCTTATATAAAGTTAAAGTAAAGCTCAGTCCCTTTTTCTCTTATTAAGATTGACCCTGAGAGACCATGTTTCTTCCTCATGGTGTTACGGTTCAACTTATGCGGTTTAAGGACATAAACATTGTATTCGCATTCAAGCGTGTAGATTTACTTCACTGTCGTTTTCTATTAAACAGAAAGCTAACAATACCTAAATCAGCTCTCGTACTGTATGAGAGCATGGCTTCTTGATGAATAGTCAGGCCTGAGGCGCTCATAAGCTGATTAATATATGTGTATAACGGCTGGCAGTGAGGGGGAACCAAACTCACCCAACACACCTGGCCCAAGACAAAACATCATCATAACAGGGGAATGGAAGGGTAAAGAAAGCACAAGCACATACATCTATATAGTATTATAAAACATACTATTCTATATTCTATATTTTCTGGATTTCTTTGAGTGTTTTGATAAGCTGTTTGGTTTCATGATCTTGAGAACTCAGTATATTATCACTCTCACTTCTGTGAACGTCAAACTTGGAGCACAAGAGATCCTCGCAGGTCCCTACACTCCACACTGCACACAGATGTGCACTTATTCATGTTACTAAAACACCCAAGGGTGTTTCATTTTGCATGCTGATGCAGCTTTATGACACTATTAAACACAAGCCAAACAAGCTGTGAGAGAAAGCACATTTCAGACAGCCCTAAAGACGGTCAAGGGCTGGTAAAAATTGAGGGGACAATGGACCAAGACATAAGTAGTTTGAACTGATGTACATGAGAGAATTTGTAGAGGAAAATGAGAGAGAGATTTTTTTATTTATATATATCTGTATATCCTGGCCTCGTAACCTGTGTTCCCTGTTGCTCTCAATTAAACATTTCTGTATTCAAATAGTCTGTGGGAGACCCCTCCTTGTGACCCTGCCAGAGTGTGTGTGTGTGTGTGTGTGTGTGTGTGTGTGTGTGTGTGTGTGTGTGTGTGTGTGTGTGTGTGTGTGTGTGTGTGTGTGTGTGTGTGTGTGTGTGTGTGTGTGTGTGTGTGTGTGTGTGTGGAATGAAATATCAGTGCTTTGATACCGAATCTCTGTTAACTTTGGCCAAGCTGAAGGATTCTGGGGATGCTTGCCCGTATGTTCCTGTACCCCTCTCTCATATCCACCCACAGACATGGGTACACAGACACACGAATATTTATTGACATATATAGGAATGCACACTTACACAGTAGAGTATATGAACCCCCACCTAGTTCCAGGTCACTCAGTTCTAAGTCAATGGGGTTTCTTTTCTTTTGAACGAGATGGTGGAGAGAGTGAGAAAGAGAAAGAGAAAGAAAGAGAGATTCCAAGTGAAGACAGTGTGAAGGGCTCTTGTGGTGAGCAGATATCTCATGTATCTGAGAGAAAAGAAGGAAAACACAGCTCCCACTCTCCTCTTTTTCTCTTTCTCTCACTTTTTCTGATGGGGAATTAAATCTACTTAAAGGGATAGTTCACCCGAAAGAGAAAATTCTGTCATCGTTTGTTCACCTTCTTGTTGTTCCAAACCTGGGGTGCATTTCCCAAAAGCAACTATGGTCGCAAGTTCCAACGTTACCAACTGAGTTCAACAGAACTTGCAACCATAGTTGGCTAACAATGCTTTTGGGAAACGCACCCCGTATCACTTTCTTCTGTGAAACACAAAAGTTTAAAATAATGTGGTCAACATGCTTTTACATGCAATTACAGTCAATGAGGACTGACACTTTTAATCTTCAAAAGGACACAAAAGTACCATAGAAATTTTATTAAAGTATACCATTTGACTTCATCGGAATAATTCGCTTTCATTATAATAAAAAGAGTGGCCACTGGCCAGTATATTATTAAAACAACTTTTTTTGTACTTTTAAATACAGTTTTTCTGACTCTAACTTAATATGCAGAGACTTCTATAATTAAATCATTTGTTGGTTGATTTCCCCCAAGAAGTGTAAATACTGAATCTATTGACCATTGCTTGGCTCAACCAATGGCAAGGGCTTGTGGCGGGCCTATCGTTCGGCCAACCAGTGGACGATGGGGATCTGTTTGGACACTAGTTGTGACACACATTAGTTGTGTTCGACTTTATGCGGCAGAGACTGTGCATTTGACTTGAAGCAGTGCATGCTGGGATCTGAGACCAGACTTGAGACTTGGCTCCAACAGCAAGTCACTGTGACGTATGCCATCAAAGTACCCCAAGAGAGATTCCCGTGCCAGTCGGCTTGCTCATTCTGCACAGTTTCTCCGGAGCGGCTGTACACGCTGTGATGACAACACGTTTCACGTGTTTTTATAACGGTAAAAACTCTTTTCACATAATCCCAATGTTATATTTTGTCATGTTTTATCAAAATGGAATCGAAAAATATAAACCGACATTATTGATATTTAAATAGGATAGGCTAAATGTTGATCTTTTGCATCTAATCCATTTCATATGTGATAAAGTATGCAAACACCCATGTGGGTCACTGGGGGAAGTGGACATGAAATTAAAATTCACCCTATCTATTTTCTAAATGCATATTATTTATCTTATTGTGAACAATTCATTCATTTTTTTTTTTTACAATTCAATTCTTAATCAAAATGTCATTAGTTTGCTATAGACATATGAACGCAAAGTGAGATAAACGCACCAAACTAGAAATCATTTCAGACACAAATGAAGCTAAATAAAAAATTTAAAAACAAGAAAAGTCTGCCATTTCTGGTCCACTCCAAAGATTTTGTCTGCATAAGCCAAGTTAGTCCCTTTATTACAGTCGACCTCAAGCTAGCATTCATATCTGCCATCAACAACAGATTGATAGAACCAAGTCCCCATAGTCACAATATAAACAACAACAAAAAAATCTGTTGCTACAGAAAATTTCATTGTAACTGTAACTATATGTTTAAACACAATGTGTGTTAGTGTGTGTGTGTATGTGAGAGTGTTGGATGTGTGCGTGCGTGCGTGCGTGCGTGCGTGTGTGTGTGTGTGTGTGTGTGTGTGTGTGTGTGTGTGTGTGTGTGTGTGTGTGTGTGTGTGTGTTCAACTAGAGGTTATTCATTTCTTTGGTTTAAAATTTTCATTTAGCTTCATTTGTGTCTGAAATGATTTCTAGTTTGGTTGCGTGTATCTCACTTTGCGTTCATATGTCTATAGCAAACTAATTAGATCTGACGCAGTGTTAACAGCGAGAGAGAACAATCAGAAACAGCAGCAGTAATACGAGTACATAGGTTGCAGGGGGGGTAAGTGGATTGTAGGACATTCATTTGTTTTCGGGGGATGGAGGGACGGTCCTGTAATGAAAGTTGTATAAACAAACACCTCCTCCTTTCTTGAGGAACCATCAGGGGGTCCAGAGCCAGACTACGATCCCCTGGGACCTCACACCTCTCCAGGTCAGCACTTAACAAACTACCCCTAATTTACACCGCCAAACCCCCATATTAGCTTTACCCAGCAGCTACAGTGTACACTGACTCAAATTAACACACAAATTACGTTCACTAATTGCTTTCATACTAAACTTTGCCTCTCCGAACTGCCCTGAGTTTGTTTCCAGCAATTTGTTGTGCTGTAATAGAATAATTGAATCCTTTGGTAAAGAGATCAGTTATGGATGTGTTGTCCGGGCTACAGGATTATTGTGTTTGTATATGTGTTTGTGTGTGTTTATGCTCATGCCAGGTTGGGTCGACCCACCTTGTCTCTCACGGACCCCTGGAGGGGCATGTGGTTTTGCTGGACTCATGTGTGGATATTGGGGTGGTCTGTACCAAACGCTTTGAGTCTGGCTGACTCTTCCCTCACCTCTGCCTTATCAGTTGAAACTGACTGCTGAAGGGAGAGAGGGCACGCTTCTCAAGTAACAGTAAATACCGCACACACACATGTATGGACTCTTACAAGCTGACAGAACCAATAAATAGGAAGTGTGGATCAGAAGTGGACATGTGGAGAAACTTCCTGTGCGTATGCTCATGGTCACTGAAGCATGGTAACCCCTGAAGTTATGAAAGGATTGCATTCCATTGGTCAAAGAGCTATGGAGGGAAACATTTAGTCCACCTTAATAGTGTGCAAAGTTATCCAAAACTTTTTTTTTTTTTAATGATTAGTCTGCTTTTCATTACTGGCATAAAAACATGAAATTTTGAGCAAAACTACGCTCAAAAAAAATATTTTTTTTCAAAGTTGTAATTAAAACAAAGATTATTTAAGTATTTTTTACATTTAAAAAATGTATTATTATTTGTGAAATGCACTAGCAATTTCTTTTTTAAAGTTGTTTCAAAGGAAATCCTTCCAGTTTATTTTCAGTGAACATGATGTAAAGAGATCTGATGTTTGTATCCCATGTCTCAGTGTCTGAAATCTGAAAGTGATATTAAGACAAAATCACAAAACAACTGTCCTTGTCTTGTGTCCTTGTTACAGTGTAACGATACATTTGAGTACTGAGTAATATTAATTATCTAGATGTATTTACTATTTGGTTAGGGTTAGGATTTTGTTTAGGGTTAGTTATATGTAGTCATGCATAATTCATAGTTATAACTATAGTAACTACATGTAACATTATTGCTGCCAAATAAGTAAATAATTAAATTAATATGCTGCTTAATCAAAATAATTGCAATAATCGCATATCGCCCAATATAATGCAAATTCAAGATCATTACAAGATCATTGTGGCAGATGAGTAGCATTGCAAGTACAAAAAGTGGTTTTAGAAGTCAATAGATACGTAGAACTTAAGTCTATCACTGGTCTGTAATCAAGTTTGTCAATCTGTAAAAGGAAAATTTGTATTCTTGCATTTCGTCAGTGCTACTTTTTAAATGTTGGTCTATGTAGGACTTCAGACGAACATCTGTAGTCACTGCATCATACACTGGCTTTTCAGTGTCTTGCAGTATTATTACAAACACATCTTGAGACGTTTTTGTTTTGCTCCCTTCAGTTGTGGTCTGTCTAGCTATTTTGTATTCAAAAACACATCCGATGTGAACAGCTCCATATTCATTCTGTGTGAATTCTGTTTATATAATTTATATGAATATATATATATATATATATATATATATATATATATATATATATATATATATAGTTGTAATCACTGAAAAGAAATGTTTCAAGTATGTGTGAATGGTCAGACTCATTCATGCAGAGAACTACCCTTTTGGCTGAATCGTTTTAGTATTGTAGCCATAGATTTGACAAGGAAAATAACCCCCACCCTTGTGTCTTGTTATCTGAATGGTACCAATCCAGAGCAGAGCAGGAACTTGTGAACTCTGCTGACATCAAAGTGTTTCATCTTTACCATCATCAGAACATCATCTCATTGGTTTTGCTTATCAGCTCACCTGCTGGGCTACAGGACCCCTGTCATTGCAATTTCACACTCTGGAAAAATACAACAAAAACCCTACAGATTACTCTCTTGTTGTTGTTGTTTTGTGCTGTAAAGTTATTTTAAACAAAATTATCTATCTATCTATCTATCTGTCTGTCTGTCCGTCCGTCCGTCCGTCCGTCCGTCCGTCCGTCCGTCCAATTTTTGGGATTTCGTTATTGTGACTCTATTGTGGTTAGGGATTCAAAAATATCTATAAAATTGTTTAATTATATTACTATATGAATAATTATGTTTGCTTAAGTGTACTTTTGCATATTTAAAACAGGTGATCCTATCCAAAGTTTTCAGAGGATTTAACATAATGCTTCAAACTGAGGAGAGAATGTCACAAGAGCGACATTTCTGTAGTACAGAATAAAAGACGCTGCATCAATGTTTCCCTGCTCATTTAAAGGCCTTGAACTAAACCAGTGGTATTTCCTCTGATCAGGAGCAGTGGGGACAGGTTCGCCTCGACAGCGGCTATTTTTAGTCCAGCAGGAGAAGAGCTCTGAGATGACTCAAAATTAGGGCAGCGTCCAACATTCTGATCAAAACGGAGGAAATCCAAAACCATCTCGAGCATGTCCATAACTGGAGCGACCATTCGCCTGAGGAACGGCCTTTTAAAATTACAAAGCACCGAATCAGAAACAGGCAACATGGATGCCAGGTCTTCAACCAGCAGCCGTACTTGATCTCTGTCACTGCTAGTAGCCAATGGGGCTTCTCTGTTTGTATGTCTGGAAGGGTAATTCTCACTAAGCAGTGAAGATTACGGAGAAGCCATTATTCCATTCTGAAAGAAACAGCATTAAGATTTTCCTGCACGTAAACTCCAGGTATTAACTGAAGAGTTTAGTCTGGTAGCATTTGGACAGCTATTAGAATAATGGAAGAGCATTAGCATTGAAGTTAGATGGCTAATCAGTAGCCAGACATGTTGGTAGCATTCAGAAGTGTATGGCAAGCCGTCCCACAAGCCAATTGTCAACCTTCCTTGATTCAGATACAACATTAGCATCCGAAGAAAAAAGCCATTTGTCCATTGTCCAAATTTCCATTTGTTTAATAATGTTTAAAAAGTCCAGTATTCAAATATTTTGGAAAGAAAAATCTTTTTTCTTACCTGTACATGAGAGAAAAATCGAAAATTAGATCTCTTCAAGAACTCTTTGACATCATGATTGTTTTTCCTAGTAATTTGATTTGTCACAGATTTGATTAGATAATTAGCCTGCAATTCAGTTCAATTTCAATTTGAACACAAACATTTCTTAGCCAATTCTTAAAGGCTAAATGATCAGTGCCTTGCTGTCTATTTTTTTTTTTTATTCTCCTTAGAAATTGTTGGAGAAGTGTCTGAGCCAATGTTGACTCTTAATCAAAACATTTCTAAGGACTCTATTCAGTTCCCTGAGCTCTGAAAGACCAATTGCATTTTCCTCTGGCCTACTATTTTTTTAAGTTTGGATGAACTTAAAGTTGAAACCTTTATCTAATGCAGTCTGTTTCCCTAAAGCATGTTGACTCTACAGGTCTCTATTTACTTTATTGAGGGGTGAAGACGACCCCAGGTCAAACCAACCTAAACATCTGAACTTAGATTAGAACGACTGATACTGCCGCACTTTATGGGACATCCTGAGAACACTTTCCCAACTCTGCCCCCATCTTACAAATCACTGTCTCCACTCAAGCAACAGAAATAAGGCTCGGCTTCCTGCATGCGCTGCAGTCCCAGAGGCCTTTCTCCTGTAACAAATGTTTCCTCTTTAAAATAGCATTTGTTTGTATCGGGTGTCTGATGGAGGAAGATATTCATATGGTTTCTTCTCAGAACTCATTACTGTGAACAACATCACCTGCACCACAAAAAGAGGTAAAAAAAAAAAAAAAAACTCACAAGCCAAAGAAATCTGAAGCTAAATCTTCATTAGTATATATTTTTGTGTGTGTGTGTAATAAAGCTTATATGTTAACAAAAGAGATCAGTAAATGTTAGTCAACTGAAAGCTGGTTTTCATATACAGCAAGAGAGCAGCAGTAACTGTTTATAGAGAACTTGCCACATGAGGTGTTATATCTCAGAAATGTAGGTTTTGATAACATTTTCCAGCTACACACATGGTTGGGGCAAGTTGTCACATATTCATTTGATGCAACTGACTACATAAGCATATTGTATAATAGGCTCTTTAGCACCAGGTTCCGAATTCCTTCATGTAGTAGAGAATGTCACTTAGAAAGGGTTGTAAATATGTAACTTTAAGGGCAAAATGGTGTAAAAAAAAAAAAAATACAGTTAAAATTATACAGTAACACTACAAGAGCACTCCCAGAAGTCCTTGTGCGATGAATCATATTTCATTATAGTTTATTTTCCATGTTGTGTTGCATGTTTATTATTGGAATATCTGCTAACACTTTATTTTGATGCTCCCCCATCAGACAATGTACTGACTATAAATAACTTTGCAAGTATGTCAACTTATTCTACTAACCTGAACCCTAACACTTAAACCTATAGCCTAACAGTCTACTACAGTCTACTAATACTCCAATGAGAGTTATAGTTGATATGTAGTTGTAAAGTTACTTAGTTAGTAGAATGTCTAAAGTGGACCATCGGAATAAAATGTAACCCAAAGGCCTTTTTATGGTGATTATAAGTGTGTTTTTAATAGGTACAAATGTAAATAGTAGTTTGGTATATTAATAGGATATAAGTTAATTAAAAGCAATTTTATGAAATATAAAATAAAAAATAAATACAGGCACCAAACTGCCATCCCATA
The DNA here is from genome assembly GCF_965113295.1 of Leuciscus leuciscus. Lineage (NCBI taxonomy): Eukaryota > Metazoa > Chordata > Actinopteri > Cypriniformes > Leuciscidae > Leuciscus > Leuciscus leuciscus. The sequence goes on along the minus strand of NC_138746.1, from coordinate 18,437,657 downwards.
ATGGCTGAAAAAATACTATAATTTTTTTCTGTAAAAAAAAGAAAAGAAAAAAAGTGATGTTGTTGGTTTTTTGCCAGAAATGTTACTAGTTTTTTTTTTTTATACATCGAATACAAAAATGCTTTTCATCTGAACCTTTTTTTTTTTAAAGCACTTTATAAAGGTTGTTATTTTTTTTTACTATTCCTCATGCACTATGTGTCCAGAATATGTGATGCATTTACATTCAAGACATTTAGAGGACTTGCAAAAAGTTATTTATCATCAAATGCAAAAGCAGTTTGAGAAGAATGCTTTTAGATACACTTTTTTTTTTTCGTCCGCAAAAGAGCTTTCCGACTTTCTCTGTCTCTTCATCCAAGATGTCCAAACTAAAGGCATCTTTGCTCGGCAAGTGTCCTCCACCCAAAGTGCCCTGCTTGCTATTATGTGTGTAACCCCATCCAGCTGTCTTGCATTCACACAACACAAACTGGACGTCTCAGCACGAATAGCGTAGGCCCATGGCGTTTAACAGCGGAGAGGAAAAGAGACATACGGAACAGTTTCAGAGCTCTGATGAACAGAGAAATATAAAAGCTGCGGAGATTTATGGGCTGAAGAACGCCAGAGCAGCTTCTGATGGGAGCAGCCTGCCTGTGACTTCTCAGATCTCGGGAAGTTCTGGGTGGATGATCAATTGCAAAGTTTGAAATCGCTAAACAGAAACTGATGGTTGGAGCGATTGAAATCGTCCCTTTTCTCTGTGTCGCAAGACTGTTAGCATGTAAGGTATGTTCTGGCTAAACGCAGATCCTGTCTTCTATCTCTGGTAGACCTGTCCAGACCTTTTCCCACACTCTTTTTTTGTCTTTCTATCTCTAGTTCCTGTTGTTGGGAAGTGTGCCAGCTTGACCAGTGTGGTGCCAGAAAGACTTCACTGAAGAGAGAGAAGGGTGAGAATGTTTGAGATTGTAAGGGGAGTTCACTAGGAAAAAAGGATAACTTGTAGTAATAATAATAAAAATTATAATAGCAATTATGTGGTTATTAAAATCTGATTTGTGTTCTGCTGCATGGATCATACTCTCTCTCTCTCTGTTTAATCTATCTCTAGCTACATGATCTTCTTTAGCTCTCTCGGTCCTTCTGTTCTGTGGTCTACATTTTGCTGTTTTTGCAGTCTTTGATCTTTTACTGCGCTCTCTTTTCTACACATTCCCTCTCTCAATCTCTCTCCCTCAATAAGTAAACTGTTTTTATCTCCCTTCCACCTTTTTTTATTCCCATCTTCCTTCTTTTAATGGGTCTCTCCCTTCCTGCTCTTTGGTTTGTTCTAGAGCTGAGATTTGGCAAAGCGGTGAAGCTATAACTCTAACAAAAATGGAACACTTTATCATCTTTCTCATTGAATAGATGACGCCATAATCTCTGTGTGTCCCAAAAAAAGTGTTCATGAGAATGTGGCGCTTTCCTAACGGTTTCTCAATTTTAATATCAGTAGTGGTTACTATAGGGCTAGTTGTCACACTTTTTAGGTCAATTTCTGAAAGTCTGGGCTATGAAAAGCTTCTTTTTTTTAAATCACCATTTCCTCCATTATTGCCCAAAAAAGGTAGTGTTGTTCGCCACTTTACGTTGTCGCAATGGAAACCTGCCATTAAACAGCCTATTATAGACTTTTCAGCAAGCAATTATGAAACACACAAAAACGAATTAATGTAACAGCAAAAATGTCAAATGTAACAAAATTAGCAAGAATTTTTTTTCTAAATCTGACAATTGTATTATTATTGTTGTAAATATAATAACATATAATATAATATTTCTTATAAATAAAAGTTATTGCAATTTTAGTTTGGCTGTTGTTTAGTATGGCTGTTGTATTCTTCTTTTTCTTTAGTGTTCGTCGGCTTGATCGGAGTATGTAAACTGGTAAGCTTGAGATCATTGTGCAGCGTGTCGAGCCACGGCTGCTTCGGTCGTCCCTTCGGTTGCTTTCCACTGACTTCCAGCTGGAAGCCCATTTTGGCAAGATTCATGTAGCTTGTCAGATATTAAGGCAACACCACACCGTTGCCGAATGTCATCATTACAGTCGTGGTCGAAGCACGTGATGCCGGAGATCCATTGCAGAATTTTTGTTTCCATGACACAGAGACTGCATTCTACATCTTTCGTCACGGGCCAACACTCAGCACCATAAAGAGCAACAGTACGACAGTACAGTACAGAATGACAGTATGGTCGATTTTCGACTTGAGACGATCACTGGTCTTCGATCTTACCCTGCTCGTTCGGGTCTGTTGTCATGTACTATATCGTTTTAACAAGTTGCCAGCCGATTGCTCCATGCCTGGACATTCTGCCCGAGGCTGGCTTTCACTTCAGCAAAAAGTATTACGTTGTCTGCATAGAGAAGTGTCCATGGCGCTGGCAGCTGTTGGTCGACCGTCTCGTGTGACGACGTCCATCACAAGAATGAATTGGAGCGGTGATAAAGCCAATCCTTGGTGGACGCCCACAGTAATATGGAACTCCTTCGTTGTTCCGGCAGTTGCCCGCACTCGGCTTTTTGGTTCATTGTACAGCAGCTTTACCCCTTCGATGAGTTCTTCAGGAACTTCATGGGTTCTTAGTGCGTGCCAGATGGCTTTTTGGGGAACACGGTCGAAAGCCTTTTCAAGGTCGAGAAAGGCAGCGTGCAGGGGCTTTTGTTTCTCTCCATGTGTCTCAAACAGGAGCCTGGTGGCATGAATTGCGTCAACTGTCCCACAGTTCCCAGTTCCTCACAAATCCGGCTTGATAGACTGTGAGACGAACAATGTTATGAATTCGCTTATCCAGGACCCGTGCAAAGATCTGCATGGTGTGTGAGAGCAATCGAGGCGATAGATGTCACGTTCGTCTAATATAATATAATAATTGTGAAATATATGCTATTGCAGTTTTAGTTTGGTTGACTTTTTTTTTCTTTTTTTTTATCTACATGTAAATTGCTGTTTATTTACTGGAAGGATCTTTGGTAATCCAGGCTTTAGTTGAGAGATAATCAGACAGTAATTGCTCACACCTTTGCTCCCTCAATCTCTCTTTAAACTCTACAGGAGCAGAGGCGGATGGGGGGGGCTGTCAGTGGGGAAGCATCCCTACCGCTGACCCTCATCAGGCAAATCACAGAGAAGCCCTAAATCATACACACACACAGAAGCAGACACTCGGAGCCAGAGGTATCGCTCAAACATTAGGGGTCATATTTACATTTGAGCTGTACCTACAAAAACATGCAAACACGTCCCTCTAGGAGGGAGAACTCTCACGCTGTGAATAGGAGAAAAGAAAACATTCCCCTGTGGTTCAATGGGGCGGCCGGGTCTGTTCACTGAATCTGCTTCTAATTTGAAAATGAAAATGCAATCCGTTCTGTACATACATGATTTTACAAGAGAAACACCAACAGATCATTAACTATCCATTTTGACGGTAGTTATAGAGTCAGTATGTTTGATTTGTATAGGTGCAGCTTTAGTAAAAGTATTTCCACCAGCGCCAGTGCTCAGAAAGCGTTGATGGAAATCTTCGTTACGGCTCTGAGATCGAGCATGCTGACTCACATAGACACAGGCACACCCATTTGCACGTACGTACACACACACACACACACACACACACACAGCTTCTGCAGATGAGGGATGCGCTGAGATCTTGTATTACTGAGCATCAGCTGCTTTCAGGGGAAAGTATTTATTTGTTGGTAGTTTTTTTTCCCTTCTTCTTTAGTTTCAAAAACAGCACATATTCCTGGCAAAGATTGCCTTCCTGTACTTTTAAACATAATTAAACAAACGTGTCGGTATTGCAGTAATCTGTCCGCTGCTAGCCAACTTCTAAACCTGCAGAATGTCAGGCTCAATCCTGTTCATATCACCCCGCAGGACTCCAACAGCTCACCGTGTTCAGTGGAAACATTTCAATAGAGCCGTTTCAGGACGACCCTTTTTGACCCCCGCTTTCAAACCCACCTGTTTGACAGTCTGCAAAGAAACAAACCCAACAATCTTACATTTTTAAACCGTTCTTTCTAAAGTAAATATGTGTCCGTTTTGTCCGTTCAAGATATTGAAATGAAAGCGTTTGCATAAAATTTGCATATAAGACGGAGAACACTGTGATACTTACACCACTAAAACGGCAGAAAGATTTAAATTCTTTCATGTCACAGTCAAAAACATATTCCAGCAAAATGACTTGTTTCATATTGTTTTATTATGATAGACGGATTGCTGCTCACAGCTTGGTCTAATATCTTTGCGTATTAGGGCAAACACATGCCAACAAGTGTTGATACAAAAAGAGAAAAAAATAGAGAGTAAGAAAATCTCCGGCCTCTCTGCTGTCTTGTAAAATGCATGAACGCCTACATTATTGTGCAACCACTCTGATTTATTTTGGCTTTTATTTTTATGGCTCCATATGTACTTCCTCTCTGCATTAGAGGGCCAAAATATGAACCATCAGTGGCAGCCAAGCCGAAGTTTGAATTCTTCAGCAATGTGCTAAACATTCGGCGGGCCCAGAAAGCCTAAACAACAAGGACGGTTAAATGCTACCCACACTGGTATCAGTTATTTACGGGCTGATGCAGAACAAGAAACTCCAAGTGTTAGAATACAGCAGGATGTGTCATGTTAACACTCTTGCAAATACCCTGAGGATTTTAATCACGCATATGCCTTATACGCTACTGTTCAAAAGTTTGGGCTCAGTAAGATTTATTTTTTATTTTTAAAGAAATCAATATTTGTATTCAGCAAGGATGCATTAAACTGATCGAAAGTGACAGTAAATACATTTATAATGTTACAAAATATTTACATCTCAAATCAATGCTGTTCTTTTGACATTTCTATTAATCAAAGAATCCTGAAAAAAATGTATCAGGGTTTAAAAATAAATAAATAAGCAGCACAACTGATTTCAATAATAATAATAAATTTTTCTTGAGCAGCAAATAAGCATATTATAATGATTTCTGAAGGATCGTGTGACACTGAAGACTGGAGTAATGATGCTGAAAATTCAGATTTGCCACCACAGGAATACATTACATTTTAAAATATATTACAATAGAAAACGTTTCTTTTAAAACTATTTCACAATGTCTAGAAGGCAGACAGACAGATAGACAGATAGATAGATAGATAGATAGATAGATAGATAGATAGATAGATAGATAGATAGATAGATAGATAGATAGATAGATAGATAGATAGATAGATAGATAGATAGATAGATAGATAGATAGATAGATAGATAGATAGATAGATAGATAGATAGATAGATAGATAGATATGGTCTTAATTCCTTTGCTTTGCTCTCACACTTTAGTTAATTATATGGATGTGATGCATGAAATGGAGAACAAGTACAGATATGATAATTGTATCCGTCTTCATGAGTTTGTGAGAGCGTAACCATCAATCACAATAACTTTGGATCATCTTCACCTCCACCATGTGTGTAGTCTGTGTTCAGCCAGGCCTCTGATTAGTACGGTGAGAGTGATTGTGTTCAGGTTTAATGAACAGATCGCAGTACGGTAGACGGCACACACCATCTCTACCATGTAACAGAATCCACTGTGACAAATTGACCCAACTGCTCAACAAGAGGCCAGCAGAGTTCTGTAATTCTCTCTGAGACCTGAACGGTGGAATATGTGCTTTTTTTTCTTTCTTTCTTTTGACTCCATTACTACTGAACACAAACTGATACTGGCAAAATTGTTTATTCCTCTTTTTTTCTTGTAATATGCTTGTCTACTCGATCAGTTATAGACAAACATTTGATTTCTGGCCTATTTTACTTTTCTTTCTTTCTCTGTGTATTAACATTTTACATACGTAACGTTACAACAGAGCATCTCTTTACACATGACCATCAGATAAAGAGTTCACATACATCAAAGCAATACAAATCTGAAATTTATCTGAAGATCTGGACAGGCCAGAGAGAATCTGCTGAACCTTTTTGTCACATTTTATGTAGGGAAAATCGGTTATTATATCGGTAATTATGCTGAACTAATTTAAATGAAAGAGTAAGAGTAATATAATCCCATTGGCTCTTGAAAGCATATAATTTAGCCCAAATACCTAATATTTAGCAAACAAGGGTGTGGAGCATATGTACAATGTTGTAAATTAAGTGATTTCCCTAAGATCTCATTTTGGTTCGAAAAGATCTCTTTATCTGTTTGCAGATGAAATACTGTTCTGATCTCAGTCCAGCCCTGTTCTCAGTTCTCATGCCCCTCTCAGCTGGATTCTTGTCCCCTAGATTTGTTTTAAGATGGAGGTATTTACCATTTGCGTCTCATACACAAGTAATGATTATTTTAAACATGAATCCAGCCACTTTAGAGGCAATAAAAAGTAATGTTTCTCTTGTTTGCAGAGCAAATTTACAGGTGGAGTTTCAACATGTGACACCGGTGAGCCAGGGTTCATGTTAGAGTGTCCCTAATGACCAATTAAGCGATTTATTTAATCGTTTGCCTTATTTCAACTCAACCTGCCAAACAGTAATGTGTTGAGCCAGAGAGTACGGGGGTGTAATAACTTGTTTGAGGCTGCGCATACAGCGAAGGGTCCTTCCAAAGGTCTGTGAAGCTGGCGCACTAGTGCTTCAAATATCAGACTGAACTAGAGTAAGACTCGTTCTGCCCATTTGTCCCGGTGGGGAAAAAAAAAGTTTTATGAGAGGACTCAATGTGCTTATGCTATTTGTCTTTTCTTCCATTAAAAACGCAGGGTAAATAGCACCACACAATACAACAGCTAATATAAGATGTTGGTCATGAGGAATTCGTCATCGCTTATTGAAAATGACACTTTTCCTTTTCAACAAGGGCTTTTTATTAATGAAGCACATTGTGTGCTGTCAATAGCCCATGAGTTAGAAAAACCTTTCTTCAGTGGGTGTTATGAAGTTGTTGTGGTGTGTATCCACAGAATATGGTTTTGTTTGCAAAGCAGATACATGTGCTTTGTGTGAACTATTGGGTTGCCGTAAGACATCAGCTTGTGCTTTTAAACGGGAACAAACCGAAACGGGAATCACGGGGTCACACTGATTTCAAGTATATGAAACTTTATACCTACAGGACACTAAGGACATATGCTTAATAAAAACAAACTGCACACAAGTTTTGCGTTTGATAATATCGACGGTTAAATTTAATCAAACGGCAATGATTAACTGCAAACAGTTTGTGCCGTAGCGCAAAAATCTAACTATTTATTCACTCTATTTTTGCATTGTGAAATGAGAGGTTCTTGGTTGAATAGGGGTGAGCTCCATTAGGGGATTTAAAACTGGAACCAAATAGCCTCTGATTGTCCAAATGTACAATATCTGCCCTTCAGCTTTGATATGGAGGCTTGATAAATTAAAGGCCCGACGCAATGGTCTTTAAACGAGCTGAAATTACCAAGCAAACTGCAAACAGGGCTGTTTTACCCTGCAGTCTTTGACCAATAATGCCTTGGATTTCGCTCCAGGGGTAATTGCTTTCCTTCTTTCTGGCACGCTTTAACTTTTCTCAAGGCTCCGCACCCAGTCAAATCATACTTCAATTATATTCCCCCTTGTTTCTTGAAATTATATCATAAACCGGTTTTATTGCTGTAAATTTGTATTTCATCAAATAAAAGCGAACCTCGGGCATGGGAACACTTCTGTGTCGGGATCAGACAGGTCTGAGGTAATGTGCGGTGTTGGACAAACATCCTCCACCATCACTGCAAATTTGATATACACTTTATGAGAGTTTATTGATAAAATGAGGCATTTTAAGCTTTTTCATCTTTAATTTGATCCGCTATTGTTGGTCTGTTTTCTGTGTTTTACGGTTTTGTTACACTGACCCACTGCTTCAGTTCAGCTGGAGCCGCTTTACTCACTGTTTTCTCTGCCCATGTACCTCTCACATGGGATCCAAAAGCATTTTCCTGCTTATTATTGGTAATTTCACTTTCAAACACACATTTACAAATGCACATTTGAAACCAGTTCCGGCTGATTTGTAATTTTAGTCTCTCTATTGATAGCTCAGTAATTAAAGGGCCGCATTCGAATTTCTGCAGGTGAAACATTCTGCTGGCTTTACCGCAGTAGTGTAAGGAACTTTAGAGGTTTACAATATGGTCATGATCATGTGGTTGCCCTTACAGAAGCCACACACTCGGTGTATATCATTATTGGAGTGCTGTTCTGCAATTACACTTGCCTTTCCTGCCTGATCTTTAACTAGATGAAATGTCTCTGGTTAATAAAAGTTTCAGATTCGGTCTACATTTACTTATATACTCCCATTAAGCCGTTTCGTGCATCTCGGAGCCACAAACCTCATTTCAGAGTGGAGTAATTTGTCTTAATTTAGACGATTGCTTCTCCAATAAACATCACCCTCAGAAGACACTCTCCGAATGAAATCAGCTCCGAACTGCATATGACACCCAATCGAAATACTGTTGTTTAAATTTTTACCTCAGACATGACCCCGAATCCGCGCCGAGTTAAATTATGTCTGTAACCAAAAACAAAGATGTTGAGGTTTGTTCTGAAATCGTTGGGCTATTACGGGGCCTGAACGTTTCCCAGCCCGGTCAGCTCTAATGAGAGCTAAGCTTTCACTTGCGCCTCTGCATAAAATAAAAGTCACATCAAATTTAAGAGAAATATCTGACCGAGCTGAGGTGCATTACAGCAGCTGGCACTTACACAGTCAGATTTTTATTTTACTCAGCAATGTTAATAGTATTATTATGATATATGGCTTATTTAAGCTTTAAAGCTTTATAATGTGTGAATGTGTGTGTCACTGATTCTTTGGGTCATTCCAGGGGGTGTAGGAACAATTTGAAAAGTGGGCTGGACATATTAAGGCCTTTGAAAAGCACTGATTGTCTCCCAAAACTCAACAATTTATGGATTATTCCATTGTCATTCAATTTGCTTTTAACTAATATACATCATAACTTACACTCTCTTTCACAGCATCCTCTTTCTCTCATAAACTCACGCAATGATTTACCCCAAATTCACCTCTTGCACTGGCACTCTTTCCTGTTGTACTGCTGAAAGATTCATCATGTGTATAGTGTGCAGTTGACAGTGACATTGTGTCTATTTGTGTGTAAAGGTGACATGACGTGAAGGCCAAGCACGGTAACTCATACTTGGAATTTTTCCTCTTTGTTTAACCCATCCAAGTTAGTGGATAGTGAACACACACACACACACACACACACACACACACACACACACACACACACACTGCAAGCCGTGGACACACACACACCTCAAAGTTGTGTTCATTTAAAGTGAATATTCTAATGCATTATTTGTGTTTTATGAATTATGTGTGCCTTAATTTGTTGTAAATGTATACATTTATAGGGGAGAGCATGGGTAATGCTCAATAAATTTAATAATAACTTAGACAATTAAATTATTTAAGCTTCTTTAAGAAACCAACCCTGTTTCAATACAAATATCCTACTTACATGTATTTCTCAGGTGTATATGAGCATAATTTTTACTTGGATAAAATGATACATAGTCTACACAGTTATCTTTCCTAAAAATGTCATATTGGCTTCTGGTCTGATTTTGTCGCAGTATTACAAAAAACTAAAAGTTAAAAGTCTTCTGCTTGAATGTAACAGCTCAGAAATGAGCATGAATACATAACAATATAATGTCTTTATTAAAGCATGAGCTTCATAGTCTTAAGATATGTCTAGTGTTTTGAGAATGTTTTCTGTACTTCAAGCTCAATTTAAACTGACTCAATTGAAAGTTATAAATTTGACACTGGCAATGACTGATAGGTCAAAGTTTAACGATATTTTCAGAATAAATGAGCAAAATGAGTCAAATTTATCGGTATAAACTTTGCAAATGTGTGTGTGTTTGCATTTGTGTGTGTTTTTAATGGCCACATCTTGCAGGCTTCACTTCCTCTTCCTCCAGTCTGAGGAAGCCATGGACACAGGAGGCCTGTGTGTGTCCGTCTGTCTGTCAGTGTGTCCTCTCTCCATCCTGTTGGCCTGCGCTTCACCCTATCCTGTGCATGTGCACTGTGGCCCACTCATGTGTGTGTGTGTGGGTGTGGGTGTGTGTGTGTCACCTGCTCCTGAGTTTTAAATGTGTCATCGTAGAGCCACTGTCTGTCACAGCAGTTGACCTCCTCGAACATCTCACTAAATCATACATCGACCAACAACATTTGCTGAGAATGTTCTCACCGCTTGTGTGTCCAGCTGATGTATTCGGTGTTGCAACACTGCGTGAGCAATGTTTAGACTTACAGGAATATGGTGGTGGTGTTATTATTTGATTCAGTTGCATCAGCGCTCACTCATGGGGTGTAAAATGTTTTGAAGTCGAAGCAACGGGGCAAGTCTGAATGTGCGTGTGTTCCTGGCTCTCTTTCGGCAGAGGGTCAGTTAGAGATGCTGATGGACTGATGTGTTCCGGGCAGGGAGAAGAATGAAGGACGGGGCACACCTCCATCCTGTAACCTCCCTCTCTCTCTCTCCTCCTCCTCCTCCTCCTCCTTCTGTCCTTCTTTCTAACCCTTTGTTGACTTGCTCTAAAAAGTGATTGAAGCAAATCTAACAAACTGATGTTGCTGTAATAGATACCATATCTGAAGCAGCATAGAGAGTGTTTGTTTAAAAAAAATGATAAATACTTCTGTCAGAACTTATTTTATGCTCCAGACTGATCTTCCTTTAAACTTTAATGAGTTTTTATGGATATGTCTTGATTTTCCAAAGCTTATGACACCAAAAGTACCTGAGAATTAATCCTGATAGGTCATGAAATGTTTTTGGCGGTTAAACCACCTCATATTTAAATAGTGCTCGTCCTCAGAATTTTGGGGGGAAAGGGGGATTTTAGGTGAACGTTTACTGTTACAGTGGTTTTGAGATTGCAGTCAACTTGGGAAGTATATAATTATAAAGAAAAACATATTGACTTTTCCTTTGGAGGAATGTTTTTTTCCTCAGGCTTAGCTCTTCAGTTTCAGTCTCTCTTTTGGTGCGCTGGATTTTAGTTTAGAATTTTAATTTTTAATTCATACACAGTGCGCTCTTTCTCTTCATATCTTCCTTTTTCCTGCTGTCAGAAAGATTGAACTTTAAGGTGTGATATTTTCACACATAATGAAACATTTTCCCATGTCTCCCATCTGATGATGATATTTTCTTTTCTTTTTCTAAAACACTCAATGAGTTTTGTATAAAATTAGTAATATATTGAAGATTTTTATTTAATTTTAATATTTTCTATTTTTTTTTTTTAAATCATAAAGTTTGTCATGGATAATCCTTCCTCAGAAAGATGAATGCATTTGTGTGTTATCATTGGTAAAAAAAATATTTTCAGGGGCCATTTGCACGAGGCCGTTTTAATCTAAAAACGGAAAACTTTTTATGCGGTTTGGCCGTTCATTTACACGAAAACAGCGTTTTGGGGGCCTGAAAACGCAGACTTTTGAAAACTTGTTTCAAAGTGCTAGTTTACGATACCAATACTGTTATTGTCCTCGTGTAAACTACAAAAACGCAAATTTGTGAACACGGTGACGTCATGCGCATGCGTATTACGTGTTCAGTCTATAGGCGCGTATAGTGTTTCTTTACAAAGTGACATCGTCAACTACTGGCCTGGCAGTATAATACCGTGTTTTTACATATAATACTATTATTATTAATATTATTATTTTTATATTATTATTTTATGCTAAATATATATTCATAATTATTATAATTTTTTTGTTGTTTGAGAATTACTTCATAACACAGCATTTCAGTTCTCATCATGCTGTAAGATGATTCTGAGAAGAATTCTGATTCCTCTGCCCATTGACCACTTCTTGCAAGCCAAGGGCGATGATGTCAGGGCGAAAGTAATCATGACTGTGCACGGAAACTCACATCATACACAAACCCACACATATGCTACACACTCACAATTCCTGTGAACAAACCCAAGAGACCAGCTCTGGGTGTAGAGCAAGAACTGTATCACAGATGTTGTGAAAGTGTTTGGCACTTTGCTCATCATAGCAGAGGCAATAAATCTGATGTTGTGGTCTGAATTTGGAATGGTGAGTTTTTAAAGATTCTTCCCCATTTGTGTTTTTAAATTGTGCGTGGGTCCGAGCGCCGCTTGAGAAACGCTGTTTCTGTAATGAGCCAATTCATCTGGGCCTGTAAGAATGACTGGCTCTGATGATCCTTGTTCTTTGAAGCTTTCTGCAGCTAATTCTGGAGTTTAAAAATAGATCCGCCCAAGTTCACCTTGTTTAGTTAGAGTGTGTGCCGAGTAAAGGATCTAACACTGCTGATAATTCTAGAACAAGTCTCTTTTTTTGTCTCTCTAAACTCCCCATTTAACCTCTGAATTGTGTTTGCAGGTGTGTCTGTTTACACTGATTTCTTTATGAAACATGAACTTTCATGCCCTATGATCTAAAGCTCAGAGAAAGAATAGGGATGCTCATGAGGACAGCAGCAGATGTCATCCCCCAGGCCATTGTGAAGTCAATCCATGTCTACAAACCGCAGATCATTATTTATTGATTTATTCAGTCGAGTGTAGAGCACATTGTTTATCCCTGCTTTTTGTTTAATGTTGAATTAGTCTGTGAAGACAAATCCCCTTTATTTGTGCCCGTTGTACCCATGTATCACCAGATTTAACATTTCAAAAAATGTGCTGAGAAGGATTTTATATATGGTTAGGATTTGCATTACGACAAACATGCATTTGATACAGAAATGACTATTTATTTTCAAAAATAAGTTTAAGGAATCCAGTGATACATGTAAATAAACAATAATCAGATTAAAGTGCCAAATATCAGTTATACAAAAAGGAATCTGTACAAAAGGAGGAATTACATGATTGAAGGTCTTTGGTGAGAAGGAATGATTGTTCGACTGACTTTGGGTTTTAAATGCGAGAGCTTTGGTGGGCTCTCAGTAACTGCATAGGTCCGAAGAGTCTGCCTTCATCAACGACAATGTCAACAATATCTAGAAAAATCACTGTGTACAAAAATAAAACAACAGATCATTCGGAATGGAGCAGTGCAGATTAAAATCACAGATCTCACTATAGCTGTTCTCTTTGGTGTCGGCGCTCTTCTTGCTTATTTGTTCTTTCTTAAACAAATCAATCAGTTTGATTGTCTTAAATCCATGTTAAAGCTTCTGCTCAGTCCCGTGATTTCTCATTCGGGTTCTCCATTCCTTTGTTTCAGTCAAACTTTAAGGCATCATGGCTGTAGGTTATGGAAGGATGCCTTTTCAGGAAGCTCTTAGGTCAAGCCTAATCCATCTTTGGTGCGTGAAGCCGTGCGCAGAGGTCCACGGCCCTCAGATGGAGTCTCCGTGGCCTTGGAATGACAATGTTTTTGGCTGGAGTCACTAGGTTTTGTTTTATAGTGTCCCCATTGATTGAAGAAGATGCCCTCACTTTATCTTGGCTGGTTTGAGCTCCTTGACCTGCATGTGTAATGTTTTGTGGACAGCAAGAGTTCTGGACTGACAGAAACCCTTTCCACACTCCTGGCATTTAAATGGCTTCTCTTTGGAATGGATGTACCTTTAGAAATGAGAGAGAGAGAGAATAGTTGCGGTTTGTTAATGGCTGTAAGCATGTTTACATCTTAAACAACAGATTTTAAAGTGGTCTGAGCATTTTTCTAAGATTGCATATCCTGCGTTTCAGTATTCTGCCAAAAATGTGAACTATTGAAATGATGGCAATTTTAAATTGAAGCTAGTGCAGTAGTTATATCTGCCTTGTCATGACAAATCTTTGGGTCTGCAAATGTTAATTAAATCTCATACATGATGCATATCTAGCGATAATTGTCAGTGAGGAAAAGAGCCAAGATCATTACTGAAGAACTGAAGGAGATTGTTCAGCATGTCTCAACTAATTTAGATCATTCTTATAGTACTGGAATATCGAATGCCATAAATCACCAGAGCAGGTGTGGTTTAAAACAAAACTGATTTTTTTGCATCTGTTGTGCTTGAGGCTTAACTTTAACCACATCAACTCTAAGCTCAAATTGTCATTTTATATAAAAATCTGCATAACATTTAATATTTGCATTTATATGTGTGCATATAAACTTTTAATAACAAGTATTTAACATTATACCCTGTTATTTTCTAACTGGAATGATGGGAGAGTATTACCAGGTGTGGTAATGCATGATGAGGTCATGATTGGAACAGAATCTGCAGGAGGTTGGGAGTTTGTGGGTGGGCAGGAGTTTACGTTACTGTACGCTTTATGTATGAATGGGCAGGTATAAGCAGGAATGTGTTTCTAGATCAGCTGTAAACCCTTACCTGTGGTCTCTCAGGTGGTCCTGCCTCCTGAAGGCCTTGTGACAGATGTCACAAGTGTACGGCCGTTCGTCTGTGTGCGTGCGCTCGTGGATCAACAGGTTGTAGGACTTAGTGAAGTGGCGGCCACAGAACTTGCACACAAACTCCTTTTTCGTCTTGGACGGAAGTCGTCCCCGGCTGGGTTTTCTTTCCGGCGAGGAGAGCTTGGCCACATCCAGCAGACAGCCCAACGAGGGCGAGCGAACGTGCCCATTGTTAATGCTCAGATCTTCCGCCTTCAGGGCGTCGTCCTGCGTGGCGGCCGCTGCCAGGTTGGCAAAGTCAAAACGAGGTTTGCTTTTGCTGGATGCTCCAGAACCAGGCCCGGGGGATTCCTGCTTGGTGGGCTGGACGAGATGGGGGAACAGAGGGATCGAGGGTAGAGGGAAGCGGGCGTCCACCAGGCCAGGCAGCTTGGAGAAGGTACAGCGGGGCAAAGTGAACGGTGGGTAGCCCAGAGTCCACTGGTGCAGGTGGACGGCATGCAGGGCACTGAAACTATATATGCTGGGCATGTGGTCGGCGGGCAAATGCAACCCGTTGGAGGTCTGAAGGAAGGAATAGTTCGCCAGCTGCAGAGAGGGATGAAGAGGCACGGGTGCTGGGAGCGTCTTACTGCCCATGTCTGATTCCAGAAAGTTTCTGTTAGAGACAAAGACAGAAAGAGAAATGAGTAAAGTAAGAGCAAATAACATAATATCTCAAAAATAATACACCTGCAGACATCCATTGAGAATATGCTCACTATGTTTACATTTTCTGTTATAGTATAGGCCTGTATTATGCGTTACTTGGAAACAGTTTGTTTTAGGTCCTTACAGGCTGAAGGGACTTCCCTAAAAAGAAAAAGAAAAACACGCGCGCACACTCACGTCAAGACATAAACTGCACATGTCAAGTGAGACACCTTGTCTGACATATTGAAAGAGCACACTTCAACATGAGCACAAAGCAATGCTCAAGCCTGCCAGATGAGTGTATGTGCGTACATTTTGGTGTGGGCGTCTTCTGAAAACCGAAAATATGCCTATGGCCATGAAGACGAAAGACAGTAGGTGACATATCTGCCTCAACTGTTTAATCAGGTTGGATGAGAACAGACACAAAGCACAATAACTCCTCTTTGTCTCATCAGGAACTACAAGCACACACACTCAAACAAACAGGCTTGGTGTGTGTATACAGTGTTACTCATATTGTCTGGAGATTTTTTTTTTTTTTTTCACACAGTTTTATAAGTAGGCTACCACGTGAAACTAAACAGTGTGTTGTGTGTTATATTACTGTGAAAACAAAACGAGACTATGCCAGATATGGTTTTAGTTATGATGGATGAGGTCAAAGCGCTGCAAATGTTGTACAACATTTTAAGTCATAGCCTATACGTCATGTTTCTAAAGGTCAAGAAAGTAAAAAAAAAAAAAAATTTAAAATTTAAGAAGGAAGGTAGGAAGTCATCTCTAGCATTTTATTTTTTTATTTTTTGCAAAAAATTCTGAAATGTAAGTGACGACGCTTATCTTGTGTGTATTTCTGTCTTGAATACTCATCATGAAGCGGAGAGGGTCTGATCTGCGGTAAATAAAAAGTGAAATAGCTCTAATTAGTCTTTCTGAAGCTCAAAGCTCCCCCGGGGATTTGGACGCTCTGATCATGGCGCAGAAGTAATTGACTTTTACTTACGGGGGTCATTAGAGGAGATCAGGACTCGCTCCCGAGAACAGGCTCGTACCCTTAACCCTTTGAAGTCTACATACCTTTAAAACGAGTGAAGGAGGGGAATGTGTTAGGGAACTATCTGCTTAACCGCTAAATCTAACGCCAGTTGAAAGTTTTGGGGGGGACTAGACATTTCTGAATTGTGGGATTTCACAAGTGCTTGGACATTTTTTTCCGGTACATTGTTGGCTAATTAGTCGGATTTGCGCGCTGTGTCTGGATAAATCTCCCAGATTCTGTCCCCCACGCCAGGCAGAATCAGTGTTGTGGGGCTAAAGACGTTTATCCCAGACAAGGTGGTGAAAGAGTCTCAAAAATCACACCGCAATTTGCTGAGCTCGTGGTCGGCTACCCCCATCCACCCTGGGATACAGATCTCAAATGTGACACGTCCCCCTCAAAATGTGGTGAAACTTTATATATATATATATATATATATCAAAACATATTGTAGGCCTAAAGTAAAATCTGATTTGTTAAGCCTAATTTGAAACATCCATGCATTTGTAAACACCCATCAGTGTGTAAATACTACAAGAATATTGTCAGACGCATGGCAAGTGCCTCTGTCTATCAGTGACCCTCCTTATCAATAACTGTGATTGCTCAGCTTTCATCAGTTGCGCGTTGAGCGCGCGGAGGTCATAAGTGTTTTATCTCTCGGTAGGTGTGAATGTGCGCCTGTCGCGAGTATGGAGATCTGAGAAATCTCGACGTGTATTACAGGATTTAATCACGGTCTCGAGGCTCATGCGTTAACGACGAATCTTTGGTCAATTGTCCAACGATTATCAAGTAAGTGTATGTTTTCCTTTTTCCGCGCAGCCCCCTGAGAGGATGTGATCACTTAACCCTGGAGAGAGGGAAACACACCATTCATTAAGCACCGCCAAACAGTTGACTAAATATACAGATATATGTAAGTATTGTGGAGAAGGCCTAGTGCTTTATTGTGTTTTCAGTTTAATGTAATACGCATGTGTCTGTACTATATCATAAGGAAAATAATTGACAGTGTAATATTTGAAAGCACTGAATAATGGCTAGAGCATATTGTCAGATGCATACTGATGCACTTTGTGTAATCATATCAACACATGTAACAGTTAAAGCTGAAAAGGTCACAGTACAAAATACTTATTAATTTTAAATGCCTAATCTTTGAACTGATGCAATATCGAAATTCGTTGCATTTTCTCTCTAGAAATTAAACAAATTGTGCAGCCTATACCTTAAATGTTTTTATAGGAGTCATTTCTGACAGGGGGCATCCAACAGATGTGGTCATTAATTTATGACAAAACCATTTTAATATTAATATTTAAGGCTAAAATGCCAATCGTTATTAATATCTAAAATATTTCAATTGTTGGGTAGATTTAGATTATGTTTTGTAGAACACTTTAAATGCAAAAGAAAATCATTCTGGGACAAGAAAAACATTTATTTATACATTGGCATATTTTAAAATATGCCCGTATTATTTAAAACAAAACAAAACAAATATAGGCTTAGTACATATTATTTTAAAAGGAATGACGTTTCGTTTTTATTAAATATTAAAAAGGTCGCAGCCGTTTATGATTAATTGTACCTACTGGATTTTTCTGGGAGACAAAATATATTTTGTTTTATTTATGACCATTTTGATGCTTCCGGAAGACGTTAGGTGAACGAATAGCGCTTAAAATAAACCGAAACAAACGAATAACTGCTAATTTTCTCAACACCGAGCATCACTGTAAAACCATTCAAACCACACGCGAACCACGACTCGAGATCACCGACCACAAGGCCTCGCATGGCTTCGAAAAAATCAAGTTTTCTACATATGCATAATACAATCTAAAGATTACAATTTACGTGAACGAATTTGTTACAGTTTTTGAACGAAAAACATTTGGTGACATGAGAGCTGCTTCAAGGCTTTCCACAGACGACATTTGTAAATCTTAATTTTGTTTGAGTAACATGTATGTATTGTAAACAAATTATTTTATTCCCACAACAATATTTAAACGTATTGACACAATTTATAATCAATAAGAATTTGCAATGCGCATCCCACCTGTTGATCACTGACCCGATCCCGATTAAAGACCATCATTTACACATTAGTTACTTTGCTATGACTTTTATCTGCATTAAGCAACAAATTACTTAGACATTGCAATGAAATTAATTCAACAACTGTTCAAAGAATTTTCTTTAAACAGCTGAAGTGTTACAAGTTGTACCCGTCATGCTTTACAAGCAATTTCTCGCTTTACTAATTCATTCTTAAATGTTTACGTCTTGTGCAGGAAATCATTGACAGTGCAATAGTAAAAGCTTGTCAGAAATATTCCAAAAAGCCAGAAAATATTTACCAGGTCTTGGTGAAGCAGGGCGATCCAAAATAAGTTTTAGAGTCACTTAGTTTTCCCACAGCGTTTTTAAATTCAGTGCAAAACTCTCAGGCGCATCGGAGAAATGTTCGTCTTCCTCAGCATGTTCTCGCAGCAGAGACACGGGAAAACCCTGAAGTTCGCACAGCTGTGGTCCAGCGGTTGTGCGCTGTAAGTATTTGGTTACTCGGGGTAGAAACTCTCTCTCTCTGTGTCTTACTCTAGCTCTGTCTTGTGGTCCCAAAGTCAAACCGCCTCTTTATTGTAACCCAACCCGCGACGTCACACAGCCAAACCCCCAAAATACTGAAGTGAAGTTTCCTCCACTGGTACAGCAGCCCTCAACGCTGAAGGACCAAACACATGCAGACTTTTATCCCAGGCATACATGCTCGAGGACTGAACTGAACGCCACAGCAACTTTTGAAACTTTTACGTTGGCAATAAAGGTTTTCCACCACTTGCGCGCTGAAAAATAGAAATAATTAAAATGTGAACATTTTGCATTAAATATGCTACAATGACAAACAGCCTACTTTTTCCACATTATTATAATAATAATTATTATTATAAAGAAGTTTTCACTTATAAGCTGAGCTTAGAAAAGTCTAATTAAATAAACGCTCTCATCAATAAAGCATAAAGTCGAAGCATTCTTGTTTAAAGTGAGCTTCTGTGCGAGGTGGGGGCGGCAACAAATCAAGCTTCACTTTGTATTAATTAAGGTAAATATACAACTGTCACCTTTAACTTGTGCTCTCTGCGAGAAAGAAATGAGAGACCAGTTTTAAACCTCCCAAAACCATTAGTCAATTTGTCACCCCGACCCCAGTGAAGACAGATTAAGAGCACGAGTTTCATTTTAGTTACACGGGAAAGGTGAATTCAAGAAGTTCGAGCACTTCTCTTTGATACTAACTGAAGCGCGGTGGAAATTCTTGGTATAAACGTTTCATCTTGGGGTCAAACACACCTAGGTTAGCGTAAACTGCGAATGAGAAAAAATGCACGTAATCTCACAGTTGTGTATATAAGAGAGAAAGAAAAAATAATTTAGTTTAAAATGAAAATAGACAAAATGGTTTAAATTACATGCGTAGCCTACTTCGATTTCAACTGTTCTGCACGCATGTGACTTTTTAAGATTTAGGCTAAATGTTAAAAATACATAAAATTCTCAGTTCCCCTCTATTATTATTTTTTAATGGAAATAAACAGTACATTTTCACTAACTCTAATTTGTTGACTCGGGAACTCTGTTGTGACGTCACCCCACACAAGATAAGATGAGATGCAGGTTGCAGGTTCCTTAGAGTGAGACGCACAGAAACACTCAGTGGATCAGAGCTGGACAAGGACGCTGGTGCGCATCTGTTGCGCGCTCAATACGCGCCACCTGGTGGCGAGAGCGCGTAAAATTGCAATCCAGCTACTGCAGAGGCGTTCAGCCTTACTCCTACCTTCGTGCAGAATCAATCATGTTCTACCTGTAATTTTCAAGTGATCCATAGACTTAGATTAGCGGGTTCAGGTGTTTTTGCTGAGAGCTGTAAGTAAATTTGGCACCCTTTATATTCTGAGTCATTGTTTTTAACTTGTTTGAAAAACCTGGAGCAAAAAACAGAGAGTAAACAATCGATTGATTTAATGGGAGTGTGTATTCATGTGTGAGGTGTTTGGAAGGTGTTGTGTAAGCTTAGACGTTGGCTTAATTCCCCATCTCACACAAGAAGGGAATGTTATTGTAAAAAAAAAAAAAAAAACTATTGTTGGTTTAACTTTAAAAATTAAGTTACCTGCATGGTTGCCTTAACATTTTGAATTCATTGAAATTAAAAGTGTGAGTTAATGCAACAAAGGAGATTGGTTTAATAAATAGAAACTCAAAATATTATGTTATCTGAACCACATTAATTATCTAAGTTGATTTGACAAAAGATAAAAAGTTGTGATAAGAAATCGTTTTAGTGTAGGCTAATGAATAACAAATTATCCTTAGGCCCATTTTCCTGATCATCTACACAGAGATACGTTAAATGCTGAGTGCAAATGCCCATGCAGTTTATTCGGCCGATTTTGCTCTGTTGGTTTAATCAGAATATTCTGGCTGTCTGTGAGTCCATGTTGCATCACTGCACAGCGCAATAGCCCTGACCTCAGGAAATTAATCAGCAAAACCTGCCACGGAAGCCGTGCGCCCACTCTTCGGCTGCATATAATAAAAAACAGCAGCTAGACATCATTTACATTTTTGGAGGGAAAAAGAAAACAAACTGTAAAGAATAGATTTGGTGCGAGCGCGAGCTGCGCATGTTTAATGCGCGGCTCACACAAATACGCTCTGCACATGCACATGAACGCACACACGGCTGCCTGAAGATAAAAAGAACTGTTTACAGCTCACTTACATATTTCATCACGTCTATTTACATCACTTTCGCTAATCTAAACACTTCAGCCACTGAAAGTTTAACATTTCAAAGTCTGTGAAGTCAGAGAGCTGCTCTCAAATTCTGAACTACTGACGGCTGTCTAAATACAGGCCCCCTGCCTGCGTCTATCACGCTCTTTAAAGTCCTGATAGATAGGCTACACATTAACGTATTTTTTCAAAGCAAACCTGAGTTGTAAGCTAAAGGCAAAACAGCCTGCAGTCTGACCAGTTCCATTTCAATTTTACATAATGCTTTACTGATTTTCCAGCCAATCGCAAGAAATTCGGCATGGATCTCAATTCAGATTCCAATTGGAAGTGAACATCTCTATGCCCTACTCACTCAATGACAAAACATGACCATCAATTATTAATTTATTTCCTTGAAGTGACCATTGCATGTTCCCTTCGCGAACGGACCTGTGGAAGGGCCCTTCGTGAAGGGATTCAGTTTGTTCACTTTCGTTTGGAATGCTCCTATGGCGTCCCCTTCCCGAAATTCCCTTCAAGGGTGCAAAAACGCAGTTCTCTCTTGCCTCCTCTGAGCCCATTGAGTTTTAACAGCCTAAAGTGGGGTGGGATTGGTGGGGGGGTAATAGAGAATAAATGGGAGAAAGTCACGTGAGAGGAGGCAATGCCTCCATCGCGTTATGATTGGATGATTGAATATGATTGGTTATGATTGGTTTGGGTGATAAATTCCACCTTTGGTTTTCTCTTCTTGTTGTTTTTCTGGGGGGTGGTGGTGGTGGATGTGTTAGTGAGCAATCAATCTGCTTGGTGAAATCAAAGTTACATCTTCATGTTTGTAACCAGTGTTTGCAGAGCTTTATGACTGATGATCCGGAAATAAGTTGGTAGGCCTATATAAGGTGTATCACGCTACGCTACATCAAACTCTACTGAACGAATTTCCCAAAAAACGAATTTCAGAAAAATATGTCACCTGACCAAGTAAGTAGCCTATCATATCTGCCGCTGTGGTTTGTATTTTGTTTTGACAAGGCTTGGTCACATTCCCTTTTTCACTCTTCACTGTTCAAGGTTACTTTTTGCTTTGACAATGTGATTCCTGTTGTTAACAAGAACTGTCAATGTTAAAGGGATACTTCAGGATTTAGCATTAAGCTTTGTATTAGTAGAAAACCTGTAGTATTTTCGAATTACCGTGCTTTCCATCCTCATATCCCCCTGAGACGAGAGATGTATGTATTTTTTGTCTGGAAAAAGTCCTCCGATGACGCAAAAATCGTCATTTTGCGTCATCGAAGGATTTTTTGGCCAGAGACTAAAGACTACAGCCAGTAGGAGGGGCTGTCCCGCATGTTTTCAACCCGCCCATAGGAGGTGGGATCTCACTCACAGAATGTACACATAGTGTCAGCCGTCTTTTTTTGGAAGCTAAGCTAGAAGGCTCTTGTTCTGTGGAGAAAGCTGAGTAGTAGGAGAAAGCTGAGGTAGGGGTTACCATACTCTTTTTCCCGGACATGTCCGGCCGTCGAGATCGTCCAAAATGTCCGGGATTCGGCTTTTGCTTTCTGCAGTCGCCATTCATTGTTTACATGCACACCTTTTGTTTCAATCTAACTGAATTCATTTCGATTGGTGAATCTGAATGTAGTGTTTACATGAACACTAAACAAGTGATCGGTTGATGTGCGTTTTAACATTGCTAAGAAAATTCCCGCTCCTCTGTGAGAGATAGCCTACGAGACCGGCTCATCAGTAATCACGCCACCGGCCTCGCGCCATTCTCCCGCGGCCCCCAGCCTCGTCCTGCTCGCCACAGTAACATTATGAATGGCGACTGTAGAATGCAAAAGCCGAATCCCGGACATTTTGGGCGATCTCGAAATCCCAGGCAAACTCGTCACGGAGACTCACTAGTAGCCTAGCCTTGTTGTTTTCAACTGCGCTCTCTTACCGGTAGGCGTGGCCTCCTAGGGCAGCGAAGCAAGTGCATTCTGGGAGTTGTTGTCTTTCATCCACATAAGCCAAAAATACATTTTCTGGCTTTTCTCAGTCTAGAAAGCTCCAAATTCAAAAATAATTTCACATTTCTTCTACATAAATGACCTATTTTAAATACACATTCATCTTTCCAGAGGTGAAGTATCCCTTTAAATTCTAGCTCGCTGAATAGTTAAAATTCTACTGACCACAAACTGTAGTAGCAAGCCTTGTTTTCTGTATTTACGGACATGACGTAACCACGCAAGAATGAATAGAGTGGTGCAGGGATGACGTCAGAACCCGGATGACTAATATGCCGATGGTTCCTTCGTGATTTTCCAATATACTGTAAAAAATTGTTTTCATGATTTGTTATCGTAACTTTTTTCTTTTGTCAAATCAACTTAGATAATGAATGTGGTTCAGATAACATAATATTTTGAGTTTCTATTTATTAAACCAATCTCCTTCATTGTATTAATGAACTCAAAATTTCAAGGCAACCAGGTAACTTACTTTTTTAAGTTAAACCAACAATAATTTTTTACAGTGTATGGGGTTTTATAATGGGTTTTTTTTCGGTTTGTGTAAAATAAAGCCTGTGGTAGACATAACTTGAATATTTGATGTTTAGTTCTAATTACTGACACCCATACCGAAAACGCGAATTTTAAAGCAGTTACAGTACGTTCATTTTTAAAAACATACACTCTAAAAAATTATTTGATCAATAAGTTATGACAACATAACATGTTACATTGCTGTTACATTGCTTTAACTCATCGAAATAAGTTAAGCAATTTTCAACTGTTTAGAAGTTATACAAGATTCAACTCATATTTTAAGTCAGTTTAATGTAATTTAAGTTTAAATGAAAAGTTAATTGCACTTAAAATGTGAGGCAGCAACTTTCTTTTTTTTTTTTTTTGACAGTGTATGTTTTTAATAAATTACTAGATAAGACAGCTTGGGGTGTGAGTGTGTGCACTGTACGTTGTAGAACAAACCCCCTATAGGAAAATGTTGAAGGAACCAACGGCGAATTAGACTTCCAGGTTCTGACGTCATATTCATATCATATTTCTCCGCGAAATATATATATAATAATCATAATTACAGTAATAGGCTTCATCCATTTAATATTGTTTAACACAAGTTATTAAATAGCTCAATAACAAAATTTCTGTATTTTTAGGCAAAACTTTCATAGTTTAGGCAAATTTGTATTTAGCTATGTTTTATTTAATTGTGGTCTGATAATTTTTTCCTTTCTGTAAACTTTTCTGGTTTCATTTTTTATTTTTTATTTTTTTGTCCCCAGTAATGATCTTACCAGTCTCACTAGAATGCAAAAATCAGGAAGAAACTTATGCATTAGCTTATAATAAAAGCAATCACAGCTGTTCATATATTAGAGAAAGAGAGCTGGAGAGATGTATAGGGCTGGGTTGTGAGTCAGCTGGATGGAATGGGGCTTGGTGCTTCTCAGGGAGGTAATCCAGCACGGCTTTACGTTCAAACTGAAACCGCAAAGCCATAACGATGCCCCTTTAGGTCACTTATTCCCTCTACAAAAACAACAGGCTTTTAATGGCTAATGAAGAACAGAGGTGTAGCTTCTCTGAACCTCTCGTGGTTACGTGAAACTGCTGTGTTTTTAGCTCAGATGGCTTTGGAGGTGATTGAGATAATTGAAAGCGCTCAGAGGCGCTTCTAATACTTTACGGGTAAAAGGCCGTGTTTAGACTTAGGAAGGATCATCTTTTGACAGACCTCTCAATGGTGACACACGCCGGATGGTATTTATGAAGGAAATGATTATGCGTTTATAGGAAATGTTACAGCTGCTGCTGATGATGATGTTCGCAATGAATATGCACAGGTTTAGTGTTCAAATCCTTGATGAATACGGGTCAGATGTTTGTTAATTCATTTATGCTGTGTAAAGTCCACACTCTCTTTAAGAACATGTTGGCCACTTTCCCGAAGAGGGTGTGAACCGAAGGCACTTGGTTTGACCCGTTTCAACAGTATCTGCATTTACTAAGACTTGGCTAAATAATTACAAACATACACCCTGTGGTCGAATTTATGAGTCCTATGCTCTTATCCTAAGCCCGTCCTATTGAGTTTCATACCCCTGAGATAAAGCCAACATTAGAACATCGATTAAGCATGAACAAAGTCATGGAGTGTTTTAATTCGATTATGTTACATAATATCTTTAGCCTCCTTTCCACAGAAGGACTTGTTCGAGCAGACATAAATTCCTGAGGAAAATTTAGTTATTTTTGTCCTCCAACCTCATTTTATGGAATCTGTATGTTTCTTTGTGCCAACATTTACGAAACACATCATACTTTTATAATAATGCCTTTCAAGTTGCACTTAACACATAGAAATAACTAATGAATGTAAAGCCTCATTCTGTTTTTGATGATCATTTTAATCACTCATTTATGTCAGTAAACTATTTTTTGTATGTGTATTTTTGTGTTTCTATAACTGAAAAACTTCTATAAAATCAGTTTTATTGGCATAATTGAATGAGTCAGATTCATGCAAGGAATTAAAAACAAGTGAAGGTGATTTAGAGTGTTATCCTCTTAATTTTTCATATATTAGACAAACAAGTTTTAAAAAAATGTAGTTTAAATAAATGTAGTGCATTTATATATTTGTCATGATGACCAAAGTGCATGTCTGAATCGTTTTCCTATTCGACAAGTCTGTTCTTCATTTTTGCTGCAGTATGTCAGCATCCCTTTCTCACTTTCTTACTCTATGTTTCATCCTCTATCTCCGCTGACCATGTAAAGAACAGAAAAAACATCAGATGGAGCATTTGACCTTTTAAAAAAATATCCGCAGGACTTCATGAAAACAAATTCTCTTCAGCTGAGGTCTCTTTCCCTCATGTCCAGCCTGAAAGAGTGCGAGAGAGGGAGGGATAACTAGAGCAAGTGAGAGAGGGAGCTCGAAGGATAGATGTGTAACACCCGTCAGTCGCTCTTCTGACCCCTGTATGGCCAGTGATAAATGTTTTTACCATGGCTGAGCAGAAGTGTCAGCACGGGTCAAGCTCTGTGTGAGCTGAGGGAATGTTCTGCGCCAGAGAACGAGTATGGCTGAATGCAAAACATTTCAATAAAGTCGTAAAATAACAGTGTTATCAGATCTTAGGCAAACTGGAGGGAAGGAACAAAGCTGCGCTTTGATAAATTAAACAGCTGATGCTTTCAACGAAACACTCCCAGTCTCCGATTTATGCAAATGATGTTCGTAAAAGTTTCATAAAACATCACATTTCAACAGCAAATACTTTTGGCCTACATGCGGCCACACAAATCATGTTTAAAGTCACCATGAAATCAAATTTTACTCTTCTCTTATCTTCTTCCTGCCCTAAATTTCTTTCTTGTTCGAGAAGCCGTTTCACTCGGATATACAGTACGTCGCAATAGGGAAGAAAAGGGGGTGTCCAAGTCCTGCTCCTGGAGAGCCGCTGTCCTGCAGAGTTTAGCTCCAAGCCTCCAACCCCAATTAAACACACCTGAACCAACTAATCAAGGTCTTTCTAGGCATACTAGAAACTTCCAGACAGGTGTGTTGAGGCAAGCTGGATCAAAATTTTACAGGACAGTGGCCCTCCAGGATCACAACTGCCACTTCATGCCGACATTAAACATAACAATCAAAATGTACATCTTAGATTTGTGTCAGAAAGCTTTTTTTAACTGAAATGTCATATAATTTTGCCCAAAACACAAGCGTATGAAGTTTGTGATTGACTTTAGAGGTCATAACTGTGACCCACACTCCAAATTAGTCTCTCCATTCATACTCTCGTCTGTACAGTTTCGAATCCAGGGTGAATAGCTGTCAGGGGCCAGAGTTAAGATTATGAATACTGTTAATTCTTCTTTCAAACACTCAGAAATACAGAAAAATAAACATGTTTCTGCATATGTCCGTGTTTAAAGGTCAGAAACATTTTACAACTTCTGTTCTGCCCACCCACAGAGCCTCAAGAGAATTTTGGTTTGTGATTGGCCTATTTTGAAACCGAGTCTCTATATAGGCTAGAGTATGCCTGAATCTGGGAATGGGTTGGTAAGACCTGGTGGGACCTTCCACTTTAGAATGCCAGGAGTGTGTGTATGTGTGTGTACACGCTTTACTTTAGACCATCAGGGAGCTGTTGATGAGCCTTTCAGCTGTGCTTGGGAAAACATAGCAAATCCACTGCTCTCACCCCAGAGTCCCACAATCCAGTGTGTTTTGCCAGAGTCAGAGTTTATAGGTACCGATCGGCTCGGTCTTTAATCTGCTGATGATTTAAGATCTGCCGACGGACGCTCCGCCACTCTGTGGGTTCACTGCACTCATGGCAGGGCGATATAAGCGGCGGCGAAAGTTAAACAAAGCGGGCAACAGTAACACGAACATCAGAGCAAAGGTTTAAAAATTTGTATAATTAAAATTAGTCCTACCTTTTAGGAACAGCTTGAGGACTTGATGTTTTCCAGATGTCACAACTTCAAAACGCTAGTATTTGCATCTTTAGCCAGGAGCGAAACACTTTAAACTTGACCTGGTTGACTGAGACATGTTTTGAGCAGTGTAAAAAATGATTTTACAGTATTTGGCCTTTGACCTTTTAAAGATGTGAGGTCCGGTTTAAAGCTGTCAGGGTCATTTTGGTAACAGTACTGAGCATTTGGTGCCTTGTAGCACTGTAAACACTGAGCGAGATCTGATGAGACCCAGGACTCTCTCAGCATGTTTGATTTAGCTATGAGGTTTGGCTGCTTCATTTCAGCAGATTTGTTTCTCTACTTAATATTATTTTTGTTCTGATATTATGACAGTGTAATTGCCTCTAAAAATCCCTGCTGTGGGTGAGACCAGGGATAGCAGTCCAATGTCTTTTTATAATAAACCTGAATGGTTTCAACATCTCTATGGCACACAGAAAACTGTTAACAGGTTGGTTAATGTTACTTTGTCCCGTGATCCACAGTTAATAGTAAGAACATCTGGGCTAAGATGCAATATTAGAACTTCATGTCCAATCAAAAACATTAAAGGGTTAGTTCACCCAAAAATGAAAATTCTTTCATCAATTAATAACCCTCGTGTAGTTCCAAACTCGTAAGACTTTCGTTTATCTTCTAAACACAAATTAAGATATTTTAATGAAATATGAGGCATTTCTGTCCCTCCATTGACAGTCCACACAACTACCACTTTGACGCTTTAAAAAGTTCATAAAGGGATCTTTAAACTAATCTATATGAATAGAGTGGTTTAATCTACCGTGAAGAGACACGATCACTTATGATAAACAGATTTAATTTAGGCTTTTATTCACATATACACACGTTCATCAGCTCACAGATCAGTTGTGGTAAACGGAAGCTCAAGCATGTTTGCTTGACGTGCGAGAACCAATAAGATTCATTCTCGTGTTACGCAGCACGTTTGAGCTTCAGCAAGAACCAATAAGATTCATTCTCGTGTTATGTAGCACGTTTGAGCTTCAGCAAGAACCAATAAGATTCATTCTCGTGTTATGTAGCACGTTTGAGCTTCAGCAAGAACCAATAAGATTCATTCTCGTGTTATGTAGCACGTTTGAGCTTCAGCAAGAACCAATAAGATTCATTCTCGTGTTATGTAGTACGTTTGAGCTTCAGCAAGAACCAATAAGATTCATTCTCGTGTTACGCAGCACGTTTGAGCTTCAGCAAGAACCAATAAGATTCATTCTCGTGTTACGCAAGTACGATTGAGCTTCTGCAAGAACCAATGTGGTTTGTTCTCGCACGTCAAGCAAGTATGGTTGAGATTCTGTTTATGTTCGCTGATCAATATTTATATGTGAATAAA
Organism: Leuciscus leuciscus; assembly: GCF_965113295.1. Lineage (NCBI taxonomy): Eukaryota > Metazoa > Chordata > Actinopteri > Cypriniformes > Leuciscidae > Leuciscus > Leuciscus leuciscus. Next base: position 18,408,807 of record NC_138746.1, on the reverse strand, counting down.
AGCCTAAATTCAATATGTTCATCATATAAAGTGATCAAATCTCTTCAGAAAATGTTGACTAAACCGCTCAATTCATATGGATTAGTTTTACAATCTCTTTGTGAACTTTTTGAAGCAACAAAGTGGTAGTTGCGTGGATTGCTCATATTTCATTTAAAATATCTTCATTTGTGTTTCGAAGATGAACGAAAGTCTTAGGGGTATGGAACGACATGAGGGTGATTCATTCATAACAATTTCTTAATTTTGGGGTGAACTAACCCTTTAAGATTTCACTGTGGATGGAGTTGCCCAGGGTTGTGGTTCCCGTACAACGACGCAACTCGCTGCTTAACTCTGTAGTGCGATGCATCGTTGAAGTAATTAACTAGCTAGTCACGACTGTTTCCCGAAACCTTATTGTCGCAAATTTGTCTTTCAACCACGTTGGTAATGATGTCACACAGGAGGTGGAGTAATTACTTCTTTTAATGAATATGTTTGAGATCAAATTAATTCTAGATGTTTTGCTATAAATTACAGACATGTCATCTGAGGACTAATTATCATTTTCTCAGTTATTTTGCTTTATTTCCAGATTCAATCATAGGCTCATTCTTAAATAGAGCACGTACGCACATGCGGACTATTCAAAAACGTTTTTTTAATATTTTTGGACAAACTTAAAGATGTTAATGACATTTGTATATATTCGAAATAAAAGATATAGATTGTACTGAATGTATTTAGCTCAAGATAATGATTTATTAAGCCCACATGTCTTGTAAACTAGAAACTCTGCTTCTAACCACAGGTCGAGAGCTGTCGTTCCAAACACACAACTCTGGATTTGCAGTTTGGATGCAGTTTGGATTGCGAATGTTCGTTGGAACTATGGTTTCGGGAAACACAGACTCGTTGAACTATGCTGAAAACGAAGGAACTTGCGACCATAGACGGCTAATGATGCTTTCGGGAAACACAACCCAGTTCAACTTTGCAGAAATAGAACAAAGCGATCAACAAAAGGTTCAAAAGAAAGAAATAGCTAAGTTGTCTTTTTATCATGTCAGCCCTGGTTAGGACACGGTTTTAGAGAGGAGGTGCTAAATACATTTATTTCGGTTGGTTTGACGACTGGCCCCTCACTTGTTCTTTCAGGTGTTGTGTTGTAGGCTGGTGGGATTAACAGACATGTGAAATACATGTTTAAAGCTCACTGAATAGATTTGTCACAGATTTGTCAAAGTTCCGTTGCTCAGAGTAGCATGTCTGTGAGCTCACGAAATGTGAGAATTCTCCTATGTACTATTGAAAACTCTCTCTTCCTCTTTGCTTTTATTTAGCAAAATGACCTACAAGCACAAGGGACTTTTAAACTCTGAACATACGTTTTATTGAGACATTACAAACATCTCTCTCTCTCTCTCTCTCTCTCGTTTTCGCTTTTCCTTCCTCTTTTACTTTGTCACATTGGCAGGGTTTCAGAGTAACCTGAGATCCATCATTTTAAATTATGTTTTATTAAATTGGTGTTTGCATCAGTTGTACTGAGGCCCTTGTGAAATGACGAAAAATGCTTCTCTGGAGGGTGTCTGAAATGGGAAATTGCAAGATATCATGAGACCTCATTAGAAACCTACATGTGCATGTTGGTGAGGGGATTCAAAGCAAATAGGATTTAATTTACCAGGAAATCAGAAACCTTATGTTAAGGAAAATATCTCAGAGTCCTTAAAGGGCCTTCTATGCTATTTAAACAGTTAAGCAGTTCTAAAATACAGAAACATGCGTGCAGAAAAGATGCATGCATGCACTCAATGGCTAGTTTGGAAAGATAACAGTTAAGTAATTTATTCCAAATAAGGAAACTTCATCTACTTAAAGTTTTATATTGTTTTAGATAGACATGACCTGATTCACTAAGTTGATGTTTCTTTAACAGGTTTCAAGCAGCAACTATTAGGTGTGTAACAATGTTTTAATAGTCGCTTAGAAAAGAATAAGACAAATCCTAACAATCTCTCTCTGAATAAATGACAGGAGCGCTGAGTTCTCACGGCATACTCTCCCATTTCCCTTTTCAGTCCTTCGTTCTCTCTGTTTTCTTTAGTTCTGTTAAACGTGACAGTTTAAAGTAATAAATACGAAAAGGAAGAGGGATAATATAAAAAAAAAAGATATAGAAACAGAGCGAGAGTTTGAGATATATTTATATTACTTCTCTGGACTTGTTGGGTAAAATCCATTTATAATCCTAATAATTATCTAACTAATTGACTTGCATATGAATATATTTGGATGTGGTTATAAGTACGTTCTCCAGCTTTTTGTTGGTTGGATTTTTAGAGCTGGGATTCAAATCTGGCGTAAATCACTGCAGCACAAACCATCCACAAAAAAAAAAAAAAAAAAGTTCAATCATATTTCATTTAATCATCATAATTATTTATGAGGGTGGTATTTCATTCGTACATCAATTGTTTACAGATATAATTCTCATCATTTTATTCTCTGTCTCATAATGACTGATCTTTATTAATCCAAAAGTGGCTTGAAAGTCTGGCTCATAGATCCAATGATGCTAGGTAATGGTAGTCCTGGGTTTAAACCTTTAGCCAGTTAGATTTGTTACTACTAGCCTACACCACCCCAAAAAAGTGTAACACTCAGATCGTCAAAGGTCTGGTGGTATATGTTCCGTGTGTGTGTGTGTGTGTGTGTGTGTGTGTGTGTGTGTGTGTGTGGAGAGAGAGAGAGAGAGGATCTTGGCAAGCATGCAGAGAATAATAAATGATTATACTGCTGGCAGTAACAGTGCTTGTAAATCATGCTGTTTGGATGCTCTTATGCATCCAGTTACCAGATGAGAAACAGGGAGCTTGGTATGGTTTTCTTATGCATTAGCAAACAGTAAAACACTGAATGATAATCTACTGGTACTACTATATATATGCATAGTTTTTTTTTTTTTTTTTTTTTTGTAGCCATACAATAAGGTTAATTTAGTTAATTACATTAACATTAGTTAATGCATTTTGTATTATGAAATAACAATGACCAATATTTACAGCATATTAATCTATAGGTTTATCAATATCCTATTCTTCATCAGTAATTCATTCTGATTCATAAAACATGAAATATTAAAATGTATGTATATATTAACATTAACCAAGATGATTAAATGCTGTAAAAGTGTTGTTCATTGTTATGTCTTGTTAGCTTTAATATAAACATATGACCTATTTGTAAAGTGTAAATATTATTTTAAATAAATATTTTCTGGAGGACTAGCCTGGCTGATTCTCTTCCTAAAAGAAAACCTCATATTTTCCTTCTTTAAAGGAGAGCACAATGAAAATATCTGCGCATGTGTGCAAGTGTGCTGGCATGCTTTAATGTTTGATGAAGAGCATATAATATGTGTGTCGTTCCATGTGATGTAGTGCACTCGGTACATATGTATGTATGCGTGTATGTTCTGCTGGTGTTTGATGTAGAGTGTGTTCTACCTGTGGAGAGTGTGTGTAGTAATCAGTCCCATCTGTACAGACTCAGCCAGTAGCCAGATTGATGTCAGGGAGTGAACACACACACACACACACACACACACACACACACACACACACACACACACACACGCACAAACACACACAAAATATGAAACCTTTAATGGTGTACATGAGAGTACTTTCAGAGCATGTGTGTATGTATTTTCGTGTGTGTGTGTGTGCAGGTGCATTGGCTGCACAAGATCCATCAGCTGCGCCAGTGTAAACAGGTCCCATGTGCAGGAGATCGGTATCAGTTATCTGAGGAAAGTGGCATTTAACTTGAAACTCAGAAACACTGAGTAATGACACAGGAGTGGAATATGTATAAAATGAAAGAGAGAGAGGCACTGGGGTGTGGAGGAACTTGTTGACAATATGTGTAAAGCACCATCAGAGGTAGCTGTGATCCTTCATTTGAATTTATTACACCATAGGTTCTAGCTATTTCTACAAAAGCACCACCTGATAATAATAAAGTCTGTACTGTGATGTCTAAAATACCAGCGTAGCATAGTGGCCCCTAAAAGTGTGGACACTTAATCAAACTTAATGTCTGAATGTCATTGCATTAGATAACAAAATGTCAAACCTAGTTTAATCTAAATAATGCACGAGGTGTTCTCAGAACTATAACTTTGCTTTTTTGAGCCATTTTTGCAATTACTTTTAATCAGCTTGTCCTTGGGTCATTTTTAGTAAAGTCAGTTTCCATTGAGTGTCCATGCAGAGTGACCTCCAGGTGTTAGCTCATCACATAAAACATGTTTCACATTTGGCAAGTCTCATTTCACCATTTTGTTGTATATTTATTAGTGTGTTTAGTGCTCTACAAGTAATGTTGAATATGCACAGTCTATTGTATAGTACATCTCTCATGTAGTACAACTTTCCAAATAGGTTTTGTTTTAATGTTATAATGATTTAAACTTTTTTTGCAAAAGTGTGCTATATTTTTTCACAATAAAATTCATTATTTGTATTGAAATTTAGTTATCTTTAATGCAGTTACATCGATAAATTTAAGTGTGGCATAAAGTAAGTTTCCAAATAATTTTGTCTTCATTGTTTTATATTTTAAAGCCTAAAATCGTATTTTTCTTAAATGTTTTTCTTGAAAAGTTTGCTATATTTCTTTACAATAAATGGCAACTGGGTGCTATAATTTGTTACACTGCCGTTCAAAATAAGTACTGTATATGCTCACAAGGCTGCTTTTATTTGATCAAAAATACAGTAAAACAGTAATATTGTGAAATGTTATTACAGTTTAAATGAACTGTTTACTATTTTGATAGATTGTAAAATGTCATTTAATCCTGTAATTTTCAGCAGTAAGTGTCACATGATCCTTCAGAAATCATTCTGATATGCTGATTTGGTGCATTATTATCATTGTTGAAAATGGTTGTGTTTTCTGGAAACTGTGTGTGCGTGCGTGCGCGTGTGTGATACAGTAAATGGGGCCACTGTATACATACCACTGGATTATACATGTAAATATTCTTTCCGTTTTCTAATACCATCAGTCTGTCTGCTTTCATCATCACTAAAGAGCTTTTTTTTACTGGTTATGGATATTCTTCCACACAGAACTCTTTATTTTCTCTTCCCTCTGATATAATTGTAGAGCTGTTGAATCGCATAGGGTATCCTTTCCCGAAGGCCGCTCTATGGGTTTTGAGTTTCATGTCCAAATGTGTGAGGAGTGAATTTATTAAGCTATAGAAGACTTTTCAGGCATTCCTTCTGGTCTGACTAGAAAGAAGGATGTGGAAAAGAAGGAGAGAAGAATTGCTTTGTGGTTAATCTGAAAGATTAGTGAATAGTTGAGGGATGATTATTGTGCAGTTGAGCAGAGGTTCGAGCAGCTTTACGGTGGGAACGTCCACTGTAACGGGAGGCTGCTGCCCAAAAGCCCTGACCTGAGATCAGATTACGTTCCCTACATTTCCCCATCCACAATTAACTATCAGAGGGAGCAGAGCATATAAAAGGGCACTCAGAACATTCACTTTGTCTACTTTCTCAATTGATTTTCCATTGTTTTCCTCCTCAGATGTAAAACTTAAAAGCACAAACAAAAGTTTTCGGATTTTATGAAACTCAATAAGCGCATATTTCCTGAACCGACTCTGTTTTTTTGTTCTGTTCTCTCCACCGTGAGTGCTGGGAGTTTATGGGTTTACATTAGAGCAGAATTCATGGACTACAGACACTCATAAAAGTGACAGTATGCAGCACCGCCATATAAACTCTTACAAGCTCAACTGCACTGAGGCTCTCAGCTACTGGGGTCGATTTAAGAAAACCTCTTTCTCTCCCCCTCTCGTTCTCGCACTGTTTACTTTACATGCCTTGGGCTGAAATATGGGAGGGAAAATAATTGAAAGCAAAGTAATTTATTAGCTGTGTTCTCCAGTTCTCTGCTAATGCCAGTGCAATAAGTAGCAGCTAATGTAGAGGGAGGAGGCGGGTGGGCTTGCAGCGCTGACGGATGAGTGCAGCTATGCTCCGAAACATTCCTGTGTTACGGCCGAACCCTGGAGAACTGTATTCTGGTCCAATGCATTCCAATGCTGTGTCGCATTCACACATAAAACAAATGTATCCAAAAACAGCCCTCCTCCCTGACTCTGTCTCTCTCTTTCTCTTTTCCTGCCTTTTTTTGTTTGTTTTGCGTTTCTGTTTGTATCAGCATTTGTTACAGCGTCTCTCTTTGTTTACCATCACAAAAAGAGCATCTGTGTCTCTGGAAGAATATGGAATTTACTTCATATGTTATTTATAGCAGTGTTCTCTCCAGAACGTTCACATTTTCAGGTAAACAAAATATAAATATCACAAAAGTAATGTCCAAAAGTGCATGAAAATAACATCCAAGAAGCCCCAGAGAGCGATGCAGGATGCTATTAAGTACAGTTATGAGGATTGTTATCTTTTGAAAGGAACAGAGAGATAAGATTGATAAATTAGGAGAAAGAACATTGCGAACTCTCCATCTGAGTATGACACATCCTGCACATCTCAACACTGGTTGTCAAACCAAACAAACCTAAATGGATTTTTGTTGAGCTCAAGCTAGGTCTCAAATGTTGCCAGAAGAAACAGCCATTTATAAACCCTCTTTGCACTGCTAAATGTAATACTTGACTTCTGATTAGTCAGTTGTGAAATTCAGTAGTCAAATTTTTCGTCCGTATATAGTAGTTTTTCGTCAGTAGTCGTCCATATATATATACAGTAGAAGACACAGCAGACCTTGTGCTCTCTTGAAAGAAAACACAAACGCAAACACAACTGGTGCCATCTTACGTCTAAGTTATTGTTTCCTTTGGAAATATTTAATATTAATATTATTTTAATGTTGCTGCAGTGTTCACACTTTGTAATGGATTATGTTGTTTCTAGCAAATAGACAAAATATGGGTTAAATTATAAAATAATTTCAACTCAACTCAATTAATGTCCACATTTTTACTTATTTGCAGAGTAGGATAAGGATAATGTATAGTCAGCAAGTCATTATTGTGAAATAAACAACGACAGGATGACCAAGACCCTCACAGTAAGCGATTGACTGAATTAGATGAACACACTCTTCCCAAACTTTTCGCTAACTCATTTGGAAATGAGACACTTCTAATGGAGGTTTTTCAAGGAGAACAGTACTTCCTAATTTTGTATTCAACGTGTAATTTATCTTTGTGAGTTATGTAGCACACCATTTAATATTGGCCCAACCTCATGTGTAGGGTTGAATCTTCATATTCTGGACTTTTAAACCTGGGCTAAATGAAAAAATAGACACATTCTGTGATTTAGGAACAGCTGATTTTGCCAAAACTAACAGATCACATTTTGCCTTAATTCCTTCTGTGTTACAACAGACCCAGAAAGCCGAAAGCTGGACTTGGATTTCATTCAGATTTCCGAGCGGCACATAGAAAGCAAATGCAGTAAATCTAGGCCGGAGTGGAAGGCCTGTTATTCCTCCCATCTCCAAAATAAATGAGCTCACTAATTAATAGCAAGACGAGATCATGTAAATCCTCTCCCATTGTTTTGTTTCAAAGAGAGAACAGCATGTACCTAACCAACACAGAGACATGCCTTTACATGCAAAAAGAAGATGAGCTAGAGATTTGGAAAGAGAGATAAAAAGTGAAAATAAGATAGAGTAAGGAATTCTCATGCACAGAAGGACATATCCAAACACAGTAAACAAACATGTCTTTAAAATAAAAAAAATGTATCTATTAATATTACCATGAACTGCATCGGCACAACATATGCAAAATTTCCAACATGACATATGGTGAATATGAGAATTGACAATTTTAGACAAGGTTTCAAGATGTCTCTTGAATTTCGATGGTTTCATGCTTTTGGCTACCAATAACAATTGTGTGGTCATCACAAAGCATATTTATTATCTTGTTTCATGGTTTTATTAATGGTTTCTAAGCATTAGGACACATTATGCAAGCTTTCCATGTTGGCATCTGCCTAATTTAACTGGCTGAATGAAATTGCGCCAAAATACTGCAGGGTTTGTGTGGATGCACAACCTTTGAAGTCAACAATAAAAGATGTGGAAAGAGTTTTCTCCTCCCTCTTAAAAGTTGAAAAGTCTATTTATGTTGCCTGCTTATCGTACCCTTTCCTTATTATATGCTTAATTGCATTTTATGACTTACATTTTGGTTTTTTCCCCTTGCTGTCAGGAATTGGACCTGTGATCCACTTTCAGGTTGCAGCCCTCAGTTCAGAACCGTTATGTTAATAAACATCACTGGGCCCATCATGAAACTCTTTGCCTTAGAATCACAGATTTAGACTTAGGTTACATGAAGTATTATGCGAAATCTGTCATCACCAATGTTTGGCCTGGAGAACAATACATATTTACATTTACATTTACATTTATTCATTTAGCTGACGCTTTTATTCAAAGCGACTTACAATTGCTAGATATGTCAGAGGTCGCACGCCTCTGGAGCAACTAGGGGTTAAGTGTCTTGCTCAGGGACACATTGGTGTCTCACAGTGGATTCGAACCCGGGTCTCTCACACCAAAGGCATGTGTCTTATCCATTGCGCCACCACCACCCCGTTGTGAAATTCAAATTCAATTCATAATCATTATGGTAAGGGGTTGTGCATCTCCTCTTGCCTACAGGTACAAAAACATTCCCATAGTGTTCTGTGGTGAATTTGCACATATGTTTGTAAACGAAAAGTTACTGGGTGCATCTGTCAATCCAGATTCAGTGTTTACATAATGAAAATGTTAAGCAATCCAATTGTTCTTTACTGACTTTAATATTTGAGAATTTTAAGTTTTGAAGTTCCTATGGTGATGACAGAAAACCTCTCCATTCATATCCCTCATGTGGCTAGGCATGCGAATGCAAACTCCTTCACAGAACGAGAATAATTATCAGCAAAGGTGGTTCCAAAGCCAGAATGTTGGAGACCTTCAGAGCATGAAAGGTAATTCAGTGTGGGGATTGCTTCCCCACATGGTGTGAAGTATTTTGAACCAACTTTATTTGAGTCTCTCACATTTCAAAATCTCTTTGTGAGGGTTTGAATCTTTAAAGAAGAACTTAATGGAAAATAAATGTGTTCTCTTCAAGCATGTATATATTAATATAAAAACACACAAAATAAATGAAGCAAGGATGCATTAAATTGATCAAACGTGACAGCAGAGTTGTTGTTTTTTCAGGAAAGTATATTATGTTTTTCAGGATTCTTTTATTAAGAAAGAATCCTGAAAAAAATAAGGTTTTCACAAAATATTAAGCAGCCCAACTGATGATAATACTAATTAATATTTCTTGAGCACCAAACCAACATATTAGAATGATTTCTGAAGGATCGTGTGACACTGACGACTGGAGTAGGACGCTGAAAATTCAGCTTTGCCTTCACATGAATAAATGTCAAATATATTTTAAATAGTTAAAATATGTTATGATAAATATTCAGCCAATTGGTAAGCATAAATCTTACAGACCCCAAACTTTTGAACAGTATATCATTATTTTTAATTAGATAAACATCAAACATTATTATAAACATTAAAATAAAATACACTTTTTTTTTGCAATATGTATTACTCCGATTATTATTACACTCTGATCACTCTGATGTGATATTCATCTCTCGTTGTGACCACAGCTAATTGCTGCTTTGTCTTGGTTTGTTATTGCGTGTTAAGGAGTGTCGGTGGTGTTGTTCTGACCTGTGGTGAACTCTGGCTCACTCTGCTTATTCCCAGGCAGTAGCAGCTGAAGTTTGGGGTCAGACTGACATCACAAGTATCATAAAACTGTGTATGGTTTTCCTGTCTGAGGAATAGAACAGCCTGTTTACAAGTGTGTGTGTGTGTGTGTGTGTGTGTGTGTGTGTGTGTGTGTGTGTGTGTGTGTGTGTGTGTGTGTGGTCTCTGGAGCACAGTCTAAAGGGAGATTCAGAGCACTCATATTGTATATTGAGAACTCAGAAGGCAGAGATGACCAGTGCAGGTGTTTCTAAACACATAGTGACATGCACATTACAGCGATTGTGAATACACACATGCTGTGGTGGAGAGTTGATGCATCTCAGATAGTAAAGAAATATATCAAATCGTGTGTGTAATTCATAGGCTTATTGCATTGGCATGTATTATCCACAATTAAGAACATCTGGGCTAAAATTCGTGAGAAATTCACATCGGATCAAAAACATTAAAAGGGTTAGATCACCCCAAAAATCATTTACTTAACCTCATGCTATTTGATACTTGTATAACTTTCTTTCTTCTGCGGAACACAAAAGAATATATTTTAAAGAATGTTTCAACTGTTTTTGTCCATACAATGTAAGTCAACACTGAAAACAACATTGGACTTTTCAACATCATTGTATTGCATAAAAACATTTCTCAAGATATTTGTGCTCCCCTAATGATGATGAATTGAATCGGTGTCTCGTAGAACACAAATTAAATTCTGTTATATAAGAGTGCATTGATGCAATACAGTTATATTTAAAGACATTTAAATATTTACACTGACTTTTCGTCTCTTGCTGTGCGAATGGAAAGACCAACTGGTTCAAACATCATTTAAACCACTTCACATAACAAATGATCAGATGAATGACCTACAAAAACATGACATGTGCCAGAGTCTTTAAAATCTTTACCAGACACAAAGATGCAAGGTAATGTACACACTAAAGTAACATACAACACATGACATGCCTGTGTTCTCATGAGTCCTCTAAGAGTAAAAAGTGTTGACACAGATAAATGGAGGACATTCAAATCAAACTACTGTGTATATGACTAATGATCCATTAATGAGGACCTACTCTTTTGTAAACATACACAGAGCCAGCGTTTTTAAAATCTTTAACACATGTGAATGCTCTCACTGCTGCCTGGCCAGTAATGTGCTCTCTGATTGGTGTGTAACACCTTCTTTAGCCAATCACATTTTGCGGTTTTGCATCTGCACATGGCATATGTGGTTGTTATACTAAAATCATTTGTAAAATGAGCCTTGAGGAACGTTTTATTGCTCAGATGTTTCCTCCTTTCATATTTAAGGAGACTCAATGGAGTCTCGGTTATATTTCATTTCAGTATCGACTTTGTCTCAGGTGTTTCAAGGAGAAAACAACGCTCATTTGAGACAGCTGTTGACACAGTAAGAGTATAGAGATTCATGTAGATTACATATGTAATATGATCTTGGAAAATGTTGAGGAGTGTTTGAGTTTTGCATTGTTAAGGTCTCTTCTGAAAAGCTAGATGAGACACAAGTCTCCATTCTCCCCATAATCTCATTGGTCTAGAACACAAGTGTCAAATTTAGTTCCTGGGAGCCACTGTCCTGCAGAGTATAGCTCCAACCCTAATAGAACACACGAACCAGCAAATAAAGTCTCCAGGATTATTAGAAACTTGCAGGCAGGTGTTTTAGAGCTGATTGGAGCTGCAATCTCCAGTACAATGGTCCTCCAGGAGAAGAGTTTAACACATGATGTGGTCTTGGAGATAAAACTGATACACGTAATGATTTTCCTACTCAGTTTTTTTGTCTTATTTCCAGTACAAATATCTAAACATTCTTAAATCAAGATAAATTTACATATTAAGTCTTGTTTTCTGAAACGAATTTCAAAATTAAGTGAGTTTTTGCTTAAAACAAAACTCTGAACAAGAAAAAAATATCTGCCAATGGGGTAAGACAAATAAGTTTATATTTCTTATGCTGTTGGCATATACAGTATTGTGTCATGTTTTAAGCATAAACTGAATTTGAATGCATTTTTAGGAAAACAAGACTTAATATCTTAAGTCATTTACTTTTTCTAATTTACTTTTTATTTAAGATTGTTTAGATATTTGAACTGGAAAACAAGACAAAATGCCTAAGTACAAATAATCTTCTTTTTTTTTGCAGTATTAAAGATCTTATTTGTGATTTTTCTTTCCTTTAAGTTGAGCCAATGTTGTTTAGTTGTGGATTGATGGAAGACATCTTGAAGACATTTTGTGACTGTCTCTGTAGCCTAGGAGATACTTTAAGCTTCTTCTGGAAATCTTGACAAAATACAATGGTTTTGTTAAAGCGGTCCTTTAGACCAGATTTCATATGCTGATGAAGGGTCACATTCTTCCGTTCTCTTTCATTTTGAACAAGACCAGACAACAATGCATCCCTCATGTCTCGTTTTGAATAAAACATATTGAAATGACAGTGTCCGTGCCCACAGTCCCGCCTCTTTTCTACGTTTTTCCTCTTTTCTAAGTTTAGCAGCTGAGAAGCACAAAATGAAGTCATTTCTTAATTTATGAGCTTCTCCTGTCGGATCCATGTGTTTTGAGTTGTGCTTGGAAGCCATCTTGTGAATTCCTCAATGGTAATGGGGATTAGGAGGGCACAGCTAATGTAAACAATGCCTAAATTCTTCCATCTGATGTTGCAGTTTATCTCTGATAGAATAAAACATTGACCCTCTGCGAGCTTAGCAACCGATGAATACTCAGATCACAACATGGTCATTTTGCTGTCACCCTTTTCCTACTAAACTATCTGTTCTAATTGAACAAAAATGTCAATCTGGTAACGGTTCAAAACAGAGCTGTTTGTAGTGGAAACGAAGCAGCATTCTTCCATTAAATATTTGAATACACAAGCAATGAGCGCTTTGGAAACTCAACAAAATGCAACAGGGAGATAAACAGATGATGTTTCCTGCGCAATCGAGAATGAGCTCTTCCAGTCGGTGAGAAGAAGTGATGAATTGTTCGGATTTCATTTCTTCAACATGGTTTGACAGCTGCGCTCTTTTCATCTCCACACTTCTGCATCTAAACGGTGGAGTTTGATGCTCTGGCCAGGTGTTTGACTTACTGTCCAGCTCTCCGTGGGTAATTTTCCGCATTATTGTAATCAATGACATAATTGAGGAGGTTGAGATGTTTGCCCTGTCTGCAAATAGCCCCAATCAATGACTGCGCTTCAATTGGGCCAATTAAAGAAATTGTGGTAACATGAGACAGATGGAGTGGGTGCTTAGAGGCTGGGCTCCTCAGCATCCCCACGGTCCTTTTCATCCGTTTCGAGGGAAAGAGTCAAGTTTAAATTTTGACTACTTGGAGTTCTTGATCCAATCTCCCCAACGGCTGTCTTTAACTACACGTCTTTCTGTATACCTGTTATATTTGTTTTTATAACATTTTGGCTGTCTTCACTATTCATTCGTTACAGATCCCTGAAGCTCAGATGACTGATTGGATCTTTCAGTGGTGTTGGCTGAAGGTGAAGCTGTTCTCTTGTACACCCTCAGAGGGATGAGACTCCCAAAAAAAACAAAAGTAAGAGAAAGCAGTGATTGGATTATGCGAGTGTTAAATCACACCACAAACCCACAAGCACACTGTTGCAAAAGCAAGATATAATTTCTGCTTGTTGATCAGTAGTTTGAGTTTCCAGTTCATATCACCTGTTGAAATGGGCATGTATCCTTGATGTTCAGGGTTCCAACAGCGGTCTGCTTCTGTGATCCTCTGATCGGGAAATTCTGTTTGAAGTGATTTTACCACAGGAATTGCCAAGGATCTGTGGTTGGACTGGACTCATCCGCAGTGTGTAAAATAATCTGACAGTCTAAGATTCCAGAGCTGGTAGCGGTTTGGTGGGAAACGCTTAATGTTAAACACTATCATTTGAAATAGTGGACTGTAGAGGAGTACATGCTATAGGTTTACATTGTATGTGAGTAATTGGACTGGGAACTAATTATTTTTTATTATTTAATTAATTACATAATGTGCTGATTGATAAATGCAAATCATTTTTTATCTTTGACCAATACTTTGCATACACTTTTTTCTTTTCTTTTTTTACTTTGAGGTACTTAGTTATAAAACATATGTTTAGGATGAAAAAATCCTTACATCCATTCTCCAAACCACTGATCCTCTGTAGGGTCGCATGGAAGAGGAAAACAGTTCTTTTAAAAACATGTTTTGAGACTCTTGGAAAGTGTGGTTTGGCAAGGCACATATGCAGTAACGTACATGTTGTGTTAATTAGTTAATTCATTCAATAATTGTTAATTGACATCTTGCATTGATAGCTAGTTGGTAAAGAAGTATGGAAGAATTATTTTATTTTTTAAATGTGCATGAAATGGTTGTAACCAAAAACAAAGAGTGAAATATTTTAGAAGACAGTTGTGGTAATAATTCATACCATCTGTCAAACTCAGCTCATGGGCTTTTGATGAACACTTGTTAGCGCTCACTAGAGCTGTTCATAGAGGTCCTCAGGTGGTCGTGTTACCTGACATCAGTCTTTAAATTTTCTCGGATATACAGTTTCACCGTTTCATCGTGTATCAAGGTGGTGTCCATTCTTGCCCATGCGGCCTTAATTTGACTGCTGATCCCACTGAAGATTCACTGGTTAAATTCAAGGCGTTCCTACAGTTTTCATTATGACTGTTTCATAACGAAGTGCTTGCTGATTTATGTCATTCTGGGGAAACATGTGAAACGCCGCTGTGCTTCTCTTCTCCTTTGAGTGAAGATCCGCTCCATAATTTCAAACAGAGCTGAATTTATACTCTAGAAGTACACCATGAGTATATTTACAGCCTAAAATGTCTATGAACAGCTTATTTAGAACATACAGTGGCCCCAAAATATATTTTGATACATTCTGGACACTTACGTCATGCTTAAAAAAAACGTCCTTGCATTAAATTAATAAAATATCAAACCATATGGAATTTGCAAAAAGAAAAGGGAAAAAAAATGACTCAGTTTTCTGAGCCATTTTTGCAATTACTTTTAATCAGCCGGTCCCAAGGTCCCATTTCAGTGGATGTATGAAGTCAGTTCCTCTCGAGTTCACACAGGTGTCCTAGCAGAATAACCGCCGGAGTAGTTCATCACATTAACTTTGAACATGTTCCACTAACGTCTGACAATCATAAAGTGTCTTCATTTGGAATGATATATTGAAGGCTAACAAATTTCTTTTTGTGAAATATTTTTCTTGAAAATCTTTTATTCACTTATATTACATGCTTATGATATGTTTATTTAATGAATGCCACCTGGTTGAATAATTGTTAAACAACGCAAGGAGATTCATACACTTATGAATGTGGCTAAAGTGTCCAACAGTTTGTATTTACATGAATAAGACCATGAGAACGTGGACTCAAACGTGCCCTCAGCAACATGCTGCCTTTTCTCTACTGTGCTGTTTTTCATGAGGTATGCAGTTCTCCTCTTTTGAACTCTAAAGAGTTCTAATAGCCGTCTTGATCTTCCCTTTTTCAAAGAAAGAAATGTTTGAAAACTTTTCCAGCCTGAAAATACTGCTCCATGACCCTTAAAGTAGGTCTAGTCTCAAAACTAGAAGCAGCTTAACTGCTACTTGACACCCTGAGTAATAATATGAGAGAATATGGATGAGTGAATTAAACCGTTGGGGGGTTTTGCTCTAAGACTCTGGCCCAGCTGTGGTCAGAGGAATCTGCTAGTGTAAATTATTTGCCGTCCTGTCCCGAAAATGAGATAAATGCATTCATTAGACATAGCAAACTGTGCTATGTAGGGTGCCTTGGTCTGGCTTTGGGCCATAAGCTTTAGGGAGAGACAAACACAAGTTGTCCGGCCAAAACAGAAGCTTCATCACCCTAAGGCATGCTCAGAGCTCTCACAGACAGCGTGCTCCATTCACAGGACATTCTTCTGTTCGCAATCAATCTCACACCCTGTAGGAAAATTAGCAAGGCTGCATGTTGTGAGAACGGACAGCTGCAGGCAGCCGCATGGAAATGAATAAGAATGAAGATCCCATCCCAGGAAGCACGAGAGAGTTCAGATGGAAAGAGAAGGCAATCGGTCTGTGATTTTATTTATTATTTTTTTAATCCAAGCAAACACTCCAGTTTTCTGATGTTATATACACAATTTATTAGAACTGTCAAATTGAGGGATTTTTTTTCTCACACTGACCCCCGGTTTCACAAACAAGGCTTAAGCCTAGTCCTAGACTAGACTAAAATACATGTTTAAGCTGTTTTAACTGAAAACAACTTCCACTATCTTAAAATATGTCAGTGCTATTGTTTTGTCTCAAGATGTACACCAGTAATGTTTTTTCCTAAGGCATGTTTATAAAAGCTATAAATATCCTAATTGAACTAAGGCCTAATCCAAAGCCTGTCTGTGAAACCGGGCCATTGTGATACATTTGTTTGTAATATTAAAATATATGACCAGCTGAACTTTATTACTGGTAGATTAATTGATAAAAAAAGAAAATAATAATCATTTGTTGCAGCCCTACTTAGAAACCCTATAAGGTACAGCACTGGGACGTTTGAGGATTTAAAAGGTTTTACACAAAACCCAAAAGTTTTGTGGGCAAATATCTCTAAACTCATTTTCAAATGTGATGAATGAGACAGGACAGATAGCTATTACATCACTAACTGGTGTCAGTGTGGAATCCCTATGGACGTTCTGTGGAAAGCGTTTGCATTTGTTTTGTGTTGATTATCATCTTGCCTGCGCTTGCTTGGCCTCTGCAGGTGGTTGGCCCCTCTTGGCATGGCTCTGAGATGCTGGGCTCAGTTAACGTAAAGGCTGAAGCATGCGTGTGAAAATGAACTGCTGGAGAATGTGGCCAGCCCCACCGCACCAGCTGTCTGCTGCTTTAGTCTCCATCACAGTGTGGAAAGAAACGCTGTGCTGTCCGTGGGTGGAGCTTGTGAGGCTTTATTCTAAAAAGAGTGTGTTTGCTGTGGGACCTGATTGAAATTGCTTACATTTTTCTCTTTTCTTTTTAAGGCTGTCAGATTTCTCCTATAGGGGGGGGGGGGGGGGGGGGGGGGGGGGGACACTGTGTGTGTGTGTGTGTGTGTGTGTGTGTGTGTGTGTGTGTGTGTGTGTGTGTGTGTGTGTGGTTGTTGTTGTTGTTGTTGTTGTTGTTGTTTTGTGCCAATTGTTTACACGTTTATCGTATTAGTACCTGCTATTTCAAGTATGAAAGTTAAATATGATTTCTATTAATTGTATAAAGTCTACTTTTAGTACATTTATACTGTGTGTACAGTATATATAGGCCATAAATGTAATATAATTTAGCTTATTTATTTATGTAGTTTAGGCTACATTACATTATATTGTTTTAATGTGTTTGTTTTACGTTTCAGAACGATTGTGGGGTGAACTGGCATATCAGAAAGAAACAATATGGTACTATTTACAAGTTTAAGAAATTACACCATAGATTTAGGAATTTAAATGAAACTGCAGGTCTTTACCACTGTTGAACATAGATTGAGAGAATTTAGGCTCCGTTTAAAAGTTGTATTTTAAGTTTTTATTTTATTGTATTGTAAAAGATTTGTAATGTTTTTTTATTTATGAATAGAATGCTCTTATGCTCACCAACTCTCTTATGCTTACAATTTAAAATATTCTACTTGAATATATTTAAAATGTAAATTATTCCTCTGATGGCAAAGTGGAATTTTCAACAGCCATTACACCAGGTTTCCCCTCCCCCCCCCCCCCCCCCCCCCCAAAAAAAATCATACTGACCCCAAATTTTTTAATCATAGTGTATGTGCATGAGATGTTAAAACAATCCTTGGTGGTGGGCATAAAGTATGTTGTATGAAAAAAAGTCAAATAAATGTTAATAGAAGCATTTGTGTCTCAGGCCAAAAAAAGGCCAATGGCCATTGATGCATATTAGGTTTCAGCACCGCAGACAGCACTAAGTAGGACTTCTTTATTGCACATGTGGATCGAAACTCTTAGACAGGTAAGTTTCCTCTTAAGATTTGTGTTAGTCTTACACAGCGGTATTTATACTGAGAACAACATGGAGAGACTCAGAGTATAATAACAGAGGTGATTTTCCAGCTCCCATCTGGACAGCGCTTCCTGAGAAACGACCTGAACGACAACAGCAGTGATTCGTGAAGAGAAGCGAGCGCCGCTCACGACGCAATCTTGAACTTGTTTCCCGTCTCCCACGGGAAGTCCACAGTGGATTCTGCTGCTTTTCTCTCACTGATGGGGCTATCCTACGGTTAGGCAGCATGCAAAACGCCTAATTTTAACTGAAACCCCCAAGATACAGGCCCTTCTTCACAACCCGGCACTGCTCTACTGAGAATCCAGCAGTTTTATGAATTAGTCAAATAAGTGTGGAGCCAGGACTTATTGCAGTATGATATTCTTGAATTTGACTCTGGAGGACGGTTCATGTCCACTAGACTCATCTCCACTTAAGACTTACTTTGACTCTGACTTAATCTTTTGGGGGCTCATGGGGGTGTTCTCTGGTTCACCACATGAAGGATGTGTGGATCAGAATGCGGATGATGAAACACATTATCACACCGGGCTAAAAGATAGAATCCTGAAGTTTTCCAACAGCTTTCGTTGCATCGTACTTTTCTATTGACAGAGCACATCATATTTCTTCTGCCTATCCAATTACTTCACATTTGAGCATCATAAATACTGTGGAAGAGAGACCGAGGGAGGAAACTTTGAAGGCCCATTGTTCCTGTGTGCTGGCTTGGATCAAACTTCCCCTACCAAATCTTAATCTGAGCAGTTATAAGTGACAAACTGGCTTCAGATTAGCAACACGGGGCAAATTTTGCCAACAGCTCTGATGGAGGAAAGGAAACTGCTGAGCTCGTAAGTCATCCGAAGAGTATTCCAGACAAACTCTTTATCTGACACTCAGAGAAGTACTGAAACATGTGTCTCGAGCGCAGGCTAGATTTTTGACTTTAAGGGTCCCTGTACATGGAAAGTTTATTTCTGCATCGTGTGTCAATCTTTAGATTTATTACGTATGGCTAATTGATTTTATTGCAGGAAAGAGGAAAAACTGCTCACATGCATATGTTTAATGCATAACCCGGTCTTGACGTGAACGCACTTTTACTGGCAGTGACTTGTTCGTGCTAATTCTCTGAATCAGTCAGAGCTTCTGAAGCTCTCAATGGGGACTCAAAAATACCACACCAAATTGAATGAATTTTAAATTTGCCATACCGTAGTACTGAGATCCATGTGGAATATTTGAAATATGTTAAGATGAGCATGGCTCATAACTCACGGTGAAATATGGGGATGATGATCCGTGCAGGTTTAGCTGTGCTAAAGAAGCCCTTGTCTCAGAAACTGCACGTGGACAATGTGTTGAAATTGTGGGATATGCGATTAGGAAATGGATTTGAAAGGGCCTGACCGAATGGATTGGTTCTGCTGGACGTGCGTCCCACTTGCTCCTGGTCTGAAGGAGCATATGCTGTACAGCTCAGTGTATCAGATGAAACCTGTATATCACCGCAAAATACTGCCTGTGGCTGTATTTGTGTCAAAGAAGTTTACAGGGCTTTATAAATTAAACTGTAAAAATGAAATGTGAGTCTCACTATACATTCTTTAATTCAAGGAATGAATGTGCATTATGGTCTCATATGGATCATAATGATTTTAAATTTGGTTTAATTGAAAAGCATACATTTGTTTGATCATTATAACTATCCAAACAGTTTGATTTAAATGTCATATGGAAAAAAAAAATCCCCCCCTGAGGTCCATTTATAATGTTTTTAAAAGTTGTTGGTGCGTATGTACTTTAAAAGGTCAATTTATTTTTTCAACCTTTACTCATATGCTTAGAATTAAACAAGCTGTTTTGTGCTGCTGTGCCTTTGAGATGCATGTGAACTGAAATACAGTGGTTTGCTGCCAGGAACGGCACAAGTTTTGTCAGATTTTACTCATATAATTTGTTTTGTTGTTGTTGTCTCATATCTCTTTGTTCTTTCTGCAGATTATATCATTACACCAATAGGTGACAACAAGTGACTGTCTTTATGAGTGAGTCACTGAATCATTCACTGAATCAATGCTAAATAGATGTTTTTATTAGCTTAGTTTCAGTAAATGCCTCTTTTTTTGGACCATGGAGGTTGTTTTGAGATTTCAAAAGTTGCGGTATGTTTTCATGATACTTTCATCCATAAAAATCTTGATATTATTATCCATTGATATTAATATTATCCATTTTGCTGACATAAGAAAAGTCAGTCTTTTGCTGAAAACTGTTTCCCACATTGCAACTCGGCTCATATCAGATGCCACCCTGACACCTGTCAATCATGGAGTCTGATTTTGTGCTCTCTGGTTCATCAGGGCGTGACTCTCCCCCGTAAAACACACACCGTGTGATGCACAACTTCCCTTTCCTGCCGACACACAGCTGCGTGTCTGAGGCTTGGCGCTCCGCTCTCGTAAATCAAGGCTTTCTGCAGCAGCAGGATCCAATCAGGCCCAGGTGGAGGCCCAGGGGGCAGCTCGGGGGCCAGGCCTGGGGAATACAAGCTCTGTGCTGGACACCAGAAGAGACTAAAGGGCCAGTACAGGAAAAAGTGCAGAGGACCCAAGCTGGATCCCTGAGGGATGCCAACACGCTGAAAGATCTTGGGGAAGTTCCATCATCACATCCAGTACTAACCTTAAGTTTCCCTTTTACTCTTCCATACACACAAACACACATTTTTGTGTTATTTTGTGTCTTTCCCAGTGATGTGCCCATACATACTTCTTTCAACAACTTATCCCCCAAACACACAAAGACATACCAACAACCCTCTGCTGGTGTCTCCTCACAGGAGAGAGGGTTTGCAAGGGAGGGGTGAAGGAGGGATGTTGATGAAAAGTGGCACAGGCCCACGGAATGTGATCAGGCCTCCACATCTGCAGGAA
Source organism: Leuciscus leuciscus (assembly GCF_965113295.1). Classification (NCBI taxonomy): domain Eukaryota; kingdom Metazoa; phylum Chordata; class Actinopteri; order Cypriniformes; family Leuciscidae; genus Leuciscus; species Leuciscus leuciscus. The sequence continues at coordinate 18,387,939 of NC_138746.1, read as the reverse complement.
AGACGAAACCGGCCTCCCAATTTTACAATGATGATGTCAGCCTGCCTACATGACAGTGTGTGGCTGAGGTGCCAAGTTTCTCCTCTTTTGCTTTGTGTTTTTTCTTTTTCTTCTCTACCCTTTTTTCACTGTCTTTTCTGCTCTCTGTGCTTTTTTGTTTGAACAAACCCCCTTCCTTTTTTCTTTCTTTTTTTGTTTTTGTCATTTTTCCTTTTTTATAGCATGTAATTCGCATGGGACAGTATTAACCATGCTTTCATATGGGGGAATTGAGAGCTGGTAATTTCTAATTTCAGAAAGGACTAAACATATACTGTGTTTGGACTGTAATCAGCTCATCTTTATGATAAGCAGCACAGCTGACCTCAATGATTGAAACAAAACTCACAGGTGTAATATGTTTCACTTTCTGTTTTTCTGTACTAAAAAATAGATATTGTGACTGGCTGAATACAAGGGCCAATTATATCCTAAATTATGTACAGTGAGTGACTAATGTGAAGATATATATTATTTGCGTTCTGTACTAGGATACATGGCTAATTTGAATGCTCTTCTCCAGGATCAATAGGAAATTGACACAAACATATTTTAATTGAAATTGCTTTTTCATGCTTTCCAAAGACAGTAAATGTGCACTGTTAATTGCAGCACTCAAATGAAACTAAGTTTTGTGAATAAGGCACTATTGAGGAATAATTTTGCATGCTGAAAAAGAATGAATATTACTTAGCCTATATTTGAAAGTTTGGAAGTCAGGATTTTATTCTTTTGAAAGAAGTCTCTTTGAAAGAAGGCTGCATTTACTTGATAATAAAATACAGTAAAAACAGTGTTATTGTAAAATACTGTAACTATTTAAAATAACTGTTTTCTGTTTTATTTTAATATAATTTAAATTGTAATGTATTCCTGTAAAGGCAAAGCAAAATTTTCAGCATCATTACTCCAGTCTTCAGTGTCACATGATCCCTCAGAAATCATTCTATACATATTTGGTGCTCAGAAAAACTTTCTTTTTTTTTATCACTATCAACGTTGAAAACAGAAATGTTTTTGTAAAAACTTCAGGATTCTTTGATGAATAGACAGCTCAAAAGAACATTTCTTTGGAATAGAAATCTTTATAAAAAAAATACATATTTTGAACAGTAGTGTATGTTTAAACTGAATTTTGGGTTAGTGAATAATATGCAGATTTTTACGTGGAAAATACAACGGGGAAAACTGGTGCTGTTGTTTAGCAAAAGCACCTTCTATTAGATATTTTGTATAGTGATGCATATTGATATTTATTTTACATGAAGGAAACAAATAGTCTAAATAAGTATTATCTAATGGAAATGGAAGATCTAACTTAAATAGTTGGTATGATTTTTATAGTCTGGTACTGAGAGCCAAGGTAGTTGCTTAGCCAGTTGGTACAGTTGTAGAAGACTCGGAAATATGAAACAGACAGTGAAGAAACTTGAATGAATGAATTATACTCTTTATGCATTTCTCCTCAAAATACACTTGTAAACACCATTGAAGCTGGTGACCGCAGATGCAGGGAAAGTCCCTCTGATTGGCATTTGGTGACACTTGCCACCCAGGGCAGGTCAACCCTGCAGAGTCTAGCTTGGTAGTGCTGATGACAATTCCCGTATGTTTTTCTTGTGTGAAGTCTCTCTTTATGAGAAACAGCTTTTCTCTTGCTCTTTTCGTGGGAAAAAGGATCCAGATTCCACTTCACCGAGAATGTGTGTGGTGAGGAAGCACGCGTTTCATCATTATTTAGATCAGTTCGCTTTCATAGAATATTATTATAATTCTTTTCTGCTCAAAGTGGTACAACACCAACATAATGAAGTCATAAATTACATGCTGTAACTTTCCTTTTTCGGGCGGGAAAAAGATGACTTTCATCTAATTTTACCTCAATGAAATAAAGATGGAAAATTTTTGCTCTCTTTGTGCCAGTAGCAATGGCTTTTAAAATAAAAGCAGAGAGCGAAACATAGTCCCTTGACAAGATGACTGGGATTTTGCCAAAAAAGAAAGTGGTGAAAAATCCATTCTGCCTACCTGGGGGTCAGATGCAGTTAGCTTGATGCTTTGATCAACAGTAAAGAAAAGTACTTTCCCTTCATTTAAAATGTCCAAGCAGCAGCTGTAGAGGGATTATATTTACATATTAAGGAAAACAGGACGAGAGGATGGAGAGAAGGAGACATGGTGAGGAAGGTTTGTGTTACAGGCCGGGGCTCCAAATGGAAGCATTTTACTGAACTGATTCTGCTGGGCTACTTTCAACACCAATCAGCATTACAGTGTTAAAAGAGCTAGAGTGTGCACACACATACTCGAACACACACTTACATGCAAAATTCTGTTCACAGTTTGATGTAGGCTACACAAACATACACAATCTGTTTGTTGTACATTCTGTACACACACTCATTCCAAACATTCCCTCTAAAAACATTCACACAACACTCTGTGCCCATTATTTCGTCCACAGTTTCATCCGGTATGTCAACAGGCTTTGGATATAGCTCTCACTGGAAAAGAATTTTCGTGGATTGACTTCTCCATAGATCCAAGAGCAGCAGCAAATGTTTTATTTTAAGGAAGGAAATAACAGGACGTGTTTCTTTTCTAATTTGAAGCAGTGACAAGGTGCACCCGACAGCTTTTGGAAGCTTTCGCAGTCCGGCTAATTCAGAAAGTGTCCTTGGCACATCTGATATGCATTATCGTGCGCTGGAGTCCCTGGCGCTGAAGGCCGCAGGTGTGAGCGGGTGTACTGTTCAAAAGAGTAAACAATATAATGTGTGGTCATAAACAGTGGATGTTATTTAATCGTGTTTAGAGCACATCTCTCATCTCTAAAGCTCAGACTGCTGGATGCATAAGGTGCCGAAACCAACAGCAGGTTGGTTAACTCTTTGATTTAGGTTTTCGTTTATGCGGCCTCGGTTGTCATTTCTCTGAATCACGAATATGACCACACACATGTTTGAGGAGGGTTGCCTCTGTGAAAACGGTTCGGGACCCTATAAGCACAGGCTGGTGACAGCTCTTCTCCGTATTTGGCTATGTCCTGCGAGGCTTCAACAGCATGATTGAGTTATTTTCTGGAACAATAGCACAGGATAATCTCTGTGTCCTTCACATTCATCTCGGAGTCTATATTCAAAGGAGGAATTCTCTTTTTCTCTCACTGGATGTGTGTATTTCACTCTCTCTCTCTTTCTTTTCCTCCTCATCTGTTCTACATTTTCTTCTAATTGCCATTTTTCAAGTTACAGTCATCTGTTATTGTTAGGGTTAAAAATGTCAATCACACAAGTACCAGAGTTCTGCATGTGTATGTGTGTGGGTAAAATGTCTTGTTTCCATCTTGTTTCTACTCAGACATGTGGAGATGTGGCAGATGTGTCCTGTTTTTGTTTCAAGGTGATGTTGGTGTAAGAAAAGGCTCTTGCTAGCTTGTGGTTTTGCATTGGTACATGGTTTGAGCAATTACATCGTTTTTTGTTTCTACATGAAGTCACACCTTTTACTAAAATCTGAAGGAAAAATGTTTTGTGTTTCATTAAAATATCTAAGAAACGGAAATGCGGATAAATAAATATACAACAACCTCTCAAACTAAGAAATTAGGTTGAGTAAACTCTGCTATATCCATATGATTCGGACGTTGATGTTATTTTTAGTAAAAGATAACAACTTATTTTTATCTTCCCGTCCATTTCTTTCTCAGCACGTTTATGCGGGTTATGGAAAGCATGTGTGGTTGAGGCAGATATGTTACTGGGATTCATTTAGCCATGTAAGTGTTACTAATCAGATCCTGACTACTTTTGTTTTTCTTTTCTTCTTCCTTTCCTCTCTCGTTTTTTTCTCCTCGGTTTTGGTGGGATGATGCCAGCTTCCTTTTCCTCTCACCATGTCAGATCATCTATAGGAGCGAAGCAGACCAGGAAAAGCTCATTAAATGGCTAAGGATATTGAGTTTATTCGGCCCAGTCGGAGCTGGTAAAAAGGGCTCGTATACTGTGGGAGTGGGAAAAGAGGGGTCTCGCACCAAATCAACCTTTTTTGTTAACCTAGAAAAGTCTGTCCACATTTCTGTGTGTTTTTCTGATTTTCTTTTAGTTGGGTGTATTAAATAGGCCTTGCAGTTTCTCATGTGTCACAGAATCCCTGTCATTTGCGGGAACAACCATCCACAGTGTTTTCTTAATAGGATGACCAGCTTCCTGGCACAGTCCTGGTTTCACAAGGTGTGTCCTGATAATTATAATATTAGTAATAAAATGCTGATGAATACGTGTAGCCTATATACATTTACATTGTTTCTGTGTTATTATTAACATTTTGTGTTAAAGTTATCTGATGAAACTGAAATAATGAAATGTTTTTAACAATGAATATGAAATACAGTTTTATGACATCCGGTTTTAAAATTAATTCATTCTGACAATACCTGCTTTTGTTCTTTTAAGTCATTTGAGCTGCAAAAAACTAAAAAACACAAAAAAAAACCCGGTGAAAACAAGAAATCTAAATGTTAATTTAAAATGGTAAAAACCATAATTATATATCTTCTCAACTGTAATGGGTCAGTAATATTACCAAAGGGGGTAGCATGTATATTGAAAATAGCAGAGGGCCTAAAACAGACCCTTGTGGCACTGTGGAAAAAAAATGGTAACGTCAGATACGTACGATTTAAACCATATTAATGTCTGTCTCTGAATACCAGTGTAATTTTGTAATCGTTCTAAGAGTACACAGCACTATGAGAGGCTTAATAATGACCAGCCTGAAGGTTTTTTGTTTTGTTTTGTTTTTTGTTGTTGTGGAAAGTAATTAATACTTTTATTCAGCAATGATGCATTATACTGATCAAAAACTGATTTTTATTTGAAATAAATGCTGTTCTGCAATGCTTTTGAACTTTCTGTTTACTAAAGGACCATTTTCTACAAAATATTAAAGGGTTCATTAACTGAGTATTAAAATTTTCCTTGTCTTTTGACAGTTAAGAGTTTGTTATACTATAAAAATACCCTGTAAGTTTCAAAACTCATAACTTCATTGTTATTCCAAAAACAGCTTTTATTGAAACCAAGGCCAGAAAACGACAGGATCTAAAATGTGGAGACTTATAACGTCACAGGGCAGCAAAAAAATGCCTTTGCAGAAGAATTTCAATGCCTATGTCCACATCACCATGTCTTTTGCGCCGCCCACTTGAGCGTTAGTGAATAGTTACATGAGAACGAGAAAAGATCGACACAGGATCAATACCATTGCCTTCCAAAGGATCCTAATGCTAGGATAGTGTTTTGTTGTTGTTGTTGTTTTTACAATGTGAATGTCTCAGCAGTGCATTATTTGTTTGTATTCTGTGCATTTCACTGATTATTTGGTAAATGCCGGCGCAGGCTTTGTAAACAGACTTAAACAAAATGGATCTGCCAGCAACGCCACAGACATGTAAGTAACCATGTTTATTCTAATGCCTGATCTGTGATCAGTGATTTCTGATGTATAATTATTCAAGTTTAGACAGATTATCTCTTAAAATCGATCAATGAATGCATCAATAAATCAGTGACTAAACTATCAACTTCATGTTGTTTCTCTAAGTAGGATGAAAATAATCTTATTTAAACTGATTAAATTACATACAGAAAGCGATCAAAGAACGCTCCCTTTCCAATCTCCCAAGCTCTCAGTCACACAGCATTTAAGTTTATCTGGACACTAGCCAAAACTCGTAATGAAATCAATGACACTGTTACACTGCACAACGAAGCTCTTACTGTATTTACATCGTGTTTGCATTACAGGTGGAAGCATTTGTGAGAGTGCAGAAACTGCGTTGCAATGATGAGATCTCTTCATTCACGCGATCAACAGACTGACTGTCATCTGCTCAATGCTCATCACTGCAACATTTTATGTGATGGGAATACATCTAACTTTTCACGATTCGTTAATATCGATAGCTGTTATAGTAAAAACGTAGTAAAAAAAGATTTTGAGAGAGTTCCACTTGTAATACTAGCTATTTCATATGCAAAGATGTCAGCCAATCACAGTAGTGGGCGTTTACACTGAAGTTTCACAGTAGACATGCCCCTTCAAACAGAGCATTCAAATCAGAGGCCAAAATCAGGCTTGGAAAAATGCCTTTTATTTCTAAATTATGAAACATTTTGATGTAAAATGATACTAACATTATAAGGGCACCCCAGGAATCATTATAAAACAGTTTAAAACTGTTTTAAACATTGATAATAATAATAATACATTTTCTTGAGCACCAAATCAACAAATTAAAATGATTTCTGAAGGATCATGTGACACTGAAGACTGAAGTAATGTAATGTCGTAATTACCGTAAATTCGAGATGACAACACATGACGTTCTTGAAGCTGTTCACGTCCTCGGACTGGGAATTATTTGTTTCTATGGCAACACTATCAACGGCCAAACAGTGATCAGGTGGTACAGCGGTCACATGGTACAAGTAGGAGCTCTCAGGAAATTCCCAGTTTACAAGCTGTAATTCTGAGTTCTACAAGGACAAACGCTTTTTACAAGTTGGAATCTCATATAATTACAGAAAATACAACATGGTGTGAATGCATCTTAATACACACACAAACATAAACACAGTAGATCTTTACCTTTTTTGCAGTTCAAATTAATTATTTTTGTCTAAAACTGCAAGTATACAAAAAATGACACAAGCTGCCACTTGACATTTCACATAACATGTGCATTTATTTATTTAGATTAATCTGGTCACCCTGTTTCTTCCATTACATATCTCTCTATAGAATGGATGGAGAATAACTGGAAAGACTGACTTTATTTATTCTAATTGCCCCACTGGTCTTATGCTACGTACATCCCATTCCAGTGTTCCAGCAACCATCAGGTGTTTCATTTGCTTCCCTCAGTGCTCCCTGGGAAATGCGGTTTGCAGGACACCCACACAATCAGGATGTTCATTTCACACTGTTCATGCAATGGGATTTATGTCATAGATTTAGAAAAAAAAAATTCCTCTCTCTCTCTTTCTCTTCTTGCATTAAAGCATGTTTCTAAACTACTAGTCAGAAATCCAGCCCTCTTTCTGTGAGTCTGCCTCCTGGAACAGTCACTGGAAATGACACCTGCGACACAGCCGCGATGGCTATAAAATGACAAATTCGAAGAGGGGAAGGAGAAAAAGCGAGAATGAAAGAAAGAGCAGGAAAAAAAAGTGTGTGATGGGAGAGCAGGGTTTTCTCAGCGCTGGTTGGAGCAGATGGTGAGCACATTTTGCACATCATTTGTGAATGATTTCAAAATCTATTTATCTATTCCAAAGAGATCGCTGGAATCCCCATCTGCCTGTCTTTTTTCTTCTCTCTTCTATAATCGTTTCCATCCCTCCATCTTACAGCGTTGCAAACGGAGAAGTTGAGGAGGCTGGCTCGAAGAAGAGCGCGAGAGAGAGAGACAGAAGACAGAGAAAGAGGGGGCCTCCATCATAAAGAATGTAATACTGCCACTGTTGAACATCGGCAGGGAGCTACAGGCAGAAGCCCTTCAGAGTGAGTGATTGACTTTAATGTAAATCACAGGTCTGACAGACCACAGCACAACAGGAATGCTCAGAACTTTGCGTGTGTCTGAGCATAAGTAAATACGCATGAAACTTGTACATAAACATGTCACTTGCTTTTAAGAATTCTGAAAGACCCCTACATAAACATACTTACCCGCAGCCCCTCTAACACGCGCCATAACCTGCTTTAGGTTTGCAAGCGTTTAAGTCTGCATTATATTTCCATGCTGCTACATGTGTCTATTGAATTAGCATCTTTAAAGACACTTCATCATTAAAATGACCTGCAGATATTCCGAGTCAGATATCGCTAAGCATCCTGAACATGAACAAATCATGGTTAGTGATTATGTTTGGACGCGTGTGTTTGTTTTGATTGGTCGCTCCAGCATGCTGGCATCCAAGCGTGACTTTTCATCTTCCTGCAGACCTACGTACAAAGTCTGTGCTTTAAAAATAATGCTTGTCTAGCACGCATCCATCAACGAGGCCTGCACTGCTGTAATGTTTTGTCCAGTCTTTTGGTCTCCTGCTGTCCCCATCAAACACATCAGCATGGAGGAAAAACTATTACCACTTAGAGGGAAACAGCGAGAGGAAAGTGCGTGCTATGCAGTCCACATAGTGAAGCGCAAGGTTATAAATCTCTCTTTTATTCAAGGGCCGACGCTTTGGTGTTAAAACCCAAAGCGTTGCATTGGGAAAGTGCAACAGATCTAAGAGGGCTCTCTAGAAACGGACAGCCATCAATTGCTTCTCTATGAGTTTGGAAGGAGAGAAACAGAGTGATCGATCAAACTCCTGTTGATCGCACTGACAGATATTTCCCGCTCTCGGGACATTAAGTGATTTGATATAGCAGATGCCAGGATTAAGACTGTTTGCAAGTTTCTCAGTGGGATCAACGGAAGCATTTTCTCTGGTCTGAAGGCAACATGTGCAGTGTTTGTATCTGTATATCCTCATCTTGACACTTTATAACCTACAACAAAATTATTACAACTCATGACACTTAATTATCCTGATTTAATATCCTGTGGTTTCTGATGATACTTGTTACTGTAACTGCCAGGGAAGCACAAGCTCATGTTGTCTTAAGCCTTTCACTATTACATCATTTCCTGTGTGGGCATCCACAGATGATGAAATGATCGTCGTTTTACCCACTCTAAAAGCGGACAGGATGATAATCCCAATGAAAGCATAAAAGTCTACATTATATCCATAAAAAGCAACTGTACATTTGAAGACTAAATGCATTTGCAACAATGCGTTTGGCGAGAATCCCATCGCAAATTCAGTGCGTCACATTAGGCTGTTTTTTTCTGTCCTGACTATTCCTAAGCTGCCAAAATATATTTTTCCAAGAGTTATATTCCTGTCCTTGAGAAAGACAACCACTACAAAGGCTAAAAATGAGTAGGAGAAAAAAAGAACGAAATGAAACGCTGAAACATACGGGAGTTCGCTGAGCACAAAAGACGCCAGCGATTTAATGGGTTCCATATCGGAATTTCTCTGACTGCCAATCACAGAACAAAATGACATCATCTTAAACTCTGTTACACAACAAACATGCATTTAAGCAAATAATCTAATAGTGGAATCATTGCTGGCGTAGACAAGACAATTGATGTGTTCCATATCAGATCTTCATTACAGTAAAGAACCAGCTTTTGATTGACAGCTGAAAATTGACTGGTGTAGGAATATTTTCACCTCATCACAGACATGTAAAAAAAAACGGGTTTGCATATTGAGGGTAAAATTGTGCAAAACAACGACTGGTAATTGTTACAGAAGATGTACAGTACTGCGCGGTCTAACAACAGATTCAAATTTCACTCTGTATGATTTATCGACTACACATTTCTTTTGGATGCTAAAGGACATTAAAGACAATAGATGCTACACTATGACTTTTTGGTACAATGTATTTTTTGTAAAGCTGCTTTGAAACAACGTGTATTGTGAAAAGTCATGTACAAACTTGAATTGACTTGACTATAGTTTGAAGATGTTTTTAGGTTTAAGCAGTATGAAAAGGGCCATCTGACATTTTCGACTTATTGGAACAAACATAATGCATTGTGAGGAATGTTTCAACTGTTTTTGTCCATATAATGAAAGTCAGTGAGGTCCCAAACAACACTATGCCCCTTTGACTTTCACTATATGGCCAAAAACATTTCTCAAAATTTCATATACAGGCATGCATGACAAATGATGAAAGTTTTAATTTTGTAGTAAACTATCCCTTTAAAATAACTTTTATTTGAAACGCCATCACCTTCATCAGCATGTCCATGTATAAAGTAATGCCACACTCTGTTGGAAAACAGCTCTTATATTCAAGTGTGTAAAGTGCAAGCGGGCTTCCAAATAACAGGTGATTTTACAGAATCGCCTGCCATAGTCTTATGCAATGAAGTGTTTATTACGTCAGCACTTTTAAGTCAGACCACTACAAACCTCCAGCCGTTCTTTTGTTTCATGCCATGGACTCAACAACTGGTTGGGAATTGCAAAGTTGATACAAATAGCATCCAAATTGGATGAAAGCATCCAAAAGTCAGTTTGAGATTTGCAGGTGGTTCAAATTGAAATGTAATCAGGCTAGACTTTATTGCAATGGGTATTAGAAACCATTCTATAAAAATATTAAATGTCATTATTTAAATCTTCCAGTTCAGTTGTGCAAATTGCAGGCGTTGAAAGCTTATATGCTTATGTAACCTTATTATTTTATTCTGAATGATTCCAAAGCCCCCACAGCCACCTGGAGTGAATAGACACCCAGCAATATTTTAATGTACAATTACTTACAGTGAATTAGAATAAAAATATATCTGCCGGACCACCCTAGCCTCTTAAATCAAACCATATGTACATATATTGCTTTAAGATCAAATGTAAAGGGCGTGATTTAGCAATCAGTCGCTTAAATTTCTCCAGAGGGCTGTTTTCACCCAATAATGCAACTGGGCTGTGGTTCAGGATGAACACCCCTCTGAGGAATGCTGGGAAATGCAGTGCACTCTGGTTAAGAAAAGAAGGAAGAATGAAGGAAGAATTTTCATTGGAAAGTTCCAAACACAATTGCATAGGTATTGTTCATACGGACTCAGACAAGTTCAGCTTCTTTCTTTTTGGCAAGTTTCAAGACTTTGGGATTGCCAAATTTTATGGGTTTTGTTCTGAGTTTTCATACCCTAAGGGACTTGAAAAACAAATTTGATTATCTAAATTGTAATGGCAGACATCAAATGAGTAAATAAATAAATGCAGGTTAAATGTTCATAGCATTGTCTCATGGTATTTAATTTTAGCCAGATGCTTTGAGAACAAGCACAATCAGTCTGACAGTGAACTTGTAAATCTCACTCAGCTGAGCCAAAATAAAATCCAATATGATTTATCTATATATTTATTCACTAATAGTACATTCAAGTTTGAATGCATTTCTTAAAAACAAAGTATGGTGAGTTTTAGTCTTAATTTCTCTGTTTGCCACTGATAAGTGGCAACAACCAGCAGCATTAGCAACTCCCGATGAACTTGAGCTAATAAGGAATGAAAGAAAACTTTATGATGGTTATTTTTGGTTAATTGCATTAGAGCAACAGTTCAGATTTAAAACGAGTAATTTAATTACATTTGCATTTAACAGTTGCCCAGGGAGTAGTAGCATGACCCTTATTGGGTTAAACGTGTGTGTGTGTGTGTGTGTGTGTGTGTGTGTGTGTGTGTGTGTGTGTGTGTGTGTGTGTGTGTGTGTGTGTGTGTGTGTGTGTGTGTGTGTGTGTGTGTGTGTGTGTGTGTGTGTGGTAAACTTGTAACAATACAGACTTTATTCAGTATGTTTATATGTACACTACCATTCAAAAGTTTGGAGTCTGTATCATTTTTTTAAAGAAATTAACATTTTTATTCAGCAAGCATACACTACATTAATCAAAAGTGACAGTAAAGATATTTATAATGTGACAAATGTTCTTTTGAACCTTTTCAAAGAATTCTGGGAAAAAAAGAAGCACTTTACTCAAAAATATTATGTGGGAATATGTGACACTGAAGACTCCAGATGTGTGGCTGAAATTTGTACAATATAAATGGGTTATTTTAAATTGTAATATTTCACAATATTACTGCAGGTTTTTGTATTTATTTTTTATAAAAGACCTTCCCCTCCCAAGTGGTCACAGGAGACACATTTGAGACATGTTGTAAGTAGCAATGTGTCTTGTTTGACCACATGTGATCAGATCACAAAAGACAGCTTTTAATACCATTTATAAACAAGGCTTTATAGTGTTTCTATCCCAATTGTTAAGACTCTTGACTGAGAGTGAGAGTGAGAGTGAGAGTGAGAGTGAAGTTCTCCATTGTCCATAGCAGAAAAACGGCCAAGAAAATGCCCCTAGCTAATTGTCCCTCTGTCCGCACTTACATCGAAAACTCACTAAACAAACACAGATGCATGTAAAACAAACAAGACTCGGTTGTGAAGAAATAGTGCTGATTTCTGCCACTGCGCTCAACGGATGGAATCACAAGCTCTGTGCTGGTCTCAGTCCTGTTAGAGACGCTCGTCGCGGCCTGATGGTTAATTTAGTCACACTAAGCTCCCGGTGTCGTGTTTGTCAGTTCATCAGAATGGTGTGCGAGTTGGAAGCTGAACTTGCTTTCCGAATGACTGCATTCCCTGGAGCTTGGCAGATGAAATCTGGAATGCTTATACATTCTTTGTCCTTTCTTAAATAATTTTTTCACCTGCAGTAAATTGCATGTTATTTCCAAAAAGTATCTCTCCTATGGTTTACGTAAGCTCACAAAATATGCTACACATTTCACAAGACAGTAGTTTGGCTGGCCGAAGCGCGCTTGGGTGGGGAGGTACAACATTGCTGCGCAGACACTAAAAGAACAATTCAGAACGGTCCAGCTGAAAACACCCACTTCACTCCCTCGGGTCTTAACCCCAATATGAGTCCAGATGCTTTTATCAACTCTACACATACATCCAAGCCCAAGCACCTAATAAATACTACGAAGAGGGACAACAGGATCACGAGGTCACTCAAAACATTAAGTGCGTGTGTTCAAGTGTGTCTGCGCAGGAGATGATGACTGATCTTTGTGTTAGTTAGTCACGGTGTGAGAATGCCCGTGAGGTTGTTTTGATTTAGATTTGTTCATGTGCGTGGGTTTGGGGTGAGGACGTCGCGAGTGTATGTTCAGTAGGTTCCCATCGAACCAGAAGCTTTGAGTGACCTGATCTCATTTTCACCAACAGCATTAATCCTGTTGCTTTGCTCCTGCTTCTGCTGCTGCCACATGTGGTTTGTGTTTCTCTCCCAAAGAACCGACCTACCTATTTCCTGATTTCCAACCCCCTGATTGATAGCCACTCTTTTTTGCCCCTTCCCTTCTTCTCTGATTCCTAGGTCTTGATCTGCGAAAGGCGAGATGGGCATAGATCTCGGGTGAGAGAGGTTGAAAAACGAGCGTCAGGCAGAAAGGTGTCCTTGGGAGACCCTGTAGCGTTTTATAAGGCGAGTTGTTTGAAACGCCATAACGTTTTATGAGGTGAAACACTGGTTTCACTTTAACCTGTTAAGAGTAAACCTATAGCAAAGGACAAGATTACATCCAGATGCATTAAACTGACCAGCGGACCCAAATCGAAACACGTGCACACACACACACACACACACACACACACACATGCACTCCTGGGCTACAAACATATCTCCTTTGACCTGGGAGGTTATGTCCCAGTTCGGTAATATATTCTCGATAAGATCCTCTCCTGTTTCAGAGCAATCTAAGACTATGATAACAGAAAAATGGAGGTCCTTGTCTGAAAAACCCCTCCCTAATTCATGAACCGGTGAGGTCATATAATTAACAGCCTAGTTATCATAATATCAACATCGTCCGTCTCCAGTAGGATTGTGTTGCATTGGCGCAAATAGAGGGGGGAAGAATGTTAACACTAATATTTATATACAAATAAGAGCTAATTCATTTATGGATTATGTTTATGCTTTATCACTACTGTTCAAACGTTTGGGGTCATTAAGATTTTATTTTTTTATGAAATATAAAAAAAAACTATAATAACAATATAATTATTAACATTTCAATAAATTCATATTTTTTTAGAAGGTATTAGTGAATGAGACCAATAGCCTCCGGTGAAATTGTAGCTAAAACTATAGATTAAAGTGTCAAGTTTAGGATGCAGAAGTGTGTGTGTGTGTGTGTGTGTGTGTGTGTGCGTGCGTGCGTGTGTGTATAAAAAAGTATAAAAATCATTATGTCTATGGAATGTCCCTATCAAAAATATGCAAACCCAATGCACGGACGTGTGTACGTGTGTTAATAATTTAGATTAATTATATCCATTTAAATATCTATTATATATTTGTCATCACTTTATAAAGTACAGTGAGCATTGCATAGACCCTGTGAGTCAGGATGCAGCTTGTGTACAGTATGCATTTGCCATTTTTAATGCAAGACTGCCTTACAAAAAAATGTGGAGATCAAATGTTGCATTAAACAAACTCTGTAAATTACCCAAACATTCTGATGTGTATTTATAACCTTGTGTGTGTTTGTGATTCTGGTTTTATTTGTGGGTTGGATTAAGGGAACGGGCATTATGTCTGCAGGGGCTGAAACACAATCAGCACAGTAAAACAAGATCAGAAACTGGGACCAATTTCAGGTTTACAAATAATGACGTTAATAAAATAGGCCTAACTGTTGGACTACTCCAAGTCTTATTCATTAAATATCATGGCAGCTATTTGAGATATGAAATACGGTAAGGAGCAGTGATACGAGCTCTTAAAGTCAATGTTGTGGAGCGCTCTATAATTGATGTCAGGCCACCGTTAGAAGTGAGCAACAAAACGTTTGCATGATAAATAAACCTCACAGGGACAATGTCCTACATGTTCCGTGGCTCAGAGAAGCATGCTAATTATTTTGGATGATTTGTTCGTTGTTATTATGGTGATTCAAAGAAATAGGTTTTGGTCTGAAAATTCATATAAAACTTTATTAGGCTTATAAAGTGCCCACTTTGAAGTCATGGGCTTCTGTATGCATAAAGTATCTGAGAGAGAGGCAGAGAGAGAGGCCAGATCTTTGTCCCATATGACCCAAGTGTGACCTCATTTCCCCATTAAAACATGCCAACTCTGGTCTCACACAGTAAGAGTCAACACTGATCACTTTTTTATAAGACAAACATTGGTTATTCATGGAAAAAATGCACTATTCCTTTGCAGACATCTGTAAACCTGCACACCGTGGAGTCAGTATGAGTGAGTGCATGTTCGAAATCAGTAATGGTGAGAGAACATTGTGCTTAATACGTTTTTCGTCTTCAAACCAAACTTGGGTCTTCAGTCGACAAAGTTTAAATCCCGTCTGGCTAGCGCGCTTCCCATAATGTTTAAAGGGATACTTCACCTCTGGAAAGATGAATGTGTATTTAAAATAGGTCATTTGTGACCCTGGACCACAAAATCAGTCTTATGTGTAATTTTTTTTTTATTGAGATTTATACATCATCTGAAAGCTGAGTACATAATCTTCCCATTGATATTAGGTTTGTTAGGATATGACAATATTTGGCCTAGATACAACTATTTGAAAATCTGGAAACTGAGGGTGCAGAAAAATCGAAATATTGAGAAAATCGCCTTTAAAGTTGTCCATTTCTATAGGCGATTGTGCTGCATCCACTCACAAAAATGTTTTTTTTTTATATATATTTAAGGTGGGAAATTTACAACTTATCTTCATGGATCATGATCTTTACTTAATATCCTGATGATTTTTGGCATAAATCGATAATTTTGACCCATACAATGTTTTGTTGGCTATTGCCACAAATATACCCGTGCGACTTAAGACTGGTTTTGTGATCCAGGGTCACTTTTATGTAGAAGAAGTGTGAAATTATTTTTGAATTTGGAGCTTTCTAGACTGAGAAAAGCCAGAAAATGTATTTTTGGCTTATGTGGATGAAAGACAACAACTCCCAGAATGCACTTGCTTCGCTGCCCTAGGAGGCCACTCCCAAGCCACGCCTACCGGTAAGAGAGCGCAGTTGAAAACAACAAGGCTACCAGTGAGTCTCCGTGACGAGTTTGCCCGGGATTTCGGGATCGCCCAAAATGTCCGGGATTCGGCTTTTGCGTTCTACAGTCGCCATTCATTATGTTTACTGTGGCGAGCAGGACGAGGCGGAGGCGCGAGGCCGGTGGTGTCATTACTGAGACGCACCGGTCTCCTATCTCTCACAGAGGAGCGGGAATTTTCTTAGCAATGTTAAAACGCACATCAACCGATCACTTGTTTAGCGTTCATGTAAACACTACATTCAGATTCACCAATCGGAATGAATTCAGTTAGATTGAAACAAAAGGTGTGCATGTAAACAATGAATGGTGACTGCAGAAAGCAAAAGCCGAATCCCGGACATTTTGGACGATCTCGACGGCCAGACATGTCCGGGAAAAAGAGTATGGTAACCCCTACCTCAGCTTTCTCCTACTACTCAGCTTTCTCCACAGAACAAGAGCCTTCTAGCTTAGCTTCCAAAGAAAGACGGCTGACACTGTGTACATTCTGTGAGTGAGATCCCACCTCCTATGGGCGGGCTGAAAACATGCGGGACAGCCCCTCCTACTGGCTGTAGTCTTCAGCCTCTGGCCAAAAAATCCTCCGATGACGCAAAATGATGTTTACACTACGAAAGCAACCGGTCGAATGCGTTTTCAACTATCTCTGGAAGTGATGGGGGTGGTGGTGGCGCAATGGATAAGACACATGCCTTTGGTGTAAGAGACCCGGGTTCGAATCCACTGTGAGACAACAATGTGTCCCTGAGCAAGACACTTAACCCCTAGTTGCTCCAGAGGCGTGCGACCTCTGACATATATAGCAATTGTAAGTCGCTTTGGATAAAAGCGTCAGCTAAATGAATAAATGTAAAAATGTAAATGTAAGTGGTGGAAAGTGGACAAGCTCAAAATGTTTTAGACCCCATTTATGCCTGTATTAAGCATTGTCCATTTGTGATCCGGTCGACGACAACACATGTCGTAATTTATAGCAAAACATTTAGCATTAATTCGATCTCAAACAGATTCATTAAAAGTAGTTATAACTCCACCACCTGTGTGACATCATTAACCAACGTGGTTGAACTACCAATTTGCGACAATACAGTTTCGGGAAACAGTCGTGACTAGCAAGTTGATTTCTTCAACGATGCATCGTACTACGGTAGTGAAGCAACAAGTTATGCTGATTAGCTTCTCTAAAAACAAAGGGTCAAAAGGTCAGTGAACACACTGTACAATACAAAGGATATCACACACAGTACAGTATATATATATATATATATATATATATATATATATATACCATATACTTAATTGAATTCCTGGTTTCAAATTGAATTTGAACTGAGATAGCAAACATAAGGAATTACAATCTAAATTTTTACATAAGGAAACTGCTCCTCCTGACTCTCCTTTAAAAGTAAAATAATGTGTAAGGGCAACACAAACCTGACCCTTTACACCTTTACAGAAAGGCCCTCGGGCTGATAATGTGTGAGCACAGAATTCTAAAAAGGGACTGTGACTCCATTTGAATAATGATACAACTGGGAAATCTGACTTGCATAAATGTTTTTGTATACAAACAGCTCCACAGAAACCGTAGTGTCAGGTTTCCAGTTCTGCAAGGTAATCAAGCGTAAATGTTTTACAGCTCAGCGCTGTCATCTTAACACTCTCCATAGAAACATTACCTTATTCTTCCACCCGCCAGGAAACTGTCCAGCTGCACCTGTGGGCAGGAGCTGATGAGATTAATATTTACACATGGAAGCAAAATCTCACTAACTTACTGCAGGCTTTCCCGTGACTTTCAGGAATACTGCTGTCCGGTAAGGTATCATGCATATTCGGTTACATCTGATGTTTTTGATTTGATTTTCGCTCTTATTTGCAACACAATGCTTATATTTAAGTTTACGTTCATGTAACATTTTAGTATATTCTTTATAGACCACTGGCAGGTTTATCATATTCAGACAAACACGTAGCGAGGAACTACATCACTTACTTCAAAATTATACATGGCTGTTAAAACCACTGTAAATCAATAAATATGCTTCAAGCGTATAATGACGTACATCCCACTCGTGAGAGGTAAATTTAACATGTTTGTCTCTGTGTGTGTATTTGTGTTGGCATGCACATATGTATGTGTGTGTGTGTGTGTGTATGGTCAATTGTTTTTCTGAAGCTGGCTCTCTCATTCTCCAGTGGAGGGCAGTTCGGGGTGAGTGCAGGTAATAATGAGTCTCTCCTGAGACTTTATTAGAGTTCAGTAAGACTCTCTGGGCGTCTTTGTGTAATGCGGACATTCCCAATATCAGAGCAGATGCCTCCCACTCTGCCTGGCTGCTCTACACATGCATCCACAAAAATACATGCGCACATATACACACAGGACCTTAGAAAAACATTAATCATTTAAACTGGGGCCTAATTCCAGCTACTTCACCCGCACGCCAATCACAGCGGACTGAAATTGATTGCAGATTTTGGCTGATTCAAAAATGAGAGGGAAAGAGGACACAATACCAGGTAATTGAGCATATAGGTGAATCCACACCATGTGCAAACACAGCACCGCCCTCCAATCAGGCCTTAAAGGAGTATTTCACCCCAAAATGACCATTCTGTCATCATTTTCTCAATTTACAATACAACGAAAAGTATAAATTATTTTCTCTTCTGCGTTCTAAAGAAGAAAGTCATATTGGTTTGGAATGATATGAGGTTCAATAAATTATGACAGAATTTTAATATTTAGGTGAAGTATCCCTTTAAAGCCAGTTTGCGATGAATTAGTAGTATATTTTTAAGAAAGTGGGGAATTTTTCTAAAAGGGTCTAAAGGGGATTTTTAATGTAGTTGATTGCGTACAGACGACACCATTGTCAAAACGATTCCCATTCACATGGATCTGCGAAAACGACTAAAAACGCTGTATTCTTCTGCCAGGCCAATAGATGGCGATGAAACAATATGGACTGAACGTAATACACGTGCATGACGTCATCATTTTCAGAGATTTGCCTTTTTGTTGTTTACACAGAGACTGTTTTCAAAAACTTGCACTATGAAACCCGTTTTCAAAAGTTTGCATTTTCAGCCACCCAAAACGCTGTTGTTGTGTAAATGAACAGCCAAAACGTATAAAAAGTTTTACGTTTTTAGTTGAAAACGGTGTTGTGTAAACAGCCCCTAAATTTATAACGATCAGCAGGGCCTTTTTTTTAGCAACATTTTGCTACCAGATCTTTCATTTATCAATTACATTTTTCAGTGAATTGTGCAATAAAAACATTCTACACATCTGACATTATTCTGTGGTTTTTAATGACTTCTCCAGGCTCCTGACATACTCATTATTCTATTTATCCTACAGCATGCTATGTATGCATTTGGGAAAAGCATCAATTCACTTAACTGGGTGCAGCTGAGACCATTTTGTCTGTTTAAAATAAATGTGGCTACCACTGAGATCACATGAACTCATTAAAAAAATTTTTAGGGCAGTTCATCAACAATTCATGTTTATGTTAAAAGCTTTATGTAGGAGGCAAATATTGCATCTTGTGACATGCATCATTTCCACCAATTATGAAATTAGCCAGAGTCCAGGAAGCCTATTTACTGAGTAGAATTGTGTGCAGTCGATTTCAAGGGGGGCGAATGCACATAAAATGCTGTTTTAAAGTGAGACCTTCCCCTGCAGGCATTCCTTTTCACCTCTGGATTTCACATGATGTGAATGCTGGACAGAGTGTCAAAAGCGCTTGAAGAGATGAAATTTTGAAAACGAGCTTTTGCATGGCACTGCATGAAATGAAGGGTTCTCATGTTAAACTGTCCAGCTGTTAAGACCATGTTTGGAATCATGAACTATATGTTTTGGTCACATCTGAATTGAAAAGAAATGTAAATGAATTTGAAACGAGTGGGCCGATGCCTGTCACCTTCTTGATTAAACCTCTGTTTATCGTGGATTTGTTGAATAAAGATACCAAAAGAAGGTGATTGTTGACTGTATAGAGTATGTGTAGATAAATAATTAATAAATTGTATATTTAAAAATGAATATAGCAAGAAAACAGGTTGCATCAGATTCTAAATGATGGAACAATAATGAATGTAGCCAAAAGAAGCAAGAATTTACATTTGTAAAACAAACATTTTTGGACCGCGCACAAAAAAATTACGATCTGTGTCAGTCAGTTTGGATACTCATGCAGTTAACAGTATCCCTCAGCCATGTCCTAGTGTTTCCTGTGGCCCCTGTTCTGTGTCACCGCTCCCTCAACATACAGTAGGCACTGTGTGGACGCAGAGAACAGACACCTGGGTTTCTCACAGAGAGTCGTCAGACTCCTTCAAGTCCATGGAAAATCTCTGGTGTTTAACTTGAGTTTGAGCTCTGTGTCCGTGAATTCTAAATCAAGTCCGTTCTGGCAGACTGTAAGGGTCTGGTTAGATCAGGTGCAGGATGTTTAAAGTGAGACACCTGCAGACACTCAAAAACATTGTTTCAATAATCTTGTAATTGTCTGATTTCTGCACAATTCTGGATTTTCACATTGTTTTTTTAGTGCATTCTAACCTCATTTTAGATGCAATTTGTAGTGCAATTTGAGAAATGCACAGCACAAGTCTGTATATGAGCCAGAATGTGACTTGGCTCCTTAATGATCAGGTTATTAAAGATGTTTTATACATACTTTGACTTGTGCTCAGCTGTGGGGGCAAATCATACCAAGCACAGTTGTAACCCCAAAACCAGAACGCAAAGTTTCTGTTTCCTTGGATCGCGTTCAAAACACACAGCCCATTCTGTCGGAGTCTGTGCTTCCAGGCTACCTTTGCATGAACGTTTTCAAGCTGGGAAAATTTGTAGCAGATGCCACCTGTCTCATCCAATCAGTCAGCCCGACGGTTAACCATCCACCTGATTTGTACAGCAGCCAAGCGTTGCCCTAAAAATGCTACACCGGGGTCAACTCGAGGTGTGTGTTTTACTGTAGCTCATGCAGAACACAAAAGGGGTCATCATGAAAGTTTAGGGAACACATGTCAAATTTTATCATGAAAACAACCTAAAAGTATTGCAATTTTAGGACAATGACAGTGTTTCTTATGGATATTATATCTGCTGTAGGCATATAGCATGGTTAGAAACCTGTTAGGTCACTAAGTTTTATCCCCAATAAGGAATTGCTTTCCTCCTGAGGGGAAAACTTTCATAATGGCTCATTATAGCATTTCTGGGTCTGAGAAAAATAGTAAATCTCAAAGAAAACACTGCTAATGTGACTGTTTTTCATTTTTCATGTTATCTGATAAGCTAGCTTTAGTAATTCATCAGGCCTGACAGGCAGAGGGAAGGTGCTGAAATGTGTATTAATGTAGCTCAGTTATGAGGAAATGAGCTGGAGTTGTAGCCAGCTCTGTGGTGGCGCACTGCGGCCTGCCAAGGGTGGAACGGACCTCTAACATGAGCTCCCCATGCTCGGCCTGTCCTCTCCAAACTGACATCGCTGACCTCTGCTTGATGACTCACTCTGGCCAACAGAGGACAGCGCTGCCTTGCGGCGAGAAAACCCTGATTATGTCAGTATACAGGCACTGTGAAATAAATACAAGGGCTGTGCAGCCGAGCCGTTATCTCTTTGTGAATCTGTACCTGTTGCAATCACAAAATGATCTGTATCTGTGTTCGGAAAGAATTGGATGTGGGCAGGGATTAAACCAGAAGTGATTCATAAAATTACTACAAGCCTTAAAGAAGAAAAAGGAACTCAAGAGGTTCTTGGAAGCTTTGAATATTAGGGGTTAATAAGGTTTAAAACATTAACGTTTCAAAATGTAACATGATATTTAAGCAATATCACACAAGCAAGACTGCTGATGTTTGGAGGGGGGAAAAGGAGGATTGCGAATATGGCATTGCTTTTATACAACAATTCAATAAACAAGAGGTTAATATTGAGCAACTTACATTTTGAGCATAATATTGCCATTGTCTGTTTTTGCTTCACCAACAAAAATAGTTCCAGGCAACACCACAGCAGAAGTGCATAGTAGTGTTTTGTTGCAGAACGTATCAGCGCTTTTGAAGGAATCGTTTTAGTGAATGATTGACTTGACTCACTAATAAATGATGACCTCATCCAAAATCGCATACTCTCTGAGAAGGTACTAGGAGTAAGTACATTGCAACCATTAAAAATGTGTGTTCTATATAAAATGAATGTCTTGACTGTCATTTGCAAATCCTCTCCTGTAAAGTGTCCAATGAATGTGCACTTCAGCATCATACTTTTTGCCTACTATTTTATGAATACTAATACTAAGGACATCCTACTCTTTCCACATAGCCTACTGTTTTTAACTTACTATATAGTAGGGAAGCATGCATATTCTGATGTAAAAAGTGATGTAACACAGCTGACATTTTCTGTAATTTTTAATTACATCTCCAGGCTCCTACTCATCGCACCATTTATCCTAAAGCATGCTATTGGATGTCCATAAAATTGTATGCATTTGGGAAAAGCACTGAATCACTGTGCCTTTCCAAATAAGGAAATAATTATAATGCTTGCTTGTATCTGCTCTAAGACAAAACACTGATATGGGCTGCCAGGAAAGTTTATTTTAAGTTTACCTCTGGATTGAACTCAAGTTCTGGAGGACCTTCCTTAACTAAAGTTGAAGAGTGTGAAACAGAGGTCTAGCTGAAGAGTGATCGCCACCAGTCAGATGAGAATTCCCACTTGAACAAGGGACTTCATGATGCACTTGTGACCTCATTCTGTCTGTGCTTAGCAAGAGTTAATCGAAGACATTTGTCTTTTGACTGACCCACTCCCCCCGTCCCCCTCTGTGGTGGCTGTTTCTGCACAAATCTCTAACCAATCATACTGGTAATACCACCGCTGTTGGATAATTATTCCTCTGGGGACCAGGGAAACCTATGCTATGTACTTTCCTTCCCTTGTTGCCCTCTGTCAGGCTGGGCCGAGCGGATGGCAGGCGGGTAAACAAGTTGCTTGAGTTTGTGCCAAAATGCCCTGGAAGCCTCATTTTGATAAGTCCCATTCAAGAACAATTTTCCTCATTTCTCATTGGAAAAGAAGAACTTGTCAAGCAGAAACTTTACAACTAAAGTAATGACACTTTAGGGATATCCCCGCAAGACAAATAGACGAATAAAAGTTTATGCTTTAGACGTAAAGCTAATCTGCGTTGGAAAGCAATGTGTCCGTGCATTTGAATGGAGGCTGCGGCTCAGCT
Organism: Leuciscus leuciscus; assembly: GCF_965113295.1. NCBI lineage: Eukaryota > Metazoa > Chordata > Actinopteri > Cypriniformes > Leuciscidae > Leuciscus > Leuciscus leuciscus. The sequence goes on along the minus strand of NC_138746.1, from coordinate 18,364,880 downwards.
GCCAAGCCAGATGTCAAGGCCCTGCGTGAAGGATGTTGGACGTACAGATCACGGAGAATTATTTGGATTGCCCGTCAGGCCACAGAGCAGACACACATCTGTTTTTATTCAGGGATCTTGAACAATCTGTGCACTGCGCTGGCTCTGCAGGCGTGGAGCAGCGTCCCTCTGCGGGATTCACCTACCCTGAGAACAATACTCTGGACCTGCTTCTGATAGTATTTCAAAATGCCTGAAAGATAAGGCTGAAGCTTTGCACCCTCTTTCTCTCTTCGCAGAGGCTGTAATTTACGGTGTGCTCCCTAAATTAGAAGTGCGCTGAAACGTTGGTTTCCCAAAAGGCGCATTTGTTCATTTCAGGATAAGCGAGAGAGGAACACCCGGGTCGAATGCTCTCGGGGTAGAGGCACGGCGAGAGGAGGTCTAGTTATTGTTGGGACGCCACTGTGATGAAGTGTTTAGAGTTGTTTTTCCTCTTGGCCCTTTTTGTCACAAACTATAAACTAGAGCCGTGATCAGCCAGGCGGTAAGTGTTTCCATCAGCGTTTCCTGGGTGAAAAAGCAACGACCCTTCATAACACTGTTTGGCGGCCGTTCCAGCGCTGCATGATTTTGGAACCAAAACGCCAGGAACCAAATATTTGCAGTCGGTAGGGCTTGTCTGCAGATTCACCAATTAGGAAAAAAAACACCAAACAGCTTATTTTCATTTTGATCGTTGATACTCATGTTTACTTTACAGCTCATATTAAAAGTCCCAGTAGATTTCACTCCTATTTTCACAACCCAGGACGGTATTCTTTTGCAACCCAGTCTTTCCAAATAGTCTTTCCACGATTCTACGTTAAAGGCACAATATGTAAGATTTTTGGTTTAAACAATGTTATATATTTTGTTGACTTACATGTGTATTTACATTATCCCAAATGTTTCCAACAATGTTTAAATCCAGAGAAATCAGCTATTTTAACCAGTGTAACGGCCGTGTCCTCCTGTTAATGACTTCATATCTGCGCTACCCTTGTTTTCCGGTTTTACTTGTTTTACTTCCGTCGAAACCATGGAAACACCAAAGATGCTTTAATATATTGGGCCCTATTTTAATGATCTAAGCGCATGGTCTGAAGCGCACGCCGCAAGTTCACTTAGGGCGTGTCCGAATCCACTTTTGCTAGTTTAACGATGGGAAAAATGGTCTGCGCATGGTCTAAAAGGGTTGTCCCTATTCTCATAATGAGTAATGGGTGTGTTTTGGGATTTACGTGCGTTAAACCAATCAGAGTCTCATCTCCCATTCCCTTTAAATGCCAGTTGCACTCACGCCATGGCAGATTCGCTATTTACATGACGGAATTTGATAGTGGAAAGACCGAAGTCATCTCCAGAGCGCAAACGGATCTGCTTGTGCGCGAGGTTAAAGCCCACAAGCAGACCATCTACGGGACAAGCCAGATTCCACCATATCTTTATGTACACAATAATAATCTTTTACATTGTAATCCTTTTATTTTAAATATTTGGCATGTTTGTGTGCTGCTGTGTGTCCCTGTGTGTTTAATAAACAGAGTGTACGTGCGGTGTGGACCCGCCTATAGGCGCACATTACTAACTCGCTCATTAAATAACAAAAAAAATATTTCTGTTGCCTCAAAATAGCAACGCGCCAACAATGCGCCATAACACACCTCGTTTTCAGACCAGCATGCCCATGGGCGCACAAATGGGCGCAAATGCATTTGCTATTTTAACAACGTGGTGTAGGACGTGAAAATGATAACTGCGTCGGACTGAAACTAGCAAAAAACACTTGCGTCGCGCTTGGCGCTGCATTGCACCGGGTTTATTAGACAAGTGAGCAACTGTTAACTTTATCGACAGAAAACCAACTTTTTTTAATGTTTTCATCATTTATTTTGCTACTTTTTTTACACTTTTCAAATAGAGAAGGATAAACGAGAATATCAGAATGTTCCTGTGATGTATTGTACATCCATTGTTGGAGGATAAATAAACTATAAGTTTGAAAATTGTGTTTTAAGATAATTTATTTTCTGATAAGAGTCTACAGGGCCAAAAGTGCCCATAGTTGAAGAAACACCCCTACATTTGCATTGCATTTATGTTCTAAGGAGATCTACAAATTAAATTCCAATTCGGCACACAAATCACTCTCAGCTTGCAGAAACACATTCTAAGCGCTTGCATGGTTAGTATTTCCAATCAAAATGCATTGGCACAATTTACAAACACTGGCAAGCTAAAAAGGTGAAGTAGTTCATTTAATGATTAAAGCCCCCAATCAAACATATGTTACACTACAATCACTCTGCAGTGAACCAAAGCTGAGCAACGCAACACAAACATCCTTGACAACGTTTTTTTTTTTACCAAACAGATTTCCACACGCCGTCTCTCATTCAAATAATATTCTGCATTCAAAAAAGCCCATGGGAATGTGATTATTTCATTAGATTTGAAGGCTAAAAAAAAAGCCTCTTTTGATCTTTTTTTTCTTTCTGACTGGCATATGGGACATCCTGGAATGAATTCAGCCCTTGTTGAGTTTTCACGAACCCATATTCACAAGTAGGCTACTTTATATAATTTTCTTTCTAGTCCATAATAGCTTGTTGTAGTCCAAATTGAATGTGATATGGGATGATGTACAGGAAGTAAATGGTAAGAGAATACATCTTTCTACTGAATTGTCCTCGCGGGCTGCAAACAAACAAAAAACAAATGCAGCACGAACAAATTACTCTTTGAGTCAGTTCTTTTAGTGAATCGGATATACAGCGCAACAAGTGATTCGCGAACAAATTACTTATGGTCCGGATTTCTTGGCCCAAGCAAAATCACGAGGTACAGTCTGACTAGTCCTACTGAATGACGTCTTTTTTTGCTACCAGCAATACCAATGGTCAATAAAAAATAAAAAATAAATATGGATACATTTTCAAATGTAATGAAAACTAATATGGTATGTGTTTTGATTTTTGCTTTAGATGCATGTGGTCAAAAGAGGGTTAAAAACCTGAAACGTTTAATCATATTAGTGGATTTTTAGACCTTATGCACCAAAGAAATAAGATCGATATGTCCTGCGCTGTCTTCCTGTTTCAGTGGAAATTACATCAACGCATTAAATAATGCTGCGCATTTCAAGGCACTTCAGTGGGCCTTTTAAGAGAAGGCAGAGAAGGGAATGTTGCAACAGGTATAGGACTGATTTACGGCATTACCACCACCTGCAAATGTAGTATTTAATAATAGGCATTGAGTAATATTGAGTGACATTGTATATTGTCTGAAGAAAATAAACAATATCGATGTTTTCTTTCTGTGGCTTTCAGGTTTTACAATTTGTAATAAGACTTGAATAAGTGTCCTTGTGTGGGTGATATGGGAATGAGAAAATTGTGATGCAACCGTTTGTATTCTGCCAATTCGACTTTCTCCCACATCTGTCATTGAAATAATTTCACATTTGTATTCCGTTACACATTGTTGATAGTGGTTATATGTGCTCCATGTTTCTGGTCATTTGTCAGCTAAATGAAGTCTTTCAGAGTAAGTGTAAGTAATATTATATTCTTGGGGAAAAATCAATCAATCACATTATGGGGACAGTTCTTCATGATGTGTGTTTATATATCCACCAGAGATCTTGCAATCTTCCCTCTTTCAATGACAAAATAATCATCTCTGAGTCTGAAGCATCTCCCTGTGTGTGTGTGTGTGTGTGTGTGTGTGTGTGTGTGTGTGTGTGTGTGTGTGTGTGTGTGTGTGTGTGTGTGTGTGTGTGTGTGTGTGTGTGCGTGCGTGCGTGCGTGCGTGCGTGCGTGCGTGTGTGTGTGTGTGTGTGTGTGTCTGTGTGTGTGTGTGTGTGTGTGTGTGTGTGTGTGTGTGTGTGTCTGTGTGTGTGTGTGTGTGTGTCTGTGTGTGCCTGTGTGTATGTGTATGTGTCTGTGTGCTTGTATTGCCTTACACTGGATCAGTCCTTATCACCACCAATCTCACATCAGTGCCAGATGCCTGACCGTGGTCAAAACGTCATAACAGCACTCCTGAGGGTCGTCCATCTCCAAGCTGTGGAGAAGTGTGTTTTCTGTCGCCCTCAACTCTGTGTGTGTGTAACCACGGTGATGAACTCTGATGCCTCCGCTGGGAGTTTAGAGTGAAGAAACCTTGAGGTGTTATTCCTCAGCTCTCACAGGAGGTGTGTCTTTGCTTGTGTTTAAAAAGGTGTTATTCTTTCGTTCGTTGGGGAGTTGCTAAACTTTGTTCCTGAACCATGATTTAAACCTTTGTAATCTTCCGTAATTACAGAAAAATGTGTGCACTGTCTCAGCTGGAGATGTGTGGTACTGTGTTTCTTAATCTGAACAACTTGTGGTCAAAGGGAGATATGTTGAACAGGGTGGAGTGTGATGACGAGATGTATTTAAATCCCATCACTCCTGATGACGACTAATAGCATATTATATATGTATATGAAGAGTTCAGACGCAAAAGCCTCTAAGTGCCATCTGAAATTTTCTTCTAGAATGATCATTTTTATCAAGCTCATATATTTAAGTTCAGTCATTTGACTTAAATGACAATTAATAGGTAATTTTCATTGCCATTTAAGTCAAATTACTGAACTTAAATATACGAGCTTGATAAAAATGATCATTCTAGAAGAACATTTCAGATGGCACTTAGAGGCTTTGCATCTGAACTATATATATATATATATATATAAAGTGTGTGCGTGTGCGTGTGCGTGTGCGTGTGCGTGTGTGTGTGTGCGTGTGTGTGTGTGTGCGTGTGCGTGTGCGTGCGTGTGCGTGTGCGTGCGTGTGCGTGTGTGTGTGTGTGTGTGTGTGTGTGTGTGTGTGTGTGTGTGTGTGTGTGTGTATACTGTGCATCTCCCTGCTGTTAATCGTATATTGATTAAAATAATGGGTTACACTTTATTTTGATAGTCCACTTGACATTCTACTAACTATAAGTAACTTTTCAACATGTCAACTAACTCTCATTAAAGTATTAGTAGACTGTAGCAGTAGACTGGTAGGTTATGGTAAGGTGTTAGGGTTCGGGTCAGAATAAGGTGACTTGTAGTTGCCAAGTTACTTATAGTCGGACCAACAAAATAAAGTGTTAGCAAATATTAAGCAGACAGTCTACTAATACTCTAATGACAGTTAGTTGACATGATGCTGCAAAGTTACTTATAGTTAGTAGAATGTCTAAAGTGGACAATCGAAATAAAGTGTCACCAAATATTGATTGTGAGGTCAGTTACAGTCGTGACTCAGTCAGTACACCTGTTGCACCTCATCACGGTCACACATAAACACCCATACACACATACATTCACACATACATGTCAACCACTATGGTGTGTTACGGCCCAACTGCCTTGCTACATTGAATTTACCTACGGTAATACTTCATCTTCGATTCTTCACCTTCCTCAGCCCCGAGCCTAATATTCAGCCCATCGCCAACCTGCCCAGCAAGATACCTTTCACAAGACTGTTTCTCAAGATGATGTTTTATTAACAAAGTTTGGGAGAAGCACTTCAGATAATTAATCGAATCGTTATGGGAGGAGCTCATCTAGTCAACTCAATTAACATCAAGATACAGCAGTTTTTACCACTGTTCTATGACAGTTTCCCAGCATCCCTCCACCACCCCATCTCCTCACTTAGTTCTATCCCAAACCTGGGATAGGGGAGTACTCTGGGTTCAGGCCAAATTCCGAGCTCGGAGCCCTCCCCTCGGACAGCATGCCAAATACGCATATCCTTTACTCTATCTAATTATATGTAAGTGTGAACTCGTGAATTAAGTTTCTATGCTCAGTTGTCTCTGATCGACTCTCCTGCTCAGTTTGTTTTTGAACTTCGCTATCAAATAAACCTGTTGCATTATCCACGTGAGTCTTCTCTTCTGTTCCATGACAGAGGTGTTATTAATCACATTCATTTTTCATACTGTATGTACTATGTACACTACAGTTTAAATGTTTGGGATCTGTAAGATATATATATTTTTTAAAGATATATTTCGTTTTTGTGGAAACCATGACTTTTTCAGGATTCTTTGGTAAATAAAGAACCAAAGAATTTATATATATATATTTATTTTTTTGCAGTGAAGTCTTAACTGTAACTTTTGATCAATTTCATGCATCCTTGCTGAATGAAAATATTAAGTTATTTAAAAAAAAATATGACTGACACCAAATGTTTACATAGTGCCTTAAAATCTCGGCTGATTTCAAATGGTGGAGACAAATGTTTGGACCCTAATGGGACAGTTACATACCAGCATACTAACAAGCCAAACCATGACCTTTTGACTTGCAGAAATATTTCAAAGTCCTGTAATAAACATGAACAGGTGAATCTAAAATAATATTTTGATTACCGAAGAGCTACAGTACACGTCTATGGGCTCATTCATTATGATTTAATAGGGGTGTATTTTGCCTGTGTAGCTTTTTATTTATTTTCCATTTTATTTCACTGTTTGGCATTGAACACAGACCCAACAGCGGGATTCATTCTATCCTTCTCCTTTTCTTTCTTCTCTTCTGCCTATTAATATCATTACAGCAGCTCTGATCCACATAAACTTTTACATTTGGCTCTTTTAATAGCTGCCATTTCTTTTATCCTTTTACTTTGACGTTATTTTCCAGAAACTGTAATAATTGAAAACAAGAAAAAGAGCTAATTAATTAATAATTCTGCTGGGGAACCCTAAAAAAATGCCAATTGTTTTCATGTGACACTACAGAGAGGCCTGGGTGAGCCGTAAGCTATTCTTAAGTGTTTTCATTTTAAATTACAGATCCTGTGAATAGACGCCACGGCAAAGTGAACTGTGAATAGGCGGAGAACAGTAAGGACTCCAGCTCTGACCTGAGGGGAAAAGCAAAGCCGTGCCAAGAACAAAAAGAGTGCAGGATGACAGCGACTATGCTGAGCAATCCCACATGAAAAGCGCCAGCCTGCCTGCATGGAGGGAAAATGGATTGCCTCTGTAAGATCAAAACTCCAGTCTCCTGATGCAAGAGGTGATTTTGCATTTGCACGCTGAGTGTTAGGACCTCGTTAGTCCTCAGACAGATGTGTAAAAGTAGAACACATCGGGTTAATGCTCCAACGCTGATCACTCATGCCTGTAAAATACAGCGAAATGCTTTTGATAGAACTGATGCACTTGACTCAGCTTTACCATCGTCTTTGTAATGCTTCCTTTCCTCTAGTTTAAATCAGCCTCTTTCCACCCCCTGGTAGAATGATTGTGGCATTGAGTGTCTAAATTGCATCGTAATGAGAAAGCTGGAGGTGCAGTAGATCTCTGCATTCGCTTTGGTGGAATTATTTGGCCCCATCCTCAAAGGCAGGTTCACGTTTATGAGAGACTCTGGCACAGGCCTCTGGGGTCTAGTACAGGGACTGCTGTTGTTGTTTTGTAACAGTCTGACTTCTGAGAGAGAGAGAAAAGGACTCTGTGGAGCATGCAGAGTAGTTAATGTAAGCCATGTTTGGGTGATAGTTATTTGTTTATGAGTGTGACTGTTGGTAACCTAATATTAGTGTGATTCAATCCTAGAAAAATTAGCATGTTCATTAATTCTAAGGAGACAGGAAATCCTTTACATTACATCACTAAGATCTGCTGTCATCCTCCCTCGGGCTCAGCGGACATGTGTTTTTAACGTGCATTAGAACGGTGAGACATCTCTGAGGTTTGAGAGTGCTGTGTTATGGGCGTTTGTGTGTGTGTGCCTATGATGTGTTTCGGAAGATGGTGTAAGCTTGTAAACAGCGAGTAATGGTCAAAAACAAGAGGCATTGTACAACAGCGTGTCATACACTTGCACTTTCAAATTAAGTGTGTTATCATGCACGTTAAAAGTTAGATTTAAGTCAGACTAAAGCAATTAATCGTCTTTTTATAAATGTGAATGCTTTAGCCCTACTGAAATCAGTCCTGTTTTAGTCGAAAAAACGGAGATACCACGTAAGATTTATGCCACACATTATTTTTCAATAGAAATATAGAAAATTAGTCTGTCATGCTCACACTCTCAAACTACATAAACTTTAAAAGTTTGATTTCAGTCCAGCTAAAGCAATTAATAGTTTTAGTCCGACCGAAATCGGTCTGGTTTTGGACGTAAAAAAAAAACTGACATCTCTCATCCGATTTATGTCCGACATTTTATTTTTCAATAGAAATGTCAGAAAATTCGTTTGTAAACTCCAAAACTAAACAGTTCATTCATTTGACATGTTGACATATAAAAACAACATTCAAGGTCATAAGAGGTTCTGACCTTCTGCTAAACTTCTCATGTAAAACGATAACAGCATCTGTGATGCTTTGCTGTTCAAAATATTTCAACAATCAATTTGCCAAATCCACAAGCAGTAGAGCCAGGCAGTTCTCACTACACTTCCCAAAACCACAGGAACAAGCAGGTCCCTGGACTGCTCTGCATCTCTTGTCCTGACATCTCTATCCCACCCAGGCCTCCGACCAAAGCCCAAGCGGTTACGGCAACTCTGCGCTCTCTTCTGCTGGTGGAGTGAGGAAAATAACAGTTTAGAATCGCCCACAGATCTCCGGGGAGTGACCAAATCCATGGATATCCAGATCCTAAACCAGAGAATGTGGGTGAAGAGGTCGTGAAATGCCTCAATAGAGTTGTTTTAAGCTCTTGGAAAATTCACATAATCTCTTTGCTCACCTTGTAAAACCAGGTTTGGCACCTCAGTGCTAATGAGAAGCGACGTTTTTGTTGTGTCAAATTGAAGCTGGATGCGTATAGGAGAGAAAAGAGTTTATGTAGAGATTAGAATTGATCCTTTAAGTGCAGCTGTCTGAACAGAGGTGCTTTATCACTATTGAAGCTGGCTGGCGCTAATGCTACATCCATTATCTTTCAGTAAAAGTGTAAAGACTCCAGGTCTGTCTGACAAAAGCCTGACTCTAAGTTACTCAACACGTGAGATTTTCTTCTTTAGAACTGCACCTGAGGAGGAAGGTCTTATTTGAACATTTCTTATTTTACAACTGGACATTTAAGGGCAAGATATGGAGAAGAGAGGGAAATAAGATCAGGAAATGTTTGAGTCAGATTCATATTGTCCATATGAGCAGCATGGCTCGCTGTGGGTTAACACCGCTAAGCTAAAGCTCTGGCTTTTAATAAAGATGTGTTTTGAAGATGTGATGTTGTGTTTTGTCTCTGCAATTTTTTTTTACTATTAATGCACACATGCATCAGACAGACACCTTTGGCCATTGAGTCTCATCTTGCTATTTTTAGCATCTTGCGCCATGACTGCCACATTTTTAAGATGCCATGTTCAAGTTCATGTTTTTCAACATTGTATATTGTTGATGTAAGAAATACAGTAATAAAGTAATCAAATGTGAAATAACACTGGATAGTCTTCATTGAAAAAATTTAAAACAGATTGAAGCTTAAAATTAAAGTTACATAATTTATTCAGTAAAGAGCAAATTTTGACTTTCTCTTTTTCTTTTGTTCTCTGATAGACAGAATGACAGACAGCAGGTTTATTAGGCTGCTGTCACTTTAAGAGCTTATGCACAGATCCAATATACTGTTCCACAAAATGTGTTTTCTTTCTCACAAATGTACTGTATGTTCCAAAATTGACTGTGTTTACCTAAATGCTTGCCAAGACGGCATTTTGACTTAATGTTGTGTGTATTTGACTATTTAAGCGCAATAAACCACGAAAAAGAACACAATTTGGTACTCGCGAGCTGTTTGAGAGGCCAAGGCAAAAAAAAACGTTTAAGTTTAAGGTTTTCATCTAATATTTATATTTTAACAATAACAACACTATTCTGCTTTTAGAACTGTTCTGACATTTCTGGAGCTTGACAAAACCTGATCACCATACATTAAAATGGCATTGTCCTTTAAAAACAAGCATGATCTCATGCTCCTTTCTTCAGAGAAGACCAATAGTCTAGAGTGCTGCCACTAAGACAGGATTCACTGCGGGGGGTTCAGAGGACAGCCATGAGTCACTGTAATCAACACACAACAGACTCTGCCATGATGTCACCTTAGTTCAAGGACGATATGAGAGGCGCTGATGCTCTTATTATTTGGGTTGTTATGGCGAGAAAGCGATAAACAGAGATAATTAAGGTGTGTTGTCGTTCCAAACCAATGTAACTTTTTTTTCTGTGGAGGAGAAATGTTAAAGTTAAAGCAATTACAAATTTTGACTGAAGCCACAGATGCAAAAGCACCATAAAAGTAGTAGAAAAGTAACGTGAAAGTAATGCATACAGCTTGTGCACTATATTTCAAGTATTCAAGTCAATAGCTTAACGTAAGAAACAGATAATTGAATCAGTGAGTTAAACTTGACTTGATCATTCAACGTTCACCCCAAAATGAAAATTCTGTCATCATTTACTAACCCTGATTTTGTTCCAGACCAGTTTGATTTTGTTTCTTCTGTTGAACACAAAAAGAGATATTTTAAAGAATGTTGGTAACCAAACCAACTGTTTTGGTGACCATTAACTTTCATTATATGGACAATAAAATATATACATTTTATGTTCCACAGAAGAAATTAAATGAGGGTGAGTAAATGATGGCAGAAGTTTAGATTCTGGGTGAAATCTGATTGAAAAGAAAGATTAATTCACGAATCGGAGATTCCATGAACTCTAATGAATGTTTAAAGATGGATGTCAAGACTTTCAGTGAAGATTTTCAGTTTGTTCTACACACAAAACAATCATATGGCTTTAAGATGAAGTCACGTGGACTATACTGTTATGATACTTTTATGGAGTTTTGTGTCCTTTTTCAAGCTTGGAAGTCTCGATACATTACATTATTTGCGTGGAAAGAAGTGTTTAAAAATTGTAGTTGCATGGAAAAAAATCGGGTTTGGAACGACATTATTTGGTTGAACTGTTCCTTTAAAATGCTATAGGCTAGTTAAAAGAAAAGCAGATATGTAAAACAAAAGTCTCTTTGAAAAGTGTATATTGGCTGCAGCTGCTTGGAGACAGAATGGTTTAGTAACACACACGCACTATATACAGATCCAATGCCGTCAATATGTGCTTACTTTGTATGTGAATGATCATTTTAAACACGAACAGAACAAGTAAATCAAAAGCAAGTTAGACGTTTTCCTCTACTCTGTTGACCATCATGTGTCCACTTCTCCTAAAAATTCTTTTGGGAAGTCCCTCAACAGAGACGGCACAAGAGAGAGGAAAGATTGGATCACTAAACGAGTGTGGTACTTCCCCATCTCTCTCGCTCTATATATATATATAACTGTAAATGTGTGCAGCTGTGCTTGGATGGGAAACAGCAGTATTCTGAGGAATGGAGAGATGAAGGGAAGACACATGTTAGAGTAATCTCTTCGTCTCTCTCTGTGAGTTACGAGCTCTCTTTCTTTCGTTCGTTCTCTCTTTCTTGCATTGAAGTCACAAAAATGGGAGGGTTTCTTGAGGTGAGACAGAAGAAATATGAATTCAACATCCTTCAGAGCCTTTTGGAAGGAATCAAATTTATTTATGCTTGTTACTTCCAAAATAGCATGTGATTATTATTACTATCCTTCATCTGAAGCTGTTTTGAGTGCTACTTTTAAACATCTCTGGCATTGTAGCTCGAATCCTCAACTGAGAGAAAGAAAGTGATGTTCATTCATGACATCACATCAGACATATAAATAACCTGCTTGCTGTGAAAGTATTTCTGCCGGTTTAATGTTTTTGGACACCCCTCATTTCTGCCTTCATAAAAAAGAGAGTGAGGAGGGGCAAGGGTGCTTTCACTCGCCTCTTACATCTTACAGTTAGCTCATGGTCTGCCATGTTTGATCACATCCTGGCAGGTCGTAGCGCTAAGCATGTTGCTCGCAGGTGTTTCGCATTTTTACGCGCAGTGTTGCATTTATGGCTCTCTAAGACATCTCCCTCACTCCCTCTGTCTGCCTCTCAGTGGTTTTAGTGGAAATGGATGTGTCATATAGTGATGGGCATATGGATGTTCTTCTGAGGCCTGAGCAATATCCCAGCGCCACCTAGTGGATAAAATCAAAAAATCATTCCAGGAAGATTAGATGAGGGTTAGATCTATAGATATAATGTGAGTGTGAGATACAGTTCGTATGAGTCGTCATTAAAACATCTCTTCATCTTCTTCTGTCCTGCAGTACCATCTCATCCCAGCCTGGTATTAATTACAGTCTATAGCTATTATTAAATCAGAAGAAAGGAGCAGGCCAAGTTATTCTACTCAAGTTGCCCAATGATCAATAGCATTTTGAGGTATTAAATGTCTTGATTTGATACACATGTCCAAATCAGACTGAGAGACTGTGGTAAATCACTTATGCCAGTTGGTCAGTTCTGTTCAGAGTAAGTCGAACGCTTCAATTGGGTTTCAATTCATCTAATGTCGTGTGACAGTTTGTCATCTTTTCCAAAGCATGCTTAGCGGATTCGATCGGAATTCCAAATGGCTCGGATTGAATGACAGCTGATTTGTAACCCTGCCAGAGCTTTGCATGTGTGTCAGTTGTTTGATGGGATAGTTATTTGATATGGGTGGTATTTTTTTTTTTCTGCTGGTATGACTTGGGCTGCTCCGTAAATTATTTTTGAATAATCCTTTTATCTTAAATACATTAATAAGTAATGTACAAAGTAGATAATCAAATTAATCAAAATATCATTAAAATAATCATTTGGAAAATTGAAGAAAAAAAAATATCAATCTATCTTTAATGTAATGTATATAGTTGGCTTGGGGAAGAAAAGTCAGTCAGTCTCCAGAATTTAAGGAGGCATAAAAAATCCAAACACCCATGGGGTGCAGCCAATGTTCAACATGCCCAAAAGATTTCATCCAACAGTAGCAACGAGAGGGAAAATACCCTGTTATTTCCAAATGCAGCAATGAGCGTGACGAATGGTCCATTTTCCACAAGCAGAGCTGAAGAGAGAGAGAGAAAGAGTGCATTTGGACCAGGGTCTTTGCTTTTTCTCTGCATGGGCTCTCAGCGGGTGGTGACACAGGTAAACCCCAAGTCATCTCTTCACAGTAAACCTCATTTATAATTTTATTTCCAGTAAACGCATTTCCTGTCATTTCTGCAGAACTTTCTGCTGTGCTTATTTGAGTTCCACATTAGTAACTAATGTTTGTTTTTTCCCCACAAAAAATCAATAGTGAACGGAGATTGAATTCTTAACAGATAGGAAATATGTTGTTGATTGACTGGGTATAAGGTTGCATATTGAATATGTCTTATTTGGTGAAAATATGTTATGATTTGAGTGTATGACCCTATGGAAACAGTGGAATAGAAAGCAAATCCAGTGTGTCAGGACTCCAGCTGGACCTCTCCATTTCTTCTCAAGGATGTTTATCTAATTAACATCCTCACAGCATTGTTCTCAAATTCTTGATTAGACTGTTGCAGATGAGGCCTAAGAGAGATCATCTTCAGCTCTGTGGCTGATTCATTCTTCCCCTACTTAAAAGTGAGGAGTGTTGTAACACATGGCGAATTGTAACACCATCATTTAAACCCATTAGAAATGAGCTACAGGTGTGAAATCACAAACATGAACAACCTCCTGAGGTGATTTTTGAGGTAAGGCAATTCCACGGCTGAATTATAATTTGATTTGCGATCATGTAAAAGGATGTTAAATGAAAGAACTGGTATAAATGAATCCAAGGGTTGTTTTTGCTTCATTTGATAAAACATCGAACAGGTTTTTCATCTTCATCAAAAAAAAAAAACAAAAAAAACAGTATCATGTATAACCAATGGAAGCCTGTGTGTTATGTATTTCTTAACAATTATTTTTGTTGTTTTTAATTAAGTTTCCACTATACCATTCAGAAGTTTGGGGGTAGGTAAGATTTTTTAATGTTTTTGAAAGATGTCTTTCGTTCACCAAGAATGCATGTATTTGATCAAAAATTTTTTAAAAAATACCGTAATTTTTTTTATATTGTGAATATTATTACAATTTAAAATAACTGTTTTCTATTTTAATCTATTTTAAAATATAATTTATTCCTGTGACGCCAAAGCTGAACTTGATTTCAATAAATATTTTTTAGTATATCATCAATGTTTAAAAAATGGTGTTGCTTAATATTTTTGTGGAAACTGATTTTTATCAGGATTCTTTGAATAGAAAGTTAAAAAGAACATTATCTGAAAAGAGAAATCGTTTGTAACCTTATAAATGTCTTTACTGTCATTTTTGATCAATTTAATGCATCCTTGGTGAATAAAAGTAAAAAAAAAAAAATTTAAATGGAAGTGGGGAGGTGATGCAGGAAAAGTCCTTCAACAAATTTTTTTCAACTCATTCCGTAGTGAGGTAGATTTGAACAATACATTTGACATAAATTTAAGTTTAAGCAGATCAATTTGAGAATCAGCATTTGAGAGAAATGAGAAACCACTGAGTTACAGACACTGGAAAATATGCTACTCTCATATCTGAAGCTGGGACATATGCAGCAGATACCCATCTATAAAAACTCTTTACAAGGGGAACAGCACACCTTGCTTTAATTTTCAGTTTGCACCTGTTCATTAATATGGCTGCCTTTCTCTCTCTTTTAAATGATTCTTCTATCCCACTCTTTTTTTCTCTCTCTTTCAGACAAAGACTCCTGCAGCTTTAACACCTTCTGTGGCTCTTCAGGAGAACCAGGTGCGTCTGTGTTGAGGAGAGCTGGCACCACTGGGCGGGTGATTTAGGGAGCCGAGCAGCACTCCGGCACGGCCCAGAGGTGGAAGATATACGTGAGATTGGTGTTAACAGCACTAAACAGCCTATGAGTCAGATCATGGTGTGTGGAGTTTAATAAGATGTGCATCTGCAGTTGATTAAAGGTGGATTCCATTAGATAGAGATGTGTGTGTGTGTGTGTGTGTGTGTGTGTGTGTGTGTGTGTGTGTGTGTGTGTGTGTGTGTGTGTGTGTGTGTGTGTGTGTGTGTGTGTGTGTGTGTGTGTGTGTGTGTGTGTGTGTGTGTGTGTGTGTGTGTGTGTGTGTGTGTGTGTGTGTGTGTGTGTGTGTGTGTGTGTGTGTGTGTGTGTGTGTGTGTGTGTTGCAATAAGGAGAGATTTGTGGCTAATAATAATCAGTTACAATGGAAACTTCAGTCTCACTGCTGTTGTTTAACAGGAGGTATTTTGTACCCCTGCACCTGCTGGCTGAAAGGTAAACATTGCATTTTCCATTGTGTATTTTTATTTAAGAGTCTAAATCTGCCCTTCCCTTAGCGAGTCTACACAGGATATCAGGCTATAAGCAAATGATGTGATTCACCACTTACCTATTTAAAATGATGACTGCGATCCAGACAGCCTAAAGCTGAGGAATGAATTAACTGTTTGAAGTTGGCTGATTCTTACATTTGCATTAATGTCAATCAATTAAAAAATTGCTTTCTAGCTGTCCAACATGACAAGCTCTCATGTTCAAAAACACCGCGGAATGGAAAAGAACGGAGGGTCTCTAAATGAGTTTTTAAAAGTTAACCGCTTCACTAAGAACGGGGTTTAGTGATGGATCGGTCATGAACGATTCATTAATATGACTCGGGAACATCGAGTTGTCTCTGAGAGTAATTCGTTCATTTTGTGTTGAGCGCATATGCGCAACACCCTATAGGTTCTGTACAGGAAACAGAAATGATTAGTTCATCTCTCAAGTCTTCGGGTTCGGGTCCGAGTCGTTCGTTCATCCCGTGACAGCCCCATAGAGGCTATACTGTCTGTACCGGAAAGAGAAATGATTGGTTCACCTCTCAAATCTTTGGATCTGACTCTTTTAAGTCATTCGTTCTTTTGTCACCTGACGTAACAGCATATTGAGTGGTGCTGGTGCAGGTATGACGTCACTTTGTTGGCCAACCGGTAGTTAGCATCACACTTCCCTCGAGAAAAACCCAATAGGATTTTCCCATTGGCATTTGGATTATCCCTAAAAATAAGCTCTGTGATCAACAAACGTTTATGATAATTGCATTTTTTGTCCATCAAAATAATGATCACAGATGAACACAACTTTTAAGAATTTGTAAGCCTAAATGCAGTCACCAGAAGTAAAAAGCTAAAGGTGGGCTATAATAGAACTACTACACCACGGTCCCACGAAATTCAACGTCACCACCACTAAGCTTTTTTAGATGAAAATTCAGTTTTTATCTAAAAACATTTTCTCATAACATTTTAGGTAGAATAGTTTATAAGAGCACAATTATGAGCATAACGAGGCTGTAAAAGCAGACTGAGCTTACCTTTTCGGTGTGATGAAGTTTACTCTCCGCGACAACCTTCCCATTTAGCCTCTTGTTAGCAACCACATTTTTCAAGACACGTAACAGTTTCAACAAATCACGAGTGGGGTAATATTGATGTATAATGTCGTAGAATAAAGTGTTTTGAGCTTGTGTTCTCCACAGACCTTATTTCAGCCATTTAACCAAAACCCCATTAAAAAAAAACATTGACTTCGGGGCAATGGAACCGTAAGTGCTAAAATGCTAGCTCGTTTCTGCGTTTTGGCTTACAAAGTGATGTCATACCTGAACCCCTATTGGATACAGACATTAGTCAATAATTCCCAAAATTCCTTACAAACAAGGGTGTAGTCTGTTTTTTAAACTCTTACAGCATGATGCATTTCTGGTCTCAAATTGTAGCTTTTTTTATTTCTTACAATCTATCATTTTTTGAATTTCTGTCATGATGGTTCTTTTCCATAACATTGAATGCGTTAATAAAGAGTAGGTAATGCTTTAAACTTTATCCATATGATGGGGAAAATCACTTTGATAAAGCAAAGATACCTACATATAATATCATACATATAATAACATACTGCATGTTGATACAGTTACTTAACAAAAGACCGAACGACTCAAACTCGAGAGGTGAACTAATCAATTCTGTATCCAGTACCTACTGGATAGCTTAGTTTATGGGGATGTCAAGAGATGAACGAACGGCTTAGATCAGGAGGCGAGGTAAACTAACAGACTGCATAGCCTGAAGACCCAGATAAGCAATGAATTATCGTTTCTGTTTCTCATAATTTGTCCTTGTCCTTGCATTGCAATTCTTTTCTTATTCTAAATGTGATCAACATTTGATTTGTTTGCGGAATTTGGCTATTAACATGTAACATTTTAATCCTATATTCTGCTGAAATGAATGAAATGACTTGAAAAAAGATTTGTTCATTTTGATGAACGAGATTCAAAGATCCGAGTCAGTAAAATGATCCGAACTTCCCATTACTAGTTTGCGTTTTCCACCGTGCTACTAGTTGTATGAACTTGACAAACATCTTGCTGCTTTTTTAGCATCTCATTTTTAGTTTATAGTATGGTTGGTACAGAGCCCCTAAAGGGACATGGTGATGGAAAAAAACATGAGATGGGAGGAAAATATTTGGGTCCGTCAGTAGTCAGGGCACTGATCAGAGAGTCGGACATTGTAAGGACGTCTCAGTCGCAAAATCCTTCCAGTGTACTGAAATGTTCACTCCCTAAAAAGTCCCTTAATGCGCTGTGAAAACCAGAGAGCATCGATGCTCACTATGTTCTCTTAACGGAAGTTTTGAAATGCGAAACAAAAAATCACACAAACAAGCCAACCCACCACACATAATTGATGTTTTAAAAAACAACTTTATTTTATTATATTTCAGCATAAATATACATCACTAGAGAGGTACTGACCTAGCTAACATTTATAATGAATTTACGGCTAAAATGTTGCAGATAGATGTAACAATCAATGTATTTATCATAATGTACTTTAAATAACATTAAAAAAAAATCAATGTCAGAAAAATACTAGTTCCTTTTCGTGGTCACTGCGAGTTACATTGTGAATACGAATGGGGTTTTGCTTAGAAAGCCTCTCACCTTTGAGAATACAAAACGAGCCAATGGTAAGAAATGGGTCTGCAGAATTTGCATAGCGTAACTCCGCCCCACCTCGTGGGTATATAAGGAAGTACGCTGGCAACATGCAGTTATGTGTTCGCTTCAGAGCCAAGAGTTTTCTTCACTCCCACAAGCCATTCTGAATTATCTTCACTCTACGAGACGAGCGGCTCTCCATTGTGTTGGTGCAATGGCGCATTCCAGCGAGATCACTTTGCCTGCTGCTGATCTGTGCAGTGATCTGCCGACAGGGTGTGTGCTTCTCCCTGGGCGCTTCAGCACTCTGCTGAGCTTTACCTCTCTCTAAAAGAGCTGCATGTGGCACGTCTTTTTCAAGACGGCTCTCCCTTGTGTTTTCTGAATGTGGGCGCGTGATCCATCTGCCTAACGGTCACGAGCGCTGTTCGGTGTGTTGGGCTTAATCACGCTCGGCAGCGCTCGTGGATGAGTCATGTTTTCATTGCGGGAACATGACCATCGCGATGTTTAGATCGAGTGATCTCCGTGTGGGTAGAGTCCCCTCTACCACACCCCAATCTATCTCTTCCTCGAGAGGGGATACTTTGGCTGGTGGCCAGGGTGATCTGAGGGTTACAGTGTGGCATAATAATAATAATAATAATAAATTTTATTTATAACGCACTTTTCATTCCGAAGAATCTCAAAGTGCTACAAAAAAGAACAACAATAATAACTACAGAATACTAAAAACCATAAAAACAATAAAACAATCAGCACATAAAAGCCTTTCTAAATAAAAAAGTCTTCAGTTCTGCCTTGAAAGTGTCCAAGCTCTGTACTTCTCTCAGCTCACTCGGGAGCTGGTTCCAAAGCCGCGGTGCAGCTGAACAGAAAGCTCGGTCCCCCATAGTACGAAGTCTAGTGGTCGGGACCTGAAGAAGTAGGTGGCCTGATGATCTGAGAGTGCGGGAAGAGGATTTCAAGGTGATGAGTTCTTGTAGATAAGGTGGTGCATGTCCAGTAATACATTTGTGTGTGTACAGCAGAATTTTAAAGTCGATCTGGAATGAAACAGGGAGCCAGTGGAGTGAGTGTAAGATGGGAGTTATGTGATCAAATTTTCGGACTCTCATGAGGACTCTGGCAGCGCTATTTTGGATGTATTGTAGCTTCTGCATGTTTCTGACAGAAGTCCCAATGAAGAGTCCGTTGCAATAATCGAACCGTTATATTAACCGACAAGTCTTCCTCGGGCCAAGCCTCCCTCCACATCGCAAACCGTGGAGCTTCCTTGTGTGCCAGGTTCCTCTCGGGGACCCAGTGTTTTCATTCGGGGTTCCGGCGGATGATGTCATGTCACTCACAGCATCACAAGGCGGGCTTGATTCCTCTGGAAATGAGGATTTGACTGCTTTGCCTACCTCGGGAGTGTTGCACTACCAGCACTCGCCCCCAATGCCTTTCTTCCCGGACATGCATCAGGACACCACGGGTCCGTTGACTTATCGCGGCCCGCGGGCGTGCCCTTGTCTGTATGTTCTCTGCCACTGTCGTGGGACCCGGGGGCAGGTGCCTGGAATTCGCGCCGGCCTACTCTCACGTGATCCTGAGACCCCGGCCTGGATATGTGCCCAAGGTTCCCACCACTCTGTTTAGAGATCAGGTGGTGAACCTGCAAGCGCTGCCCTTGGAGGAGGCAGACCCAGCCTTGGCACTGCTCTGTCCAGTATGCGCCTTCCGTGCCTACGTAGACAGAACGCAGTGTTTCAGGAACTCAGACCAGCTCTTTGTCTGTTATGGTGGGAAGCTGAAGGGAAAGATTCTCTCCATGCAAAGGTTATCTCACTGGACAGTGGACACCATTGCTTTGGCATATCAGCAGCAAGGTCGACCATGCCCCCTTGGTGTAAAGGCACACTCCACACGGAGTGTGGCTTCCTCTTGGGCTCTAACGCATGGCGCCCCGCTAACAGGCATCTGCAGAGCTGCACGCTGGGCAACACCTAACACATTCGCGAGATTCTACTATCTCTAAGTGAAGCCAGTATCCTCCCGTGTACTCGCTTCAACTAGCCGGTAACTAGGCTCTGCTCAGGTGTCTTCGCTTGCTTGCCATTCCACTCCTCGGACTGGATACATGCGATATTCTCCTCAGGTGAGCTTCCCCGAGAAGCCCTGAGTTCCTCCAGCAAAGTTGATGTCAACGCCAGAGTTATGCCTGCGGCAGCTTTCGCGTTGGCTAGGTGCCTCCATGTGCATGGTTCCCCCCTTGGGCAACTCCCACATGTGTATTTCCACTGTAAGACTCTCTCGAGCATGTGTCTTTCCCTTGGCAAGCCACCTTGCCACCCCTGGGGTTGAAAGATTCCACCCTGCAGGCTGGATACCCCAGTGTTCTTCCATATGCAGCCCACTCGCAGGTCATATGTGTATTCTGTAAGTCCTCCCTTCGGGCAGGCATTGTGTTGCATATTTCCACTGAGATATGCTTCCCAGTGTACCTTGGTATTCATGTGTTAAGTAGGAGTCCTTCGTCCATGCTAATCTCACGACAGGGAGCTTAGACTTATGTAGGGCACTGGAAGACAGCCGAGGTGGCGTGATTAGACTGGGAACCCCATTCGTCGTCACAACGTAAATCATGGTGACCGCGAAAGGAAACGTCTCGGTTACCTATGTAACCCTCGTTCCCTGAGTAGGGAACGGAGACGTTACGTCTCCCTGCCACTTCCGCTGTACCGCTGGAGTTCAGTCTCGGCTCCTCAGCGAGAAAACATAACTGCATGTTGCCAGCGTACTTCCTTATATACCCACGAGGTGGGGTGGAGTTAGGCTATGCAAATTCCGCAGACCCATGGCATTTTCTTGCCATTGGCTCGTTTTGTATTCTCGAAGGTTCTAATATCTAAGCGAAACCCCATTCGTCGTCACGACGTAACGTCTCCGTTCCCTACTCAGGGAATGAGGGTTACATATGCAACCGAGACGTTCTACTGTTGTTCTTCAATACAAATAGTGACATTGTACAATGAGGATGTTGTCATGTCACCATCACTGTCCTAATGTGTAGTGAGTCAGGATAATTACTGTGCTTACCAGTGGACGAATTTGTGCACACGACATACTGATTCACGAACTATAGGGAACTAAGGAGCTGATTGAGACGCACCCTTATTTTTCAATGCATTTGCGTTGAGACTAGAAAAAGCAGCACTGTGTTCTTTCTCGAGGGAAATTAATATAAAAGCATTTAAATATTATTTTGTCCCTTCCAATTTTATATAATTTCAATCACTAGAACTTCTGTGGGGTTTACCTGCACCGCTCTTACAGTACTAGCTGATATATACGTTACATTAACATAGAAAAACTATAAAAAACTGGAAGACAAAATTGCTTTCTGTGTGAACTGACCCTAAAATAGAATCTCTTTTTCCTACAATGAAGTCTTTTGGGATTTGCAGTGAGTCATTTTGTAATATGGCTCTGTTTGTTTATGCTAAGTATCAAAGAAACAATCCTATTTAATCCACTCTGAGATAAACACCTGTAGCCAAAAAGATTCTGCATTGTTAAGGCTGGTCCTGCTCAGCTCTGTATGATGTCCATCCGTATGCAAAGTTTATAAGTGACTATGTATATCCATAAAAAACAACAGCTGGGGAATGCTAACAAGAAATGGTCTAAGACAGTTGGTTGATGTCAGAAGACATTAATTAGGGCATAGCTGTGTTATTTTCTGTCTGATGCAGAACACACCACATTTTAAAAGGGGAAGATTTTTTTTGTTTTGTTTAGAGAAGTGCTGACCCATTTTCAGACGAACAGAAAGTACATTGTGTTTAATTGTTCGGCTTTGTTTGCGTTAGTTTATGTGAGAGAAACCTACAAACATCTGCCGGCCAAATGAGCTGGTGTTTCATCAGTCGAGTATGCTCTGTTCTGAGCACACTTTAAATGAGATGCTACACAACCACCGCTTGGGCACACATGTACAATTTTCTAAAACAGTGCTTATTATCAGTGTGAATGAGATTTACTGCCCATATGCTGTTGGAACAATTAAACTACAAGAAGTGATTTTTTTCAAATCTGTGTGGTAGAGGACTCATTGATACTCTTCAGAGGCTGCACTGAAAAACATTTTAATCAGTGTTCCATTAAAATATTAAAAAAATAAAATAAAATAAAAAAATATTTATTCACTTACTTTTTAATTATTTATTTATTTATTGCAGTATGTTTGGCCACTATAGTTACAACCATGCAATGTTTAAATGCCAGTAAAAATGATGATTGCATTTTCTGTGGATTGCCAGTTTTCAATAAGTCCAAACAGCCCTTAGCAGCACAAAGCCCACCTGTACAAGAGAAAGCTTCTCCTACCTGGCCAACAACGCTCCTCACGGTTATCCGCTATTCTGTTTCCCCTTAGCTTATCATATTGTGCCAGGTCTCTTCTGTGGTTAGGCCCTGGGCAGCAGTGTGTTCCCCAGCAGGGCCCGAACTAATTTATTAGCCCATAAAAGCCCGCGCAGCCTCCAGTAGAGCTTTGATATATTCATCACAATGTGCTGGCTTGTAAAAATACTCAACCCCCTGAGAGATTTCAGCACTTTGTTTACAAGGACCTGTTGCAGGAGGGGGCGGAGGGAAAAACAGAGGGATGAAAAAGACGAGAGGAGGACTGCAGAACAGGTGTTGCTGGAACAGGTAATGGCTTTCGGCTTTGAGAAATCTGAGTTTTGATGCTTCCCAAATCATTTTTACCGTCAGGCGTCTGGTCTAAAACCAGAACCTGCTGAGAAAGATAGCCTGGGTTTGATACAGACACCTTAGCTGTGTGAAGTCCAGTTCCTAGACCGGATTAATAAATCCCATTTGTTATTGACCCAGTCAGGAGACATAAAATTTCCTTGCCTTGAGACAAGAAGGCTGATGTTGGGCAGTAAATGTTACTTTCTTTCTTGAGACTACACACAAACATGCCAAACAGATGTATTAAATCTCCATATGTGGATCTGCAGTGTAATTCGCAGCATATAAGTAGAGCAGCTCAACACCACCACAGATTATTGCAGATGAAAGTTGCCTACAGCACTCGCATCGGCTGATTTTCAGAGGTTTGACTTGAGGTTAGAGTAGGTGACGCTATAGCAACCAATTTGAAAACACTACAAATGCACTGCAAATTAGAATTGACTTAAACAAGTCACCTTTGACCTTTAGGATAAGAACTGCCCTGTTTCTGTGGCTCTGACTCCACTAAGTTCTGCCCAATGATGATGGTTTTGGCATGACACGAGGAGCAGAATTGCTTCACCCCTCCCTGCAGATGTTAAGTGCCTTCACAGAACTGTACTTGCTCATGGCCCTTTATGTCCGGGGACATTAAAAGAGCGGGACCTAAATCTGGCCTGACATTACACAGGCAGTGGTGGGTACTGTATGTGTAGGCGATGTACTAAACCTCATGTGATTTTGGTGTACTTCGCCTTCCACCCACGCGGCCTTGACGAGGTCTCGCCTTTGCCGACAGTAGCTGAGCGTAATGGCAGCTCTTGGCACTGGAAGCTGCCTGATTTCGCCAGACAGCGCTGCTCCCTTCTCACTGCTGTGGTTTAGGTTTGGCTCATGGCATGTGGGGGATTTGAGACATTGGAAAGGCATTTCCCTGTGTGACCACAAAGACTTGCCCTCCTGTGTGAGAATGAGGCAGGTTCTGGCACCTAGGCTCCGCTAATGAAAGATTTAATTTCAGTTAAGGGCTATAGTAGGGTCACTCACTTTCCGTCTGACATAATGCAGATCTTGAACATGCTGTTGTTTTATTTGGTTACCTAGCTGTGTTGTCCCAACCACACAGGGAACGATTACAAAGGCTGAATCTTCCTACACTCGTAATTTCCGCTGTGTCTAATCGTCTCCACATCCACCATAAGGCCTGAATTATCCGATGTCTGAATCAGCTGCATTCTGCCACTTCGTTTGATTCGTTTGCGGCTATTTTTGCAGTCTCACACAAAATGAGAAGACTCTCTGCTTCCTCTCTGAGTTTCCCATGACTCCCACCTCAAGTTCACTGTCCATGTGTGAACACGTTTTTGATTCTCTGTTCGCTCGTTCTCTGCACCTTCACCCAAATAAACCCTCGGCGCAGATCCGAAGCCAAAGGAAATCTAGTCATATTTGAGATAGACCCATGATACATGATCCTCTCACAAATATTTTTTGGGTTACATCAGGACAAGCTCCAAGAAGTTTGTATTAATTTTGAAACTAAACAGAGCAGAAGGTATTGTGAAGGCTCTCACGTTAGCAGTAAGTATGCCGAGGGAGGAAAGGTCAGGCATAGTTGTAGCAAATCCTCATGCTAAAATGGCAAAGTCATAACCTCTATTCAGAACCTAAGGACTGTGGTCTGTTTTACGAGTGTGTGCTGTGTTCAAAAGCAGTTTGTTCCTGAGCTTTAATAGATTTAGTCTGTAGGCAGGGTCACTGGTTCCCTTGAGGGAGGTTATTGCCTTGTAAACTGTGTTAACATGTATGTTAATGTTACTGTATTTCAGTACAGGATATGAAGTCCCAAAAGTCCTGCAGCTGCTACATGAGACTCCATCTCAGACCTACAGCTTTTAATGATTTGTTTGGCACCATGCTGGAGCATAGTTAACGTTTTTATTATTATTAGAGATATTTCAAGAGTGATATCAGAAGTTAGGCCCATTTCTGGCAATGTGACAGTTAGCATTTTAACCAAAGTTTTGTCTCTACATGGTACATGTGTCTTGGTCAATGACATGACGCTTGTTTGTTTTCCTATAGACCCTTTTACTGTTTGTACACAATGATGACGTATGCGCACGCATATTGGCAACGGAAGTATGGCGAGAATCACCAGCATGTCAAGCTACGCAAGCGGATTAAACAACAGACGCAAGCATTTTTTATTATGTCCTCGCTCCAATCAACACGTTTAATCGCCTGCAGCCACTCTTCTGAAACGGCCGTGATCCTGTCGCAATAATATAAAACTTAAGCCCCTTGGTGGAATATCGATTAGTGCAACCGTAAACGAAACAACCAGACATTTTGATGCTGGGAAACCGTTTTGATAAACTTTCGGAGTTGCTAACACGATAGAGCCAGTGGAGAAAAACACCACTTCCGTTGCCAAAATGCGCGCGCAACTATTTGATCACGTGGGCTGTAAAAGGGTCTATACATTAATTTATACAAGAATAAATAAAAAATGCAATTAAGATAAATAGTGACAAGAAAACCTCTTAGATGAAGAGCATGTTATTTATTTCTGAATTAAATTGAATCTTGACATTTTTGTAAAGTAAAACAAATTTTGGGTGATACAGCCATCCTGATATCATAATGAAGAAAAAAAAAGTCAAATTAAAAGAAAGAAATTAAGTTTGATATTATCTCTGTTATTATTTCCTGAAATAATATTTTAACTCAATAGGTTTATTAATATTTGATTATTAATATTAACTTATCAAAGTAATAGTATATCAAAGTCATATCATAGAGAGGAGACAAGTCAAGTCACCCTTATTTATATAGCGCTTTATACAATACAAATTGTTTCAATGCAGTTTTACAGTGATAACAAGAAAATGATTAAATTATGCAAATAGTTCATTCGACTGTACAGCAGCTCTAAAAGAAAAGTACCATTGTTAAACTGTAGTCAGTTTAATGTTAATTCAGTTCTGTTGTAACGATCATCAATTAATAAATTAGTTATTTACTATAAAGCAGTTCTGCAGAAAACAGTGATGTCATCGTCCAGCTCAGTTCAATTCTTATTCAATAGTGTCAGTGCAGTCAAATCAATAATATTGTTGAATATTAAGGATCCCCAACTAAGCAAGACAAAAGAGACAGTGGCAAGGAACCCAAACTCCATCAGGTGACAACCTTGGGAGAAACCAGGCTCAGTCGGGGGGGGGGCAGTTCTTCTGTGCATCACAAGTCAGAAATCAGATGGTGAAAAAAATTTATATTATTAAAACGTAAATTAAAAACTTCTTAGTCATACACATTTTTGACTAAGATGTGTAAACTTCCACGTATGTGTGTATATATATATATATATATATATATATATATATATATATATATATATATATCAATCTTGGTTAAATGTTTTGACAACCTATGCAGCAGATGCACACCATATATCAAACTATAGCTTGTTAATTGACTTTGTTTAGACAAACGATAAGAAACAATCAACCAGATGCAATTAGCACATGGTCACATGAGGTCAGCCTTAGGAGGAGTTACAATCATTGTACCAAGAATTAAGGCTGCCGTAAACGTCGTTTAAGAGCATGGAGGAACCTTGGTGCTCCAGACGGCTTGATCGGCTGATAAGCGACCACAGATTGCAGCTGCTAGCAGTAGCTCTGGACTGATTTGCTGCTCGGTTAAGGGGCAAAGAAAAACACCAGCCCTGGCCTGCAAGTATGTTGGCTGTAAAATCTGGAGCATGTTTGCTTTACTGGTGCGAGCTCGGACACTGGTTCGCATTCCACTGACCCCCACTTCACTGTTTTCACAGGAAATAAACAGAGGCTTGTTGCGGCAGCGTTATCACTCCCGGTCTGTTTGGAGTGCAACCAAGAGCTACAAATCTGCAGAGCCGCCCAGTGGTGGGCGAGGGTGAAATAACTCATCAGGTAATGTGCACAGTCGTTTTCAAGGGGTGACTGAGTAAAGGTGGCTGTATTAAGTGTGAAGGGAATCAGGGCCAAGTGTGCAATCACCCTCTGATTAGACTGATCTGATTTTCCTCCACAAGTGGGGAAAAAAGCATTCTGCATTTCTGAAGCAGCATGTCATTCACCGAATGTGCAGAACTGCCTTCAAAACAGGCAAATCTAACATAGGAACGGTGGCGAGCATTTACCAAGTATGGTAAGAGCTCCGGTACAAGTTAATTTACATCTTTAAAGTCAGCATGAAATGGAAAAATTGTGAATGATTCATTCATGTTTAAGTTTGTTTTTTTGTTATTGTTTTTTACTTGTAATTTTTTATTAAAATGTCATAACTCCACTTTCCGGTGAAACAACAAAAATCTGCCAAGCTGAGATCAGCAAACTAGCTTTACTTACTTTAGGGCTTTTTTTCAGCAGAGACACAGGTTTTACGTCCTTATACCCTTATGCACTATTTTAAGGGGCAGCCATTTGTAATGTTGTAGTGGAAGTTACCATGTGTGCTCATTAAATCCCATAAAGCACTGCAATAATGAGTGTACGACCAAAGGAAAGGACCAATGTACTGAGGGTCTAGCCGAAGCTGGTGTCCACACTCCACAGTGTCTAAATTCACTCACTCGTTTTCATTCACTCCTTCAAGTGGACTTCGGTATATTAGTGAATAATAGGGAATAGTGAATGAGAGTATAGGTGGTGATTTCAGATACAGTCCTTGTTTTTCCACTGTTTCAGACAGGTATCATCATAGCGCTCACCTGAGTCTGGAATGTTCTCTGTTTGTGCCATATTTAGAGCTCTTTCTCTCTCCTTCAGTCTATCTTTCTCTGTTTTCCAGTTTCACTTTGGTATTTTGGAGGATTTTTGTGGTTAATCAAGTCAAGGAGATTTTGTTGTTGATTGTTTGGAGTTTTCGAGGTGTACGCTGCCGCTTGCCAACCCACAGTCGAATCAGCGTCCCTGGCCACATCACACACACACATACTGAGACTCTCTCATTAGGTCATTATAGTCCATGGCTCCCTGCACACTCACATTGATCTGTGTGTACACAGAGTTATGGGTCAGATTAGAGGAGAGCTGTACAGTAATATCAACCACCTCAGCTTTAACACTGTGGTAACCCAGCGAAGCTCATTAGTTCTGTCCCTTAAAGGCAGACCATTTGCATTTCAGTCTCAATGTGGGAACAATTTAGCCGTCTAATTGGACAGATCAACGAGGGTGCCGTCACCAGCTCTATAACTCCTCTCCCCTGCTTTTTTTTTTTTTTTTTTTTTTTGTATTCTGCCTTTCATTATCTCTGTTATTCAAACTCTGGATGATTTTAGCTGCAGCTTTGAAATATGTTAACTTCAGCAAAATGAATATCTAAACATTTTCTTGATTACCCTACAATGGACAAAGAGATATGCGCATGCCAACTGCTATCAGCAGAGCAACATTTCAGAAAGATAAGTCCTTGTATCTGGTTACCTTTCTAAATCATAAAGTAAACTATTTTCTGTTTGTATTTATGTAGACGGACTGGAGATGTTTTCGTAGCGGGATGGTTTGGCAACGGCGGGAATCCCAAGTGAGGGAGAAAGAAAAATGACGGGTAGCGGAGAGAGGAATGAAGTCTTATTTGGCTAGAGACTCACAACCACCCACCCACCCACACTCACCCAGAAGAACAAGGACCCAGTTGGCTGAAGTTTCTGATAAACCACTGCAGTGTGGGAAAGCTCATCACTCATCTTCAAATGGTTATCAGAAGAAGAAAAAGAACTGCATACACTGGGAGTCTGTTTCTGAAAAACTTCCAGTAGGAACCTGTGCTTGCACTTAACATGCATTACACTGCCAATCAAAGGTTTGGGGTCAATAAGATTTTTTTTTTAAGCAACACAACTTTTTTCAACATTGATCATATTAAGAAATGATACTTGAGCACCAAATCAGCATATTAGAATGATTTCTGAAGAATCATGATTCATGTGACATTGAAGACTGTAATGGCTGCAGAAAATTCAGCTTTGCCATTTGCATGAATAAATTACATTTTAAAATGTACTATTTTCATTGGTGGAGCAAAAAGTAAGCTGGTAATATTTTCTAAAACATAAGCTGCTCAATATTAACTTCTTGTTTATCAAACTCTGAGTTGGGGGTAACGCATAACAGGTAACATGAGTTACGTAATCAGATTACTTTTTTTCAAGTAACTAAAGTAACATTACTTTTTCATTTACAACAAGTTACTTTGCAACAGTTACTTTTTCAAATAAGTAATGAAAGTTACTTTGTTTTCCCATACCCTGTCCCCATGTTGAGAGAAATCAGGAGTAAGTGCAGAAGCGTTGTGTGCGCTGTGTATTCCTCAAAATTAATGCAAACTAAGAATATTACACAAACCTGCAGCAATTAAATATGATAATAATATATAATATAGTAGAACCAATGTCTGCTGACCTTCGATGATCCAATTCAACCGTATACGAAGCAAAAATGACTTTGGATAAACATCAGATTTGTGTACAATTGCCAAAAATATAACATATAATATAAATATAACTACCATAAAAAGTTACTTTTTTAGAGTAATGAAATATTGTAATGCATTACTTTTAAAAGTCACTTTCCCCAACACTGATTAAACTATTGTATAAAATCTCTCTCTTTCTATTGATTCAGCATGTCTATGTGTAAAAAACTTTGATTTAAAAAAAATGAATGAAGCAGTCAAGAATTTTATAGACAGACCCTTAGCACTTTGTCATACTATTTGTTTCAACTCTTTTTTTATTGACTGCCGAATCAGAACAAACAGTAAGACAGTTCTTGTTACTGAGCAGTTTGGGAGGAGGATGGGTTTCTTTCATTGCTCTAAGGGAGTATTTGGCTGAACATTTGGGTGTTCAGGCCTCAAGTACTGTGAAACTGTCTGAGACAACAATTTTGATCAAAAAGCTCTGATTTGAACTTAAACTGATTGGCTTTCACAGAAACCAGAGAACTCCAGCTGAAGAACTACTTGGCATCTTCTATTGAAACCCATTAAGAAGAAACTGAACGTGTTACTGTTCCTGTTTTTCTTGTCACTGCTAGACCTCTAATACTGCTGTAATCTTGTTAAATTGTTCCTTTTCTCGTTATCGTGCTCTCCTCTGGAGTTTTAGTCATAGCTTATTTTCCTGAGAGACTTAGAAATATGATTTTCAGAGGAGTGAAGCATTCAGATTGTAGTATTAATCAGACTCAATTCTGAGATTAGTGAAATCCCTTGTTAAAACAAATGACTGACCTCAGCCGAATGCAGACTCTCATTGTTTTCCATCAGACAACAGGGAGAGAGCCTCCGACCTTCGCGCCGCTTTCTCCATCTTTTCCTCTATCTATCTCTCTATCGCTGACATCACAGTGGAAGCCTTTGACTTCCTTTTCCCTGGACGGCCTCAACTTCTGGAAATCTTGCGTTGAACTTTTGATGTCTTCCGCAGTTTTGGCATAGCTGCAGGGTGTAGGTGATTGAGAAATCTCATCTCTGGTCACAAGAGACCCAGACATCATGAGTCCTGAGTTGTTTTTGTTGATAGGATCATGGAAAATGTGAATATGTACAGTTTCAGATGGAGCTCTAATCAGAAGCCTCAGAGTCATCTCAGACTCAGCCTGCCGCACTAGACTAATTTCATTGAGATTTGTTTTGATTTGTTTTGATTTTTGTTTTGAGATTTTATCCACAAAAATGTGATATGTGAGGGGAGGGGAGGAGGGAAAAGAGAGAGTGAACGAGTTAGTGAGACGGATCCAGATGGATGCTATTTTTGATTTATGGGAAAACATTTCTGCTTTTTACCTTACTGCAAAGAACCAGATTACAACGGAACAAACCCCAAGTACTCAGATAACATCACAGAGTAATCCCAATCTGGCAAGGGCACCGAACAAAAGAAAGAGGGAAAGACAGGCGTACAGAAAGAGAAGAGAGCGAAAACAAGAAGGCCAAGAGAGAATTATTGGGGGAAATGGAGAGATAGGGAAAGAGAAGTAGTTTAAAAGAAAAGAAAAAAGATGACACGCTGAAAAGATGTAATGTTGTAGGTATGCTTGTCATCACTTGGTGGGATGGATGTTCGAGCTCTCATAAAGTTATTATTCTTATGAGGACCTCTGCTGGAATAAACAGGTAATTCACCACCAAATTTGACAACAATTTTGAATAGGTTGTTTTAGAATAATAGCCAGGAAATATCTGAAGATAATTCTTCATTTTAACATTAACCTAATGTTTCACACTGTTCAATTTGTCGTGAGTAAGTAGGCCTTATTAATCCTGGATTGTCAGGTTTTCGATATTCCACACACGTTAACCCTACAGTAGGTTAACATTCTCATTTTCTTATGGATGTACAGTACGCAAAATATCTGTTCTGGTTGTTTAAATTCTTCATAACTCCAGTAAATTCAGTTGTGTCCTCTTTTTAACTTTTTCCCATAGATGCTGAATCTAAACACTGTCAACACTTTTACATAGCACATGAATGTTTAATGAGGTAATTTAACTATGGCCGTTTTTGATTGATTGGTTAAACAACTCACTGTGACATTCTAGCACTGCATTGTTTTACACTGTAAATCTTTGTAATTCAGGTACTGACCTACTTAAAGTATGTTGATTTTAACCCAGGTGGGAAAAATTGGCTTTACCTGGGGCTCAAAAAGACATTAACCTAGAGTTAGTTCACCCAAAACTGAAAATTTTGAAATTTTGAAAATTGTTCGAAACCTGTAAGACCTGTATGTTCATCTTCGGAACATAAATTAAGATATTGTTGATGAAATCCGGGAGCTTTCTGATCCCTCCATAGACAGCAATGTCATTGCAACTTTTAAGGCCCAGAAAGGTATAAAACATTGTTATGTGAGGGTGGATTTCCTACAGTGGTTCAGGCTGCAGGACTGTCGAATTATGACTAAAGAAACATTATCAGCAAGATGGTAGAAAACTGTACATTTCTGACGTTGCTGTCTATGGAGGGATCAGAAAGCTCTCGGATTTCATCAAAAATATCTTAATGTGTGTTTCGAAGATGAACGAAGGTCTTACTGGTTTGGAACGACATGAGGGTGAGTAATTAATGACAGAATTTTCATTTTTGGGTGAACTATTCCTTTAAGTAATGTTGGGGAAAGTTACTTTTAAAAGTAATGCATTACATTATTGTGTTACTCCCTAGAAAAGTAGCTAATTGCAATACTTAGTAATGAAAGTCCAAATTCAAAGTAGTAAGGAAATACAAATGCACACTTGTAAGGTTAATAAAGTGAGATTAAATACATAAAGTATATGCGTTATTTATCATACTTTATTGGTTTGCATAATATTCTGAGTCTTTATTGATTTTGAGGAAAACTGAAAACAATCATCATTCTTACACAACACCAAATTTGCACCTCTTGATTTCTCTCAACCTGGGGACAGGAGAGCTGTCAGTCAATAAATGGGAAAACAAAGTCATTATATTAAAAAGTAGGCTAACTCAGATATTTTGCTGAGAGATTAAAAGTAATGAGTTACTTTTACTTAAAAAAGTAATCTGATCATCTAA
This sequence comes from Leuciscus leuciscus, assembly GCF_965113295.1. Taxonomy (NCBI): domain Eukaryota; kingdom Metazoa; phylum Chordata; class Actinopteri; order Cypriniformes; family Leuciscidae; genus Leuciscus; species Leuciscus leuciscus. Next base: position 18,332,554 of record NC_138746.1, on the reverse strand, counting down.
CTTGCGTTACTTGTAACGCATTACCCCCAACACTAGAGTTAAATTAAATTTGGAATGAAATAAAATTTCAAAGTGTTAATAAATCAAAGTTTATTGGAATATATTTTACAAGAAATACTATTGTCTTTTTTCAGTCTGTGTTATTCAATGTGTTACTTGCTGTTTCTTTGTAATTAATTTACTAGTAATTTCTGAGAGAAAATTGTTTCTACTCCAATTTTTTTCAGTGAGTGAGAGTAATGGAGTTTACTTTAGATAAACTCAGGGATTTGATGGACAGCATGGCAGCGGTTTGGAGAGAGCAGAGGAGCAGGTTTCACACACTTACAGTAGAGCCTTTGTTTAAGACCTTATTATTGTTTTTACTGAAGCTCTACCACAGGGAGCTGAAACACACCCTGCCCTTCAGAGTTGTGATGAGTGTAAATTTGAGAACTGTCAATATTGATTTTGCAAAGCAGACATTGATTTGTCATGACTTTGTCAAGAACCTGATGGTGGATTTCATCATATTCTGTGTTTTTACTTTTTTCTTTGTTTTTCCATCATACATGCATGCAAGTGTACAATGACAATAACAGGTTTCTGTTTTTCATTGTCCATTCCAATTAATGTAAACTCCGGATTATGATTCCTCTTAACATTTATGTGTGCTGTGGACAGTTCCCAATGTCTTGACCAGATCAAAAATAATGACACCAAACTGGAAATACAGATTTAAGGAAAATATTTTGAACACATGTAGACTGAAGATAAAAGTTGATGGAACAGTAAGAAGGTCAGTGTTGAGTCATATAAAAGAGATGGTTGTAGAAATGAAGAAAACACACAAAAAGTTTAATCTCATGAGAAATCCAATATGAGGGGGAAATGGTTCAGGCCTGAAACCATCCACATTTTGTTCATTCCAACACGTTATGTTTGCAAGCATATTTCTGCATATAAAACACAGACGATTAAAAAAATATCACAAGATAACCGAATACCCTTTCATTACTCCTTCATAGGGCAATTGTGCAATTGGAAATTGTGTGTGTGTGTGTGTGTGTGTGTGTGTGTGTGTGTGTGTGTGTGTGTGTGTGTGTGTGTGTGTGTGTGTGTGTGTGTGTGTGTGTGTGTGTGTGTGTGTGTGTGTACTTGTACAACTATCTTTGTGAGGACCAGTTTGAGTTTTAGACCATTGGAGTGAGGACAAAGAGAGTAAAGTGAGGACATTTTGGCCGGTCCTTACTTTCTGAGACCCCTTTAAAGGCCTGTTTGAGGGTCAAGACTTGGTTTTAGGGATAAGGTTATAATTAGGTTAAGGGTAGGTTTAGGGTAAGGGTTTGGGTTAGGCACTTAGTTGTGATGGGTAAGGTTAGGGTAAGCAGCTAGAGATTGCATTGTGTCAATTAATGTCCTCATAAAGATAGATGTGCAGGAGTGTGTGTGTGTGTGTGTGTGTGTGTGTGTGCGTGCGTGCGTGCGTGCGTGCGTGCGTGCGTGCGTGCGTGCGTGCGTGCGTGCGTGTGTGTGTGTGTGAGAGAGAGAGAGAGAGAGAGAGAGAGAGAGAGAGAGAGATTAATAGACTGTAGTGGTTATAGCCTGTCTAGAGCCTTTCAATTCATGAAGATCATTGTTGATGACGTGTGCTGAAACTTCCCTTGCTTGTGCAACCACGTTCAGGGTCAAAGGGCAAAGTTTAGAAGCTGCATAGTGGGTATTAATTTACAAGATGGCTATCCTGACTCTGTTCTGTGAGGATGGTTTGATGCTGCCTTCACTGATTACACCATTGACATTCAGAGGAGATGACAGTTTATGATTGAGCTGAGAACCTCCTGTTGACCTTGTTGTGCCCTTGATGGAGTGAGTCTCCTGGGGGTCTCTACTTTAAGAACCCTTGCCCATCTCCCCCTGTACTGCAGAGCTTTGGCCCTCCTTTCTCAGCTCTAATCAGGTCTGTTTCAGTCCCGTGGCTGAGATCCCTCAGTAATGAACCACAACTAATTGGACAGATGCAATCACCGTGACAATCGGGTCGTCATGGATACCAGGTTACCAGGGCCTGATATTTGATAAATAGGTGGGAATGAAACACAGGCTGGAGCAGCGATATGTCAGACACATAATCATGTTCGTGCGATTGAAAACATATGAAAGCCTTGGACATGCATGTGGACATTTGCACACTCCTGCCTGACTCAGACTTTCCAAAAAGAGGTATGGTATTACAGAGGAATTTAACGTATGGTCCAGTTTTGTATCATGTATTGAACACCCCTTAAAATCTATAAACACAGCTTTAAGATGTGGGCTAAAAAAAGTTTTTAGAATTTGTGCCAGAATGCTGCCAGGAACTGTTCAATTTTTTTAGCAGGTGATGAAAATTGATTCTGTTGACTGGGGCCTTAAAGTATATGTTGTTCAAGCTAATCAAAAGAGCTTTTGAAAAGTTAGCACTATGCTAAGCTAGTAGTTTAAGCAGCTAGCTTGCTAACAAAGTCAAACTGACAACTAAAAGGAAGTGAAATCTTTCATTTGATCATTTTTAGATTCAGTAATATGTGATTTAAAAGACATGAATTAACATTTACAATGTTAAAAGGGACACAAAAATGAAAATGCTGTCATGCTTTGCTCACCCTCATGTCGTTTCATGTTTGACTTTTTCTTCTGTAAAGAAAATATATTTTGTTTGACTTTCAATATATGGACAAAAACACTGAAATTTTTCACAATATAATGGTAACACTTTAGAATACTATTCCTTCATTAATGAATAATTACATAGGAACAAATGAGTAACGCACTATTAACATTCTAGTATTAACTAACAAGAAACTCTGATTAACGATAATAGCGTTCAGTCGAATGTGGTAGTTCACTATTAGCTAATCAGTAACTATTTTTCATATCTCACTGAAGACTACTAAGAACTACTATGTACAGGTTCATAATTAATATTAATAATGCATAATGTATTATATAAGGTAATGGTAACCCATTAGTAATGAATTAAGTATTACTACATCCTTCTAAAGGAACTAATAATTCGGATCAGTATTCTAAAGTGAAAAGCTTGATATCTACATATTGACTGAAGTCATTATAAGCTTTTTAACACTTGAGTCATTACTCCAAAACTTACAAAAACCTACATCCTTCTAAATTATTTGGATTATTTGGATTAAAGTAAAAATTATGGGAATTAATGACTAAAGTGTACCATATCCATCGGAAGGAATTACTATTCAAAATCTTCCAAAAACCCCAAAAGTCAAAATGACTTAAGTCAACAGTCAGGTAGTTATCATGTTTTTCACTTTAGAATACTGATCCAAATAATTAGTAGTTCCTTTAGAAGGATGTAGTAACACTTGAGTCATTACTACTGGGTTACCATTACCTTTTATTATAAATTATGCATAATTCATGTTAATTATGAACCTGTAGTAGTTCTCTGGGAGGTATGAAAAAAATTGTTACTGATTAGCTAATAGTGAACTACCACATTCAACTAAGCGCTATTACTTCCTAATTTGTTGATCAGAGTTTCTTGTTAGTTAATAGTAGTTACTAGAATGTCAATAGTGCATTACTCATTTGTTCCTGTGTAGTTATTCATTAATGAAGGAACCGTATTCTAAAATGTTACCAATATAATTTGTGAGTGTGTTCCACAGAAGAAAGTATGCAGGTTTGAAACTACATGAGGGTTAGTAAATGATGACCAGTCTAATTTTCTGAGTGAACCATCCCTTTTAAAATGAGATGCACAGTAAATCATTTTTCTATCATTTATAATCAGGCACAGAACAGTCTTCGGTCTCTTGTGAACCTAGTGTACTCAAGACGAATAAGTGAACGTTTTTCTTTAACATGTCCTTCCATCTGTTCCCTCAGGCCTGCTTTCCCAGGGAAATATGATGAAGGGAACGAAAATAAAGTGAAATGAAAAACAGAAGAATAAAAGAGCTACAGCTCGGAGAGCTCAACACAAACTGTTCCTACTGCGCAGCTACACGGCCTACTGTTCTACCACCTCAGGACACTGCGAGAGAGAAAGAGGGCAAGAGAGGAGAGGAGGAAAGAGACCCCGACAAGGACATGCCGATTCCACCCAAGAGAACAACGCTGGAAGAAAGAAAAGCGAATAAGAGATTGGATGACAGAGTTCCAGCAGAGAAAATAAATGAAGAATTTAGGTAGAGTGTTGACTTTTTACTCAACAAGTTCTTGGTTAGAAATAAAGAGGGAATGGACAAAAAAAGGAGGGAGACCAGAAGCAGAGTTTATATTGATGTAGTGAAACGATACTGTGTGTGAATGCAAGAGATTAAGTATGTGGTTTCTGTGCCACTAGCGACACCAAACGGACCTGCAAAAATAATGATTGTTTTCAAACAAGTTTCCCACTCACCCACCCCTTCTGCCATTGGTCAATCAAATGGATGGCCCCACCCTAAACTCATGCCATTGGTTGAGTCATTTGCTGTGTTGGGCTGGTTGGAATTCTCTAAAAAAACAAACAAAAAAAACAGACATGTTTTGACAGAATTTAGAGAAGTCAGCCTAACTATGGTGTATTGAGTCCTCTTTGACTCCAAGGCTCCCACTGTTCACAACAATATTGAAGGATTAAAATAAGTAACTACAATAGTTATAATTAAAATTACTTGAATTCATTTTTAGAATTCCAGAAGTTTGGAGGTGAATAAAAAGACATAAAAAAGATTTTTAAGTCATTTTACTGTAGGTCATCTTGAGGCCCCCTTGGAAGTTTGCTAAGGTCCCCTAGTGGGCCCCAGACCCTGGTTGATTCCACTGCTTTAGAGTAAGGTTCACAAACAGAAATACAATAATATTTTTTTATTTTTTTATAAAAAAACCTTGGATCGGTTTGCAATTTGTTGAGTATGACTTTTTCCCGTCAACATAATTTTCTACTTGTCTTAAACAGGTGCATTCTGCTGGATGGAATAGTGATGGAATAGTGTAATGAGGTGGAGTGTATCAGGAAGCTTCAAGCCTCATTCCACAGAGTCAAGGAAACACAAACCATTAGACAACACTGTCTTTCAGAAACCAGACAATACCCTTTTCATCAGTGAACAATGTGTGTCTGCACATACAGTATTTGCTGACAGGCCGGCACGCCTCTGCAGGTAAATTGCATTTTCCTTTTCTTTTTTTTTGACATCCTGTTGGCAGCTTCTATCATTCAAGTGTCTGTCCGTTATTGCAACACTTGGCACAATTCAAATGAAAAACACTATAAAAAAAGATGCTTATATATTGGCAGGTGAAACTTGTTGATGTTCTTAATACTTGAGTTGTTGTGAGATTTCCTTCAGAGAACAAACTGACACTGTTGTAATTCTCAGAGTCGCTTTAAATGCAAGAATAATTTCAGTTTATATCTTTGTGCGAACTAGTGGGCTCCAGAGACGGTATACATGTTAACGTTAGCACTCTGAGGACAGTCCATGGTACATTCCTGCCCTTGAGATTCATTCAATGTAAAGTTTCAGAACATTTGTATGAAAGCCGCAACGCACGCAGGCACAAAGGAGTGAATTAGTTCTAATCATAAAGTTGTCATCGCTGGTTTTGGAATGTTCTGGGTTGCTGTGGGCATTAAGTGTGAACCATCACTCATTTAGACAGATTACATTCCATCTGTGGTTAACAGACTATCTAAACAAATTCTAACAGGTGAAGTAATTTAATAAAATGTGTGCACACACCAACACACACACACACACTCAATTTACTTAGCTTTAGCTAATCTAATTAGGGTCACACCATCATTTTTGTTTTTACATTTAATTTTTTGCATTCCAATTGAGGACATCCTTGACATACAATCTCTCTCTCTCTCTCTCTCTCTCTCTCTCTCTCTCTCTCTCTCTCTCCCTCTCTCCCTCTCTCCCTCTCTCTCTCTCTCTCTCTCTCTCTCTCTCTCTCTCTCTCTCTCTCTCTAGAAATGTTGCCTTGCTAAAGATGCATTAGCATTAGCCCTGAGTTCAGGTCACTGTTTACTGAAACCCCAGGTGTGGGATGTCCGTGGGATCTCAGTCGGACATTTAGGCACAGTCCCAGCGCGACTTTCTTCAACGCATGTCAGCCAACTGACTTCACAAGCGCAAAACGTCCAACAACAACAATATACAAAGATTTTATATATCACCCTATGCTTACGTTACCGTCTACATCGTCTGTTTGCTACTATCCTGCCCCTAGTCTACCCCATATCACATGTATTGCGCTGCCTTCCATCTTTAGCCCACTATCTGCCCCATGCTAACACATAAGCCACTATCTGCCCCAGGCTGAGTGTTTCTGTAAAACTAACTCTGCTGCCAATTATTGGCGAAAGGCTGTTTCATTTTGATGTGGGTAATTTAACAAGAGTCCCGTAAACGTCTGCATTTTTCTTTCAGAGTGCTGTAGTTTTGTCTCTCATTTCTTTAACAAGCTGGAAAACACTTCAAGAGGAATCAGACTCCAACACATGCAAACCAGCTGCAACAGGTCAACATAAATGATCAACAACGGGATTTGAGTGTGTTGGATCCTTTACTGAACAGAATAAAGATTTTCTGTTAAAAAAAATGAAGCCGTTCCATTAAGTTGGAAATTGGATAAATATTTGCTCAATTAAATGCAATTTGGGCAAGTAAGTGCTATTGATATGTGTGTGTAATTATCGTAATCTGAGAATGTTTCTATAATTGTGCAATTCATTTGATGCCAGTTTTGGAACAGGCAGAGAATATTCTGAACACTGCTCTTGCACTTCTAATGAAAATTAAATGCTGCTTTATCCTCCCGTCTCACCAACATAAAGTACTTGCCTGTTGGAAACAAGTGTGGGTATCTGCAGGTAGGAGTAATGGGCTTGTCGAAAGGTAGGGGCGTGGAGAAAAGCCTTTATAATTGGTTGTGAAAGCTGCTTGTATGGGGTATGGGGTAGGATTAGGGCAGGGGTGTCCAAACTGTCCTGCAGAGTTTAGCCCCAACTTGCCTCAACACCCCTGCCTGGAAGTTTCTAGTATGCCAAGTAAGAGCTTGATGAGCTGGTTCAGGTGTGTTTTATTGGGGTTGGAGGCTTGCGGGACAGCGGCCCTCCAGGAGCAGGATTGGACACCCATGGGTTAAGGGTTAGTTTCTGTATTATTCATGTCATAGACCTCAATGTGAACAATTCATCTGATATGTTCACTATCTGTTGCTACTTCCATTTCATCGCAACTTTAACTGCTGCAGCCAGATCATTGACATAGTGGCCTGGTTTCACAGACAGGGCTTAGATTAAGCCAGGATTAGGCATATAGGCCTTCAGTTAGGACATTTAGGTAGCTTATCAACATGCCGTAGAAACATTACTGGTGTACATCTTGAAACAAAACAATGGCACTGACATATTTTAAGATATGGCAGTGCAATTTGCTTTCAGTTAAACCAGCTCAAAGATGCATTTTAGTCAGGGACTAGGCTTGAGCCTTGTCTGTAAAGATGGGAGTTCAAAGTTCAAATTGAGAACTTTCAAAAAAACAATACAGAGTACTGACTGAGTACAAACCACTTTTCGACATCACATTACATGATTTAAGGGAACATTTAGCAAATAAATACAAAACAAGACAGAACTTCAGCTAAAGTGGATGAAGTAGCCTTTTGTTGCACATACAAAGCTTTATCACAGGAAGTGGTCACGAGACTCTCGGCCTACAGTAGATCGGCTGCGCTTCGTCTCTTTGGGACGGCGTTTTCGGTGGTGTTCACGGACACTCACCTCGCCTTCACGCTGGCACCCAACCATGTTTTTCTAACCTTTGGTGTGTTTATGACTCACCCCTGAGCCGAGATGTGTGTGGTTCATTTGTTTCACTCCCCTTGTTTTCACTGGCCTCCAGCCCTGCTGTTATTCATAGGCACCCTAATCACCAGCGGGGAATATGCTTTATAATCACAGACCACATGTTCTCAGAGGCTGGGGGGGGGAGGAGGGTCTCTCAGGGAGAATTAAATAAATAAATATATAAATAACTTTTAAAAAATGTCTCCGTATTTGGTAACCACACATCTGTTTTCATTGAATGTTATGGAACAATTTTCAATGATCAAATCAATTACATATATTCTTACACACGCTCCGGCCAAGATATTTTCGGCTGCAGTCGAGTTAACGCACATCAAACATCAGTTCTGCTCTGATTCTGATGAACACCCGATACGTCTGCTGCACCTGAACGGATGGTGAGATCCATTCCTCCACGCCTGCAGTGTTTGTAATTAGTTAAAGCTGTGTGACGCACAGCCGGAGGACAAGTCTGATTCGTTGACTCTTAGGGGAATGATAGAGCATTTTAAAGGCACTAATCATATTGTGGCAGAACATCTACTAACGTAACAGTGAGAAAATCTCAAAATGAGGTGAAAGATAAACCAATGATATGAATCTTTTGCTTTGACAGGTGCTCTAAAACATCATTGAATCAAGCCCATGAGTGCTTGTCTTATTCCTTTGTGTGCGCAGTAATCCGGTCTGTGTTTGTGGAAACAATTACACTTTAGAAATGATAAAACCAATTATTAAAATGTTGGTTTGAATTTTGGTTTGAATTTTTTAATTATTATTATATTATTCAACAAAGAATATTTGCAATCTTGGGGTCTTTCTCGCTCCGCTACCTTTATTCCAAGCCGACAGGTGGCGACAGAGTGTGGCGACACACTAACTATCCGTGAAGAAAACACAAGCGCGAGTCACACACGTGTGTGTAGAACAGAAAACATGGGCAAAAGAAGGCGAGGAAAACAAGAGGTTACAAATTTAACTAAGAAACAGAAGAAACATCTAAAAGAATTTGGAGAACAGCACCCTTTTCACGATAAGTAAGTATCCCAATGTGTTGTTCTAAAAAAAAGTAGACAGTACGAGTTAGCATTCAAGTTAGCTTCAAGTAACGTACTCATACTCATAATTGTTTTGCTTTTTAGTGTTGTTGATAGACCGGAGAAGACTGAGATTGTGCGCTTGGTAAGTAATGATAGACTAGTATTCTTTCTTGAGTGGTGACTGACTTGATCCTGCGAGTCAAACAACCTCCTTCATATTCCAGTTAATGAGCAGCATTTGACAGCAGATGGTGAATCTGAATGCATGTACACGACGAGTAACATTACATAAAGGAGAAAAAGGGAGAATAAAATATGTTTGGCTAGATCTGACAAGTATGAAAGCCCATTTCCGCCACGTCAAAAAAAAAAAAAAAAACATGCTTTGGTCCATCTTAAAGGGATAGTTCATCCCCAAATGAAAATGTTGTCAATACTTACCCTAGAGTTGTTCCAAACTTGTATGAGTTTCTTTCTTCTGTTGAACACAAAATATTATACTTTAAAGAATGTTGGTAACTAGATACTTGACGGTAGCCTTTGACTTCCATTGTAGAAAAAAACAACAAAAACAAAACATAAGTCAATGGGTCCATTAACTCTCTGGTTACCAACATTCTTTAAAATAGCTTATTTTGTATTCAGCGGGGGGGACGGGGGACTCAGGTTTGAAACAAAATGAGGGTGAGTAAATGATGGGTGAACTATCCCTTTAACTATGACATTACTCAAAGTCGTTATGTTTTTTTCCCCCAATATCTACTTTTTAGAAGTGTTATAATTATGTTATAAGAATTAATTCCTTTATGTGGAGAAATGGTCTTGCATAGATAAGGGAAGCTGTCCCTGGTTCAATCGTAATAGTTTGCTGCTCAGGTTGAAGTTCTGATCTTCTTGTTAAAATGGCATGTTTTGTTTGAAACCATCCAATTAAAAGAGTTTCTGCAGCCTAACAGGCCACAGCGCCGTGAACCTGACAGTGAGGAAGACAGTGATGGAGAGCAGCAGTCTGCTTATCAGAAACTGCTGTCCACCATGATCCAAGGGGCCGATGACAACAGTGAAGATGAAGAAAGTGAAGATGAGGATGACGGAGAGGAGGTTGTAGATGAGAATGACGGAGAGGAGGTTGAAGGTAAAGTCTCTTACTCCCTTATATTTGTTATCAATTGCAGTGCTTCGTCTGAAAGAGTCTAATGGGCCTGTAATTAAAAATCATTCTCAAGTAGGAGAGAGTGGTGGTGGAGAAGAAGAAGAGGAGGAGGAGGAGGATGAGGAGGAGGAAGAAGGTGATGATGCTGAGGAGGGTGAAACACCTGATGATTCACAAGATAGAGAACACCCTGAAAAGACAAATGGAGATATAGAGGAGAATAAAGAGGGAGAGATGGAGGGAGAGTTTACAGATAAGCAGAATGAAGCTGCGTTCTGTTTGGAGACCAACTTGCCTGCAGAAGAAGAGGAAAACATGGGAGAACAGGAGCAAGGTGAGACATTCCCATGATTTTTCACTGCAGGTCTTTAAATTCTGACCTGAGATCATTAATAATTGCTATTGGTGTGGGATTTCTTGTTTTGTAAACTCTTAAGTATAGTACTCAAGATGGCTTGACATGTTGAAAACCTAGGCCCAACTATGCCTCTGTGACTCTCTGGTTGTTGTAGACATGTTTGTGAAGCACCAGGAGATCGAACTGAGTGAAGAGGAAGTAGGCCGAATTTCGCAAGGATCAAAGATCAAGACTCAGGTTAAGGTATGCCAGTCATCAGTTTTTATTTGCTGCTTTGATTATATGTGTGTGTATATATATATATATATATATATATATATTAGGGGTGTAACGATACGCGTATTCGTATCGAACCGTTCGGTACGAGGCTTTCGGTTCGGTTTTCGGTACGCATTACGTACCGAACGGTTCGTTGGACCATTTTTTCTGCCGACCAAAATTTCGTTATTTCAAATGAAGGCGCGTCGCGGGTGGCAAGCGCGCTCATAGAGGCTGGCGCGACCACAACGTCAACTGGCAAATGCAATGCAAGGAACGAAACTGAGCTACTCTTATTGTGTTTGTGTGGACCGTTTATCAGTTTTGACCTGTGAAGCGGGACTCGCGAGCCCTATGCGCGAGCCTGATCAAGCAACACCACACAGCGCTAAGAGATCCAGACCAGTAAAGAAAGCATTTGAATTTCAAATGCTTTTTGAATTCGCCACTGAAGTAATAACATCGCTGCGAGATCTAGTGAGAAACATGCACATTTCTCTGTTATTAACGGATCAAACAGCGCTGACGTGGAAACCAGGAAGAAACATCGTGCCATGAATGAACTGGCCGGTGTCCACAGATCAGCAACATTCACTGTGGAATGGATTTGCTGTAGTAACACTAACTGCAAGGTATGGAAGTTTGTCAGGAATAGTGCGTGGGCTATAATGCTTTCAAGTAACATTACGTCTGTTTTATTTTGACATTATGAATACAATTACTGCCCTCAAATGTTAATCTGAACTAAAATAAACCTTTGTTTATAACTAGCCTACTACTACAATATTACATTTCATTTTGTCCAAGGAGCTGTTTTGTTTTATATGCTCATAAGAAGAGTCAAGTATAGCTCCATTATTGCTCAGTAAAAAAAAAAGCAAAAAATAAATAAATTCATACTTTATGATGTTAGTTTCATCATAAATAAAAAAAATGTAAAAAAAAAAATTTAATTCAAGGAAATTTCTCTGGCATTTATTTATTTTTGCTGTAGCCTATGGAAAACGTACCGAACCGAACCGTACCGAACCGTGACACAAGTGTATCGTATCGAACCGAACCGTGAATTTTGTGAACCGTTACACCCCTAATATATATATATATATATATACATACATACAGTACAGGCCAAAAGTTTGGAAACATTACTATTTTTAATGTTTTTGAAAGAAGTTTCTTCTGCTCATCAAGCCTGCATTGATTTGATAAAAAATACAGAAAAAAAAATGTAATATTGTGATATATTATTACAATTTAAAATAATTAGTTTTCAAATAATTAGTATACATTAAATTATCATTTATTTCTGTGATGCAAAGCTGAATTTTCAGGATCATTACTCTAGTCTATCACATGATCCTTTAGAAATCATTCTAATATGATGATTCATTATCAAAGTTGGAAACATATATTAGGCAGCAGAACTGTTTCCAACACTCATAATAAATCAGAATATTAGAATGATTTCTAAAGGATCATGTGATAGATTGGATGTCACATGTGATAGATTGGATGTCACATGTGACACTGAAGACTGGAGTAATGATCCTGAAAATTCAGCTTTGCATCACAGAAATAAATGATAATTTAAAGTATAATAAATTGAAAACCAATTATTTTAAATTGTAATAATATATCACAATATTAAAAAAAAAATCTGTATTTTTGATCAAATTAATGCAGGCTTGATGAGCAGAAGAAACTTCTTTCAAAAACATTAAAAATAGTAATGTTTCCAAACTTTTGGCCTGTATATATATTACAGTGTGTATACAGTTTGTGATTTGCTGCTCAAGAAACATTTCTTCTTATGTTTTGTTGCTTAATGTTTTTGTGAAAACCATGAAACATTCTTCTTTAGGATTCTTTGAACACAAAATTCATAAAGAACAGCATTTTTTTTTAAATAGAAATCTTTTGTAACATTATGAATATCTTTACTGTCACTTCTGATGAATTTAAAATGACCCTTACTGACCCCAAAAAGAACTGTAAAATGTCACCATTAATTCTTTCCTTCTCCCCCTCCAGTGGCCAAAGCTAGGTGTTCTGCAATGTGTGTGTCCACTGGAACGTTTCAAAGCCGTGGGGCAGCCCTCATCTGCCCCTCTTCCACCCATTCACAAAACCCTGGAGGCAAACTGGCATTTGTTAAACCAGCCCTTCGGACCTGAAGGAGGCGCTGTGACAGATGTCACAGAGCTACAGAAGGAATTGCTTGGGCTCATGGGTATTTCAGCAAAATCTAAATAATTTATATTCCATACATCCTAATTTTTTAAATTAACACTTTGCTGGGGGGGTTTTGTAATCATCTCCCATTGTTTTTACAGGTACTTACAGGGATGTGTATTTTACAAACCGCTCTCCTTTGAGGGAGGCTAAGGAAGTACGGAGTGCGTACTGTCTTCATGTGCTGAACCACGTGTTAAAGGCAAACACTCGTGTGCTTAGAAATAATGCCAAGTTGAAGGAAACTAAAGATGTGAATGAGGATTTTCGGGATCAGGGCTTAACTAGACCAAAGGTACCACTGTCTTCAGATTTATACCACCAGTGTGTTGTTTATTGATTTTTAACTCTTTCCTCGCCATTGACAATTTTCCAGCAATCCATGTTTTCACTGTTATATGATATGGCCACATTGACGAATCTTCTGAAAGAGTATAGAATTTACGGATCAAAAAATCAGGCTTTGCTTTTTCTTTTGATATATTGCATGTTTAGATATTCACATAACAAAATATTCTGGGGGACATGAAATTTTGTGACAATGATAGAAAATTGCTGTCTGGAAAAAAGTTAAAACTAGGTTGGTTTTCAATCAGTTTTAGATAACTTGTTTACATGAATAAAATAGCTTTAAATCAGCCAACCACAATCTCATAATTAACTCTCCATCTTCTAGGTTTTGATTCTGGTGCCGTTCAGAGATGGAGCGCTGCGAGTGGTCCAGACCTTCATAACACTATTGGAGCCCAAAGGCAAGAAGATGGACGCCAGTAACAAGAAGCGATTCAAAGAAGAGTTTGGAGAGGAGTCAGGTGAAAGGCCATCTAACCTGCACAGACCTGACGACTATCATGCCATCTTCTCTGGAAATGTGGATGACCATTTCAGGATAGGTACAAGAACCGAAAATCTTAAACTATAATATACCATGTTTGTTTATGTTTGAATGTTAGAGTACTAAACCCTAACCAAACATGCAGAGACGCACAAACACAATGAGTTTTTTCCTTTAAAAATGTAAGAAAAACAACTATAGTATACTTTTAAATGTCATCTATCAAGCCTGTGTAACTCTCAAACTTAAGGTTTTATTTGAATTAAACTTAGGCCTGGTTTCACAGTCAAGGTTTAGATCAAGCCAAGATTAGGCATTAGTTTGATAGGACATTTAAGTAGTTTTTACAAACATGCCTTAGAAAATAACAACTGATGTGCATCTTGAGACAAAACATTGGTACTGACATATTTTAAGATGTATTAGTGGAATTTGCTTTCAGTTAAAACAGCTCAAACCTGCATTTTAGTCTGGGACTAGCTTAAGCCTTGTCTGTGAAATCGGAGGATATGGTATTAAAAATAATGCTGGATCAAGCCAATATTTAAAGGGATAGTTCACTTTGAAATTAATTTTTGGTATGTTTTAGCTTACCTCAAGGGCATCCAAGATGTAGGTGTCTTTTTTTCCGCAGTAGTTTAAATTTTGATATTTTTAGGTCAAACCGTTCTTGTCTGTCAGTCATATAATGCAGGTCGATGGTCACTGTCTCAAAGAGCATGCACAGAGTCCAAATTAAAACAATTCCCCATCGTCCAAATTAAACAATTCCCCATCGTAAGTACACATTGATGGCCTAAGACACGAAACGAGCGGTTTGTGTGAGAAAACGAACAGTATTTATATCGTTTTTACCTCTTGAACACAGCTGCGTCCAAGTGATCTGAGAGCGCGGGCGGGTATAGATATATACACTAGATGCCGCATTGGCTACGGTTTCGCAGTAGCCAATGCGACATCTAGTGTATATATCTATACCCGCCCGAGACAGTGACCATCGACCTGCATTATATGACTGACACAAGAACGGTTTGACCTAAAAATATCAAAATTGAAACTACTGCGGAAAAAAAGACACCTACATCTTGGATGCCCTTGAGGTAAGCTAAAACATACCAAAATTTAATTTCAAAGTGAACTATCCCTTTAAAGTTTCCCTTTGGGTTCCCCTGGTGACACAACAATTACGTAATTCACTTTTATCCCTTGATGCTATTAGAATGAAGAGTTTAACTTTATTCACCTTTGGTTCACCTCTTAAATGTATCCTTTTATTGTGCATAATGTTCATTCTTCTCTCTGTGTGGGCAGGTGTGTCTATCATGAAGCGTAGCATGCGTCTCTATTCTCCGTTCTACTCCTCTGACATTATCATTGCGTCTCCACTGGGTCTGCGCACAGTTCTGGGTGTCGACGGTGATAAGAACAGAGACTTTGACTTCCTGTCTTCAATCGAACTTCTGATTGTGGATCAGGCGGATGTGTTCCTCATGCAGAACTGGGAACACTTGCTGGTGGGTTTCAGTTTTCTAAAAGTTCTTAATAGTTTTCATTTAAATGTTAGATTTAGATAATTGCATTGTTGTCTGTTTAACGAGTCATATATATATATATATATATATATATATATATATATATATATATATATATATATATATATATATATATATATATATATGCATTTTATATTTGCTGTCAAATGAGCTTTTGGCTTTACTTAATTTTCCATGATCCTTTGTGTGTGTTGCAGCATGTGTTGAAGCATTTGAATCTGCAGCCGCTGGACTCTCACGGTGTTGATTTCTCTCGTGTGCGCATGTGGAATCTGAACAACTGGGCGGCACATTACAGACAGACGCTGGTGTTCAGTGCCATACAAGAGCCTCAGATCACCAACATCCTTACCAAACACTGCCACAACTACAGGGGCCAGGTGCACAAACAAACACCCTGACAATTATTCATATTTTGAAGTATTTGTATTTTTGGGCAGCTAATCTGATTGCCTCTGGTCTTAGGGTTGTTTTACATCATTGCTGAACTCATACAATATATTTATATAAGTAGATGCATGTTCCCTTAGATGCATGAACTAATAAAATATTAGCCCTGAATGGAATGTTAGATGCTTTGGACAAAGACATCTGCATAATGCATAAATGTTAGATAAATAATGTTCTTCCTTCTCTCAGGTGTGCAGTAAAACCATTCCAAAGGTGGGCTCAATCTGTCAGGTTCTCGTGCAGCTACCGCATGTATTCCAGATGTTTCACTCTGACAGCTTCATGGACCAGGACGCCAGGTTAGAGACGGCTGCTGTTTTTCATTCTGAGCACTAGAGGGCGTCAGTTTGCAGAGGAACCTCTTAGAGAAAACTTTAGTGTTATAGTTATGATGTGAATGTTACATACACGTAACATACATTTTATTGTCGGTCAACCTATGATGTTTGAGTATTATTTGCAAATATTTTAACTACATTACCCATGATTCTTTAGGTTCCAGTTCTTTGTGGAGAAGATCCTGCCCCAGTACAGAGACTCTGTTATGTCCCACACTTTCATCTATGTGCCTTCGTACTTTGATTTTGTTCGCCTGCGAAACTACCTGAAGAAAGAAGACGTCAGTTTCGCCAGTATCAGCGAGTACTCTCAGAGATCAGAGGTGTCTCGAGCACGACATTACTTCCAGACTGGAGAAAAACAGTTTATGCTCTTCTCTGAGAGATTCCACTTCTACAAGAGGTGTGTGTTTGTATTCTCATTTGCATACTTTATACACATTATGGTTCAAAATTTTGATCAAAGATATTTTTTTTGAATAAAATTAATACTTTATTTAGCAAGGATACTTTAAATTGATCAAAAGTGATAGTACAGACATTTATAATGCTGCAAAAAATCCAATAAATACTGTTCTTTTGCATTTTTTATTCATCATAGAACAATTAGTTTCCACAAAATATTAAGCTGCACAACTGAAAATAAGAAATGTTTATTAAGCAGCAAATCAACATATTAGAATGATTTCTGAAGGATCATGTGACACTGAATTTTCAGCAGCAGTTGCTCCAGTCTTCAGCTTTGCCAACACAGAAATAAATTGCATTTCAAAATAAATTATAGAAAAATTGTTTTAGATTGTAATAATATTTCACTATATTTGTTTTTTGATGTATTTTAATTGTATTATTCTCTTTCTCTCAGGTACACTATCAAGGGCATCCATAACCTGATCTTCTACGGGTTGCCCGCATACCCTCACTTCTACACTGAAGTGTGTAATATGCTTCAGGCTGGTGTTAGAGAGGGTGGTGGTTCTGTCAGCTTCACCTGCACGGCCCTGTACTCCCGATATGACACGCACCGGCTGGCTGCCATCGCCGGGGCCGACCGCGCCGCTCAGATGCTCCAGTCCAAAAAACCAGTGCACCTTTTTATCACAGGGGAGGAGAAAAACACATGAAGGGGGACTGTGAAAATCTAATGTGACATTTTTTTACCTTTCAGAGAAAGAACATAATCAGTGTTTGCGGTAATGTACAGAAAGATGTTTTCCCTTCAATCCCCCTAAAATTAATTCATCAGATTGAATGTTATGATGATGTTCTCATGTCCTTTTGTGTTCTTTTCATTAATATAAAGTCTTCCTTTGCTGTATTCACAGCCTAGACCATTGGCTCCCAATGTGTATTAATGTGTGCCAGTATTAATGCCAGAGATTGAGACTAGTTGAAGTGTCACCTGTCCTGTTAGAAAAGTGCTTACTTTGATCACGTACTGTGCATGAGTTTTATATCTTAACATCCCAGAACTAAACGTTTGGTTTGTTGAACGTTGTGAAGCCAAGCAACTCGTGCTGACATGTGCTCTTCTAGAGAGATTAGGATTAAATCTCCTTTGAAGTTAGTACTGAATTATGGCAAATGTCATCTAAATTTTTAAATGGGGTAAACAATTAAATATCAAATATCAGCTGATACTGACACAAAAAAAAGCCAGTATCGGCTGATATGTTGCCAATATGTGACCCTGGATTACAAAACCAGTCACAAGTAGTAGCACAGGTATATTTGTGGCAATAGCCAACAATACATTGTATGGGTCAAAATGATCTATTTTTCTTTTATGCCAAAAATCATTGAGATATTAAGTAAAGATCATGTTCCATGAAGATATTTTGTACATTTCCTACCGTATATAAAACGTTTATTTTTGTGAGTGAATGCAGCACAATCATGAACATAAATGGACAACTTTAAAGGCGATTTTCTCAATGTTTCGATTTTTTTTTTTTTTGCACCCTCAGATTCCAGATTTTCAAATGGTTTTATCTCGGTCAAATATTGTCCTAACAAACCATACATCAATGGAAAGATTATTTATTCAGCTTTCAGATGATGTATAACTCTCAATTGTAAAAAAAAAAAAAAAAGTACCCATGTGACTGGTTTTGTGGTCCAGGGTCACATATATTCAATAGTAATTGCACATTATAAAGTATTTAATAAGGTTTCAGACTGTATGCAATAATATTTTTCCATAGTGTTTTTATGAATTTATAGCTGTCATGGAGTGTGACAGTTTAATGAAATTGTATTATGTTTATATGTTTGGGTCCTGTAATAAAAAAAAAAGTAAAGACTTTTTTTATTAGGGATGCTTAAAATTGAACAAAAGTGACAGTAAAGACAATTATGATGGTACAAAAGAGTTCCATTTCAGATAAATGCTGTTTTTATGACGCTTTCCACATAAATATTTAGCAGCATAACTGTTCAACATGAGTGGACTATTGGTTGCTGAAAATTATAAATGCAGCGTTTGTGAGCATAAGTGAATTCGTTCAAAACCAAAAGAAAAAATTCAGACCACAAACTTTTGAACGCTAGTGTAAACTTTTTTTTTATTAATAATACAAAAAAAGCCACTGCTTGTAATTGGGCCACTAAAATAAAAACTGCTGTTCAGCAGTGGGCAAAATGCTTAATATGAAAATTAGTGCAATCTGTATCCAGTAATTACTGTTGAGTAGCAAACACAATATATAAATATGATTTTTAAAAAAAATAATAGATCATAATCCCTGCTTTTAATTGTGGCTTGTTAAATGACATGAGCATGAGTTCACCTCTAATGATCACACTGGAAATGACTGTGATTCATCTAATTACCTCCTGATGTGATCGTTTGGTTGTCAGACATTCTAACTCCCCGGTGATCAGATGCACTCTTCTGTTTCTGCTTTCTTTACTTAGCTATTGTTCTGTTTCTCTGTCTCTTCATTTGAAAAATGGAGCAGCTGTTGGGTTGCACAAACGAGCTCTCTCTCTCTCTCTCTCTCTCTCTCTCTCTCTCTCTCTCTCTCTCTCTCTCTCTCTCTCTCTCTCTCTCTCTCTCTCTCTCTCTCTCTCTCTCTCTCTCTCTCTGTAGCTACCACACGTATATACTCACATGTCATAAATAATAAAAGAATGAGTGTGTGAGTTGTTTGGTTAAGGTCAGCATCTGACTGTATCAAACAAAACCATTGATCCGTCCTACAAATCTCCCAGTTTTTCCCCCCTGAACACACAATCCTGCTGTGATGCTTTCTGAATCCTCTCAAAACTCCATTGGGATTCATATACTGGCCTCTGACCTCTCACAGCGAAAACATTATTTCTGCTTAGCTTGCATATTAATATACTGTATCATTTTATAACTACAGAATCTGAGGAATTGTATCAGAATAAGCCCTCATGTTGCATGGATGCAAGGAAGTACTCTGTGTTAGCTTTTTCATTGAGTGGTATGTTATGAAATATTAAATGGTAAAGCTGGTGTTTTAGGTGCTTTAGCTAAGGCTGCGTATTGTTGCATACAAGCGTGGAAGAAGTGTGCGTATCTTTGTAAGTCTGGTGTGTGTGTGCCCACCTCTGCTTCTGAGCCCCATTGTTCTGTATTTAGAGTTTTTGGGATTGTTCATGGGTGTTTTTTATAAGAAAAAATATTTCATACAAGAATTCTCCATGTAGTCACATCAGAAAAGCAGTTTTCAGTTTTATTCCTCTCGCATGGTGCAATTTCAGTCATATTTTTCATTTTAACAGTAACTTTAAATATTTGTGCATCTATGCATCAGGCAGATTGTGCAAGAAGGAATAGATGACTTGTGAAAACAGACCTGACCAGTGAAGGTGAACTTTTTCTCAATTGCGCACACGCTTGATCTCCATCTGTGTGAAACACTCCATCTTTCTCCTGTGTGTCCAGCCTTTCTTGTGTTTTTTTGCAGTCAGTTGCCTTGGAAACTCCTCTGTGCTCCCATCATGACTCCTGTGTCTGTGTGTAGTGAGAGAGTAAAAGCTCTGACCTGTGTTTGGAGCTCTGCCCATCAGGTGGTAGGTATCAGGAGCACATTTTCTTTTCACCTGTACTTAGACTGGAGTGTTTAATCATGTTGCATTTTGCATTATACAACAGCTCTGGTCCTCAAATCTGATTGGCCTAGCTAGCGGTGTTCCAGAGCACTGATATAACAGACAAACAGCACTCGAATTTTTCACTGTTTATATCACTCAGCTGGTCTGTCTACAGGCTATGCGTTCCAGACCAGTGTTGGTATTGTTAACTAAAACTAAAAATAGTTTTCGTTAATGGAAATAAAGCTGAAATATAAAGTGTAAGATGAAAAACAAACTTAACAAAAGTTGAAGTACTAAAATTACTCAAACTAAAACATGAAGCTAAAAATCTGAAAAATGCTAAATTTAAATATAGAAATATAAAAATCACCTGATTTATCCATGAACATCATTATTTTTTTAATTCATGTGCACTCGTAATCATCTAGATAGATAGATAGATAGACAGATAGATAGACAGACAGATAGATATATAGACAGATAGATAGATAGACAGACAGACAGATAGACAGACAGACAGACAGATAGATAGATAGATAGATAGATAGATAGATAGATAGATAGATAGATAGATAGATAGATAGATAGATAGATAGATAGATAGATAGATAGATAGATAGATAGATAGATAGATAGATAGATAGATAGATAGATAGATAGATAGATAGATAGATAGATAGATAGATAGATAGATAGATAGATAGATAGATAGATAGATAGATAGATTGATTGATTGATTGATTGATCTGAGATCCGCGACCTGGTTTCGGACAATTTTCATTGGCGGAGCAAAAACAGTGTATAAAATGTGAGTTACTTGAATATTAACTTGTTGTTTATGGAACGGTGGTGTAAAATAAGTATAGTCTGACTCTGAATATATATGATTTTTGGAACAGAACTCGTGCTCCTCTGATTTTGTAAGCATGTAACAACGTTTAAATTAAGCTATAATCAACATAAATAGTGTACTATTTCTTGCTTTCTTGCTTATTTGACATCTAAGATCAGGTGGTAAGCTCCTGTGTAAATTGATAGTCACTTAAGGTTTTCTCCGTTAGAAAGCCGTCCAAAGTGAAGCTGGCTGGAGAGAATGTCTCTAAAACAGACCGTTCTGTTTTCTGAAAGGTTATCGTTTTCCCTGAAGAACTCAAGTAACTCGTCTCGCTGACAGAAACAGACATGGTTAGGAGGCACATCCCTTCCCGGTTTACAAGCCCTGGGTTCTGTTCCCAAAAAAGCAAACATCAGATTTTTCTTGCAGTTAAACATATATAGAATGTTGTTAATAAAGTGTATTTTAAGAAAAGATGCTGTTTGCCATTTCATCAGTAGCCTACGTTCTCATCTCTCCCAGAGAAATGACCAGAGAGCTGTATTGATTTGTCTGAAGTCAGATCAATCTTCCTCTTCATCTCTTCCTGAAACTGAAAGGGTTAATAGGTGTCTGAGTGTTTCTATGACAACACAGATGAGACTGATGAGCGCAACCATTTGGAAGAGGCTCTCAATTCAGAATCCAAAAATAACCGCACACAAAACAAACCTAAAGAGATGGCAAGGGAGGAAGAGGAGGTCAATTATTGATAGACAAAATTCTGCCCAGACATCCAAACCGTCCCAGTCTGATAACCTCTCACACTCACTGCAACTCAGCTGCTACTTTTAGACTAAAATAGATCTTGATGGTAATCTGCATCCAGCTTGGCATTTCCTTAATGCACAAAGAAGACAGGTTTCTCTCTAAAAGTTTCGCCCTGAACAGATGCTGCCTGTTTTCATTACCTGTAAAACACATTTTTGAATTTGAATTTTCCTCACTAAAATGTATTTGTATATACAATAAGATACATATTCTTTATAAAATTACTTTTATCAAAAGATGAAAAAAAAAAAAGTCTTACATATGGATGCTAGATATATCATGTTTAAACATACAGAGGATAAGATGTTGCATCCCTTTGTTAGCAAATACCCAATAACCAGTGCTGGTTGTTGAAGCAACTCCATGGAGAACAATTGAGGGGAGGATGATAGAGGAGTTCTCAAGTGGGCACCCTCCTTCTTTGACATTTCACTGATGAGCCCATGATGCCTCCAGAGGGCTCAACGGCAAATTCCGGTGTCCCAGAATCACCCCATCCGTTTACTTCCGTGCCACTAAGTTACTTTTGGCCCTAGCTAGAGTCTTGCTTTGTCATCTATAGCCACTAGCTACTTCTTTCTGCTACCCCCTACAAGGCTTTGGTGGAAAGCTGAAGCTCTGACCTCTAATCCCCAGGTCTCTGAGGAGTCTGGTGGTTGATGCCGTCACAAAGCCTCTACATCCAACCTCCACAGGGTACACTTCGTTGCTTCAGCTGTCATGCAGAGCCTCAGCAGCTAGCTCTGCATAGCACAAATGCTTGCGTTCAAAGGCTTCCTCCACCCCATCCTCCCAGTGTAAAGTAAGTTCAACAATATACACCTTCTTGAGTGACGAGGACCAGAGCACCAAGCCAGGCCTTAAGGTGGCCTCAGCAATCTTTAAAGGAAATGCCAGCTGTTTGTCGATGTCAACCAGCATCTCCCAGTCACAGGCTACAAAGAGCTGGCCTCGCTCTAGTGGTGGGGAGACACTTCTGGTTGCCTTGACCCCCTCTTGGATGAGAGCAATTGCCTGTACAGGGTTCATTACTTGAGGTTAAAGGAAATTTGTGTATTTTGTTTACTTTCCAGGATGGAGGATAGGCTCTTATAAGAGCTTGGTTGAGAACTCACCAAGTATACTGTCCCTATGTGAGACTCATATATATAAGTATATGTTTGAAGGAGGCTGGTAATCAACAAAGGTCACACTCTGGGTCTTCGCCCAGCCACTGATAATGACTGGCCGGTGTTGGATAGATGTCATATTTAGCTCTGATGGTTAAAGCTCAACTGACTGACTTCCAACATCCACAAATCCTTTCAGGTAAACTTCTTCTTCTCCACTCCTTTCCACTTTGTTCATTGCCCCTGCTTGCCAAGGGAGACACCCTTGGCCCACCGTTCAGCTTCATCATGACAGTACTTCCTCTGCCACCATCTTCTTTCGCCCTGAGGCTTGTTAAGCACCAGGTACAGTTTTGCCTGCAAATTGGTCAGGCCCGGCCCTACATCAAAATACCACGAGTGTGATTAGAGAGGGGAACGTATGCTTTCGAATCGTTCTCGCGGTACTTTGATGTCATACACCGATAGGTCTGCACAGCGCCACTTCGAGTCAAATACACCTATTTACTTCATTTATGAATGCATCAGCCATTTGAACAATTCAGATTAATGAATGACTCAATGACTTACTCACTTAGACATTTACCGCCACCAACTGACAGTTTTAGTTTCTTATTTAGAGTATCATTTTATTTAAAAAAACAACAACAAAAAAAAAAAACATATTTTGGGGATAGTTTGCCCAAAAATAAAAATTCTGTTTATTTACATTTACTCATGTCATTTCAAACCTGTATGACTTTGTTTCTTTTTCAGAATATAAAAGAAGATATTTTGAAAGAATGTTGGTAACCAAACTGTTTTGGCCTGTAGCTAAATACCAATTCAGATGCAGCTTCTGAAAAAAAAACAAAAAAACATGGCCATTGTAGCCTAAAAGTTTGTGTAATAAATTCTATAATATAATATATAAAAATAGAAAACTAAAATGTGATAATAAAACCAGATACCAGATGAAATATAGCAAATTCTAATTAAATCAATTTGTAATTCTTTTATTTTAATTCTTTTAACTATGCATTTTAGGGTTTAAAATGATATCATATTTGCCATGTTCCTACTTTCATATGTTTGTTCGAGCATTTGATCCATTGATTTTATGTGTTGGGATCATTATCTATTTTTGCAGTTAGCTAGTGGAGGTGTGTGTCTGTGTGTCCTTGCATTTGCTCTATCAATTATTAACAGTCAAATGGAGAATAAATAGAGAGATGGTAGCAGTCAAAACCCATTATTCCAATTTAAACCCAGAGAGAAAGAGGGATCCAAATTATTTAGTAATTTCTGTGTCTCTTAATTGTCAGTGACATTTCTGTGATGTTATAGCTTTGAGAATTAGAGTAGATTACCTCATACACATCATTAAACCTCAGTCCCCGGCTCCAGTTAACACTGAAAGTTTTTTGTTCCTATTTTTAGGCTGGTATTTAATGTAAAATGGACAGGAAAGACCGAGGGGTCCAATGAACAGATACAAAAGAGGGTATGAAATGATGGTATAGATGGAGAGAGACACTGATGGGGAACTGTTATTTCTAGCATGATGGCACGTTATTGTGTTCTTAACCAGAACAATGGGCACATGGCAACAGCTGGTAACCATGGCGACTTTTAAGGTAGCCGGATGGGATTATGATTACGATAACAGTGCCAATACTGTCAGGTTCATATCTTATGAAGTCCTTATTGGTATTTCAGGCACAATGTGTTTTTCTTTCCACGCTCTGAAAGGACAAAACTGATTTCCCAAATGTGTTTTTCACCCTCTCCCTTTCATCGTTTCTCCAGTAAGTGCTCTGAATGGCTTCCGGTACTTTCAGAAATCTAATGACATCCCAGTTGACAGGAAATACACAAGCACTTCTCTCAGAGCAGAGTAAAAAGCGAAGACAGAGAAAGCCCAGTTTACAACAAATAATACAGTTAGCAGTGTTGAACAATGTCTCACAAATTGGACATGGTTATATAATCATATTAGGTGCTAAAAGATAAATAAATAAATAAATATATATATATATATATATATATACATTTTTAACTTCAAAATATCTCTAAATCATTTTTAAAACAATGTGGAACAATATAGAGCCTGTGATAAAGCTGTGTATTGACATGCTTTTGAATGCAGATGCTTTCTAAAGGTCACTGTCATTAGGCGAGATGCCTGCTGTTTGGCTATGAATTTTTTAAAAGCCCTGGAGCTGGTAGGAATATTGAATATAAACCATCACTGCTAATATTTGTTGCAATTCATATTTGTTCTGTGCTCAAAGCAGAAAGAGTTAATATAGTACTAGAATCAGAGTAGCCTATGTCCTGTCCAAAACTATGATATACTGACTACATTATCCCTATTAATAGACTGGATGGATGGATGGATCAAATGGATGTTTGGATGTTGTCAAATGTGTTTGAATGAACACATTCTATATTCTTGCTATGGCCAGTGGTTATTATTTCGCTAAATACTGTGATTAACAAATCAGAATCAAGTATTTCATAGAGCCGTATTAAAAATAATCAAAAATGTTATCATAAAATATTTTTGATATTTGCTCTTACACTCACAATTAACAAGCAGAAAACGTGCACAGTATAACGTAGGCCTAATAAACGTAATAAATCTCTTGCCGTGCCGTATAAGATTTCACCATTTACTCGTTTAAACAAGACAAACTTTGACATAGGCTATAAATTAGATTGATCGAAATCAAGTTAGCTACCTGCGCGATTTGTATAGCCTATGTGCATTTCTGAAATGCAAAACTTGGACACAGTTATCAGAGTACTGTTATCAGAGTAGGGCCTACCCCTCATAACAGATCACTCTAAATTGTAATGTAGACATATGAAACGATGTGTATTGTGAATAAATAAATGTATACAAATAAATATGAATTGAATTTAAATCATATTTAGGCTAGGCTACTGTTTGAAAACAGTTCATCAGCATCCTGCTAAGGGGCACAGCAGGAACCCAACATAGACGTTTTTTATTTTTATTCCAGAATGTACCATTTGATGCGCGTCCCCATCTCCTCCCCCTGCGCACTGGAGCGGTCGAGCCCACCCCGTCTTAAGCGCGCGCCATGGTTCAGTCCAGACCAGAACATCATGGCGATAGATGGTAAGTAGGCCAATACCGCTCTCCCTCTCTCTCAAACTCTCTTCTCTTTTGAAACCTCCGCGCTCTTCTGTGCGTGCAGTGGATCAATTCGAATGTTTTCCCGCTGGTTGTGGCATTGAGTGTTTTTGAGTGTTTTTGTGTGTTGGGACGCTAGTGGTAAAGTTTGTGTGTTGTATGAAGTGAAGTGATTGTGGTGCTGAAAGAACAGCTCCCGCACTGGCGACTCCCTGATCAACTCGCATCGCTATTTGATGGTTTCTTTCACTATATAGTGCGAGAGAACCGGCGCTCTCAGCAGGTGCCCGTCTATTCATTGAGGAAATCTGATGGTTTCACTTCTACATTGGCAGAGTGCCGCCGTGTGTGATGTAACTCGGAGATATTATAGAAACCGTGCCTCTTCTAAAGTCACTGTTCAGTCTTTTAGTGTTATTTGACACACTCATACAGGTTGCTCGAAGAGTCGCGCGATGTCTGTTTAGCAGAGATTTTCTCGCTGAAGGTTTACGTCGCTCTCTAATCTTTGCACTTAAGCAGAATTGTCTGTTTGCATATGTAGGCTACTAATTGTAACGTGTTCATTTCATTGCGTTCTGTTTCTTAATTGCCTTCACATCGAGAAAAATTGAAAAAGCATTTGCTGTTTTTTTTATTATTATTATTTTTTTTATCTATGTAGTAGCCTATATATTGCATGTAGGCGGTGTTTGTAATGTCAGTTGGCTCAAGTTTATAAAAATGTTCTTTTGTATTTAAAGACTGTTTCTCTCTGTGAGACTGGCCTTTTTTCTTTTTTTTTCTTCTTTTTTCTTTTCTTTTTTGCAAGCCAGTACCAACACTCCCACACACACATCCTCCACACCAGAAGAGATGGAATTATTTCATATTGAATGTGCGGTGCTTACAGTTAATTTAAATTGTGCTGGTTAAGGGAGATTGGTAACATTTTAATAACATTTCTGATTTAAAAAATGTTAGATCTTGTTAGATAATGTTAGAATTAAGATCTGCATGCACATTAACTTAGCTCTAAATGTTTAGTAGGATTTGGAAGGAATGCAAATAGATTTTAAAAAAAAAATTTTTTTTTTTTTAATGGGTATTTTAGCTGATAAAAAAACAACAAAAAAAACATTTATAAACTGGTTTAGCTAGCAAAATGGGCCATCAGGTAAAGTGGGACAAATGGTAGTTTCATGGTTGATTGCCTTTTAAATAATGTACATTGTCAAGTTTTTATATCTAACTGATCTGAACGGGTACATGGAAAATCACATACAGTATGATCGCCTGCGAGGTAACTTTTTGAGTGCATTGACCTAATAAAAAAAAAGAATAAAAAAACACATCAGTTTTCATAGGATAAAATTGCTTTAAATATGTTATTGTAGTATTTAAATTACAGCAAACGCATTTGCTTTATTAATATGAAATCCCTGTCCCACTTTTGCTAATGATGTGTCCAAGTTAACCTGGAAAAATGAAAACACTGAAAAATGGTCACATAGAAGTTACATCAAATATTTTTGACTATTTGTTGTGCTGAGAGTAAAAAAGCTTTTATCAGTGTTCCATTGAAAGTCTATTTTACATTGTTCACCCTAAAGAAAAACAGCAAATTCGGACATTCGACAGGAACTGAACTGAACTACGCTTTTGTCTTCATTGTTGTGATGTCAGATGCATAATGTCATATCTCGACCTTACCGATATTAATGTTTGTAGCTACAATGATAAAAATACCTTAAGCTAACAGCACTGCATCCAGGGTTTGCCAGAAACCCATCTGTAAGAAAGTGTAAAGGGGAAAATGTCTACTCAGATTCTGTGTAAATGATAATGTTGAAAAAAATTGCAGATGTGTCATGTAGAGATCCCAATCCCATAAACACTGCGATGCTTACAAGGGCTGGTTATTCTGTATTGTACCGCAGGTCAGTTAACCATATTGACACATTTACCGCCGTCGGTGTATGAATGAGTGAGTGAATGGGTGAATGTGAGGCAATATTGTAAAGCGCTTTGGTGGCCATTGGGTCTGTGAAAGCGCTATATAAATGCAGTCCATTTACCATTTACATCCAATCAGACCGATTCTGCCTCAGGACAATCAGATACTTTATCTCCTCTCCTCTCCCCTCTCATCTGTTGGCACTGTCAGTCCATATCAAATGTTTACAGCACTTCACTGCTGTTCTGCCGAGCATAAAACCCAAAATCATGCTGGCATAACAAAAGAGCTGCAGATCAAGCAGGATGTACATTGCTGATAAGGAAGAATAGGATGAAAAAAGAGGCTTTTGAGTATTTGTTTAACTGTTATCACTTCAGTGAAGTGTGTTGCCCCTGAAAGAGCTCTAGCTTTTGTTCTTTTCTCTTTGGTTCCCATGAATCTCTTGAATGTAAAAACTCAACATTTTTTACACTTTTTATGGCAAACATCTGGTGTGTGTTGTTGTGAGGTTGTATTTGCAGAGGAAGTGTTTGGTGAGTTGTTTACTTTTCTAGATAAATGCTGTAAGGAAGAGAACTTGATGGCCGACATAATGAATTTTGAAAACATGGTGCATTAATTTCACATGTCACTTGCAGCCTTTTGTTTCACACGAAGGATGAATTTGGAATGTACTGGGAAGTAATTCAACCATAGCCAAAAGAAGGCACTTTATCATCAACTCTGACAGGTGAATTTCAAACTCTGATGGATCTCTGTAATAGACCTTTAAAATCCTCAAATGATGCATGCAAGATTGCTTTGTTCTGAAGTTGTTTTTATTTCATCTGAAGGTGGATGAGTCTCACTGCTCACCAGTTCATCGTCTCATCAGTTATTTGGCTCAGCATTAGAGTGTTGCCTCATTTTACCTGTACACGAGAAAATTAGCTTGTCTAAATCTGACAACACGTTTTACAAGAGATGCCATTTCAGAGCGCTGGAGGCAACTTAATCTCAGCTCCTTCAGCTCCATTGCTAATCACATTAAATAGCTGTCATTTCCCGTTAACATCAGAGTGACTGTGTCAACAAAAAACTATTGGATATAATTATTAAAATAATATGTGCATTTTTAGATCTGCTACAGTATCTGGTTTCTACTTCTCTGCAGAGGTATTTGATGGTTTTCTTTATTTACACTGGTTGGTTGAAATTAAGCGCTGGCAGCGATCTTTGATCTTTAATCAAGTTAGTCAAGCTCGCATCAGCTGACTCTCAGCTGATCCACATCTACCTATAGGAATACAACGCCTATCACTGTATACATATATAAGCTCCTTCAGTATTATCAGCAGCTATCGCGTTTCTCAGGAGCGAATTACCCTCCTCCCTCCTCAGCTCCTCCTCTCGTCAGTCAGGATTTGGCCTTCTGTGCCCTTTGAATCAGAATAAATTTACCCTAAGGGGGGTTATTGCTGCTCTCCCTGCTCTTATCCATGCTAGGCTGCATGGATGCGCATGGAGTTCTTGCCCAGAACAGAACCTATCCGCCAATCCTAACTGTATGCTAACTGTCAATCGTATTTGACGATAGCGGTCCTGACAGAAATCTGGTTTAGAACTGGTTAACAACCGTGTAGAATCAGTAGAGATGTTCTGTGTTTTCTGTTTTCCATTTAGTTCCTTTGACATTTCGATAATGTATAATATCTTTAATTTCTGCCCGTGGGATGTTGATGTCTCTGCTTGGCCAACTGTGGTTTACTTTATCCCAAAGAGAATCTTATACACTGGATTTCCAGCAGTACACGTTATGATTTGCATTTTTTGTTTCACACCAAATGCAACATCAAATTTCACCTTTTCAACACTAATTGATTAAAACTAAAAGAAATGCTAAATGAAAAACTGACAAGACTTGCCTGTACTATGCCTGTAGACGGACATTTACATACAAACCCACACGCTGGTCTTTAGGGGCATCTTTGTGCATGAAATCAACTGCGTCAACTGCAGCGCAGTCCTCAAGAGTCTGACTTCTGCAGGGTCTGTTTTCATGACTCAGATTAGTGCAGACTCTGAATCCATGAACCCGATCCAATGCTTGCATAGTGTGGAGTTGGTGAAGTCCCAGCAGAGTCCAGTCGCCAAAACACACCCACAGAGCCCCACTCCTTCTCCCAAAGGCAGCGGAGGACTCCAGAGAGCGCAGGTGTAGGGTCGTAATTTCTGTGTAGTGCTGGTCTACTGGGCGCTGATGGAGAGAGCTCTTTATATTTTATCAAGAAGAAAGCAAACAAGAAATTTAAATTTTCTCTCTTTTGATGTTTCCAGATTAGCAGAGTGAACGTCACTCACAGATTACGAGATTTAATTGTCCAATCAATAAATCATCCGTGAAATCAAGTGGACTGTAATAAGTGTTATTTAAACTAGCTGAGCTTAACGTTTGATTTAAAACTCTTCACAGGACTGTAAGCAGCCTGGAGGAGTTTGTGCGGTGGAGGCGTATGCCAGCAATCACAATCTTCTCTCTAATCGGTTTGGGACTTGAGATCTAGTGCAGATTTTAAGACGTGTTTGCAAATGCCCATTAGCTTTAATGTTTCTTGACTTAAATTGCTTCTCTCTCCCTTGAGGAAGAGAGAGACAGAGAGAGAGCAAGAGAGAGTGAGTGAGTGAGTGAGTGAGTAAGAAAGAAAAGGAGAGAAATGTAGACTGTAGTGAATAGGATCTACCTTAGAGGACCAAACTGTTAATTGCGGCGTTGTGTGTCAGACTGGTAATGTGTGTGCAGGAGAGAGAGAAAGAGTGAGACTCTCTAGGGCAAAGTTGTCTCTTCTCTGTCTGGTTATCAGTCTGGGTCACCGTTAGTCAAGACAGCTGCATGTAACCGATGCTGGAACCTTCAACACAACCACAGAACAGAAAGAGAAAAGTCTTGCAAAGAAAGATGGTTTTAATATTCAGACCAACATTGCTTTAATTGCTTTAACAGTTCAGTAAATTGCAATACTGAGTTTTATTTTATTATTATTTATTTATTTATTTATTTAACAAAATATTGCCTGTAATTTTATTTTTGTTCTTCCAATGAAAATGGTTCCAAACGAAGCCACAGCAGAATAATCGGTGTGCGTCTCTGAGGATCACACAATAGTGGCTCTCTGAATGAATCAGTAATTATGAACAAATTGGTTGTCACGAACTGGCGGTGTAGATAAACACAAAGAAGGCTAATTTAGTTCAGACAGTCTCTTTACTTGATAATTCACTAGATACATGAAGAAGGCAGGAGAAAGTACTATTCACAGAGGAGACCGAACAATGAAACACGAACAGAACAGAACTTACAGTAGGCTAAGTACAAGTGATAATGAGGGAGATTATGAGCGCACAGCTGAACATAATGAGTAACCAAGACAACAAACGACTAACTCAGGCAGAAGGTGGTGAGACACAAGAAGTCTAAACTAGCAGAACTGTGACATTGGTAGATTCATTGACTCATTTATAGAGGCATTTGCTTGCTTTGTAATAGCTCACTTATGAAGTCACTTATAGTTGTTTTTGTTCCTGAATGTAGTTTTTGAACAAATTGGTTGAGTCAATGATTCAATAACTCACTTAGAAAGACATTTACTTGTTTATTTCTTAAATGAATTCATGTTTTTTAACCCATCTATTGAGTCAGTGATTCAATGAATCACTCAAAAATCACCAGCTACTAGCTTAACAATGCAACCTAAAGAGACTGAAACACTCTGTCACTAAACATAGGCTAACACTGACAAGCAAATTGATAAAAACAGTGGACAGTCCCATTGCTGTCAAACTGTTTATTAGCACTCCTGAACCAACATTGTGGATCAAAACACGTCACTTTGAATAAAAGCATCAGCTAAATTAGCACATTTCTTAGCCGTTGATATTGAGTCATTTTTCTCTTTATAATACCATTTTGATTTAGATGAAGTTAAAATTGTAACCATGCCTGACAAAGGCACAGATGACCCATGTGCATTTAGGGCAGTTTGTACTGTCTTACTTTGAAAGCAATGATCTCTCTGGAGAGTGTGGTCTGGAAGGGTGATAAGTGATCCTATGAATCAGCTCTAATGATTCTTTAATGGAGTTGGCAGAGGTTTAAACTGTTGGCCGATAGAGTTGGTTCATATTAAATGACGCTACCCAACCCTCAGCCCTTGTCGTTCTAATTTGTGTGTATTTAGTTATTATTTTACAAAGCAATTACTTTTGCTGGATTTGAAGATGATTAATAAGATGTAAATGGCCTAAAATTAGTCTTTAACCGCATTTAAATTGGTTGCTAAAAATGATCTTCTGTCTTGAAACTGTATGCCAGATATTATTCTTTTCTGAACTCTTGATAATAAAGGCATAATAACACTCTGCAAACCCTTAAAATAATGTGTTGATTGGACTCTGACTGCTAGAGCTGTATTCG
This sequence comes from Leuciscus leuciscus, assembly GCF_965113295.1. Classification (NCBI taxonomy): domain Eukaryota; kingdom Metazoa; phylum Chordata; class Actinopteri; order Cypriniformes; family Leuciscidae; genus Leuciscus; species Leuciscus leuciscus. Next base: position 18,300,141 of record NC_138746.1, on the reverse strand, counting down.
GCATCACATTCCCAGAATTAGTAGACTTTGTCTAACACACACTAAACTTACATGCAATAATATTTAGCCATTTCATGTTAATGACATTTTCTTTTCCTCAATTCTTTGTTTATTATTAAATCATTCTGATTGATAGTGATTTACTGTAATCTGTTCACTTCAGCAGTTGCTCCACTGTTGCAGAATTCTAGTCAGAATTTCACAATATGAACAATACAGATCTTTCTCCAACTATAGGCTGAACTCTACCCTTTTGTTAAATTCAAAATGTTTCATCCATTGTTTTATACTGTCAGTGGTACAAAAGAAATACAATTTACTAAATCTAATAAGAATGTCATGTTTTCTCTCTCATTTTTTTCTTTCATTATTCACAGGGCCAAAGGTTCCTATAAGTGAAAAACACCCATACACTCACTCAACCATATCCTACTGTATAGCACAGCATAATGCAGAAAATACCTCAGCCTGACCAATAATAATCCACAGCCACATTTAAAAGACCCAAAGAAAGAAAGAAAAGGAACATTTAAATGAGCTTCAGTACTCAGTCAGCAAACCCACCATGGGATATTGGAAAATCACAAGTTGTGCTGTTGCTCAGTGGCATTTTCATCACATCAATTCTGGGGAGCTGCTTTTGTTTCTGAAGCCAAAGCGGATTTGTGTGTAAATCTGTCAGTCTGTGAGGATAAGATTTTATTTCTTCACAGAGAGTGAGAGATGGTGAAAATAGCACATGAAATCTGGAGCTGTTAAACCCAGGCAGGAAGGATTCTAGATATAGATATGATATAGATATAGTGGTAGGCGAAGGATATATTTGAATATCTACCTTGGTCTCACTATAGTTGTGATCTGGTTGGGAGGTCAGTGTTAGTATTTATAGTACTCACAGGTACTTAACTCTCCTTGTGAGCTGAGAAACTGTCCCCACTTGTGATACTTGGGACGAGTTTAAAATGCATTATGATTAGTAGAGAATATTGTATTCTTAATTTTATATTATCTTTTTGAAAATAATTTGTGTACATCTTAGAGCTATGAAATACTTTATTATGGTGTACTATGGTCTTTTTGGTGGCTTTTTTCCCCTTGATTGAGATTTGAGATTCTTCTCTGAGGAGACAAATGTGTGATTGATTGGTCTTTAGCAGGTAAGGAGATGCAAAGGTTGGCATGACTTTGCTTCACAAAAGTGTGATCTCCAGGTCCAAGGCCAATTCTTTCTCCCACTCTCTCTTTCTTTTTTCCTCAGTCCAGGATTTGAACAAAATACCTGTGCAAAACTGGGACGGGCCTCTATAAATACAAAACAGCCCTGTTGAAAGGGGGAGATGGATGAAAGCGAGAAAGAGGACAAAAGTACTTGGGGTTTGGCCCTGCAACCTCACCTTGGCTTAGTTTACTTACTTTTTACAGACTTGACATCAATCAAATTTCCCTCAAAACTTAATCCGAACTGGCCTCCTGAGCAGAATTCTTGGAGATGAACCACAGGCCTCAGAAATTCTGACTTATCTGGTCCAGTTTGCAGTTTAAGCTGACCATGAACCACCCAAATAGAACTGGTAAGTTCACAAAGTCTGCAAACTCAAATCCAGCAGCTAGATATTTGTATCTGAGTATGTGAGTTCAACTTCAGTTCAACTAGAATGGAATATTGCATATTTAGCAGGGGAAGGGCTGTTAGACCTTAATGTAATTGTAATCTGCTTTATACACTGTGGGTCTGAAAAACTGGCTGTGTGACAAAAAACCTTGTCAATAGCTCTTCAGTGTGACTGTGGAGAAATCTTTCTCTCTGTGGAGGCTAGTTCTGTTTTAAAGGTACATTTGTCAGGATTCCATTTAAATTAATGCAGATCATACATTTGGGACTCTCTGGATCTTTCGTCCAGTAGCGTCAATTCATTAAAAGCTAAGGTATGACGAACTCTGATGACGTCATCAAATCTTACTCTCTTGACGTGACGGCAATTGTGTGTGGTGCGTCCATAGATGAATCACATATAGCTTTGAAATAACCCAGAAAAAGAGGCAGTTATAGACCACTGTTATAAATATGAAATACTTTTCAAGTACTTCACACAACTTTTTACAGCACTCCAATTTAAATTAAATTTGTTTCATGTAGTGACCAAAAACTATTTTTTGTTCATCCTTCAAAGATTGTCCATGTTTGTAAAACTAAAAGCTTCACGATGTAGGAAAACTGACACTCAATGAATACAAACACGATTATTTTTTAAACATTTAAAAACACATGAAATTACCACTAAAACCAATTTGAATTTGTACTGAAGTGTGAAGTATACAGTATATTTGTAGGAAAGGTCACAAAGTCTCATGAAAAACGAAAACTTTTCTTCAAATTGCGAATGAAATTACACAGACAGCAAGTAAAGAGCTCTTCCTTTATAATCATTGAAGCTGTCAGTCAGTTCAGTGCAAACTCGCTCATTGAGTGTGAAAACTCACGTTTTAATCAATGAATCTGACTAAATTTCACAATGAAAGTGTTTTTTTTTTTTTTTTTTTTTTTACATCGTGTCTCTGCTTTGTTTGTTATAATGAGAGGATTTGTGCACATTTATAACTTAAGCTTGCGCTTAAACATAAACTCATTCAGCGTTTTGAGCGATACTGAGTGGATTCTCACTACCTTGTTACTTTAACACCTCTGATTGGCCATTATTTTCAACAGAAATGCCTGTGATTGGCTACAATACTCAACGCTGCAAAAGCACATTGTAAATAGACACATTTGCAGTGCCATTGAATTTGTGTGACATGAACAAACCGATCGCTTTAATTTACTTGGTTTTCTCTTTTATTAAACAATTACAAAATGTATGTTACACATACTAATATAACCGTTAATCCTGCAATAAAAATATCCCTTTGCATTGACCTGACCAGGCAGCCAAGGTATGGCAGCCACCATAGACTGCCATTCCCAATTGATGCCTCTGCTTTTGTCATATAACAGTATGTGACTTTCCAGTGAGTAATCTCTAGATGCTTCCTAATTACAGTACTGCTATAATATCAGTGAACAAGCTTCATTACCATGGAAAGATCCACATTGTGAAATTTAGTCTTAGATGTAATTCCACCATGATTAGACTCCACATCACAGATGTCTAGGGTTTCTCTCAGGTTACAGCTTGACAGCATGCATTAAGAATGCATAAAACTGACATCCTTGGCTGTATCCATCTCTCTCCTCCAGAATGACCTTTACTCACCACAAACAACTTCACCTCTGCCAGTTCAACGGGATATTACAACCCCCCACAAGCTAAAGCCCAAAGTTATTTGATTCACACCAATGCTCAGCCAGAATCAAAGCCAGCAGAGCCATCAAAGCCATTCAGATTTAATGCACAAATTGAGAAGTGCTCTTAACACATGGCTTTTGCTTTCCTTTACTGTACCCTTATTTGGACATCATTCGTATGGACAATGGGCATTACTTCGACACAGTCACCTCTGACTTCTCCATTGTAACATTGAAACTTGCATTTTCTGTAAAGCTCTTTTGTAATGATATGTATTGAGAAAAGCGCTATTCAGATAAACTTGAATTTAATTGATTTTTAAAGGTCACTAAACCCTTCAACTGAATGTGGTTTAATAGACTTGTAGACAAAATAAAAGTCCCATTTGCAGTTTAATGAAGCTGTTATCAGTGCAGTGATTCTCATTCAGGACTCAAGTGTTCTCAGACTGTAGTACCATACAATCTGTTGTTCGTTTGTTAATTTTAGAAGCACTTGAAATAAATGGGGTCAAATGGGTCAATTTTGTCTATGGAGGTTTGAGAGACCTGTCAAGGACAATGTCATCAATAATCACATTTATAATATTATTTATTGCACAAGTATGTTTATAAAACAGAAATAATATTATTATATTAATATTTAAAAATATACCATTCAAAAGTTTGGGGTCGATTTTTTTTTTTTTATATATGTTTTTTGTTTTAAATCTTCTTTTGTGTTTTCTGGCCCTTAAACTACTTCTTCATTTGTGTTTGAAGTTGAACATTTATAATGTTTTAATTGTCATCACACAAGACAGAGTCCAAATATTTTACCCCTTAAACACGGCTTCATGTTTAAATGTAATGCTTAGCTCTGGTGTAGGGTATCCCTTCATTCAGTCCCAGGTTTGAATCAACTGCCAACTGAAATCTTCTGCAGACCATCTTGGGTTAGTCTTACGCTGGACATAATGGAAACTCTTATTTGCTGCTTTCTAATGCATGAGTGTGAGTTTCAGCTTTTAAGACATTTCTGACCTAAACTGTCTCAGCAAACACCTGAGCACAGCTGCAAAGTGTAAAGTGAGCCGTTCTGCTGAGGTGATGTCTGAGATTGTGTGTCTGAGTTTTAACTGCACTGAGTTCAGATTCACATGCTGCTGATCCCTGTTTGAAATCATTACCTTTAAAAGGTGATTTGGCAGAACATAGATTAAAGATTACAGTATACTTTAGATTAAGTTTGCTAAAGTTAGAAACCAGGGTACATTGAAAGGTTGTTCAGGGAAGGTTGATGCCAAAATCTTATGTGCTACAGTTTTTATGTGAGCTAGAATGCTACAGTGAATATATGTTATATATTAAAACATTGACTGAAAGCCATATGCCTTAAACTGTGTAATTCAAGGGCACTTGAGGTAAAATTACCTTTTGATTCTCTACCCCTATCCTCCATACAAAATATCAATAAAACACCACAGGGATGTGCCTGCAGCTTAAATCCGAATTCGGAAAGGCACGGAAAATGAGTAATGCATTCGGAGCTCCTAAAGGGACATGGTTAGGCTTGCTGAGGTAGTTGGTTAGGCTACATCAGAATTCACTTCTCACATGAAGAGAGTAAGGAGAGATGACTGACAGAATGATGTCGGATGATTTGGTGCGCAACACATCCTGAACATTCTTGTAGCCTAAAATGTGCATTCATTTCCGCTGCTCCTTATACACGGAGTACGCGTGATCGCGAATTGGAAAGTGAAAGTGATTTCAATAACCCGCATATTGATAGCGGCTCCCTGGTGCCCGCAAATTATAATTACCCAACTATTTAATTGCGAGAGAATGCAAAAATATGTTGAAAGATATATTTTTTCCCCAAACTCGTATTTTTTCCCATCATCATGTCCCTTTAGGGACTCCGTAGAATGCATCATTTCCTTTCCGAACACAGTATTCGGCTTCAGGCACATTGTTATACATTCACTGAAATGGCTAATTAAATCAAATAGATTTATTTTTGAAATAATTTGATTGAACATTTAATATTTTTTCAAAATCTTACAGATTTAGTTGCTAATGAAAATCCCTGAAATTATTACATATGTTTTGACATACATATGTTTTGATATGTTATGTTTGGAATCTTATGTTATTTATACTATTGTATCATAGTATTTACATATAGATTGAATTTCCGTTTTCATTTTAGTTTAAATTATAGTACTTTTTTTTTTTTTTTTTTTTTTTTAAGTATGTGCTTCGTTTTAGTTAACAATAGCAGCCAAGGTGCCAAATATCAACACAAAATAGTTCCCTTGTATATAAAATTTTACATTGTTTCTTTGAAATCCATTTCCTGTCTTTTGTCTTTTGTCATTGTGATGAAGTCTTCAATTCTCATGTGCATCAGTTATAAGTGTCTTGTTTGTTTCTCTGTGTATTTGTCTCTGTTTAATGTCTTGTTGCATGTGTGTATTTTTTGTCATTAAATGTTGCTTTGTTTCTGCAGGTGGAGAGCGGAATTGTGGAGTACATGAGCTTATCTGCATCAGAAAAGGTAAGCGGCCAGTTTAAACAGGCTGCCACCTGTCCTGTACCCCAGCTTTGACTCCAGACATGGCACATTTACGCTGGTCTGGAGTGATGTCTACCTGTCTTCTTCTCAATGTGTTTGTAATGTCACATTATGTTAATGCATCTTTATTTGATCTTAAGCACCCTTTCCTTGTTGTATCTGTTTTCGTTTGAGCTTTCATGTTTAAGTCTTTAACACCAACTTATGGTTTTACATTTTTTGTTGTCTAAGTGTGTAAATTGTCAAACCTAACTTTTCATCCATCATTCCCTCAGAAAGATTGTAGTGGTTTGATCTTTATTTAGTTATATTAGTAAAAAAAAAGGAAGGAAGGTATTAAATCAGATTGAAGTGTATATGAATTTAAATAAAGACAATATGTTCCGATAAATATTTTGTGCACTAGAGAAAAACTAGATTTACTGAAGGATTTCAGTGGATGAGACATCAAACTTTTTCTTTTTTTAGATGGTGCTGTTGTTCTTGAGGTCCTCTGGGGTTTGTCCAGCTGTCTTGTTTGTTATCGGCTGGCTGGCGTGTTTAGTGAGAGCTCATTCTCTGCAGATTTAACGTCATTAGTGAGGATCTGCGGTCCCAGAGTAATAGTCTCATGTTCCAGGTGGACCGGATGAGCGCTGGGTCCCTGCAGAGCTGTTCCTGAAGCTGAACCAATCAGCACTGCCAACCTACTCATGACCCTATTTAGATATGACTCTTCTTAACAGTGACCAACCGCAGGGCTTAATATGCATCACTCTGAGGCACTGACCATGCTCAACCTTCTGGTGCTGAT